>NC_139234.1:82439281-83643314 GCF_977018435.1 Lepisma saccharinum
ATACAAAATATGCAGTCCCTAGAATGAGATGGACGAGGCTTATGAACCTCGACCTATACAGTTGTACAATCTGACAATGAATGGATGTTTTTTTTTTTTTTATTAAGCATAGCAGAGTGTTTTCGCTTATTTTAATATCAGGCAACAATGTTAGAAAATGGCCCCCAAGAATACAATTTAAAATCACTAATGTGATATGAACTTTTTTTACATGTGTGTATTTGAATATGAAAGTGAGGTACTTTGAATAATTGAGGAGAACAATCACAAATAAGCTTGCAACGGTATTCAAATTTTAGACGATTTCTGTTAATCTGCTAAGGCGATATCAGTACGAAAATTTGTAAAAAAGAAGAGGCAATTTTAGCTAATGGCAACGATGAGGATGAATAATGATAATTATGATGAAATTGATGTGTGGCACTTAGAAAAAACAAAAAACTTCAAAGTGTATTGCACCAACAGCTACCCCCTCCCCAAATACAAGGCAGTTAACAGAGGTGTATTTTTGTTGGTTTACGAGTCTGAGGGCTTAAGTTAGTATGTTCACTATAGCTATACATATTAAAAAAATGAAATGACCTGAGCAATAAAATATAACAATACCGATTCTGGCTTTTTTTTGTCGGATGACGTAGTGGCAACGTTGTTGCAATCCCACACCCTGATGGTGTATAGACTTAAATGTTTTGCATAATATGAAATATTGTTAATGGGAATGTGTTGTTTCTAATGTTCAATATAGAAAGCAGATAACAAGAAAAAAGAAGAAAATAAATGTTGCAGGTAGATACGGAGCCTCAACCCGAACACATATATGATCAGACAGGATGTCAACAATGCATTCATAACTAACATGTGACTATTCAAAAATTGAAATAGTGCAGTGGGAAACAATCAACTAACTAACTCTCTAGGCTTTTTAAACCCGAAGAGAGCAAAATACAAGCACAAGCGTAAATAATTAAATAAGTTCGAATCTTTTGATCTAGGTATGGATGCAGACAGGTACTAAGTTTTGTGTGTGAACACAATTGATAATGGAAAATCCTCTTCAATATAATAGCATAGTGGTAATGTTGGTCTTGCCTTGTTCCTGTCAATAACATAGTGGTTACACGAAAGAAAGAAATAATAATAAAAAAAAATTAAAACACTGTCCCCTATTAAGAAATACTTCTCGAAATTATTCAACTATTTTTTTCTCTTCCTATCTTCGTAACTAAAAAAAAAATGTTTTGTCAAATGTTTGGATGACTATGAGAATATTGAAACATATGATGTAATAATAAAACGTTGTTGCATTGTAATCAAAATGAATCCGTTGAATATGTAGAATATGGTAGGATATATCTTAAAATGTTAGAAGCTTCCAAAAAAAAAAGAAATAAAACTCCTGTAGGATTTTCCGTGTAGCAGTGAGACACACTAACTAACTAACTAACTAACTAAATCCTTGCCTTCTTAAACCCGAAGGTTCAGCAACACAGGCCTTCTATTTGTCCCTATCTTGAGCAAGTTCTATATACTCTTTTCCATCCCTACCGATTTTCTTTAGGTCCATCTCAACGTTGTCCCTCCATCTTCGTCTTGGTCTTCCTACAGGTCTCTTAAGTAGGCTTAATTCAGGAAATGCATATTATTTTTTTCTTCATAAACTTTTGTCTTCTTGTTTAATATCTAAGATACTAAATGTTAAAATATCCAATAACAGTAATTGTGCCTGTGGATGCGAAAAATTGATCCCTTGCATTGACATTGAGAGTATTTGAAAATAAGATTCTTAGGAAAATATTTTAAAAGGGGATGAAGAAACAAGTGAATGGTGAAGGTTACATAATTTAGAAGTATATAATTTATGTTAGTTTCCAAGTATTATCAGATTGATGATTAAATCACAAATACTTAGGTGGGCACGAATGAGAAAGGAGATTTTACAGGAATCTTGTTGGGAAACCTGATGGTAAAGGACCAAAACGAAGATGGAGATGAATCTAAAAGAAATCTGTAAAGATTGGAATAGAATATACATAAATTTTTGCTCATGATAAGTACAAATTGAACTGTAACTACGAATTTTCAGAATCAAGAGTGCTAGAGAATTAATTAATTAATATTTAATGTAATAAAGGTAGTAATATAGTGTTCTTATCGAGAAGAGAATTTCTACAAAACTTATTTTTCCTCGTACGTTTACTAATAGCTGTTATATTTGACATGTTTGACTAATCGCGAATCAACGTACGGAAGCCGTTGGAAGCAGTTTGAAGACTGAAATAGCTATAGAAGGAAACAACGTTGAAACGTTTCGGTAAACGATCTTATACGTTCTTAAACGTTTCAACGTTTATAGAGGAACGATAAAAACGTACTGTGATATTCATCTTCACGATTAGTCAAACGTATCATTCTTTACTGTTCATATTTTCCATCCTTAAATTCTAATAATTATTTTATCTAACAACAGATTAAATTAAATACCAAACATTATTGAGAAGCAATTCCTAGAAACATTATACTAAAATATTAACATTATAATAAGTGTCCTTCTATAGCTATTTCAGTCTTCAAACTGCTTCCAACGGCTTCCGTACGTTGATTCGCGATTAGTCAAACATGTCAAATATAACTGCTATTAGTAAACGTACGAGGAAAAATAAGTTTTGTAGAAATTCTCTTCTCGATAAGAACACTATATTACTACCTTTATTACATTAAATATTAATTAATTAATTCTCTAGCACTCTTGATTCTGAAAATTCGTAGTTACAGTTCAATTTGTACTTATCATGAGCAAAAATTTATGTATATTCTATTCCAATCTTTACAGATTTCTTTTAGATTCATCTCCATCTTCGTTTTGGTCCTTTACCATCAGGTTTCCCAACAAGATTCCTGTAAAATCTCCTTTCTCATTCGTGCCCACCTAAGTATTTGTGATTTAATCATCAATCTGATAATACTTGGAAACTAACATAAATTATATACTTCTAAATTATGTAACCTTCACCATTCACTTGTTTCTTCATCCCCTTTTAAAATATTTTCCTAAGAATCTTATTTTCAAATACTCTCAATGTCAATGCAAGGGATCAATTTTTCGCATCCACAGGCACAATTACTGTTATTGGATATTTTAACATTTAGTATCTTAGATATTAAACAAGAAGACAAAAGTTTATGAAGAAAAAAATAATATGCATTTCCTGAATTAAGCCTACTTAAGAGACCTGTAGGAAGACCAAGACGAAGATGGAGGGACAACGTTGAGATGGACCTAAAGAAAATCGGTAGGGATGGAAAAGAGTATATAGAACTTGCTCAAGATAGGGACAAATAGAAGGCCTGTGTTGCTGAACCTTCGGGTTTAAGAAGGCTAGGGAGTTAGTTAGTAAGTTAGTTAGTGTGTCTCTACTACACGGAAAATCCTACAGGAGTTTTATTTCTTTTTTTTTGGAAGCTTCTAACATTTTAAGATATATCCTACCATATTCTACATATTCAACGGATTCATTTTGATTACAATGCAACAACGTTTTATTATTACATCATATGTTTCAATATTCTCATAGTCATCCAAACATTTGACAAAACATTTTTTTTTAGTTACGAAGATAGGAAGAGAAAAAAATAGTTGAATAATTTCGAGAAGTATTTCTTAATAGGGGACAGTGTTTTAATTTTTTTTTTTATTATTTCTTTCTTTCGTGTAACCACTATGTTATTGATAGGAACAAGGCAAGACGAACATTACCACTATGCTATTATATTGAAGAGGATTTTCCATTATCAATTGTGTTCACACACAAAACTTAGTACCTGTCTGCATCCATACCTAGATCAAAAGATTCGAACTTATTTAATTATTTACGCTTGTGCTTGTATTTTGCTCTCTTCGGGTTTAAAAAGCCTAGAGAGTTAGTTAGTTGATTGTTTCCCACTGCACTATTTCAATTTTTGAATAGTCACATGTTAGTTATGAATGCATTGTTGACATCCTGTCTGATCATATATGTGTTCGGGTTGAGGCTCCGTATCTACCTGCAACATTTATTTTCTTCTTTTTTCTTGTTATCTGCTTTCTATATTGAACATTAGAAACAACACATTCCCATTAACAATATTTCATATTATGCAAAACATTTAAGTCTATACACCATCAGGGTGTGGGATTGCAACAACGTTACCACTACGTCATCCGACAAAAAAAAGCCAGAATCGGTATTGTTATATTTTATTGCTCAGGTCATTTCATTTTTTTTAATATGTATAGCTATAGTGAACATACTAACTTAAGCCCTCAGACTCGTAAACCAACAAAAATACACCTCTGTTAACTGCCTTGTATTTGGGGAGGGGGTAGCTGTTGGTGCAATACCCTTTGAAGTTTTTTGTTTTTTCTAAGTGCCACACATCAATTTCATCATAATTATCATTATTCATCCTCATCGTTGCCATTAGCTAAAATTGCCTCTTCTTTTTTACAAATTTTCGTACTGATATCGCCTTAGCAGATTAACAGAAATCGTCTAAAATTTGAATACCGTTGCAAGCTTATTTGTGATTGTTCTCCTCAATTATTCAAAGTACCTCACTTTCATATTCAAATACACACAAGTAAAAAAAGTTCATATCACATTAGTGATTTTAAATTGTATTCTTGGGGGCCATTTTCTAACATTGTTGCCTGATATTAAAATAAGCGAAAACACTCTGCTATGCTTAATAAAAAAAAAAAAAAACATCCATTCATTGTCAGATTGTACAACTGTATAGGTCGAGGTTCATAAGCCTCGTCCATCTCATTCTAGGGACTGCATATTTTGTATACAGTTTATAGTGGAATCACAACACAGGTTGTTAAGAATATCGTCAGTAAATATGAGAATTCTTGCTGTGAAATTTCTATGCTGTTTAACCTAATAGAATTCGAATCCCTGAGAGAGCCAAGTACTGAGCTTTAGCATTCCATATTAGCAAAACCTTTATACGTACGTATTTATAACCTCAATTTACTAATCAGGAAATCCCCTTTAGCCAACCAATTAGCACATTTTATATGACCTTCTATAGAGGAAAAGGACATGACATTTCCGAGCCGGTATTATTGATGTGATATTCTTAACAAGTTAATGCACATATATAGCTGTAAGTGTATCAATCTTTATGCAAACACTTAGGAATGTTTGGAATGCAAACAATTCTTGTGACAAAACAAATAATTAGGAAATTCTTTTTAACCAAACAATCAACACAAATTTCTCCTTTTTATAGAGAAAAAAAGAGCATAACATTCCCGAGACAGTATTATTGATGTAACATTCTTAACAAGTCAATGCCTTAATGTTTACACACATACATCAGCGCATCAATCTCTACACAACCACACACACACACACACACACACACACACACACACACACACACACACACACACATATACAAAAAAATATTTGGAATAGAAAGAATTCTCAGAAAATTCCCCTTAGCCAAGCAAATCACCAGTTACATGACCCTCTCTCTCTCTCTCTCTCTCTCTCTCTTTTCTCTATAAAAAAAGAAGGTTATGACATATCCAAGCTAAGGTCTAAATCACAAACCCTGACACCTTCTGTAAACAAACGGTCTCACCGATTCGATGTATCACTCCGCGTCAGCTGATCCATGACCGCAATCATCTGCTGTTACACTCATAGTTCGCCGCACCTATTCATTTTATATAAGAGCCTCTGAATGTGAGAACCCGCTCTCAAAACTTCAGACGAATATGCAGCCGCATACATTGTTACTCTCCCGGTCATTCTCTCTTTCATAACCCTTAAAACTGCAGACACTGACACACCACTGCACTGGGATACCAACTTAGCCACTTCATTTACTGGTTTCTCAGGATACCACTGACAGAACGTTACATAAATATTGAGTAGAATCTGTTTCTCACCCCTTTTCAAAGGCTGTCCCTGCTGGTGTTTTGAAAACAAGTTCGGAGAACACTGCGACCTTCCCGCACGCAAAGAACTCGGCATGTTATTTTTCTAAGGATAAGTCAGGCAATATTACTAAGTTGCACTACTTCCTTGCTGTTCACATGATTATTTTTAGAAAATAACCAATGTTATAAAATATTATTATGTACACAAATCTCTAAGCTCATTGAAAGTTACAATGCATATTACTACAAAATATTCACACTTATCTTGCCTTGCCATGTCACCAAGTTATTTTACGAAGTGCACTCTATTTGGCGAAACAAAAATCGTTATTAGGATGCTTGTCAAAGTTTCCAACCGCAATAAATTTACTAACTTTCTTTGTCATCATCATCAATATATTTATTGGACTTACAGCATTGCATATGGCTGTTTATGCCCATTATATATTTTATTTACATAAGATACAATTTACATAAAATGTACAAACAAATTTCAAATACACTCCTATCTATATCATCCTTAGAAATATACATTACCATGTTATATCATTTTGTCTAAAGAGATGCAAGTTAAATATATTCAATTCGCATGCAAAAAAAAAAAGCCAAATTTATGGGAACTGATTACTGGTGCAAAGAGTTAATCATAAAGGTGAAGCAATAAGTAAAAAAAAAAAGCATTGGGTTTAAAGTGAGACGTCATTTGCGACAGCGTATCCAATACTACAAATTTGCCATTGTTTTACCTTACGTAATAAATCCTGTAACAACGCTGGATTTTCGTGTGGATTATTTTACTTCTATGAGTTTGCAATGCTTTCTGCATGCAGGTGGTTTTGTTTACAGAAGGTGTCAGGGTTTGTGATTTGAAGTATAGTATTATTGACGTGACATTCTTAACAGGTCACGTCACATATACACACACGCACGCACACTCGGGGAATGTTTGCAGAAATTGACTTGTTCACCGAGTTCAGATGTTTACTCATTGATGACTCCGTCGTTGTCGTCTATCAAAAAAAAAACTAAGTATTTTGCAAACAATAAGAGTTATCGAAAAATCTCCCCTTGTCGATTTTTTTTGGTGACGTAGAGTACGCGTAGAGAGGTCGGGTTTACTGTGTCGGTCGAGTCTCGATGTCCTCTGTCCACCCATACCAAAATAAACATAGGTCGTCATGGAATCAATTTTTTCATCAATCGAAAATTTTCTAAGTCCACAGCGTTAAAAAAATCTTAAATTGCAAATATCTCGAAAATGGTAAGAGTTATCGAAAAAATATATCGAAAAACACCCCCATACTGGTAGCGAAGCTACCCCCCCTGTCGATTTTGGAGGTGTAGAATACGTGTACCAAGTTTTGGTGGTCCTGGGGTCAAGGGGTAAGAAGTTAGCCCACCTCCCAAAACTTTGATCACTCGTAACTTTTGAACGAATAGTCGTAGAGAGGTCGTGTTTAGTGCGTCGGTCGAGTCTCGGTGTCCTTTTTGATCTTCTAACAAAAAAAACATAGGTTGTCATGGAACCAAATTTGACCCCTCGGTCGAAAAATTTTCCAAGTCCAGCGTTAAATTGCAAATATCTCGAATTTTTTATAAACAGAGGTGTCCCATAGGATTTTTGAGAAAAAAAAAACACGTGAAACTCTACAGAGGTATGTGGTTATCTAACCGCAGCCGTTAGAACCTTTACATTTTTTTTGGTTGGGCACCACGCACCCTGGCGAGGTTATAGGGGCCAGGAATCCTAAAAAACAACAATTATTATTTTGTTTGTTTGCGTCACAATACGGAAATAATGAGAGGCACGCGCGCGCGTGTGGCACATCGTTCCCCCGAGAGAGGTTTACAAAGGTCACGATATATAAACATGACCCCCGGACTTGGAAAATTACGATAAGGTGCATTCATCCTTCAAAGGATGAGAGGATGAGAGTGCATCTTTCACTCATCACTGCTTTTCTGCGCCGTGAAACATCGTCAGCGCAATAAATGAGGCGCGGAACGTGGAGAGAAAGTGATTTTTTGCGGTTTTGGTGGTCGTGTGGTCAAGAAATCAGAGTTGCGGTAGAACATACATTTACTATCTACTCATAAGTTCTCTGCATGCATTCAGAAACCTGAGGAAATTTTCTTGCGCGCAATTTATATTCTTCACAAGTCCCTTTATTTACTACTCGTTAGTAGTGCAATGTGCCGATTCTGCGCCCGAAAATGAGGCTCAGTGGGACTCGCAGGGACTCGCTGTGTTACTAACTTGTAACCTTTTTCGATTTATATTTTACAGTGTAGCCAACTCATAGCATTTTTACGATGTATATTTAACAGTTTTGCCAGCTTATTGTATATTCTTACGCTGTTTCAAAAATGGGGGTCGGTGAGGCTCGTAGTGTTACTGACTCATGTTATTCTTTCACACCCTAATCTAAACTAACATCGTACTCTATTACGACCTAATCTAACCTAAATGGATGACACGTTACCTTACTGTGATGTGGCTAACTTCTCGGATATATAGCATTTGGCGAAAATCCCCATTCGCAACATTGGCAACTTCTTGTGGTATTTCAACTCGCGCGCATAAAAAAAAAACAAAAAAAAAACATGCCTATGAACTTCTTCGGGTTCAGGAAGCAGGCTATCATGGAAGCCCCTACCCAGACTGCACCAGCAAGCTTCGACCTGCTGCTATCCATGTTATCCAAACTGAGTGGCCTGTTAATAAATAATTTCAACAGTATTTGGACGAAATATGGTGACGATGTTGTCTTCAACCAAGCTAAATTCTACAAGATTCCGATCAGCGGCAAACTTCAGATAATTGTGAATCCGGAGAATGCGGGTGAAGTCAAGGTTTCTTTTGGCAAGAAAATTTATCGCATCAAGCATGATAGGATGGACAGCGCCACCACGTACGATGTGTCTGCCGACGATTGCCTGTACGTCGAGTTTCTGGGCGTTTACGATAAACTCATCCCTCTCTTCATCGAGTTGCGAATCACCTACCCTATAATAAATAAGCATAGTAGCAATGCTTAACGACATCTTCTGTCACACGAAGCGCGACGACCACGGCGATGAGCTCCTCATGCTCGATATCAGGGTCAAGAAGTGGCGAAGCAACCTGCAGGCTCTACAGTCCATACTCAACTCTAGCCTCACGACTGAAATACCCAGCCTGCAGTCTCAGTGCCTGGACCCCATTCTCAAGATCGAAGTTGAGCTCAAATCACTGCTCAGTCTCACGAATTTTTCCTTGACGGCACCCTTCGATTTCTCATATTTAAATACTTGAAAAATTGAAAACATCCCGAAGTGCAGCTCTTCACCATACAAAGTAAGGATGGGGTATTGAGAGCTCTTCAAATACCGATCGCATATTGGGACGACACGACCAACAAATATAAAATACACGAGGACGAACAATTATCCGTTTTTGACGTCGAAAGTGGAGACAGACTATTCTTCGAAGTGAAACTGCTGAAAGCCATAACCGGTGCGTGCGTCACGGAAGCCTTCGACTCGATCTTCCGGCAATCCAACAGACGGCCACACTTCCTGCAGACAGACAACGGGAAGGAATTCCACAACTAGATCTTTCTAGAGTTAATGCGAAAGCATGACATCCGACACTATTCGACATTCAGCGACCTGAAAGCCAGCATTGTGGAACGCTTCAACAGCACGTTAAAACAGTGCATGTAGAAACCGTTCACGCTTCAGGGTAACTACAAGAGGGTTCATGTGATGCGAGAACTCGTGGACTACTACAACAACTCTGTTCATTGCATGATATACATGAAGCCTGCAGACGTCAACAACTCCCAAAGTACGTTTGATCTCCACTGTTTACTGCCCCAAGTACTGACCTACGACCAAGAAACCCAAGTACAAAGTAAAAGACCAGGTAAGGATGAGCAAGTTAAAACGTATGTTTGAGAAGGGGTTTAACAGAAACTGGAGCACGGAACGTTTTACTGTGGTTCGGGTCATGCCGGTGACGAGGCACACGTATCTAATAAAGGATGCTCGAGAAGAAATCTTGAAAGGGCGATTCTACGAGGAGGAGCTCTTGAAAACAAAACATCAAGATACGTACCTCATCGAGAAGATCCTGAGCAGGAAAGGAAAGAAGCTGCTGGTGAAATGGTTGGGATTCGAGGAAAGAAGATGGATTGACGAGAACGAGGTGATCGTGTGACTGGTGCGTGTGATGTGGTGAGGCTACTGCCCGACTCGGAACGTCAGACTAGGATAAACGGCACGCTGCTGCCCGAGAATATTTGCTGCCTCGTCTTTGGACCTTCAGGATGCGTGGAACTTTGGGCGTGTACAACCTTTTCCTCGAGCCCAACTGGTTGGATTGGAAGAACAGGCACGTGTATGTTTTCTTTAAAAGTTTGGAGTAACCCAAGTAACGGCAGGTGGCGAAACTGTACGAGGGACTGGGCATAGGCACGTTCGTTTCTGAAGTGATACAGCTGGACTGGTGCCTCGAAAATTCGGTAGTGGTCTTTGACGCGTGATCCTGCAAAACCAGATTCGCAACTTCTTCACCCAGGATCGCCACAAGGGTACAGACTACTTTTACCTTGCGCCGACCTTCTCCATGATTCCCAAACAGCTGTTCCGGGACAACTACAACCTCTTGTACCTGTTACGTTAAAATGCCACCAACCTCAAGCACGTACATGACGACTGCGTGGGTGGAGATTTGAGATGCAATGAATTTTCGAAATTGTAGGCGTCGTGCTGGAACCGGGACGACTTTCGATTTGTGACGATCTACATGACGAGGAAACCGAACGACGGAAAATACAGGAATAAAATCAACGACTTCACGAACGATGCAACGTCATATAAAATAACGTAAAATACAACCCAAACAGCATTGCAATTCTGCGGCTTGTATACCAGTCACTGGTATTTATTTACATCTCTGTAAATTGAGTAGTAATGCCAAAGAGAAATACGAGATGAAGATTGTCTCGTGTTCTCGACATGCAATAATACTCGGTCCACGTTACGTTCCATTATTTAATTTTGTTTGGGAACGAACCTGACGGACTGTGTTTACGTTTTTACTCCTTTTATTACAGTAAATTTCATACTTTAAAATTATATTAATGCTTTGAACGAAAATAATATCCAGAAAAACATCGAAAACACGTGCATAGCACTCTTCTCACACACATGCACGTGAAAATAAACACACAGAGCTAAGTTTTAACTTCCAAGTGAATGTCCAAGTAACAGTAAATGGAGAAGCACGATGTGCGAGACATGGGATTTTTCACAGAAAGAATGCGTTCATTTTTGACGCACGTGCTATCTATTAATAGACAATGAAACAATTATGAGAGAAATTAACATGCATTTTCGTCTTCAGGTGTTGAGGAAGGAAACAGACTGACTGGAAAATAGAAAACATGGTGTTATTGATTAGAGCGTTGATTAGCGTACAGAGCTTTCATTAGTGAGGTTTAGGTTCGATCCCCACAAAGGACATTTTTTTTATTCGTTTCGTTTCGTTTCAAACTTGTCGAAAAAATATTCCTCATTATTGCCGTGATTAACCCAGGGATAGACCAAAGCGACAGAAATAACAAAAGTACAGAAAATGCAAGACACATTTGCCTAGGCATGTTATACCTTGGGAATTAGCAAACTGCAAATTAACTTGCGTTTCATTCGACTCCTTGCGAAAGAGTTTCGTGTTGTCTAGTTTGGAGTGTTGGTTGTCGTGTCGGACTAGCATGCGCGCAACCCGAGTTCCAGCCCAACGGAAGTTCTTTTTTTGTCTGATTTCATCCAACCTTATTTATAAAACTGTTATTTAAAACTATAAATAAACAAGGGAGAAGGACAGAGGCTGGTGCGATGAACTAAATTGTAAACCAAACGTTTAAATTGAAGAGACAAAACACGTTCAGGTTAAAAATAGTGAATTCAATTTCAGGCACATTACACTAACTGAAAGACTATTTTCAAAATTAATAATATTTGGATAACCGACAAATCCAAACTTGATATTATCCACGTAATGCACTTCATAATCACAGAAACATAATTTTTCTTCAGCATGCTCTTTATTTTGTGTCCTGACTGTTGAAAGGAGTATATTTTAGTGTGTGTTTGGACTATCTTGTGTACTGCATTGTAATACTGAAGTCATTTTTAGTTTTCTAATCAAATAGCAATTATTCAGTGTAATATTCAAAATGGAAAGCCTTTGTTTCTTTGCAGCTGTTCATGACAGAAAATCAATTGCAAGACAAGTTACCAAATTAGCAATAGTTCTCTTACATATTTGAGGTATGTGCTTGTCTTACTTATACCAGATGAGGAAGGAAGCAGATATAAAAGATAAAAAAATTACTGTTCTTGGGTAGCTCGACCTGCTTTTGTCAGAAAACCTGATCAGAACCAAGCCATGACATGAGATACGACTTCAATAATATAATCCGTTTCTGTGGTCAAATAACACCAAAAAAAGGCAATAAAATTGTCAGTGTGAGGAGACGGAGAAATAATTTCCTCTTATCTTACATTATACTAACAAAAAGTTATTCTAATAAAAGTTAATATCAATAATAACAATAAGATGATTAATAAAAATATCTGTCTGTATGCCTATTGTGGGTTATCTGTTCCAAAGCTGAAGACATACCTCTGTCTGTTGTAACCTGTGGCATGTTTTGTTCCAGTTTACAAATAACGTAAAATACCTGGTGCTGGTTTTCCAGTCAAAAGGTCATGTCGATTGATAAGCACATACCACGTGACTCCGGGGCCAACTGTCAGACCTCCAGAGCTTCGATAAAGTTTGCGATGTTCCTTCTAGTCCTTGACAGAGCGCATGCTTCGTAATTAAGTGCAGAAAACCCATGTTTTCTGTGTATAAAATTTACGTATGTTTGGATTATGTGCTCAAATGTTGGGAGATTCTTTTTGGGATTCTGATCCTAACAGACGTATTGTTTGCCAAGGGCAGCAAGAAGAGAGGAGACCAGATGCAGATAAACATTTACGAGCAACGCCGAGGAGGCGGACCGCCATTCATCCGACCAAGGAACTCAAACAAGCCATTGACCAAAGAACAAAAAGAAGCCCACGAACTCTGGAAGCAGGAGAGGAAGAAAATAAGAGCCAGGGAGAAGGAGGAAGAGAGGAACCGAGAAGAAGAGAAACAACGTCGAGAAAAGGAACAGGCACAATCAACGCCACGTCCTGGCCAGCCTACCAGAAGGAAGGAAGAAAACTTCATGTCACAGTCCAAGGAAGAACAGCTAAAACCAGACACTCCAAGCGAGATGGAAACCAAGAAAAGGGAATACCCCTGCAATTCTTCCGACGACGAAGATGACATGGTCGAACCATTTATTCATACTAAAAAGCCAGTACGTGCTAGATCACCACCGACAGTCAAGCCAATCGGCACATCAAACACGTACCAAACGTTCTCAGATCATGATGAAGAGACAATTCATCGACTGACTGACAAGTTACCAGCGGTCTACATATACAACGCAGATAAAAGACATCAATTTGTCACTTCGGTGACAAAGATAATAGATGAGAAACAAGCCACGATCCGAATTCTACATGATGGAATGAAGATACAAGCCAACACCAGACCAGCTTACAACAAGCTCATCAACCATTGCAAAGAGCACTCGCTCAGCTACGCCACCGATAAACCACGCCGAGAGAGGCCGGTCAAAGTAGTACTCCGACATCTGCCAATCGACCTATCAACGAAAGAAGTACAGACAGAGCTAGCAGCGCAGAACTACAAAGTACAACAAGTCCAGCAGATAAAGAGACGAGACCCGAAGACCTTCATCAAAAACCGATTCCGCTGTACCTAGTTTCATTGAGCAAAGGAGAGACAACACGAAACATCTATAGCCAAGACCACCTCCTGAACTATGAGATGAAAGTGGAACCATACCGCTTTCCAGAAATACTGCAATGCCATAGATGCCAGAGGATAGGGCATTCCCAGAGCCAATGCAAGGCTCAACCAATATGTGTGAAATGTGCAAATAATCATTTCACAGCAGAATGCCAAAAGAAAGACCGAAAACTCCCTGCAAAAAGCTTCAATTGTGGAGGAAACCATCCGGCCAACTTCAGGGGCTGTAAAATGTTCCAATAAGTACATCAGACGAAACCAAAATCAAAGCCAGATGATGGGAAGGAACAACAGAAACAACTACCATTCAGCTTACCACAAGAGAAGCCACCTGCGAAGACTACACCACCGACTACCATGAATTATAGCCAGACACTTCAGGCTCCAACTGAAGAGCAAAAAGATACAAATGAAATCATCAAATGGTTACTGGCAAAACTGCAAGACAAGAAAATAAGAACGCTCATCAAAACGGCGAAAGACAAGATCGAAAAGATGAAGAACGAATAAGATAGAACCGTCGCAGCCCTGCAGGCTCTCGTCGAGTTCGTCACATAAATATTGTAAACAGACAACTAACAACAACTCAGATATAACACGAAATGTCATAGCAAAACGACCCTTTTAGGAACAAAATTTAAGATATTCCCTTCTTAGGACCAAAATCCTGTAGGCCCTTCTAAGGACCACAACACTCAGTTCGTAATTGAACTGCCATCACAGACCGAACCTCGAGCGACAGTTGCAGAGGTAACAGAAGCCAATTCATCGCACTACGCCATTACCACAACTATGAAACAGATGGGAGTCAAGGAAAAGGTTCTTCTACAGAAAACTTCAAGAAATTTCAACTTCAAATGTTGCAGTAAACATAACTCCGTGACACACAACAACAATTACAAGCGCTTCAAAGATTAGAAACTTAGCAAGCGTTACTCACAAGACGATTATATTGTCCGACTGACAGAAGACCAGTTGGTGGGGTGATAACGTGTTAGTTTGACACGAAGGAGATACTGGGTTGAATTCCCGTTTGATTGCCTCCATTTTTTTCTTAACTCAAGCGACTATATATTTCAATGTATTTATTACCAACATTCTTATTTTATTTGATGTGCGAATTGTTGAATTTGAATTGAATTTTGTTTTCCAAACAATTAGGATAATTTCTTCTGAATAGTATTATATTTATTTCTGCATAATTTTCTCGAAATAAATGTATACTTTTCGCCAGGCAGAACATTTTATTGAGTATGTTTGTAAAATGATGTAAAATCTGAAAAAAAAACTCGTAAAAAATAATTTTCACAAATAAAATTTAAAACGGTATCCACCCAAAAATGCAATAATTAGTTGCTCGAGTTATTTAAAAAAAATAGGTTAATAGAACGGGAATCGAACCCAAAACCTTCTTTACGTGGAACTTATCCGCTACATCGGGGATACTTGACCACTTGAAAAATCAAGTAATAGCTTCGCCTCATCAAGGCACTTGGAACTCATTGAAACCTTCAAGTGCTTTTCCTCGATTTTTGTCTTCTTTTTAAGTCCACTTTATGCACAGTAAGAAAACTGGATCTATAGTTTAAATTGGGATTCCAACCACTTGTGCCTAAATTGCGTTTCAAACTTTTCCTCGGGAATTGTTGGCTAGCGTGCGATATTACCTATAATCGGTTCGGGCATGGATGTGTGTGTTGGTCCCAATGAGAATACAGAGGAAATTGGCATGTGTCACAACTGAGAAAAAGGTGAAAAACGGGGGATACTATTAATTTTGAAAATACTCTTTCAGTTAGTGTAATGTGCCTGAAATTGAATGCCCTATTTTGGACTATGAACGTGTTGTTTTTTTTCTTCAATGAAAAGTTTTAGATTACAATTTAGTTCATCATACCAAACTGTGTCCTTTTCCCTTGTTCATTTATCGTTATAAATAAAATCCAATTAGAGCATGGAAAAACCTTTCACTGTTTATAAGTCAGTCATAATTCTCTGCAATTTTCAATGCAACATTCAGGCTCTCTGATCGTGCATCGTACTTTCACATCAGGTATCCACATAATTTAAAATATTTATAAGTTGTTTTAAGCGAAATTGTCCATTTTTATTCTTTCAATATATTATATCAATATCACATTGCAAAATAGTTATTAATGGTTTCAATGTAATTTGTTGAGCAAAAAAGTTTCGTATTAATTTAGATTTGAACATGCAAACGCAAGTATCAAAGTATTGCTTTAGACAGCACTCATGATTTTGAAAGATGGAAAGTTGGTGTGTAATGACTAGGGCACGGGAGTTGAAGACCTATAAATTGTCAAAAAAGACCTATAAAAAGACCTAGAAACGGAAAAAAGGAAGTATAAATGTGATCCAAATTAATTAATAACTTCCGTTCAAATTACATATTTAATGAATATGCGCGTGGCACCTCCTTATCTGACTTGAGATCTTTTCAGGCGTGTGCTGTCTGGTCGTATACACCGTGCTGAAAGCTTCAAAACAAGATAAAGTTGTCATTTACAGCGCAACCGTCCAGGCAAGGTACCTGCTTCAGTCGTCCAAAAATGTTTTTCTCTCGTTTCAGGGATGGTTCAAATATATTTATTAATTTCTTTTTTTTTATTATTTCTTTACTACAAAAAGGATGTTTAAGAGGTGACAAACTGATGATGATTCGAATTGAGAATGGTCAGTAAAAACCTAGTCGAAAGGTGGTAAAGTTGCAAAAAAAAAGCCGTTAAGACCTAAAAATAGGCTAAAAAGAACCAATAAGCCAAAAAAACGCCAAAAAAGGTAAGAAAGGACAAATAAAACCCACCTATTTTCTGCCCCACAATAACACAAAATGAACATATATTATGTTGGGCCTCGTCTTTGGACACTAGGAAAAAAAAGATTTTTCCTCAACTTCCGAGACCTAGTAATGACAGAATGTAGCTACTGTCATATTAGCACTGACAACTAGGAAGCGTTCTCAATGATCACGTGGCTTCATGTTTTTTGCTAATAAAAACTGCGTTTTTTCAACACATACACAAATACATCGTCGCTTCGGAATATCAAATTTTCATCCTTGCTGCTTTAAGATTACCAACATACGAAGTGGCATGCAATTGAAAAGATTTTGCAGAAACTCCAGTTTTATAAATAAGGTTGGATGAAATCAGACAAAAAAACGCAAGTTAATTTGCAGTTTGCTAATTACCAAGGTATAACATGCCTAGGCAAATGTGTCTTGCATTTTCTGTACTTTTGTTATTTCAGTCACTTTGGTCTATCCCTAGGTTAATCACGGCAATAATGAGGAATATTTTTTCGAGAAAGTTGATAAACAGACCCACAGGAATAACCACCATCGCCAAAAAGCCAGAACTCGAGTCTGGAAAGTTCAACGCGAGGTGTGTTTCTTGTTCTAAATATATCTGTGTGTTATCGTTAGATTCGTGGTATTTTGTGAGTTGATACGAATAAAGTAAATAAATAAGACAAGTGGGTGGAAGAGACTGGAGAATCGTAGCTACGGAGCCATTGAAAAGATATCCGTCGCCTAGATAGAGAATCTCTATATCCCATTGTAATAGGGAACCTATTAGAAGAATGAAAATACAGAATAAACGAACAAATTTGATGTCAAAATGCCTAGAAAACAATATTACACACTTCTTCAATAATAGAAAAATATAGAAAAAATTGTGCTTGGTGGGGAGCGAACCTAGACCTCACTAATGAAAGCTCTGTACGCTAATCAACACTCTAATCAATAACACCATGTTTTCTATTTTCCAGTCAGTCTCTTTCCTTCCTCAACACCTGAAGACGAAAATGCATGTTAATTTCTCTCATAATTGTTTCATTGTCTATTAATAGATAGCACGTGCGTCAAAAATGAACGCATTCTTTCTGTGAAAAATCCCATGTCTCGCACATCGTGCTTCTCCATTTACTGTTACTTGGACATTCACTTGGAAGTTAAAACTTAGCTCTGTGTGTTTGTTTTCACGTCCATGTGTTTGTTTGTTTTTATTTTGAGTTGGTGTTTTAAGTCCACTTTATGCACAGTAAGGCTAATCGGGACTGGACCTACAGTTTAAAGTGGGATCCGAACCACTTGTGCCTCCACCGGGTATCAAACCCGGGACCCCTCGATTACAAGGTAATGACGCTACCACTGCGCCATGGAGGAGGCCCACACGTGCATGTGTGTGAGAAGAGTGCTGTGCACGTGTTTTCGATGTTTTTCTGGGTATTATTTTCGTTCAAAGCATTAATATAATTGTAAAATATGAAATTTCTGTAATTCAAGGAGTGAAAATATAATCCGAGTCCGTCAGGTTCTTTCCCTAACAACATTAAATAATGGAACGTAACGTGGACCGAGTATTATTGCATGTCGAGAACACGAGACAAACTTCATCTCGTATTTCTCTTTGGCATTACTACTCAATTTACAGAGATGTATACCCGTGACTGGTATAAAAGCCGCAAAATAGCAATGCTGTTTTGGTTGTCTCTCACAAGGCGCTTGGTGGTCAGACATGGATTGCTTGCTTCACTGCTTCTTCAATAGGGTCGTTACAACCCAGCTGTGTCCAAGACTGTACATCAAAGGCATTTGGAATTTTGATTTGTAAATCTAATTACAGCAATGCATTTACATTATAAATTCAGTTGTAGACTCTGACTAAATAATGTGAATAAATGTTGAGCACCGTAATTGACATGGTTTAAATTCCACTCCCGTAAGTCTCAGTGTGGTAGCCAGGCGCAATATTGGCTGCAGCACAGAACTACTACGAGAAAAATACACCTCAGTCTGTCCAACTAAAGGGAACTTTGTCGTTACTGAAGTTGTGCGTAGAAACTTTGCAAGAAAAATCTTTCTTGCCTCTGTATTTTTAATAGCATGGAATCGAATCAACAAAGAAATCCCATTTTCTCCTTAGTGTTATTCTCGTTTATAATAATATAATTTGGTAAGTGAAGAAACACGAAAACCGTATCAAAATTTCAATTTCGATTTCTCTTGTTGTGTACTGTCATATGAAATATATTCAAACAGAATAAAGAAAAAGTACCAAGTTATAACGATAAAATCTTGCTAATTATCAGGTAAATCAATTAATCGCCGTAATAAGCAATAACATGTATTGGATGGTGGCTGTACACCGAGAGTTGGACGGCGGAGCGCTGAGGACTAGCCTGTTTCCCGAGAGGAGAGGCCGATCCTCGGGTTAAAAAACATAAAATACAACTTTAGTACCAATGATCAGATTCACCTGAAATTTAAGACGGCGCAGCAGCAGACTATAATCGACAAAATCCCAAAAGCAGAATTTGATAGGAGATGAATTAAGCCAGATATTAAAGATTAAACAACGAGACTGGACAACAATAACTACAGACTCCCTGGCGCTCTCTTCGGAACGAACGTGCAGGTTACAATGGGCCCGGTCTTTGGGTAACCTCTCTTCGAGGTGCTTTTGGAGAAGGGTCAAAGAACTCCAAATACACGGGCGAAGATAGCAGGACAAGAGGCTACGACTTGAGGACGATTTACCAACGCTTGGCAAGAGAGGGTACCGTAACGAAACTTTTGAATAACAAATAAATAGACGAGCGGAGAAGCGGAAGCCACAGTTTTACTCAGATTTTCTTCGACGTGTTATCGTGCACAATCTCTCGCGAACCACCCGCGTAAAGTATCCGCTTTGTGTGTCGCACCGTTCCGTGTTGTGTTTATTTCGCACGTGGTTGTTTACTATCAAGATGGAGTAGAGACAGCGAAAGGCCCCGCTAAGGGGGGCGTCCGACCTAGTTGCCACCCTTGAAGATGCGGAAATCCAATCTTATCGCCCGGAAGCCAGCTATTGACCACGCCGCCAAGCATCCACGGCTCCACCACGAGGACTTCAGTCAGAGCCGACAAAGGTAAGCCGGAATGGACGTGAAAATGGATAAGCTTCATTCGCCCCGTCGTGACTTCCAATGAAGTTGCTTATTTACATAAAAAATCACGAAGTGACATTGCTTATTACGGTGATTAAATTGTATCAACTATAATTTTAACATGTAAAACCGTACAGCTTCCAAGTATTCATTTATCCAAAGTATTTAACATTCAGATTGTACGACGCTATAAATTGTCAATATAATTATATAACAGTGATCCTGGTTAACCGCAAAAAGTAACCATATAAAGATTAACATTCAATTACAACAATATAAAAGGAGTATTGTTTTGTCGTACAGGTTAAGCTCCTACCAGAACATGGTTTTTCCCGGAAATGAAAAAGTAAATGTCAAAGTAAGAACAATTTAAATCAATGTAGCTAAATTTAAATATGCCGCCGAACTATTTTTGTACTAATTACTCATGTCTATTGGATTGCCGAGATATGAATGCGTGAGTGAATGTATGAATGAAAGGGGCAATGATGTAAATGTTTATGCATGTGCTCTTTTATCGAAATTACATTATATAAAGAATTAACCCTGTGTTGTGATTTGTTGTACCCTATGTAATCTCTTGGGCTCCGACTGATGGCACTTACCCTGAGAGGTTATTAATGATTGCCTTTTGTTCATTTGTTTAATTGTTTTTGTGGATTTGGCATTACCATGTAATGTAGAGCCAGAACGTCGTTAGGCACATTAAATAAGTAGCCGTGGCGTAACATAAAAGATGGCGCCCGAACATGTGACATGTAGGTTCAACGAGTAAGCCGAACATGTGACATGTAGGTTCGACGAGTAAGCCCGACCATGGTGACATGTAGGTTCGATGAGTAAGCCCGAACATGGTGACATGTAGGTTCGACGATTAAGCCCGAACATGTGACATGTAGGTTCTATGAGTAAGCCCGAACATTCGACGTGTAGGTCCGAGTAGGCCCGAATATGCGATAATTAGGTCCGAGTTGGCCCGAAGTTTAAATAAGTGTCGATAGAAGGAAGGAAGTTATTAATAGTCGCAAAAATGAGTTTATTGTGCCATAATTATTCAGTTATACAGCTATATGCCTACATGCCTTCGACAGGAACCAAGAGATTGATAGAGGTAGAAAATCAAATATTAATCACTTATTGCAGTTAAAGAATACCACACAGGACGCCTAGAATAGGAAGCATTTAGTTCTTTGTGTTGCTACAATCAGTAATTTTCTAGTTTAGAGTATTTAAGTGTATTTACGCATAGTTAGCAAGTGAATAGAGTATTTAATTGTTTGTGCAATATATATAGCGGGCGTTAAGCAATAATAGTTAAAGTAATTTACGTAGCGAGAGATTTTGGTTTTTTTTTATGCGGCGAAAAAGCTTAAGCATCGATCAAGGATGGGAAAGGGGGGAGACGCAAAACCCAGGGGCTCTACATTGTAAACAAGGAAAGGAATTTTACATTTTGTTCCCTTCGGCGACAGCAAGCCACAAGAAAAGAAAAAGAAGAGGGGAGAAGATTTCAGCGCGTTGAATGCATCGTGTGACTAGATTTCGCAAAAGATTGGAGGAATACAGTGCCAGAATGAAGGAAGAAGAAGCGACTCGTCTGTCACCACACGATGAAAGAAAAGAAGAAAGGGAAGACCGATTGACGGATGATACCGTTAGGCCAGAGTCCACCCCGCCAGCAACAGGGTTTCCAGTACAAGAAGTGATGGATATCCAAGCCATCTTCGCGCAACTGAAAGCATTAATAGAAGAAAAGGACCAGAAGCGGAGGCAGGAAGAAGAAGAAAAGGAACGAAAGAGGAAACAGGAGGACGAAGAATTACGGAGGAAAGAAAAAGAAGAAAAATAACAAAGAAGACGACAGAAGGAACAAAGAGAGAAGAAGGAAGAAGAAGAAAAGGAACGGCAAAGACAGCGAGAAGGACAACAACGACAGGAAGAAACAAAGAAGAGGGAAGAAAAATTAGACCTTCTCCTGCAAGGATTTCTGGGAGAGCATACTGCAATGCGTGAAAGAGTAGAACAATCCAGGGAGGAATGCCAAACTAGACACCAAACAATGACTAGTGACCTGGCAACTTTGGAAAAGGATATGAATGCAGAATTACGCCAAATCCAGGAAACAATTACGAATATGGGAGAAAGAGTAGATGAGAATAACTCTACAGCAGAGGGCCGAATGGAACGAATAGAAAGAAGAGTGGACGACAATCAAACTGCAACAGCGAATCAACTCCAGCAATTAGAAGATACGTTTAATGGCAGACAATCCACGCTATCAAATCAAGTACAAAGGATGGAGAGAGCGACTTTAGGTCTGCGACAAGATGTGGCCCGGCTACAGGAAGACGCGCGGAGAGAATGCCTACTCACACCACCTGACAGATTACGTCACGAAGAGGAGACACGAAGGAGGGCGTGCCCAGCGAACAGCCCTTACGGGTCTGTCCAGCAAGCATCAACCAGCCGTGACGTTAGCCAGCGGGAAAACAGCTGTATAGGAATACCGGCCGAGCAACTCAGTGTTTCCAACTCGGGAAATTCGCAACGCGGGATTTTTTCGAAAGTCGGTCTGGAGAATTTCGAGACTTTTGACCCAGACAAGAAAGAAACACTACCTTCTACGTTCCTTGAGGATTTTAGGAGGGATTGTTTGTTGTATGGAATCAACCAATCTGACTACCTGAAGCTGATCCAGAAACTTCTAAAGGGGAGTTCCAAGATATGGTTAGGACAACAGTGGCCGAAGTTTAACAACTACGAGGAATTCGAGAGAGCATTCTTGCAGCAGTTCCAATGCAGACAACTTGTGGAGAGAAGAATAACACAACTACGAAATAAACGTTTCGAAGCTAATTCCCGAGATACGTATAAGCGGTTCTTCTGGGAAAGAGTGAGCGAGTTTCGTACTCTGAAACCCGGCATCGACACAGTGGAGATCCTGACTGCAATACGAGCGATGTATCCAAGCTTCGTTCAGCGACAGCTTACAGGAGATACGCTAGAAGATTTGAATAAGATGTCACTAATATTAGAAGATCTGGACATGTTAAAAGAATCCGAGCGACCGTCGTGGGAAAACAGACAACCCCGAGGGAAAAAGGGGAATTTCGAACAGAAAAGGCAAGAAAATTTCCCTCGAGTGAATAATGCAGCGACCCAGAATAACAATTATAGACGGGAAGGATACCACACCGAGAACCACCGAGGATTTTTGGACGCCGGGGGGCGGAACAACCGCAACGACCAGAGCATCCGTTCGGACCGTGATCAAAGAGGGAGAAGCCCGAGGCGGCAACAGCGCAACAGAGGCGACACCGACCGGGAATATGGCAGAAACCAGGCTGTAAACCTAGTTAGAACAACCTGTGGCCCGTAGAACGACAGTAGTTCCGCAGACTGGCAGGAAGCGATAACAAGTCGGGACTTAAACCCCCGAGCTCCGGTTTACGAACCCGAATCGAGAATGCAGAATAATACCACAAATATGTCGGAAAACTAACGTTTTCCAAAGACAGACAGGCTCGTGTCTTGGAAGGAATTAAAGGAAATCAGGTCCTAGAGCCCACTTTCTCAACTGAGGAGAGGAACACAATTACAAATATAGAAATTAGAGATTGCTGGTTCGTCAACGAAGCGTCGAATGACGAGGAGGCGACTGAGATGGCAATGCTGGCGAGTAAGAAGCTATGACCCGCAGTAACGCCCCAGCTGGAACTGAAAATTGGTGAACACCGTATTAATGCCATATTAGACACAGGATGCGAACTGAATCTGTGTGCTGCAGAGGTTTGGAAATTAATTTCAAAGGATATCACTAGCCCACAATTGCGACACTAGAAAGATATTCGTTTAGTTGACTTTTCTGGAAAAGTCAGGGAAAAACCAGTAGGACATGTTATTATTGGGGCAAAATTAGGGAAAATAGATACCCTCATCGACGTACACGTAATAAAGAATCTGAACGTCGATCTTATCATAGGTATGGATTTTCTAGCACAGTATGGAGCTTCCTTAGATATACGTAAGGGGGAAGTGTGCTTAAGGAACGACGGAGCCCAAGAAGTGGCGGAATTTACGTATTATAAACACAAATTTTCAGAGGAGGAAAAGTGTTTTATTATTTTCGCCGAGAGCAAAGAATGCCCTAAATTACATGTAGAAGAAAATATTGATAAACTGGTATGTAATTTGAAGGAAAGTTGCAGTGACGTCGGAATATGTTTTAAGAATATCCTATTAGACCATGCAGAAGTAAACGAGGAGAGAAGATTATCCACCAGCACATAAAAAACATCAGAAAATGTAACTGTTCTCAAGGGAAGAAAAAGATGTGGCTTCGACGACTTGAAAAAACCTAGAGTACTGACCGCGACGACACTGAACATCGAAAGAGCCTTTAAACTTGTAAAATTATTCCGCATACTAGTGTAAATAATTTAACACAATTATGATCTTATTATTATTAATATTAAAAAAAAACTGAAACTTAAATATATATATATCTATATACATATCAATATCTGTGCATATATCATGTTATGTTAATGCTAAGATAATATTAATAACGTATTATTTATATTCTTATTACCCAGAATAGATATTATTTAGTAAAGAAATATGCATTTTAAAAAGGTTTGAATTGATGATAGGAAATATTCTTTGTAGTAAGTCAATAATTCTGAACTATATCTCAAAGCGTGAATTTTCATTATAACTTAGAGTGTGAATATAGTAGGTTTACATATGTATATGCATTCATAATAGGATAAATCTCATAAGTGTTAGTAAGGTGTTTGTTTAAATGATCAATATTACAGAGTCAAGAACTGCAAATTAATGTTGAGTAATCCTGCAATTTTATGTTTGGTTAATGTTAAATGTAATGATGTAAAATTAATTTAAAACTGCAATTTAGTCTATAGAGAAAGACGACTATATATTCCAGGGTTCGAGTCCCTATTCGAGCGCCTGTGTGTAATAATTAGGCAAGATTTAATGTTAATTATTAATTGTGTTTTGATGAATTTCTCCTTCGCGTATAATCTTAAGCTCAGAAAAAATTCATGTGTAAGGAGAGGGGAATGTTATAACGATAAAATCTTGCTAATTATCAGGTAAATCAATTAATCGCCGTAATAAGCAATAACATGTATTGGATGGTGGCTGTACACCGAGAGTTGGACGGCGGAGCGCTGAGGACTAGCCTGTTTCCCGAGAGGAGAGGCCGATCCTCGGGTTAAAAAACATAAAATACAACTTTAGTACCAATGATCAGATTCACCTGAAATTTAAGACGGCGCAGCAGCAGATTATAATCGACAAAATCCCAAAAGCAGAATTTGATAGGAGATGAATTAAGCCAGATATTAAAGATTAAACAACGAGACTGGACAACAATAACTACAGACTCCCTGGCGCTCTCTTCGGAACGAACGTGCAGGTTACAATGGGCCCGGTCTTTGGGTAACCTCTCTTCGAGGTGCTTTTGGAGAAGGGTCAAAGAACTCCAAATACACGGGCGAAGATAGCAGGACAAGAGGCTACGACTTGAGGACGATTTACCAACGCTTGGCAAGAGAGGGTACCGTAACGAAACTTTTGAATAACAAATAAATAGACGAGCGGAGAAGCGGAAGCCACAGTTTTACTCAGATTTTCTTCGACGTGTTATCGTGCACAATCTCTCGCGAACCACCCGCGTAAAGTATCCGCTTTGTGTGTCGCACCGTTCCGTGTTGTGTTTATTTCGCACGTGGTTGTTTACTATCAAGATGGAGTAGAGACAGCGAAAGGCCCCGCTAAGGGGGGCGTCCGACCTAGTTGCCACCCTTGAAGATGCGGAAATCCAATCTTATCGCCCGGAAGCCAGCTATTGACCACGCCGCCAAGCATCCACGGCTCCACCACGAGGACTTCAGTCAGAGCCGACAAAGATAAGCCGGAATGGACGTGAAAATGGATAAGCTTCATTCGCTCCGTCGTGACATCCAATGAAGTCGCTTATTTACATAAAAAATCATGAAGTGACATTGCTTATTACGGTGATTAAATTGTATCAACTATAATTTTAACATGTAAAACCGTACAGCTTCCAAGTATTCATTTATCCAAAGTATTTAACATTCAGATTGTACGACGCTATAAATTGTCAATATAATTATATAACAGTGATCCTGGTTAACCGCAAAAAGTAACCATATAAAGATTAACATTCAATTACAACAATATAAAAGGAGTATTGTTTTGTCGTACAGGTTAAGCTCCTACCGGAACATGGTTTTTCCCGGAAATGAAAAAGTAAATGTCAAATTAAGAACAGTTTAAATCAATGTAGCTAACTTTAAATATGCCGCCGAACTATTTTTGTACTAATTACTCATGTCTATAGGATTGCCGAGATATGAATGCGTGAGTGAATGTATGAATGAAAGGGGCAATGATGTAAATGTTTATGCATGTGCTCTTTTATCGTAATTACATTATATAAAGAATTAACCCTGTGTTGTGATTTGTTCTACCCTATGTAATCTCTTGGGCTCCGACTGATGGCACTTACCCTGGGAGGTTATTAATGATTGCCTTTTGTTTATTTGTTTAATTGTTTTTGTGGGTTTGACATTACCATTGTAATGTAGAGCCAAAACGTCGTTAGGCACATTAAGAAATTAGCCGTGGCGTTACAAAGTAGTGAATACGAATAGACTCGCGACCTTCGGCTACGTTTTGGGTTCCTCAATGCTCCTATTATCTTGAAAATATCGGCATGTATTATTGGAGAAAGGGAAACGAAATGAGTACGGCTGCTTATTTGAAAAAGTTTAGAACGGAACATTATGTGTATGGGCGCTAATATTGTGTAAATTGTTAAAACATTAGTCTAATATCTTAACAATAAACTGGGTAAGTAATATCCGTTTCAAAAGAGATAGTTAGATGTTTTATCAGTAGCTACACTAAATTGGAAGAGCAAGATTTACATAATTGAAAAATTATGTTTTCTTTTATTCTTCTCAAATTCCTACCTTGCCCTTTTTAATAAATTTTGAGACGCATAATTTGAAATACGAAAATTCAACTATAACTCACCTTAGTTTTTTCCTGGTGAAAATAGCCTTTCTTTAAGTTCTCTAACAACGTCCGTTTTCATGGTCAACAATTAACATGGCAAACTCGTAATAATTATTATACTTCTAAACATATTATTAAAACAGCCACAATACAGATATGTTCGAGTCCCGGACTGGGCATGGTTGTTTGTGAGTGTCCATTCATCAATTTCATCATGTCATCACTCATTCCCATTTTCGCAAATTAGCCAAAAGTGGCACAAAAAGCGAATTAAAATAAAGCAAATCAATCAAAATATGTATTTTCGTATATGTACCTGCAGGAAACTGAAGGGGGGTAAAGGCAACCAGGGGCGTGGTGCTGATCACATCACCCCTCCTTCACCCGTGGTCAAGAAAGTGTGGGATCCTAACTCCACACAAACCCCCCCCCCTTCATGGAGTGGTGCAAAGAACAGGGGACCACTATTTTCCTATCCTTTTATGTATAATTTTATAAACTACAAAATTATGTACATCATTAGGCCTGAGTCGATACAAGTGTTATTGCTATCGGTAAGTATCGGTTCGATTTTATTTGCAGATACCAGCCGATACTTTTCGTGCATTTTGATTGTTTGTCTTGAAACCTACAAATGGAATAATTGTTGTCTTTAAGATAGAGAATTAAACCTTACGCATAAATTGCTTATTGAATTACAGAAACCTAATATTGCCACTGTATGCAATTTGGATATTCTGCGTAACACAGCTTTGTATCAAGAGAGGCGTTTGTGAATCATATTCTGCTTGGCATGCGGAAGTAATAAATAGAGCCCCGATCTCTGTGTGTGTGACGTAGATATGTGAAGCTGAAGAACCGTTCATATAAAAATATTTTTACGAATATTGATCTCCGTACAGAGATAAATTTTTTTTAATCACATTCAGAATTTATTTTTTGAAGTACTAACGCAATAAAACGAAGAAATATACTTTCCTAATGGTGTTAATTTCAGTCATAGACAAAACAAAAGATCGTGACAAAGGAAAACGAAAACTTGTTACAACAAGTAACTAACGTTATTGCTTACTGAATAGTATTATTAAAGGCTTTCATTTTTCTATTATAAATTGTTATGTTTGCTTTATAATGTCTAATGTAAAAATATTATTGAACTGACATCATAAGTCAGCCTGAATAAAGCAGTATCTGATAACTCATTTTGATAGTATCATGGCATGTAAAGTATTGTAATTACAACAATTCCTTGAACAACCCTGAAAAAAATAGCATGTAGCACCACAGAAGAAAATAGGATGAAATATCGTGTTTGTACGGTAGTAAACATAAAAGTGAATCACATTTGCTGTAAATAGTTTAGAAATTTATTTTAAATTGTAATTCAGATTCTCTTGAAATATCAACTTTCGATATCTCGAAACCTGCATTTTGTCACTCACCATGTTTTACTCAGAGCCCTTCAATTATCCTGAAAGTTAAGTAAAATAAGAAATTTGCATTGATTCTGCACCAGTATTGTTTCAAGAACAATTTTGTGATCATTGATGTAATTTTTAAGCATTTTAAAGATACAATTTAATAAATTGATGCTGATATTGAAGTGGAATACCCAACAATCAATAAATTGAACAATTTATAGCCTTGGTGCCTTTTATCGGTGGGAGTCGGTATGGATATGGTTCAAAGCGGAATCGGCTCAGCCTATATTCAAAATCATTATTATGTATAAATAATATATTGTAATGATGATAACAAAATACATCGTATGAAACATATTTATATTTAGAGTATTGTAGACCAAGAGACTCAATACAAATAAACAGTGTTGCTACTAGAAACAGCGACATCTATCTTCTGGGCACTTGGATGGGTACACAATGCATTTCTCATGACAATATATGTCACTGCCTTTGATTGTAGCAAATTCATTTATTGCAGTACATTCTTTCCTGAAAGAAAACAAAGAATGTAAATTGATTTGAATATTTATTTCTTAATGATTAAGATAGGTGAGCCAAAGGTGGCCACATTTCCCAGGATGGCCCACTTCACGAAAATCATATTAGTATTTAACAAAGTTAACAAATGGCACTACATCAATGTATCCAGTTCCCCTCTGGTGCACTATGCAGAAAACGAACTGTCTCGGGCTGCCAGCAGCCATTTTATGTAAGTTATTGTGCCAGGAATCGAGCAGATTAGTTGTCGTTGTTATTTCAAGGTAAGTAAGAAATGTGTGTGTGCACGTACGTCCCTCTATTTAACGAATGTTACCATTTTATAGATATTTTGAAAGCTCGTTTAATTATCTTTTTAATTACATAGTTACATTGTAAAAGTGTTTTCTTCTGTCAAAGGAACGATGCCTATTTTTTTAAGAAAAAATGTAGTCCAGAGACGAGTTCCTAAGGTGGCTCATGGCGGGTTACACTCGCCTCTGGAATTTATACTTTTCTATCACATTAAAATACGTTTTATTATTAACAATTACTTAATAATGTTAAATTTTCACAGACATTCAGGATATATCTAAATATTATTAATATGTTGTGTTTATATGTTAAATCCTTCAGTGATAACATTTCTTGCAGAAGTGTTTCTTTTATTTATTTCGAAGGCAATTAGTAGTATGGAATTAGCTAAAAGTTTGCTCCAACCTGGAATTAAATACTACAGAAAATATTTTCCAGGAATGTTTTTCAATGTTAGGACAACTCAAATCCAAAATGCCAAGAGATGGAAACTTGCGTCGGTCAATAAGTAACCACTCCGCCACTAAGGTAGTTATTCGTTGTTACTGTACATAATGCATGTCACCAATTAAAAGTTTGAGACCAACAATTTCTCTAATGAATTATAAAAAAATTAATAAACATAAATAAACATTGAAGATTAGGCACACACAAGAGATGTACAATGTAGAAATTTTCAGCGAAAAATACAGGCTCCACCAGGACTCGAATCCGTGTCTCTGGCATATCGTGCCATTGCTCTAACAACTTTTTTATTACTATTATTACAAATTACATCTTATATGGACATGGTGTATATGACATACCTAGGACTTACAAAGATAAAGAACTATTGGAAGATCTATATCATCTGAACTTGCATGATTTGATGACGGTAGAAGAAATGAAAGCAAATCTCAAAATCAGCTTTCGGACGGGAAGACGTGAGGATTCGTTTGTAAACGTTGTGTTAGAAACGTCTCCCGCAATGAGAAATATATTGGTAAACAAAGATAGACTGTACTTGCCATATAAAGTGATTAGAGTGAAGGACTTTATCTCCATTCCTAAATGTTATAATTGTAACGAAATTGGACATGTAAGTAAATACTGCAAAAATGAAAGCACATGCAGAAAATGTGGTGAGCAACATACTGTAGAAAATTGCAAGTCGGCTAATGTTCGTATCTGTATTCCTTGTAAAATTCGGAAAAGAAATTGCAATAATAATGCCTGTCCTACCTATAAGGATTTATTGGATAGAGTAATCTCAAAAACTAATTATGGATAATGTACACAAGATTACATCTAGTAACTCCATAAGACAGGTAAGACTAATACAAAATAATGCAAAAGGGGCTAAAATTGCAATGCAAGAAATTATACAGTATATCTTAAACAATAGTATAGACATTGCTATGATTCAGGAGCCATACCATTATAAAGGTAAGCTCCTGGGTCTACCTCAATCAGTCCGTGCATTCACCTGCACTGAGGTACCAAAGGTAGCTACTCTGGTAATGAATAAGGATATTCAGGTCATGTGGAACAAGAAACTTTCAACGTCACATTGTATTGTTCTAGATGTGGATATGGGCACTGGCCCATGAACTTTAGTAAATGTATATTGCCAGTTTAAGGACCCGATATCACCTTACATACGAATGATGGAGAGAGCAGGTCATGGATTGGTTCACCGTAAGGCCAATGCAATAATTAGTACAGATGCCAATGCCAAATCTCCTCTTTGGTATAGTGGCGAATTGGATGATAGAGGAAGAGAAATGGAAGACTTCCTTTCAAGTGGAGGATTTTGCGTGGTAAACAAGAAGTCAAATACACCAACCTTTTGTAGTAGTAGTGGTGTCAAGTCAAATATTGATATTACCTTGGTTAATTATGGTGGACGATCGTTTCTGAATAACTGGTGGGTGAAAGACCTTACCACCAGCGATCATAATGTTATAGGATGGAACATTAGTCTTGAAAAAGAGAGTTTACAACAGATACCAAACCAATATCAAAAAAGGAATTGGAATAAAGTGGAGCAGAACAAATTAAGATCTAAGGTTACAAATCTACTCGCAAGCAAACCCGTATCTCTGGATAATGATATAGAAAATAATATTCAGATCATTACATCTGCTTTAAAAACAGCTATAGGCTTTTTTCCGGTGCCGCAACATGAAAAAAAGAAACAAACTTGGCCAATCTATCTGTTGAAAAGAAGAACCACTACAAGACGGCTAAGGAAATTATTCCAAAAAGCAGTAGATCCCAGACTTAAAGAGCAATATTTAGAGAAGTACCGGAAGTCTAAGTGGATTTACGCAGAACTAATTAAACAATACAAAGTCAGGATGTGGGCTCGACTGGTACAAAGTAAAATTACGAAGGAACCATGGGGCATTCCATATAAAGCCGCAACAGGCAAATTAAAAGAGATCTTCACTCCTACCACATTGAAAAAGATGGAAAACTCCTATACAACTACTTGGGAGGACACAATCTCATATTAATGGAGGTGTTGTTACCATCCGATAGCGAATTGGAGGACTCAAAAATACATCAAATTGTAAGACAGCAATCACGGGAGCCCTATGAGACTGACACACTGGTTTATCCATTTGCCAAAGAAGAAATTGCCTTAATAATAGATCGACTGAAGTGCAAAAAAGCCCCTGGAACTGATGGCATCACTAATGAGGTCATTAAGATATTAAAAAATGAAATGTTGGAGTCCTTGCAAGTGGTGTACAACCAGAGCTTGGCTTTTGGTAGGTCCCAAGGGAATGGAAACATTCAAATCTTACTATACTTCTTAAAGATAAGAAAAGAGATCCTGAGGAACCAAAATCCTATAGGCCGATATGCTTATTAAATGGTTTTGGTAAGATACTCGAGAAACTTATAGTATCAAGACTCAATGAAAGAAGACTATTAACCAAACATTCAGGAAAACAGTTTGGTTTCATTCATGGAAGATCAGCTGAGGATGCACTTAACTATGTTATGAATTTCGTCCATGGAAATCAACACAAATATGTACTGGCCATCACTCTAGATATATGTGGAGCTTTCGATAATGTATGGTGGCCATACATCCTGAAAGTACTGAGAGACAATTATATACCAGGATCTCTCTATAATCTGATAAAGGATTATTTAGGCAATAGAAGCGTACAGTATAAAGGATCACAAAAGGTCGTAACAAAGGATGTGAACAAGGGTTGTCCGCAGGGCTCAGTGATAGGCCCAACCCTATGGAACCTTACTCTAGAGCCTCTGCTGATGGAATTACGTCAATCTAGGGAAGTTGCTGATGTGATAGCGTATGCAGACGACATACTTATTCTGATTATCGTCAACAGTACAACTGAATTGGAAAGAAGAGCTAACCGAGCCATACGTCTGGTAGAAGACTGGACTGAGACATCAAAAATGAAAGTTGCCAAAGAAAAATCTTATCATATCTTACTTAAAGGGAAGCTATTAAGATCTCCAATTATAAGGGGTACAAAAATAGCTATTAAAGAATCTACTAAAATGAAATACCTTGGCGTGTTCCTGGAAGCTCAATTGAGATTGAGACAACACACAGAGGAGGTTTCCTCTAAGGCGAAGGCCCTACTACATAATATCTTGAATATGGGGAACTCGGCATATAAACTTCCTTTTGATGTTTCGATGATCTATTATAGATCAAACTTCCTGCCAGTGATATGCTATGCTTTTTCAGTCTGGGCGCATCTCACAGCGCAAAAACAAATCAGAGATAGTCTCAGATCTGTACAACGGAATGTCCTGTTAAGGATCCTCGGAGCGTTTAGTACAACATCCAAGACTTCGATAATAGCTGTTGCTGGGGTACTCCCCTTAGACTTTGAAGTTCGACAAAGTGCCGCTTGTTACTGGTGGAATAAGGGACTAAAAGAAAAGGTACATGACCTGCTGGGAACTCGGGTCAATTCCATCCAAGAAATTAAACAACACTTATGGAATTCTTGGCAAGAAGAGTGGAGTCAACTCCAAGAATCTGCCCAGACTAGAAAGTACATACCGGACGTACGGGATAGGATGAAACTTTCCTTCTTCAAACCAAGTAGGGGTATGGTCCATTTCATGACGGGTCATGGCCCATATAGGACTTATCTTCGAAGATTTAATCTTAGCAATGATGATCAGTCCTTAACATGTAGGGTGAAAGGAACACCGGAACATGCAATAGTCAGCTGTAAAAAGTATTCTGATAGTCTGATACAACGATTAAGGCAGGGTCTAGATGAGGTCACACTGGCACAGGAAATCCATAGCATCAAGACTTTCGGCAGGATTAACAGATTGGCCGGACTAATTTCGTCATTAGAATAAATTGACTACAAATCAACATCTCGAGTTAGTTCAGGTAATGAGACTTCAACATGAAGTACCACCCGAAAAGTTGAAATAAGAAGAAGTAGCCGAATCAGACAAAAGAAGATCCCATCGTCAAAACAGAAGATCGAACAAAATGGACAGACTCAAAATGAACTAAGATATTATGAGGAGGGCCCAACCGCCTTGAATCGAAGGAAGTTCTACATAAAATCCTTAAGAGGCAGTGCAAGTTCGAAGAACTAGTGACTTGCAAAGTCGTATGGGTAATTGGTGGAAACTAATTAGCGATTGTGAGGACATTGACGTTCCTGTGAAACGGATTGATAGTGTCGAATTAAGTGTGGTTCTATCAAGATTTGACTATGTATGGACGCGAAGTGAATAATGGAAATTTGGGAACTGGTATAGTGTGAACTTTGATATGATGAGAATCATTAAGAAGAATGAAGAAGATGACCACAACCTTATGGAATGAAGAAGAAGCCCTTGGAACTTTCTTCTCTTCTGGAAGTCCATTTCATTTGATTCTTTTATGAGGCTCAAGGTCTAAGGACTTATAATTTGGTATGTTCTAATATTTAATATATATAAAATTTCTCTTTCATTGCTTATTCATTATTTATTCTTAATGAAGAAGATAGCCTAAATTCCTTGAAAGCAAAATAAGAAGGTCCTACTTCTGGAAGACTAGATACTTGCAACTCCTGTTCTTTTGGGAGGCTTAAGGTCTAAGGACCTATATTACTAAATAAATGTACTAGATAATATCATATATTCCAAGTTAGTATTTTACATTGTATTATATTGAACATTATAAATGTCCGTAAGATTTTCAAGCTGAAAATCAGCACCAACCAAATCCTTAACATATACATCACAATTTAGAAATTTTGGAAACACTGGTCAAACATATATATGATTTTGTTTCTTATATTTTATATTCATATTCTGTATATACTTTTCTTTTATTATATTTATTCCTCAAGTACAATAATCTTAGAAAACACAAACATATATATACACACCTTGGTTTTATTAAAAGGCACCAAGGTCAGAAACTTCTCCCTACAAATACTCGAATCCTCTTCCATATTCCAATCCTAAACGGGACACTACCGCTCTTGGCGAAATAACAGCTATGATAAGCAATCTACGCAAAAGTATACCAAGAGAGAGGGTTGCGTAGTGTGAGTGGCGAGAGGAGGCTGGAGGATTTCGTCTTTCAGTGTCCCGATCCTTTTTTTTTTTATTCATATACAACCTTTAGGAAATTTGCATAATTCTTACTGTTATAAACAATAGTGTTTTGCATTAATTCTTGTTGTAAGAAATCTTTAAAATTACATGCGTACTTAACATTTGTGCAGTTTAATGTATAATAAATAGAATTGCTAATAAGCTATTGTATTGCATTCCATTTGTTTTTAGGATAATACTTTATATCTTGTACTATTACAGTCTGTGTCGTATAATTATCTGTTGATGTACAACATATTCTACTTAACATGTTTCGTAATTGTTGCCACATGGTACTTGCTTGACGACATTTATATATTTTGTGTTCTATTGTATCTTCCTCATTGCACACATTATATAATGACGTGTCACTGAATTGAAGTCGATGTTTTTTACTTTTGGTATCATATTTATCATGTACTAATATGTACCATAAGGATTGAACCTTGTTAGTTAAATGTTTCGCCCAAACATTCGTCCATACTTGGTTCCATTCCTTATTGGGAGTTTGTTGCTCTACTTTCGTTGACTGCGTGTTTAGGTCACGTTCCTGGCGATACAAGTCATTGACTTGTAGGTTCCCTATCGTACTTCCTGCTCCCAGTCTGTACACACATTCTGCAATAGAAGGTAAAAAATAAGCGAAGTTTTTCGGGATAGCTGCTGTGTGAATTGGCAATGTCAAGGGAATTTTATTGAGGATCGATCGTAGCACTATCGCTGTGTAGCTATCTGGTTGTTGTATAAGCATCTGTAGATTACGCGTGTTGAACAATGACGCTGCTTTCCATTCCACGTGCATTAGTCCCAATCCACCTGCCGTTCGCTGTTGCACTGTAGTGTTATAAGCCACTCTGAAAGCCTGACCTTGCGACAAGAAATACGTAGATAGTGATCGTAAACGTGTTTCAAAAATTCTTGAAAAAGGGAAGAGTGCTGCAACAAACCAAACTTTTGCGAATATGTATCTGTTTACATAATGCACTCATGATATAAGCGATAAATTTCTTAACACATTGGTTTTAATCAAACCTTGCATGTTAATTATTACTGTTTCAAAATTTATATTTATCGTCGATTGTAATTTATTCTGAAAAACTATCCCCAATATTCTTACTTTATCTTTAGTTACAATTTCACGTCCATATGTTAAGTTTGTTTGCTTTTCCAGTGGCAACAAAAAAGATTTTTTATAATTAATTTTTGCACCTGATATTTGCATGTATTCATTTAGACAGACTATAACTTCCTCATAATCAGTCTTTGAGTTAATGAAGGCTGTTACATCGTCCATTTACCCACATACATGTAAGTTATTTTCACAATATCTCAGAGATGACTATTTTGTTTGAATCATGTTCAGAAAAGGTGATAACGATAACATGAACAGATATGAACTTAACGGGGATCCTTGTAAGACTCCTCTTTTCACCTGTATTGTCGATGTTAGGAACAGATTAACAAGTACCTTAATATATATATTTCTAGTTAATAGTTGTACCCAACTAATAAATTTGTCACAAAACCCAATTTTTTGTAAAACTAATTTTAAGTATTTATGGCTAACATAATCATATGCAGATGCAAAGTCAAGCGTGAAAATAGCTGCGTCAGTGTTATTCTTCTCTTCATATGTTGCTATTATATCTCTAGTTAGCATTAATGCTTGGCGTATGGTGCCAACTTGGCATTGCATATTGTGTGTTACCTACAAACAATGACATATATGGTTTTAACCTATTTGATATTATTTTTGTTAAGATTTTATACTCAACATTCATTAGATTAATTGGTCTGTAGTCATTAATTGTTATCGGTTTCTTTACCTTAGGTATTAAAACAGTCACTCCAATACTACAATTTTTTCCTATCTTAATTTTGTGAAATACCTCTTGAAACCACTTAGTTACTGTGGATCCTATAGTAGGCCATATCTTTTTATAACCTTCACTTGTAATACCATCGATACCTGGTGATACATTTCCACGTAAACTGAAAACCGCTTTAGTTATTTCATCTTCAGTAAACTCTTTTTCTAATATATTTCTATCTTCATCCTGAAGTATTGTGGGTATATTATTTATTATTATGTTGCCATCTATTATGTCGATCGTTTCTGTTTCAAATTTTTGTTGAAAATGTTCCTTTATTACTTGTTGAATTTCAAATTGCATTATAATTTCCTTCTCATGTTTGTTTTTAATTTTTTTTATAATTTTTCTCTGACCTCTATTTCGTTCTTGTTTTATATGATATAATGTGGTTGTTTCTCCGTGATCAAAGGGCTGTACCTTACTTCTTACTTGAATACCTTTTATTTTATTTCTATGGAATCCTAATAATATCGCCTGAACATGCTTCATTTTATCTTGTACTGACTTACCTCGCAATACTTGATATTTTAATTCATGCAAAACACTATAGTAAAAATTGTACATACTATTTCTGTCTTCATATTTTTGTTTTCCATAGTTTTAAAAAGTTTTTGGAATTCTACTTTAAAGCAACTATCCCACCACTCCACAAGATTTGTCTCACAAGTAGTTTTGGTTGAAAACGTCTTCCATTTTGCTTGAAAACGTACTATGAATTCCTTGTCTTGGATCAATGTATTATTTAAATGCCAGAAACCTGGTCCTCTACAAATATTATCTGAAACTATTTTGATCCTAACGATGTAAGCAAAATGGTATGTAAAGCAAATTGGGAAAGTTTGCACATTAGAAACATGGTGCTTAATATTATTAGATAGATAAATTCTATCAGTGCGCGAGGCATGATTTGGTTTGATGTACGTATAACCTTCTTCATTTCCTTTTACATATTCCCATGTATCAACTAATTGTAATCCATCTATTAATGCTTTTAAAGTTGGGGAGTAGTTGTAACCTGGTTTCTGATCAATGGTTCTTAGAACTGAATTAAAATCACCTCCTAAGATAGTAGATGTAATATTATCACTTAATTCCGCCGCCACGTCTTCTATAAAGAAGTGCTTCCGCTGTGTTCTGTTTTGTAAGCCAGAAAGTGCGTAAATATTACAAAGTTTTATTCCATTTAATATTGCTGTTATTTTTCTTCCTGAATAGTAACATTGTACCTGTTGTATCGGTATTCCTGTACGAATATAGAGAGCTGTACCATGATTTTGTGAAGTAAAATTATTATACACATCATATATGTTACCGTAATCTAAATATGGAGTTCCAATTTCTTGCAAAAAGGCTATATCCACCACATATATTTTTTTCAGGAAGTCTAGTAAAGCTTCCTGCTTAATATTACTACACGACTTATTATAATTAATAGTAGCTACTGTATAGGTAAACATATTATGAAAGTATAATGAAAACTAAGGATTACATATATATATATATATATATATATATATATATATATATATATATATATATATGGACGGATTAAAGTTAGTGTGGTGTAAGTCACTTTGTTAAAAAGAAAAAACATTCTGACTCATAGCACTTTGCTGATCAACACAACAGCTGTTTCCTTTATCACGAGACCTTAAACTCTCATCTGTTGACAGTTAAATGAATCTCTGATTTAGTTCACGTTCTCTGTTAACAGATTAACTTATCTCGATCTGGTTTCTATGTCTATGTGTTTTTTTTTTTAAAAAAAAGTGACTTACGCCACTGTAACTTTAACCCGTCCATATATAGAATTATAAGAAAATATTATTTTCCAGTTTATTTTACCTTAATCTCATTCTGGCTATATATGCAATATTTCACACTAATTATCAAAGCCAAACTATTTGTTAAATTTTTGTTTTGATTTACTTAAATCACCTACCCTGCTCCTAGATCTTCTTTTCGCTAAGTTCATGTCGCTCATTTTCGCCTCACTTTTAGTGCGTTTTTTTTTTGTACCAGTTACATTTTCCACTACCATTTTCATAGAACTACTTCTCTCACTGATTCCGGTTTGGAGTTTTCTTTCTTAGTTACCAAACATGGTGTACCATCTTCCTCTGGGATCTTCGAAGCCGCAACTGCCACTTCTGCTTCCTTCGTGGTGTCTTCTACGAGGTTGGTAAGTGTCCCGTCCTTCTGGTGGTTAGGGTGTCTTTCTGTATTTATTTCAGCTGATTCCAGCTGATTCTCAAAGCTAGTAGAAGGTGTTTCACTGAACGGAACTTCTTGGTATGGTCCCGAGGTTCCTACGTATCCTTCTCGTTGTTGCGCCTCTTGACGGTAGTTTTGTCCGTGCCTGAGCAGAACTCTCAGGACAGTGGGTTGACGAAGGTCGCACATCCTACGTTTATGACCAGGCTGGTGACAAATCTGGCACGTCCGTTGCTGTCCATCATAGATAACGTGACACTGAACCGAACGGATTACTAGAAATGAAGGTATTGGTTTTGTGACTCCCATTTTAGATATTCGCACTCCATTATACACTAGGTATCGAAAGTTCCCCGACCATTGTTCTTTGTCTACACTATCGACAGTTCCAAATTCTCGCAGTTTTTCTTTCACAGTATCATCGTCCATTTCCAATGGGAGATTGAAGACACGCAAAATTTCACTTCCCTTCCCGCATCTTCTAATGACACTTTCACACTATTGTCATCAGCGTAACGAAACTCAATGTCAGGCTCATGTTGTTCTAATAGTTTTCTCATTGTCGTTTCTCTCACAAATTTAATATACACACAACGTAAAATTGTCGGGAGTTGTATTCCCATCAATTCGTCAACATGCAGACGGAATTGTCCGTGAATAAATTCATGTATATCCGTTGCCCTCGGTTTAGGAGCATTCACTGGAAAGCTTATCTTTATCGTATTTAACCTATTCATTTCGTTATTCTTACTTGCCACTATAGTACTTACAAGTTTATCGATTTGTCTCTTATTTTACAAGTCCAATTTTTCAGACGTAGTTGACTCACTAGCTGCACTCGGGGAACGCACTGCCAGAGAACGACATCAGCACGTCCAACACCAACGGCGTCAACCGAGGAACTACCCACAACTGAGCTACTGAGCAGGTAAAACAGCGGTAGAGAAAAATCAGGCGAGGCCAGGCCGGCTCGGTAGCTCAGTGGCCAGTCAGTGCCACGGCACGGTAGAGTACAGACGTGTTGCGAGCTGCTGTGAGCAAACGAGTTAACCGAGTACCGTGGTGAACTGTTTCGCGATCAAATTGGGATTTTTCCCCACTGAATTTGTGAATAGACTTGAAACGACAACATACGATCATCATGCAGCGTGAAAATACCATTCAGGTAAGCTTTGATAATGGAACAACTAAACCGAGTGCTAGTGAAATACATGAATTTATATACGGAACTTTTAAATTGACATTAGATGAAATATATGCCATACAGATACCGACAACTGTTCGCGGTGTATATGTAAAATTAGTAAGACGAGCAACAATGGATAAAATCCTAGAAAAATATTCTGGTGAGGTAAACTTCCATTATGAAAATGGACAGGTGACAAAAGTGAAACTCAGTGATGCTGGCCGAGAAGTGAAATATATTCGAGTGTTCAATCTCCCGCTTGAATTAGATGATAGACATGTAAGTGCCAAATTAAGTGATTTCGGTGTAGTAGATAACATCACACGTGAAACATGGAGCACGAAGTTTAGATATCAAGTACAAAACGGAGTGCGAGTAGTGAAAATGTCATTGAGAAAACCCATACCGTCCTTTCTTCAGGTCGATCAATTTATGGCGCACATAATATATACTGGACAGACACCCACGTGTGAAATTTGTGCTAGTGACCTTCACAAAAAACAGGACTGTCCTCGCCGGAAAACAACGGTATTACGTGTTCCAACTCGCCCCATTAGATCTTATAGTGGAGCGGTAGTGCAGTTATCCATGGAAGACAAAGATGACGGAATGGAAAATGGAATTCCCCAGCAGACCTGTGACCAAAAAGTGAATGACAACAATAGCGACCAAGAGACACCCCTTACCCCATTGATTCCTACCGTTCCAGTTGAAGAAAACGTGTCCACCCTTACAAGGAAGCAACCAGACTTCTTCCCTGAACAACAAGTGGAACCAAAAATCGACGTCACACCAACCCAAGAGGTGGAAGACCGAGAAATGGACCACGCAAATCTAATGGAACATGAAGAGGATGACGAATCAACGGATGTTGAAAAGGTTTCCTTACTTCCAAATAGAGGTGTGCGAAAGAGAGAACTACGATCCTCCTCACAGAAATTATCGCCTGGAACTGTAAGTAAAACGATACAGAAACGTAAAATAAACAAAAAAATGCTTGATTTGCTTATCCTACGACGAAAAGTTTGAAAACAAATTACCCCAAATTTGATAGTAATGAACAGCCAATGGTTGATAAGCCATGACATTGCAAAAGGACAGGTTAAAAAAATTGGAGTGTATGATGACCAAAAATGTTTGCGCAATGTTATTATTTATACTAATATGTCCCCTTTATTTCCTCTTGCAAAGTAAAATGGCCAATCCGGTTCTCCGTTTAGCAACCATAAATGTAAATAAGTTAAGTAGCGACACTAAACTTGTGGCCTTAGGTGAATTTTTAATTAATAATAATGTAGATGTTGCATGTATTCAAGAGGTGGGGGTTCCTTCCTTGAAGTGTCATCAATATTATGAAGAATATAATAATTGTGTTCAAAATTATACGGGAACATCCATTTTGGTACGTCATGGTTTAAATATGTTAAATGTTCAGCTTCACCCCGGTGGGAGGATTATAATTGGTAAATTGGGTAACTTAAGTATTTGTAATGTGTATGTTCCTTCTGGTACTCAAAATAGAAATAGACGTAGAAATTTTATAACACAGGAATTAGCCCCTTGTTTAGATGGCCACACAGATCGACTTTGTGTTACTGGAGATTGGAATTGTACGTTACATAAAGAAGACCAAACTTCCACCTTCAGTTATTCCCCAGAACTCAACTCTTTAGTAACTAGTCTAAATCTCGTTGATGTATGGAAAAAATTACAACCAGGAAAATTAGGCTTTACTTATAAAACACAAACTGGGGCATCGCGTTTAGATCGTATGTATGTTCATAATAGTTTACAACAATTGGTGTCAGACATTGAGGTAATTCCAGTAATTTTTAGCGATCATGATGCAGTAGTAATGAAAATGAGATCCCCATTTGAATATATACATGTGGGAAGGGGATATTGGATTATGAATACCATAGTACTGAAGGAGGATCAATTTATTCAAGCCTTTCAAACGGCATGGGAAGGTTGGCAAAGACGAACGCTGAGAAATACCGATATTATACGATGGTGGGATCAAGTTTTCAAACCATCCCTCCAAAGACTTTGTCGCACGTATTGCATAGAAAAGACGAGAAATTGGAAAAATTTAGTAAATTTTCATTTTTGTGTGTTACGAGAACTTCATAATAAGGCACAAATGGATAGGTCGACACAAAGTCGCATAAAAAAGGTCAAGGCGCAATTACTTCAGTTATATGCCAAAAAGGTAAATAGCATAAAGGCAAGAGGTAAATTATTAAATATTGACCCCGATGAAAATGTATCTTTAAATCATGTAGTTCAAATACATAAAAGAAAATCAAAAAATTTAATTACCAAACTCCAAAATAATGAAGGAGAATGGTGTCAAAACGAAGAAACTGTACGTAATTTATTACGGGAGAACCTTTGTGAAATATATAATGTCCCAAGTAATTCCCTGTCTGATTCCACAGAATATATCCAACAATATTGTCCTCATGCTGAGTTTGAAAATGACACACAAAATGGAACAGAATTTACGATAGACGAAGTTTATCATGCAGTGTGTGCGGCAAAATCGAAATCCTCCCCAGGCCTAGATGGAATTTCTGGTACTTTTTATTATCAATTTTGGCCCCTTATAGGACCTACGGTAACAGAATGGGTAAATGCAGTCTTTACGACAGGGCAACTGAGTACCTTATGTAAAACGGGGGTTGCAATTTTCATAGCAAAAAAAAGAGAATCCACGGAAGACAGTTGATTACAGACCCATAACAGTGTTTAATACGGATTATAAAATATTAACTAGATGTATCTTAAACAGGTTAAAAAACAATATAGAAACATTAGTTCAGCACTTTCAATATGGAGTACTAGGTAATAAAAAAAAGTATATCATCTGCTATCCAACATAAGAGATTGTATTTCACTGTGTGAAAATACTAAGACGGATGCTTTATTAGTGTCTGTGACTTTTCTCAGGCGTTTGATCGTGTAAACCACCAGTATTTATGGCAGGTGTTAAATTACATGGGTATACAACCGATCCTTATTACTCAAATTCGGAATTTAATGGAAGGTATACACATCAAAACAAAGGTAAATGAATTTCTCTCTAAGCCCTTTGTAGTAAGTAATGGCTTACCTCAAGGTAATGCCTTGTCTCTGGCGCTATTTGCGTTATCTTTGGCCCCCTTTCTATGTCATGTAAATGAACAAGTCCAAGGATTTTCTGTAAACGGATTCCACATGAAGGTCAGCGCCTTTGTGGATGACGTAACGGTTGTTTGTAAACACACTGCAGATGCTTTGGCCTTAAAAACCTGTCTTATCGATTACGAGAGAGTATCCGGTGCCAAGGTCAACACCTTGAAAACACGTTGTATGGCTTTAGGGTTACGTTGTCCTGTTTCAGCTACAACATTGTTCCCAATGCAAAATTCGCTAAAGATATTGGGAATAATGTTTGGCTCTACCATTAAAGAAAGTATAAACTTAAGTTACCAGAAATTATGTACAAATTTAGGGTATTATTTATACATGTATAATCATCTTGACTTATGTTTAATTTCACGAATTACTTTCTTAAATATATATGGCCTGTCAAGATTATGGTATACTTGCCAGATACTACCATTAACACCTCAATATACGGCCACACTTAAGGGCCTGATTGGAAAATTTGTGTGGAAAAATAACGTTCTTAGAGTTAGACAATCTAGTCTTACACGTTCCTATGTACAGGGTGGCCTTGAATTGATCGATTTCCAAGTGAAAGCGAGAACCTTGTTCTAACAGCGGTTTGTAGCGCGGGTGTTCAGCTTAAATGAACCAAATGCTGATTTCTTACGACAATTGTTCACTGAAATTCCACTGGTGTCTCCGGTAAACAAACCAAAGGTTCCACCTTTCTTCAGTCATTACTCTCCTGTGATAATTGATTTAATATACGCTTTGATGAGAAATGACGATCCACCAAAACAAACTGTACGTCAAATCTATAAACAAAATATTGCCAAGGAAACTCCTGCTTCACATATTATGGGAAAATATCCAAATTATAAATGGACCATAATTTGGAAAAATATACATGCACGCCACCTCACAAAAAAACAAAGATCATGTTGGTTTAGAGCGATAAATGAGTTAATAGATTGCAAAGAAAAAAGAGCTCGATTAGGATTTAGTATAGATGCGTTATGTACCACGTGTAATGAAACTGATACAATCGAACATCGCCTGACTATGTGTGGGAAAATGAAAGAGGCATGGTTATTTTTACAACAATGTATAAGTAGAATTTGTCGTTTGTCACCCACTAGTGTTAAGGTAGACTATATCCTAAAGCCGGAGTTCAATTTTTTTCCGGCTACAAAACAACAATCTTTACAGTGGCTTTTAGCCACTTTTGTAATGTATGAAAAAATAGAAAATCCGGTTTCAGGAAAATTTTCGAGATTTTTGTAATGCTTATGCAAACTCTTGTGGTGTATGGAGAAAAAGACATATGTATGCAAATTATTTGCAAATTGTAGTTGGATAATTTAATGTAACAGGAATTATAGTTTGTGATAATTTAATGTAAAAAGAAATGTAAAAGAAAAAAAAGTGAAAAAAAAGTGGTTAGAGCAATGGCAGGGTATGCCAGAGACCTGGGTTCGAGTCCTGGTTGAGCCTGCATTTTTCGATGAATAAACATGTTTCTTGAACACAAGCAAAATTTTCTACGAAACTATAGGCAGTGGGCCACCTTTCGAACCGATGGGCCACCTTGGGAACAGATGTGACGGTTTTGTAATTCTATAAAAAAGAAAACAGTTACAAGCAATTTTACAAAATATTTATATGGTACATGGTGTTAATTAGTTATACGAGTTACATCTTAAAATTTTATAAATGTATCTGTCATTGGAGATTTGTAAATTGCCCAAGAAGCTTAACAGTTGCCACCTTTGGCTCACCTACCTTACTCATTTTTTAAAAAAAATATTCTAACTTTTAAGAAATACTAATTAATTACTACAATATAGCTGAGTTAATGAAATTTGATTTTGATTGCAGGTTGAGGCGTTTATATCAGTTGAGTTTAATCACTATAGAGGAACCACCAGCAAAAAAAAAAAAACCTGAGCAGAACAGCGCCTCCTGTGAACCGTACTCTCACGAGGAGGGGAGGGCTGAGCGGAATGGATCGAGGGGAAAGTGCGCGAAGGATTTTAAATTAAGGTTGTTTCTTTTTGTTTGTGGTCGCTCCATACCTGTTAGTTTCTCAAAAAATGTTTCATCTTAGAAGTTTAAATTAATGTTTTTTTTAAATATCAAGGTCTCTAATTTCCCCCCTACAATTCCTACCACATGTTAAAGTTTGATTACAAAATTTTACAAATAATTTTAAGTTTACAGTAGAAAGTTCCAGAACTCCGCACAGCATAAAAGGCCAATGATAATTGTTTCCTTCTATTTTACCTGTTGGGATTTTGTCTACAAGGTTTACAAGGACCTCAATCCTCGAAAAAAACATCCCTATACTCAATCCCGGCTATATCTAGAGCAAGCGAACGAAAACAAATTTCTGCTCAGGTTGTGACGCGAGACTGCTCCACCAATTAACACGTGAGAAAGATTGGGATTGCGTGGAAGGGGGAAAGCGACTGTTGCCATCATTTGCAGCAATGTGTATTGCTTAGCTCTGCTCACTGGATTTTCCCCTACACTGCCACTATGCGCGGCCTTGCTCCAGAGATAACCGGAACGGAGCATAGCATGAATGTGTCTTTTCCTAAAATGAATCAATTTATTTATTGAAAGTGCCAGGTAGTTCATATACCACCACAGTTACTGAAACAATCTACAACTTTCATGTGTTCCACCAGTTCTTGCAAAACTCTCAATATCAAAGAAAATGGAACGAATGAATGATAATTAGTGTTTGCGTCAGAATATATGGCTACAACGATTTTGTACCCTCCACACCATGCAAAAATCTAATCAATTATGTTATAGGTTTTTCCACTCTTACGGCGGCCGGCCCTAGTTCTGACAAGAGTAGTGGGGAGCGGGGATTACGCTGCAGACCAACCAGACAACATCAATGGTGCCGAGAGACACGACGCGGCGGAAAAATGTACTACGTGAATCTTGTTCTACTGGTTACTGCGTTTCTTATAGTGCATGTTTGGTCGCTTCCCCACTCCCCAGTTCCCTTGCCAGCACTAGGATCGGCTGCCGTAAGAGTAGAAAATACCTTTGGTGGCAAATAAAAATAATATTTAGGTGGAAATCTGACGCCGAATTTTGTGTAATTGTAGAAACAGCCGAGCAGGCTGTGTGAAAAAAAGTATTGCCTAATAAATGTCAAACAAACTAGAATGGAAACTTTAATGGTTTAATGAAAGTTATTAACATAAACACGAGAAGTAGAGAACAAATGTTACTATTGACTGCTTTCTGAATCTTTTCTCCTGCCCTTTCCCATCTCTCCATTGCCATTGATTTCTATATGTACATGCCATTTTGAATTGCAGCCGGCCCCCGTGGCGGAGTGGTTAGCATATCGCGCTACGACGACAAGGGTCCCGGGTTCGAATCCCGGCGTGGGCATGTGTCCATTCATCAATTTCATCATATCATCAGTCATCCCCATCTTCGCAAATTAGCCAAAAGTGGCACAAAAATCGAAGTGAAATAAAGAAAATCAATCAATTAATCAATCGCAACTTCGTGTTAGGCCCATCATAGCAAAGTAGAATAATGTTTACTGCAGGAACATAAATATACTCACAGACACTTGCAGGCATGAGGGGGACAATTTTGTGGTAACTGAAGACAGTTCGTCTGGCACCACTGCTCCATGCCTGGAACTTTACGGAAATATTTGGCTGGAATACAAACTTGCGACCTAGAAAATATGATACAGAAGAATGCACATCATCCGTGAAGAACTACATAATTTTACATTTAAGAGCCATTATTTTGAAATTCTTAAAAAATTATATTTTGATATATTTTTGATCACCCCGATATTTTTCTGTTGACATCGGTCATAAGAAATTAATACTATGGAACTATGAGACCTTGAAAAAGATCAAATAATGTGAATATATGTTGGCCGCCCCCTCAGAGTGGTAGCCAGGCACCCTACCGATTCAACCACCCAAGCTTACCCAAGCTTATTTGCATTCATACATGAAGAAAATACCCCGTAGTCCATTCAACTAAATATAACTTTCTCTTAACTTAAGTTGCATATATTCTGTTAAAATAATCTTGCACGTGTATTTTAGGAGGATGAAATATCACGTTCAAAGTAACCAAAAGTAGTTGGCTTAACGTTGGAAAAAACATTGATAAAACCTATGAACATACCATTGGGCTACGGTGGATTCAATGTTGGTCCAACCTGTGGTTTTTATTTTGGGCCAACGTAATGAATACTAAAGTATAGACAGGTTTGTGTTGTCCGGTGGAGGCACAGTGGTTCGGATCCCACTTTAAACTGTAGGTCCAGTCCCGATTAGCCTTACTGTGCATAAAGTGGACTTAAAACACCAATTCAATCAATCAAACCATTGCATCGTGGTTTGAGGACAATCAGGTGGATGTGCTTATCTGGCTACAGGACAAATTGAATAAAATTCCACCAGAAATATACCAGGACTTAGTGGAAAGCCTGCCCTTAAGAATAAATGCTGTAATAGTAGAGAAGGAAGGTTTGGAATGAACAGCACTGGCTGTCCGTTGACTTTTGGCTATACTATAGTGTAGAAGGTAGGTACATGCATTGTGGCAGAATATATACTCAAATGAGTAAGCTTAACCAGAGGGTATACCGCCATGTATCCTGGGGTTAATGTCTTAGTTTGGATTCCGTATATCCTGTCGACATTCCAGTGACCTTCGTTATGCCTAAAATAATCTACGTAAAGAATTTTAGGAATGGGGATATACTTCTTTTTCGGAAAGGGGGTATCGTAGGCTTTGTTGAAGATAATTACAGTGCATCATTGGCTTTATATGTATGACAGAATGTATGATCAGTATAATGAAGTAAACATCAAATGATTGTAAGAAACAGACTCTGTACATTTTATACGAATTAACTTTTTCCTAACTCCACATCCCATATTTTATTTTCAAACATCCAACAAGATAAACTTCTGTTTGTGCTTTTTTAACCTGTCTGGCTACAGCACGTGTTAGATGAAAAATTGCCAAATCTCTGTGCTTTTTGCTAGATGATGAGTTCGAAGATACCTTAATACGTACATAATAAATCATGAAAATTGCATGTCTTACTATTCGAGAGAGTTTGTATTTGATAATAGCGTACCATTCGTTAGTTATTCTCTTCAACAACAGTTCTACTGTTATTCACAACAGTTACAATTTGTTAAACTTTGTTTTATGATACCGATAAATATTGTCACTTATATACCTTCCATAGGAACAGAGCTGGTGCACAACCACAGATTAATTTTTAATTGTATTTTTCTTTTATGTTGGTATTCGTGCGAAAATTTCCAAGCACGTTTACATAATCTTCCTCTGTAATGAAATTTATTAGTAGGTGAAGTCAGTTGTAGTGTTGCCCACGGGACGAGACGGGACAGGCTTTTAAAAATTCGAGACGAGACGAGATTGACCATGTGTCATAAGACAAACGAATATTTTCGAGACGAGACAGCATTTCCACGAGACTCCACGAGACGAGACAGGCCAAAGTCTCGTCTCGTGGGCAACACTAGTCAGTTGTTGGAGAGAACATTGTTGGTGATAACTAATCGACACTCTTGGGTGGTGTATCACCCCTGTTATTATCCACGCGTGAGAAAATTTTGTACTACACTTATGCACGAAGTATTCACAAAGGTGACCGACCTTGAATTCGTTACTTTCGTACTTTTTTCGATGATGGCGACTACGCAGAAATTGAGGACAATGTAGAAGTTTGTAGGGATCCGATCATAACCCGGACTTACTTAAATGATCAATTTTATTTAATTTTACTTTCAAAATTATTAAAAAATATAAATAAATAAAATTTATAAAAAATATAAATAAATAACATTTATAGAAAGATATAAATAAAATTTATAAAAAATAAACAATAATATAAATAAATTAAAATAAAATAGTAATGCACATATATTAATACTCAGGAAAAGAACTGGCACATATTATCATACTTAAATTCTGCACGAAACCTCCGGGGTGACAAACAACGAAAGGTGTAAACTTCATGTTACCAGCCGAGGGTTAAACCAGTTAAAACATCTTGTGAGGTGGAAAGGTAAATTTGTAAAATTGATTCGCAACTACCTGATGACAAATGGCTGCAAATAGTCCACTTTGAGGATCCAGAAGAGGGGCTGAACGAGGAAAGGGGGCACGGCCCCCGTGTTAGTCCCGATGGCCACGTCCGCGCAGTTTCTGTACGTTTCAGGGTTCCCACACCCAAGGGCCTCTGTTCCATTCTCACATGTCCCCCACATGTTGCCTGTAATGAACATCAAAGGGAAGAAATGAAATAGAAAAACCAAATCCTGCCAGAAAAGAATAGAAGTCAATAATTATTGACTAAATAATTATTATAATCGATACAAAATTAAAAATATTAGAGACACACGTAACAAATACATATGTATGACTTACGTCATACATTGCAGTCACTGGATAATGTATTAGGATGTAATATTTCCAAACATTTACTTTGCAAAGTTCGAACACCAGTTCACAATGTTACAATCATTTATTAATAAATATGCTAAATGGGAAAGTAAAATATTCTCAAAGTTTTAGCAGAAGCAAATGAAGGAAATCAATTGTTATAAAGTACAAACTTTTCACGTCGGCAATGCCACCACACTTCGAACCAGAAAATCTTGACTTCTTTTTAGCTTCGACAGAAAAAATATAATCACTTGTAAGTCTTGAAGCTTTCCTGGAGACAAATGATGAACAAAATCTCTCTGTAAATCGACTAGGTGAACTTTGGAAATATTTCCGAGTTTCCAAGAGCTGACGTTACAATATAATGTGTTACGTACGATATTATTGTCATTTAAGCATAATAAATACTTATTGCCTTACCAGTATGATAGTTCCACTGAATGACACATTGGGTGCAAGTGACATAGGGTAGCAATCTAACTTGATATTGGAAAATCCCTCTTTTCTTGGAATCGAGAGGGATTACGAATCGACTACCAGAACCATTCACTAAGAGAAGCGGGTACCTGTTGGAAAATAATAATCCATTTAAATCACAGAGGATATGATGCAACTATTAAATATAAAATGCTCAAACTGAAATTCAATATTCTTAAATATCATATGGCAATGATACGTTCATAGCTCACAAAGGTAAAGGTTTGTTAAACAGAGGCAAACTCTCAACATGGTAATCTTTTATTTTCGTCTAGTTTGATAATAATCCATATTATATTTATCTATTGTAAATTGTGAACCATGTCCTTGAGTCGTTAAGCACTCGTATAATTTTATAGGAAATGTTTTACCTTTATAACAATTTTCATAAGATTTATATCACAATCACAATGTAATGTATTATATCACCTTCATTCCCTTAAATCAGTGGTTTTCAAACTGTGGTACGCGTCTCCAGCTCAAGTTAATGTTGAAGTGAACGGTTGAGTTCAAAATTCCTCAACTGCTAATTAATAGCACGGCCGTATGTGATTTCAACTTGTGAATGCAAGACAGAACGTTTTTCGTCGAGACGGGGCCAGGAAGGGAAAACAATACATGAATTCGGGAAGGAAAAAGTTCACAATTTTGTAAAAAAGTCTGGAAGTTTTTATTTTATTGAAATGTAAAACACTTCTATACACTAGGAAAAGAAAGAATTGCGTGGCTTATTTCTCCAATAAGTACTGTTTATGTAATTTCTGGAATGATACTTGTTACTTCGAACAAATTACCAACACTTATAGTAGCGTCGTCGGCTTGTAATCAAGGGGTACCGGGTTCGATACCCGGTAGAGGCACATAGTGGTTCGGATCTCACTTTAAACTGTAGGCCCATTCCCGATTAGCCTCACTGTGCATAAAGTGGATTTAAAACACCAAATAAAAAAACCCTATCTTTAACTACACACGAAACATAAAGAACAATCTAAATAAACAGGTGCCAGTTCACACTCTAACCGTAAAAAAACACATGCATGTGAAAATGAAAAAATGACGGAAGTAGAGGAACATCTCCAATGAAACACTCATGCCTTATGGATATTTGTATTTCTTGCCGAACAAGGTTCCGAGTTCGAGTTCCGACCAAAATGGGTTCATTGTGTATGTTCATTCATGTCTTTAATGTAATCATAAATCGTCGTCATGAATAATTTAACTTGAGTGGAAGAAAACTGACGTAATTACTAATGTAAACAACAACAAAACAAATTTGATCTTGAAGCCCTGACTTTGCCCTGACTTTGCGCTACATATTCCATCACGGGGACTGACACTTTACGTAGGTGTATACACGCTTCGTACAATTTGATGATATAGCTATTACGTAATGGATGTGCAGCCACTTAACCGAACCCCAGAAAAATTCCCATTTTATTACTAAATTCTGAATTAGCATAATATCACATAGTTTACCTATTCATAATATGCGCCGCTTTGGTGCACTTTGTGGATTGTTTCGTTGGTTGGTTGTTTTAATTAATGTTGCATTAATCAACATCATCAATTTAATCGTGGCAGGCAAAGTGGAGGGGAAATGACAATGAAGCAGAACGAGGGGCCCTGCTTCCCGATTAATGAAACTTTGTCTACATGCAACTGAGTCGCGTGAAATCGCTGAAAAAGTAATTTATTCATTTCTTAATTTTGCTTGTTTTATATTGCTTTTCTAGCACTTGCGTCAACAAAGGCGATGAGGATGATTAATGAAGCTATGAAATGGATGAAAGGACATGATGATCCATGCCTTGAACAAAATTCTAAGTTGGGACTAATGAATATCGATTCGTCTTATCATTTGTCAAGTAGTTATTTTCAACTCCAATCTTTTTCAAAGACTTTTGGGTTGACAGCATGTGTGTTGCACGATGACGATTCGATGAAAACCACCATTTCAGTGAACTTGCTTGACAATGACTAATATCAGTAAAACGAACATTTCCTTACGAGTAGCTGTTGTTTGTTATGGCTGGCCCTGGGGGTATGACTCATGCTGCTTTCAATACTCAATCGTTCCCGAGAAGCCAGTTTCGACAGGCAAACCTAAGCGACAATTTTGTTAATGGGGTTGCATAGACAACAGGCTTTAAGATGTTACGATATCGTAGGTCTCGTGGCCCAAGAACTACTTTCTCTGACTGTACCAATATCAAGCGATATCGTTAAGTGCGGAACAAACTGGTACAGGCAGTTTGTACCGAACTCAATGTAATTCCGTTCAATGAAATATGATATCAACTTTATTTGGACACCTGGACATTCTTTAATAGAAGGGAACAATATAGCAGATACTTTGGCAAAATATGCAGCGAATCAAACAATCCAACGGCCGCTTTCAATAAAGATTCCGTCCGTAGTTTTGGAATCACACACTAGAAAAATACTATTTACTGACTGGCAAAGCTTGTGGACAAATACTGGCACTCAATGCGGTAAGGCCTACTATTCTATACAAGAAAGAATTCCAAAGGAATGTTGGTTTAAACAGATTCAACTCTCCCGGAGTTCCCTCACAACTATAATGCGCTGCAGGTTAAATCACACTATCGCCGCAGCTCACCTGTACAAGAAGAATTTACTGACTTCACCAGTTTGTTTGTGCAATGAATAATACTGCAACTCCAAACCACATTATATTTCAATGCAAACTTTATGAAACTTACAGAGAACCATTTTTACAGGAATTGTACAGGAGTGGACATCAAGCGCCACTGACACTGCCTTGTTTACTGACTTCACCTTCATCCTCGGTAATCCATATTCTTACAAAATATCTTAATAAGTCTAATATAATTCTGTAAAAGTGTAATGAAATTTGGAAACTATTTATTATGAAACGAATAATTCTGAGTAAATATTAAGTGCATACATGTATATAATACCAATTGATAAATTGTTAACTGGTGCATGGATTTTGTCCACAACCAATAAATATTTTATTAAAAAAAATATATTAATTTCTTCCTACAACTTCATTAATAGAGCATTCAAGATGAACCAGTTTGAGTGGAGAGAAAGAGAGAAAGAGAGGAAGAGAAAGAGAGTTTTTAATTCGCATGTTCCTAGTATTGCAGATAATTTTCAAATAAAGTGTAATAACATTACAGTCTGCGTGTTCGAAACGAGGCAGCAAACCTCATGTGCCCCTTGCAATTGTTGATATTGCATGATACACGAAACACTCCGTGGTGATGTGGTTAGCACAGCTCGCTACGGCGCCAGGTGTCTCGGGTTTAAATTATGGCCTAGACATGGGTGTGTCATTTGTTATTTCATCATATCATCCTCATCTTCGCGATTAGCCAAAGGTGGCAGAAAAGCGAATTAAAATAAACCAAATCAATCAATCAATTATGGAGATAATTTAGAATGAGTAAAACGTGAATTTTAATCTGCCCATTATTTGTCTTGGTCAGTTTATAAATACTGTCAATGCTTCTTACAACATCGCAAGTATCATTAATGTTTTGGATTTTGCTCAGGCAAAACTCCCAAGTTGTTGTTTTCAAGTCGTCTCTCTTAACGAGGAACGCTAGTGGCAACCCTGCCACGCGCCCCTGGTAGTTATGTCACAGCAAGCGTTTGCTGTGTTAGGTTGCATACGTACAGGATAGATTTTAAGCGCTTATAGCGCAGAAACTAAGCTCTTTCGAGGTAAAGTTTATAGGGAAAAGTTACTTGTTTTTATGATATCTACCAGCACTCAAGCGTTGTTGAAAGAGTTTTGCGACACCCTGTAAATATATACACACATATGTCTAGACCTCAAAAGTGCAAATTCAAGGAAGGATGAAAATGGACATTGTTCGAGAGGCATGTTGGAAGCAAAGTATGTACCAGATTTTCATCCATCGTTCTCTCCAACTGCTGTGGATTATGCAAGTACACTTGGACCATCTCGATTTCTTCCAATTTATGTTATCAGCACATTTTGTTGATATGATTGTGGAAGAAAGTAAACATTATGCAATTCAGAAAAATCTATATACTGAGCCAAAAACAAAATTGAAAAATCTAACCTTCATTAGAATACTTCTTGTTTCTGGGTATTGTAGGTTACCAAACCGCCGTATCTATTAGAGTGATGCATCAGATATACACAATGAAACGATATCTGGTACCATAAGACGGGATTCATTTGATCACATAATGTGGCCCCTACATTTTGCTGATAATATGAAAATGACCCATGATCGTTACTACAAAGTAAGAGAGCGATTATACCTACTATATTATACTGAGTTATACCTACTGTACTCTTTATCTCATAATTTAGTATACAATTACTTCAACAAGCAGTTTGGAGTAGCAAGAAGGGTTACCAGGTCACCATTGTTTGAGAAAAGAGCATGCACTCCAATATGATAACACTGGACATTGGCATTGGATTGTGAAGAGCAATAGACATAATTCAAGATGTAAGAAATGTTAAGGAAGTACTACATAGAATTGTGTTAAATGTGTATCTGCTCTGTGTATATCTGTGTATCTTCAGTACTTCAAGGTTTGGCACGCGTTATGGAGTAGATTTAAACTGATGTTCGAGAGATTGATTGATAAATCTGCTTCCATTTGAACTATGTGCTAAAATATGTAACTTTGTAGAACTTAGAGCTCATTTCTGGAACTATTGTTTGCCTCTGTGTTTGTATGTATTTCATATAAATAGGTTATGCTATATACACCAATGTATTAAAAGTTGTTGTTAAGTAGCTAAGTAAAAAAACAAAATAAACACAAAGAAAGTTAGAAAGTAGTTGAAATTGTTATCTTAAATATCTGGTGGCGGGAGAATCTGCCAGGCTGTAATGAAGGCAAATAAACAATGTTTTAAGAAGAAAATGTTTTTATCACCTTATTTGGACCACAACTTTGACTTTTCAAAAGAATAATTTGAAAAAATTCTTGAAATGCTGTTTCGACATTAATGTGTTAATATTTCTTACCTACATATTTCCTCAATAAATTTGAAGAATTTGGTGAATGTAAGTTTCCTTTTAATGGAGCCTGCATACACAATGACTGTGCCTAACAACTGTGGGTTAGGATGTGCCAAGCTTCTCGAGTTTTATTATTTTTTTCGCTGAGACGTTGCATTGTGTGATAACAATTCAGTGCATACAATTAGAGCACTCTGCCCTTAGAGCCTGCTTAAATAAAGATCCACTCTACTGGGGTAAAATACGTGCAAACATGTAAACTCATATTTACACTTTTTAGGGTACTAATCGGCAAGACATGCAAGAAGTTGCATGTAATGCAACGGTTGTGTCAGTCTAGAAAAGCGATAGAAACATATTCATGATGTAGCTTCTAGAGTCGTGCATATTACACCTGAAACAAATATCAAAATTCGAAATTTGTGCCATCCTGGCATAGTATGCGCTGATCCAAGCGCTACAAAAGAGTTTTATAATATCTGCATCTCATTTTCCTGCAGAAATTATCGACGAAACATGTAAATCGCATTTAGAAAAACAGAAAATCAGAATAATAGAAACTGGAAAAGGGAATTTTTTTAGAAGGCGGGAGGAAAATACAGTATTGCTCAGAGAACCTGAGGTAACAAACTGTAAATCAAAATCGAGGTGGTTGTGGTAGATGGTTCGCGATTTGATAAGGAATGACCAATGGAATTATTTAAAACGCAATTACTTTTCGAAACAGCTTTGTGTTGCTTCTGATCGTGGATTGTTGTTCGGACAAAGGAATACCTCAAAATACCCCAAGTGGTTGGTTGTTAACTCGACTTCTATGTCCACTACCTGAAAGAAACAAATAACCTTTTTGATGATTTGTAAAAGTACATTAGAAGCATATATGTTTAATTACATTAATTTATCAGAATGATATGTGTTGTAATTTTCTTTAAATGTTATTTATTATAAATCTGACATGATTCTAAATTTAATTTTTAAAATATTTTGTTGAATATCATAAAACGTATATTTCAAGGCACTACTGCTATTGGATTCGTGAATCTAAAATGTTGGATCCCATTTATTATGTGCCATATGTGGTGACGCAAACAATGACATTCATTATTCAAATTACCACAATTAGGTATGTGTCCAGAGGAGTGATATCTACTTTACTGAGCAGCAAATATGTGTCACCGAGAGTGGAATTTACGTTCCTGCCATTGAGATTTGTACACTCTGTTCCTGGGCTTCTGGCTTTCTAGTGCAGGTTTCAATTGTATTTTCCAAACGACTTTTGCATATCAGACCAGAATCTCATCAGGGTGAGGGGCGCGTGTGTAACATCATTTTAAATGTTAATATTAAATTGCAAAACTTTATCAGTACAACATAAAGGTTGGATAAAATATTTTAAATTGCTGGTTCCATGAATATTCAATTACAATGAATTCATTTAAGTCGAACTCCACGGGCGGTAAGAGAAATTTTCGAATTATCCAAAATTCAAACCAACAAAATCATCACATCATTAAAAATGATCTCGATAAAAATTACCGAGTAATTCGAATTATTAATTTCGAATTAAATAGAGTCCACTCGTATATCGTTGTGAGAATAATATTTCACAACTGCTTTAAAGTGAACATAACTCCCTCCCTCCAAAAGCAACACATATGAATAATTTTTCCATACACAAAGTGATAATCAGTGCGACAGTCCACCAGAGGCATTTATTTTAAACAATTAAACTGCATACATTAGGGAACATATTGAAGTCTATAATTAAATAATATGAGTTGTTTTAATGTATTTGGTTGGGGAAGAGAAGAGCGATCTAGTCAATTTGACAGAAGATATTTAAGAGAGGAAACAGAGTAATTACTGTAATTTGTAATACCAAAATAGAAGTCCAGCAAATGCAGGGTTCGCCAATAGCGAAGTGGCTTGTAATGGCGGGACCTCGGGGTCGAATCCTTGTCAAGGTTCAGTCACCTTTAATGAAAACGGTACACCGATATCCTGAAATATTGATTTACTTACTTTCAAGCACTACCGCTCGGGCGATGAGCTAACATCAGTAGCAAGAACGTTAGTGGCAATTCGTCATTCGCCGTTAAGTTAGACAACACACATAACGGAATGCCGGGAACCGAGTTTATCCTAAAAGGATCAATGTGTCACATACTTATTGCTCTTGATTGTAAATGGTTCTGTATATCCAGACTCGATTAGCCAATTTAAGCTTTTCATACTTTAACTTTGATTTATTATTATTATTATTATGCGGTGGTCTGGTTGCAGGCGGAGTGGTCAGCACAGCGCGCTACGACGCCAGATGTGCCGGGTTCAAATTCCGATTCGGATATGGTTGTTTCTGTTCGTCTGTCCTGAATGAAAAAGATTTGAGATTAATTAATATGAGTATAATGTTTGGGAAAAGCTGCCGATTAGGGGTCTTTCTTTTCAATATAAAGAAAATATTGGTAGGGCGTCTGACTGCCACGTGGAAGACCCAGGTTGTGTGATCTAAGGTCGTACTTTTTCCAGCCTTTTTCCCACATCAAGCGGCTCTGAGGATCATCCAGCCTCAAATCAATGGGTATCTGGAGGCCGGGTTAAAGACGGCCCTAGCGTGATGCTGATCATATCACCTCCAAAATGGCCGAGATAGAGAATATGTTGGGCCCTACCCCCAAATCTCCTAAATGTGCATTCATGGCATGGTGCTTTATGCACGGGGAACTTTACCTTTACCTTAGGCGGTTACCAGAATGAAAATTTATGGTGTGTATTGTGAATAAAAAAATGTCTTACTTCATGAAGCCCACCAATCAAAGGAGAGTTGCTCTGCTCACCTGTCCCGCAGTGTAGCGCCGTGTGATGATTCCTCTAGCGAACTCCCCTCCTGCCTCGTGGGGACGGGGGGATGGGATATCCCATGAGTCCCCACACACGCCGCACCTTCCCTCGTTCTGCATCCACTGCACTGCAATGGGGGAGAGAGGAAAGGGCATGTAGCAGTTGTCATTCTAAACTTTCAAGTGTGCAATCTAGTAGAAAGTAATTAATTACCAGCTGAACGTGGATGTATTTAATGTAATGAGTTTTCATGTTGGTGGTTCTTGAAAGAACTTTATATTGAAGAAGCTTGTTAATTTTGCAAGTATAATAATGCAGCCCAAAATAATGCAAATACGAAAGATATAAACAAAATAGAGGTGACGGAGAGAAGAATTTTACGTTGAACTTGACTCATGTGTGCATAATGAAGTGCATAAGGAACTAAGTAAACAAAATAAGATGTTTTGATGTATTTGGTTGGGGAAAAGGACGGAACTAGTCAACCTAGTCAAACGAAATTACCTAGGTATTAAAACTAACCATTAATTACAGCTAATACGATAGATTAGTACGTAAATGTAAAAAACAATTATTATTATTATTGTTATTATTATTATTATTATTATTATTATTATTATTAATAATATTAGCTTCCTCTTCACTTCAATATAAGAGTCAACTTGAAAATATATTGTTTACATTTTCTGAGGTTTTTGTTTTAAAGGTTACTACGATTTTGGTCACATTGGTCCTGGTTTCCATCAAGTTAGACTTGACGAGTTAGACTGACGGATGTTCTGGCGATGGCTTCAGGAAAGTCCTCAATGTACTGAATGTGCAGAATGTATCGATATGGCGAACGAAATGCCACTGTTGAAAAACCTTTTCTTGAAAATTAATATTGGAGAGGATGAATGGAGTCGATTAATAATTTGGAATACTTTTCTATTATTATATGTACGTACTTTTAGTAACAAGTATTTCGAATTACGTAGTACCTTGCAGTTTCCTCGCTCCGATTCTGATAGTTCTTGAATGATGTGTCCCTAATGGTTTACGTTTGTAAATCAAACCAAAAAATATTTTATTGTCCACTATTGTTTCCCAAACAACGTAAGAAGTTAAGTATAAGTAAAAAGTGCACGGCACAAAACGATTTGGTTCCACTTGGTGGCCGGTGAAACACGGACCTGTATGCCAGACTAGTATGGTAGACCAGAGAATTACAAATTAATTTTTGCTTTATAACAGTTTTTTAGCACACAGAATAATGTTAGTGATACCAAAAAATACCAAAAAAATAACTGAAGTTTCTACTTTTTCATACAAAAAATGTATTAAATAGAAGTGAGAGGATAAAAGATGACTAATTAACTCTCTAGCCTTCTTAAACCCGAAAGTTCATGACTGCAGCAACACAGGCCTTCCATCTTTCCCTATCTTGAGCAATTTCTATATACTCTTTTCCATCCCTACCAATTTCGCTTAGGTCCATCTCAACGTTGTCCCTCCATCTTCGTCTTGGCCTTCCTACAGGTCTCTTACCATCAGGTTTCCCAACAAGAATCCTGTAAACTCTTCTTTCCTCTCCCTTTCGTGCCACATGGCCTGCCCACTTAAGTCTTCTTGATTTAATCATTCTAATAATATCTGGACATGAATACAAATTATGTACTTCTAAATTATGTAACCTTCTCCACTCACCCGACTCCTCATCCCTTTTAGGTCCAAATATTTTCCTAAGGATCTTATTTTCAAATACTCTCAATTTATGTTCCTCTTTCAATGTAAGGGACCAAGTTTCACATCCATATAATACTACAGGCAAAATTACTGTTTTGTATATTTTAACTTTTAGTTTCTTAGATATTAAACGAGAAGACAAAAGTTTATGAAGAGAGAAGTAACATGCATTTCCTGAATTAAGCCTGCTTTTTATTTCCTCTTTAATATAATTTTCTTTTGTTTATATTACTCCTAAGTATTTGAATTTGGAAACTGGTTCAAACGAGTTGTTATCAATAATTAGATTTTGATTATTACCTAACACTTGGTTTCGGCCTATAAGCATATATTTAGATTTCTCTTTGTTAACTTCCAAACCTATCTCTTTAGCAGTTTTGAAAAAAAATTTAGCATTATTCTTAATTGTATTCACATCATCCCCCAGTAAGTCTACATCATCTGCATATGCTAACAACTGAGTCACACCATTTAATTTTAGTCCGTCTTTAGTTTCTTTTACCTTTCTAACAGCATATTCTAAGACAAAATTAAAGAGCAATGGAGATAATGCATCTCCTTGTTTTAACCCATCATGAATTGTAAATTTGTCAGACATACTAATACCCACACGAATTTTATTTTCTGTTTCACTGGTGCATATTTTTATCATACTAACAAAGTTCTTAGGTATTCCAAACTCAACTAATATATTATATAATTTATCTCTTTTGACCGAATCATATGCTTTTTTGAAATCAATGAATAGCTGATGGACATTTTGATTATATTCCCACTTTTTTTCAAGTGTCTGTCTGATGTGAAAAATTTGATCTGTAGTTGATCTGTTACGTTTAAATCCACTTTGATAATCACCTATAATTTCATTAACATATGGTGTTAGTCTTGTTAAAATAATGTTAGATAATATTTTGTATGTTGTTGAGAGTAGAGAAATTCCACGGTAATTATTGCAGTTCATTTTATCACCTTATTTAAACACAGGAACAATTATGGATTCTTTCCAATGTTGAGGGATTTCTTCTTTATTCCATATTAAACAAATTAATTTATGAATTTGACATATTAATGAATTTACCATATTTAATTAACTCAGCTGGTATTAAATCAATGCCAGGTGCTTTGTTATTCTTTAGCCTTTCAATAGCATCTTTAACTTCAGTCAAGTTAGTTTCTGGTGTAACATTTTCAATATCCCTATATTGTAAATCTTACATAATCTGAAAATTGATATATGCTTAGTTCAATTTTCGGCTATAGAGGCCGTCGTCCCCTGAATAGCTCTACCGGTGCTGCCAACAGCGGCAAAACTTGATACTTGTGGACTAGCCGTAACCTCGGCATACAGCCGCTCGAGCACTTGATCGCCTGGGAACGAAGCGACGACAACCAGCCTTGCTGCACTGACTTCCTTTTCCTTGCCGGAGGAGAGAGACGTACCTGACCATGCTGTTGGTAGAATAGAGGCCAGCCATTTCAGCCAAGAGCGTGATGGGCCTGCGACTTAGAACATAGGACTACAAACTGAGTGTGGTGCACGTAGCAATAGAGGCAGAACTTTGTGTATTAGGTACGTAAACTCTCCCCGTGCAATAGGAACATTACATCGCATTTTTGCAGTAATTGTGTCGTAAAATTTTACGTTCCCCTTTTTTATTTTTTTACTTAAAGGCGATAAAGACTTGTATGTTCAATACCCCCCCCCTTTTTGTCCTACTTGAGTGCGTGTTGATAGACCAATTGTCCATGTACCCCCTTTGTTAAATGGACAAAACAATAAAAATTGGACGTGACGTAGATGAACAGAATTAAGTTACGTTTGTTGATCTTTGTGCTCTAAACGTTTATTCAGGCTATTTGCGCCTAGTGCATGCATAAATATTCAAATAACGCGCGCGCGCTAATTTAATGAACAGTCGAGCCTACATCTTCGCACTAGCAATGCAATTTTCACCACCCATTTAACGTTTATCTAGTGATTCAAAATCAAGTTAAATTAATTTGGAACTTGTAGAGAAAATACTACGATCCTTTATTGACTCCCTAGTTGGGACAGAACTAGTTATTCCAGTCAGTATCTCCCCCTGCTTTGCGGTAGCATTAGAATACCCAAGGATCAGAATAATAACAATAATATTGTGGTATGGTTATACCCAATTGCATTAATTAATGTATTGGTTAAATGTTACCATTTATAATTGTGTGATTCAGTGTGTTGCAATAATGCATGCATGTGTACGTAACGCGTATTTATGATTGAAGTTCAATTAAATGCTAATGGTTGAATAGGTGCACGCGGGACGTGCTATAAATGAACGCGTGGCTGCACGCTTTTGATAAGCACAGGCATTTAATGAATGGTTATTGTTAAAGTTGATACTGTTACGAGCAGTCTTGTTTTGGGGAAATAAAACGGTGTTATTGAGCAATTATATTTATCTGTTTATAGTTGGAATTTTAAATGCAATATTTGTTTGCTACCTTTGAATCCTAGTTCGTTAGCTAATGTAAGAAACGTACGTCACCCTACGAATGATAACTAAAAATACGAATGGTTTTGATGGGGCATTTGTTGTAAAAAGAGAGAGGTAAAGACATTGGTTTAATTACTAAAACTAATATATATAATGGAGAAGGCTTAAAAGGCTATTCATTGTCGGGACCCTTTGTTTAGGCACATATAATAAACGTATACGTGTGTTTCTCTTACAGGGCCCTTGTTTCGCGCTTCTCGCGGGTTCTGCTCGTAGACTCCCTCATTATCTTGCGAGAAGTGCGACACAAAATTAGAAATTGTAACCAATAGTACGGGTCTCCATTTCAATTTTTGTAGCTGCGGTTGTCGTGCAGCCGCTTCCAATTTAAATATCGCGAGCAACCGCAACTTGACCCCAACTACTACGTTACACTGGAACTAAAGGTTCTGCTGTGTGCACTTCATTTAATTCTGATTTATCTCCTACATGGACATTTAAAAGGTCATTAAAGCAATTCTTCCATCTATTTAGAATATCGCTTGGGTCAGCTAGAAAATCACCGTCTTTATCTTTTATTAAGTTTACTTTAGGTTGCCACCCCTTTCTAAACTCATTTACACCTTTATATAAATCTCTGATATTTTTATTTTTGCTGTTTGTTTCAATTTCGTTAATTTTGCTTTTCAAGTAATCTCTTTTTTTACTTCTAAACGTACGGTTAACTTCTCGCTTTATTCTATTATAATTGTTTAGATTTGTATCATCAGAATTATTTAACCACCTAAGTCTAGCCTGATTTCTGATTTCTATTAGATTATGACATTCATTATCAAACCATAGCTTACTTTTTCTCGGTTTATGGTATCCTATACTTTCTTTAGCTGCTGATTCTATGCATTACGTATGTGCTCCCAATTCTTATTTACGTCTGTTTCATTTATATTTTCATCATCATTTAAATCCTGCAAAACATCAAATATATTTGACAGTTTAATTGGGGAATCTTTCTTAATTCTTTCATCAGCAAATTTTCCTGTATTAAATTTAGAGCTTTTAGATTTTGTTGCTTATGATTTATCACTGAGAGTCTTTCTCTTAATTTAGCAATTACTAAATAATGGTCACTGGCACAGTCAGCACCTCTATGTGTACGAACGTCAATTATACTAGTATGCCTTCTCTGGTCAATGAGAATATGATATATCTGATTATGAGTTTCTCAATCTGGAGAAGACCAGGTATATTTATGGATATCTTTATGTTTAAAAGTGGTACTTTTCACAATTAAATTCTTTGAGGTTGCAAAAGTAATCAATCTTATACAATTATCCTTACATAATTCATGAAGACTTTCTTTACCAATCGTGGGTTTAAATGTCTCTTCTTTGCCAATCTGTGCATTACAGTCACGTAACAGAATTTTCATATCATACTGAGAAAATTTATCAAAGACCTGTTCTAACTCTGTATAAAAATCATCTTTATTATTATCATCTTTATCTTCCGTTGGTGCATGTATGTTTATGGATAAAAGATGGAACAGGCTAATTTTTGTAGGCAATAAAATTAAAACATTCTGTTTTTATCTGGCTTTAAATTCTAGTTAAATGTTATAATACGTCAAATCAGGGGCATAACATACAGGCTCTAAACCTAAGGGAGCCCGGAAAAATTAAAAATTATTGTCATATTTCTCATATGTAACATTTTCGCAAAAATTCACGACATCTTGCGTGGACATTTTTACCCATTTATTAATTTCTCGAATAAAAAGCCATTTGTTTTGTCTTTTCTTCTTTCTCTCGAACTTGCACTCCCGATTTTACTATGTTAACAATAAATCACCTCCAACTGCCACGAAGCAAGTGCGAGGCATTTAAATGCTTGGGTCGTTTGCAACTCAAGAAGCTAATGGATAATACCTAGGTATAAGCACTTCTTACTTCCTTCCTACAGTTTCATATTTCAGCTCCCGGAAAACAAAGAAAGACATTATTAGAGTGAGTGAAATTATTAAGTATAATCCTCTTCAATAATTTATTATATAAATATCAAAATTAGCTGACGTATCTCTGCAGATTTTGTATGGAGTCACATTGAGATTTCAAATTTTAAAACAGATTGGAGACTCGTATTCTCATCTCTCCCAGGACCTCGCGATATGTAGCTACGCCACTGGGTATATGGATTGTCATTGTTCTTCTATTTTATTTAAAAACAATCAACTCATCGTCGTCGCCTTGTAATCAAGGGGTCCCGGGTTTGATTCGCGGTGGAGATATCTACACTTTAAGCTGTAGGTGCAGTCCCGATTAGCCTTACTGTGCATAAAGTGGACTTAAAATCACCAACTCAAACCAAACAATCAACTCATATTTTACCTCACAGGGTGGGCCTAAAAGGGTTAAGATTTTCGCCAATATCTCTCTGTCCACCCTAATGCCTCCTGTTAGAAGTAATTTAGTATACATCATTGACAGAAGCCACCTGAAAAAAAATATTTAATAGAATATAGTGACAAAACACACAATCGATAATTGATATATTTATCAATCGAATAACTGTTATGAAGAATGATTCGTTACAAGTTATTGGAGTTCGTGTACACCAAACAGTAACTTTTTTCTGCTTCTATTATTTTTTTCTTGGTCTTACTCCACAGCTCAATTCTCTTCTTTTTCCTAACATTGGCCCGTAATTTTCTGATGGTTTCTTTTCCTATCCTTATCCTATCTAAATCCTAGTTTTTTCAATCCAAACTTCTTTAGTCCATTTTACTATACCATTAATTCTTCCATTACTAAGTTATGATCACTGTGCATATCCTCACCGGGCAATACAATTTTAAAATATTTTTCCGACCATTAAATAAGCTAATTTATTCTTAACATTGTCCTCTGTAGATATATAGGTATCGAGTTTTTATGTTGCCACGTATTGGCAACTAATAACTGTCTATCTCTAGAGAATCAAATCGTTGCAACTGTCCTTCCATACAAAATTCTGTGTTGTAGACCATATTTACCAATCCAATATATCTAGAATAAATGCTGGTACAAAAAGAAATCAAACAGCACAGGGATGGACAAGACACAAGAAAACACCCAACCCAACAGAAAATACTTGTTCTAGGTCGAGGACCACAAGGGCGTTGTTAGCTTGCACGAAAGCAGTTTTCATGGTTATCTTAACAAATGCAGAGAACAAAGCAGTGCAATGAATACAGATATTATGCTACAAGATTGAATTCCAACAGAATAAAAAAATCACTGCCCTCGCCACACACAAGATCCAATTCCGGCTCGTCACACAAGTGTACATTTCATACGAGTCTATGGCTACGGGACCGTGAGGGAAATTCCAGGAGGAATTCTAATATAGAGCATCACATTGAGGTTCAAATTATCCTATCTACATTGGTTTTATAGGAAAACTACATCAAATTGTAGAACGACAGCAGATGTGATGCTGATTGGGATTCAACTTACTTCAGTGCAAGGATGGTACAATTTTAATAGTTATAAATTAATTGTTACTATTTTTTATAATTAATTAACAATTTTAAATTACAACCAACACAATTTTCTCTCTAGGCAATTTTATGTCAAAGTTAGTTTCATGTACATTAATTTTACTGACCATAACAATATTGTCTTTATATTTAACTTTGTTAGATTTACTCTTTTATTTATTTTAAGAAACTACTTTTTGTGTGTGTGACAATGTAAGTTTCCAAATCTTTTCAACCACTGTAATGTTTTGACCGTTTTTAAGGTATCTACTTGATTTCAAAATTAATGCAACATGTTTACTAAACTAATGGAGGGGTTTGGATCCGTTATACCCCCCCCCCTTACATACAGCTATGAACTGGAGGCATTCCCTTACCTCCATATCCGCCGCAGACGAGTTCGTTGTCATTGTAGTTCTTGGGGCTGTTGTAGCCGAAACGCCACATACTGTTCCTCGCCGGCGGCTCCATCAAACGCCCGTGGGAATCTACGTCTTCCAGCACCTACCGGTACCCAGTACTCGTCCTTCACACTTGTTCCACCGCTTTTGAACGTTTCAATTCACTGGTAAACACTTCGCAGCGGTAAAACATTGTCACCGTATTGTGCTCTAGCCTCCCCGATGGCGCAGTGGTAGCGTCGTTGCTTTGTAATCAAGGGGTCCCGGGTTCTCATACCCGGTGAAGGCACATAGTGGTTCGGATCCCACTTTAAACTGTAGGTCCAGTCCCGATTAGCCTTACTGTGCACAAAGTGGACTTAAAACACCAAATCAACCAACCAACCGTATTGTGCTGAAAGTCATCTATGGATTTCAGTTCCTGGTATACCTTCAGACCACAAAAAACGGATTACAGAACGCTGTTCTTCTGTGATGCACACGTACAGTGGCGCAGCCATGTTTACTTGGCAACACTGCAGAAGGAACTGAAGTGATAACGCTGTAACCTGCCACAGGCGAAGACAAAGATACTATCTATCGGCTTGCGAGCGCAGAAAGCTGTACAGTCAACCTACGGAAGAAAATAAAAACATTGCATTTACTTTTTGACTAACCTAATAATAACCATAACAATAATGATTAGAATTTCAAAAATGGCATGAAAATTCACAGAAAGATGAATGGAAAAAGTTAATTGAAAAACAAATGTCCAAGTTTAGTTTGTTTCCATTGATTTGTTCTTGTTGTCTTCGCTTTTCTGCCACGTTTTGCTAATCTCGAATATTAGAATGAGTGATGATGTGATGAAACACATGATGAAACAAGGAACACCAATATCCAGGGCAGGATTTGAACCTGGAACCTTTAGCGTCTTGAAACGCTTGCGCAATTTCCCAGGGAAGGGAAACTCCCCCTTGTCTCCTCGTCCCTTTTCTAACTCTCATGGTGACTATTTCGAACTTTTATGACTTAAATGTTGACGAAAGACATATACGTAGAATATCCATCGAGGTCAATAAAGGAGTTCTTCCATATTTGTTGAAAAATAAATTAACTACCTCGTGACCATGTTCAATAAAAGACGGACTCTCAACTAGTATAATGTACATAAAGGTCGCTATTTAATGACACCATTTGGCTTCGGTAATACTGAAGTTTAAGTAATGTTAAATATTGCTAGAGTGCGCGTCAAATCTCCTGCATATGGCCTTGAACTGCTGAACATCACCAGCGAATCACAGACGTGCGGCGTTGCCTAGTTCAGAACCTGTTTCACCTCGCTACTAAATCGTGTACCTGGCGCTCGGATATAAATATATTATTTCAAGTGTCAGTAGTTCAACAGATGGAAAGATAATGAATTTGCGAGTATGTACGAAAAACAAGCGTGATTGTAGCTTATACCGTTCCCTCTGTACAAGCAATGTCATTATAAACGTATTTGCATTGTATCGTTTTTGTTCTCCCTTCGTTCCTGTTGCATTCCGAAACTTTCCGATTAGCGAAGGGAACAGGGCAGGTTCGTTCCCAGTGATGGTAGAAGGAGAAATTGACGAAGAGGATACCGTCACTGTTCGTTTATCCCACGATTTTAGTGTGTGTGTGTGTGTGTGTGCAGCATGTCGTTGAGTAAACCAAGTGGTAGTGATAGCGAGAGAAGAGAGAACAATACAGTGTTGTACGAAGCCAGGCACGACGGCTGATTTTTCAGGTGTACAATTTTTTTTAAAAAAAAATGTTCGAGTGAAGAAGATAGCAGGAAAATTGACTAAGAAGTGCCAGGCTCTAACAGCTCAAGCGTGTGGTGTGAATCAAGCTACCGTTTCTCGGATATGTTCGGGGGCAAAACAATGTGGATCGGGGCCTGCTCCAATGTTTCAATCACCTAGAAAGCACATTAACGTACCAAAAAAGAACGACAAACTTAGATAACTTTGAAAAAGACGTAGTTCGTAGAACCGTCTTTGAAATTTACGATTGTGGCGAATTTTCTACTGCCAAAAGGATAACGTACTCTTTACGGGACAAAATATCTTACAAAGGCTGTACAACTTCCACCTTGAGAATATTGAAACAATTATGCAGTCCCTCTGGCATAATCAGGTATGTTCTTTTCTCCCATTAAATTTATTATATGTTATATTATCTAATGTTCCGTGCTCTCCGTGACAAGGCGTTTCGCTCAACCACGCTGTCTCTTTTCCGTGTGAGATTTCGACATGGCACCGCTGCAGTGCGCTGCTATTGGCTATCGCCATATGCAGGAGATTTGACGCGCACTATACATGTCTTCATCGCAATTGCATAACCAAGAGACAGCCAAGAAATACCAAAATCAATTGACATGTCGACATATGCTCCTTTTAACTCCGAGTCGATTTAAGGTCTGTTATTTGCCTAAGTCTCATGATTGGTGGTTCCAAGGGTTGTGCTCAAGAAGAACACACTTGTAGAAGTAAGTGCCACACAGAGATATACAGCCTGCATTACTAGAAGTGTATATTTATTCGTTCTGCGGCATCCTTTGCAGGAAACCCCTATTTCTATGGATTTAGCCTCAGTTGTATCATATTATGACTATTTTTTGTGGATTGTATGGCGTTCGACGACGTTCCAGTACAATTTTGACCTCGACTCGGTTTTTCCTACCTCATACTTTGTAGGTATGCTACGATCTTACGTGATATAACTTAACCTATTAACTTTTTTTACGAGTTAGATAACGTTCTTTCACTCCAGTTGTAACCTGTCACGATGACTTTTTTTACGGACTAAACTATAGTAGAGAGGAATCCCCGGTTCCAGAACAGCCGCTAATTTTCCCTCACTGAAAATTCTCGACCAGCGACTTAATTCCTATTACTTGTGCCGCGCTGAGATGAATCGATGGAAATTCAGTGAATGAAAGTTGGGTCTTGACTCGTACTGTCTCCTACCGGCCACGGATATGAAAGTTGTTGTAGTTCGAAAAATGATAGCTTGTTCTCTTTTAGGCTATTTCTAAACCTACATACGAGTTTTTTTTAAAATATTCTAAACTTTTTTTTTCTTCTTAAAACTGCCTGAAAGTAGATCCTCATCTCGAGTAAGAGTTGCTGTTGAAAACAAATGATAGCTTGTTCCCTTTCAGGCTACATGTACGTATATAAGCGTTTATTATTTTTTTGTATCACATGTCCTTGCTAATTCCCAAAAAACAGATCTTGACCAAGTGTGTAACCGTTCGAGATCCGGTCGCCATTTTGTCAGGGAGACGATGCTAACGCAAAAAAAAAAACTCCATGTTCCTTTCGAAAGCGATCGAAAAAAAAATGGCAATTGACCCCCCTCTCCCCTGAACTTAGGTCCATCAAACTTAGTATAGTAATTCTAAACTAAAACTAAACGCACAGCGCTACAGCCCTTGAAGGGCCTTGACTTACCTACCGACTGCTGGTCTCCCTCCCACACTGTTCCTCCGTCACCTGTTATAGCGTGGAGGTCTTAGACCAGTATTGGGGTGACGGGTGATCAGCCCGACGAACCCCCAGCCGTTGTTGTAGGTCTTCTTGACCGGGTTCGCTCACTCACTCGGAGCTTCCCAATTTCCTCACGATGGTGGGTTGCCACCGGCCCTATACGTAGGCCGAATAAATTCCGACCAGAGCCCGATTCGAACCTACGCCGTCCCGCAGCGAACGATCTCAAGACGAGTGAAGTATACTAATTCTAGAGTCTCAAAATCGACAAGGAGTACCTCACGGTAGCCAAAGGGAAGTTTTCGATTTATTTTCGTCCTATCTCTCACCGTTTTCGAGTTATTCGTAATTTTAGTTTTTTTTAACGCAGGACTTGGAAAAATTTCAGAGGGGGTTCCATGATGACCTATGTTAATCTTGTTAGCAGATCAAAGAGGACATCGAGACTCGGCCAACGCACCAAACCCGAGATCTCTACGACTATTTGTTTGGAAATTATGAATGATCAAAACTTTCGAGTGTCAGACCAACACCCTTTCCCCTTGAAGTTAGGACCACCAAACTTGGTATATGTATTCTAGAGTCTCAAAATCGACATGGCCAACGGGTGAATTTTTCGATTTATTTTCGTCTTGGAAAATATTTTCAGAGGGTGTTCCATGACGACCTACGCCATTTTGAATTTCCAGTCGGAGAGGACATGCTAACGCAAAAAAAAAAGAAAAAAAAGTATCTTCGAAAGTTACAAAAATAAAATTTCCGGCAGTTGACCCACCCTTGACCTCATGACCTCCAAATTTTGCACCGTCGTCGAAATCGAGAGGATGGGGGGGGGGGGGTTCGCGATATCTCTCGCCGTTTCCGAGATCCGGTCGCGATTTTGAATTTCGGATTTTTTTTCGGAAGGATCGAGGAATTTTGATAGACGACGACTACAGAGCCATCTATGAGCAAAATATTGAAACTGTTGGATGTTGGAATTTTGATAGACGACGACTACAGAGCCATCTATGGACAAAACATTGAAACTGTTGGATGTTGGAATTTTGATAGGCGACGACAGAGCCATCTATGAGCAAAACTCGGATATTGGAATATTTTCTGACGACTTTTTTCAGTACGTCAACATTTTTTTTTCTTTTCTTAGTGAATGGGTTAGGTGACTTGCAACGACGAAGGCCTTTTAGCAACACGAAATTAGCTTATGCCGGCGTATTTCACTAGACACGACTTTTAATTCATGATATCATAAACCGCACGTTCTCCAAAATTCGTCTTAAAGGAAGCTAATCCTCGGATTAAGCAATGGAAAGATGCGAATTGCAAAAAGGAGAAGGGTAGACGATACAGTGGATTAAGGGGTCTCATCCAATACAGCAAAATGGATTAGTGAAATTCCAAAGCCGTGTTTTGCAAAATTTTTTTGGATGTGTTGTCATCACCAGAAAATCTCTTATAAATAACGTACCTGCAAATTTTACTGTCCTTGTAACCGTTGTGCAATAACTTGTTTTTCAGTCATCTTTCGAAGGTGTTTAGGTGTTTTTCCTAGTGAATTCGACCAGGTTGAATTTTTACTTGATCGGATGTTATGTGTTGCCCCCAAGAAATTCTCTATAAGTAACATACCTGAAAATTCTATCGTAATTGCGACCATAGTCCTTTAGCTTGTTTAAAAGCTTCATTCGAACAATTATTTCAAGTTTAAAGAGTCTTTTGAAGGCGTTTCAGCTGATTTTTCATAATGAATTCGATCAGGTTGAATTTTTTACTTGATCGAACGTTACGTGTTGTCCCCAAGAAATTCCCTATAAATAACATACCTGAAAATTTTATCGTTTTGTTTACTTGACTTTTAATTTGTGTGAAAGCGTATTAAAAAAATGGGATCGACCAGTTTCACTCGCAAAAATGATAAAACCGAATGCGTTACTTGTGAGAAGGTAATCTCAAGAGACAATTTATCAGTACAAAGGGCAAGGTGTAGCGAAACAGGTTCAGGAATAAATCGTTCTTACCTTCTAAGTTGCCGGTTGAATTTAAACTGCATAGAACTGCTTTCGGTGCACAACTCAAAGACTTCTATTTCAAATCAGAAGCATGCTCTGACATCAGTAGCGCCTTGAGTGAAATGAAATCTTCTGTAGTAGATCTTCTGAAAAACGAACTCGAAAACGGTCCGATTAGATTTGTATGTCATTCTATCTTCTGAATATCGGAATTCCGATGATGAGATAGAGATATATTTGCCCGATATTAGTAATCTGAGCGTTATTTACGATCGTCTAATTGACGAAATGGTTAAAAAGCATGAAGAGTTCGAGGCTAATGGTTCAGGTTGAACATTGTGTGGAGTTCATCATGATTTAGAGTTGAAAGTGAGTCATTTCACACCTCTTTCGGGAATGATGTCTGGCATCAAATACCCGGTGGCCATATTTCATATAACAAAGTTCGAAAACCGGGCACGAGACGGAGAAGGCAATCGGTTAGTTATCTATGTATATTCATTTACATCAGTTAAGCATGTTGTACATCCCGTCAGAATAACCAATATTGATGATGACGAAGCCGTGGAAATCAACCTGCTTCTTATTTACAACTAAAATGTCCATCACTACTGCCTCATTCGTTCACTTTCCCGGTTGGTCAGAAGCCAAACAACCAAATATAACGGGGAAATCAAGGTTTGTCCAAGGTGCTTAAGCACGTTCAATGATAAAAAACAACTCAACAACCGAAAATACAATGGACGTCAAATTGCTGCTCAAAAACTTGCAGACCATAAAATATATAGTGGTGTCAACAAGTCTGTGCGTATGATTTTACCGGAACAGAATAAGGTCGAAGAATTTAAAATGCACAGTGCAATGTTAGAGCATCCTGTTATTATTATTGCAGATTTTGAGGCTTTCCTCAAACCGCTTTCCTACTGCGAACCGGATCCCGAACTTTCTTCCACAACACCTTACCAGCTGCACGAGGCTTCTAGTTTCGGATATGAGCCTTACGTATGCCGCGGAATAGATGCAATCGAACACTTCTTCGAAAAGTTGGTTGAAGAGCTTGGGAAAATTGGTAGCGTGTATTGAAATCGATTAATTCTTTAGCTACCATCGAATTGCAAATACACAATGCAGATGTTGTCTGTCCATTCTGCAAATCAGATTTCACTGATCGTAACAGAAAACTATTCCACCACGATCATTACACCGGAAGCTACGTCGGGGCATTATGTAATATCTGTAATTAAAAATTCAAAAACCTAAATTCATCCCCATATCCTTTCACAATGGTAGCGGATATGATTTTCACCACCTGGTTAAGCATCTTGCCTTTGATCCGAAACGTATAGGTGTTCTGGCAAAGAATGAGGAACGATATATCAGTCTCAGCAAACAAGTGTTTATTCCAGGAACGAAAAATACAATCGAGATGAGGTTTTTAGATTCGTATAGATTTCTCTCTGCCAGCTTGGAAGCTCTAGCGAGCAAACTCACTGATGATCAATTCAAAATACTAGTTTTCTCAACTTAGATATAGAACGTATTTAGACGTAAAGGAGTGTATCCCTACGAGCATGTGGCCGACCATTCTAAGTTTGAGGATGAATCACTTCCGCCACGGCCAAAGTTTTACAGTCGACTCAAAGGTTCAGATATTACGGATGAAGAATATGAGCACTGGAAATTAATGTGGAATGAATTGAAATGCAATACTCTGGGGGATTATCACAACGCATACTTAAAATTAGGCGTAACAATACTCGCCGATGTTTTTCAAGAATTCAGGAAAAACGTCTATGCATATTTACAAGTTGGATCCTCCACATTTTTACAGTCTTCCTGGTTTGGCGTGGTCGGCCATGTTGTTCCAAACCAAAATCAAACTCGAATTGATATCGGACGTTGACATGCTTCTCTTCATAGAAAGGGGGATACGGGGTGGAATGATTCAATGTTCGCAGAGACACGCAAAGGCAAACAACGTCCATATGTCTGAGAATCAATACGATCCAAATAAACCATCCAATTACATATATTATCTTGATGTGAATAATTTGTTTGGTTATTCAATGATACAGAAACTTCCCTACAGTGGTTTTTAATGGGTTGATCCCACTTCAATAGATACACAAAATTTCGACGATAGGGAATGTGGTTTCTTCGCAGAGGTGGACCTCGAATTCCCCGACCATCTGCACATGTTTTCGGATTTACCTCCGACTCCCGAAATCAAATGTCCACCCGACTCGGTTCAACATAAGCTTTTATTGACCCTGGAAGTAAAAGAGAGATACGTCGTCCACTATTAAAATTTGAGATTTTTAATGGGAAAGGGGGTTCATATAGTGAAAATTCGAAGAGTTCTCAAGTTTAAACATTCTCCATGGTTGCGTCCATATATCGACGTTAACACCAAACATCGCACCGCCGCCACTTCAGATTTAGACAAATATTTCTTCAAGCTGATGAATAACGCGGTGTATGGAAAAACAATGGAGAATGTTAGAAAGCATATGGACAAAAAATTGGTTTCAGATAAAAATAAATGTAGAAAGTGGGTGGCTGATCCTAGATTCAAGTCACGAAAGATTTACAACGAGAATTTAGCACTTTTTGATCTCGAAATAAAATTTTAAAAATTTAGAAAACCGATTTACGTTGGAGCTACGGTTTTAGACTTGTCGAAGCTCCACATGTCGAATTTTATTATGATGTTATAAAACCATTCTACAATGATAATATATCACTTTTGTACACAGACACGGCCAGTTTTATTTTTTCCATACAAACACCGAACTTATACGAAGACCTGAAACACCCTGACATTTTTGATTATTTTGATACTTCTTCCTACCCCCAAACGAACAGATTTGTAAATCCTTCCCACAACAAGAAGGTTCTCGGCAAATTGAAACATGAATGCAATAGTGGTATTATTATTGAGTTTCCTGGCTTGCGTTCAAAGAACAGAGAGTATGCGATAAGAAGAGAGTAGCGTCACGAAGAAAGCTAAAGGAGTGGGCAAAAATACAGTTGCGAGCAAACTCACCTTCCAGGATTACGTCCAGTGTCTTAACACATGGTCATCGATATTGAGGGCAGAAGAAAGAACCCAAAGCTTGGATCACGTACTCAGAACCAACAAGGTGCGAAAAGTGGCCTTGGATCCTCGTGATGATATAAGATGCATCATCGAGTGTGGGATTCATACATTGCCTAGGGGTCATTATCGTTTGAAAGATGACAAGAAATGTATCGTATGTCCTTAATCAAACAAAAGAAACATCCATTAAATCATACAAAAGAAACATTTTTTACATACAAAAATAAATAAATAACCATGCCTATGAACTTGTTCGGTTTCAGAAAGCAAATTATCAAGGAAACTGCATCACCAAGCTTCAATAATCTCTTACCTTCAATGTTATCTAAACTCAGCGATCTGTTGATTATTCACCTGAACAGCATTTGGACGAAATATGAAGACGAAGTTGTCAAAACTTTTTACGTCTTCAACAACAACTTACATTTTTACAAGATTCCGATCGGCGGAAAATTTAAGATATCCGTGAATCCGGAGAATGTGAGTGAAATCAAAATTTCCACAGGGAATAACATTTACCGAATCAAGCACGATAAGATGGATGCTGCCACCACGTACGATGTTTCCACCGACGATTATCTGTACGTCGAGCTTCTGGGAGAATACGACAAACTCATTCCTCGCTTCGTGGAATTGAGAATCATGTATCCGATAATAAATAAATAACCATAATGCCTAACGATATTTTTGGACACACGAAGAACGTGGATCATGCCAGCGAGATTGTTATGCTGGATGTCAGGGTTAAAAAGTTAAGAAGCGATCTGGCAGCTTTGCAAAATACACTCAACACCAGTTTACGGTCGAAAATAGCAAGTCTTGAGTCTCAATGCTTAGACCCCATTCTCAAAATAGATTCTGAACTGAAATATTTGTACTCATCTGTGTGTTATTGAACTGTGGGAAACAATGTAGTAGCTTGACAATGAAACAAACAATGTGGGCAGAAAATTCGCCGTGGAAACGGGACGCTAAAGACATGAAAAGAGGAAATTTTCACCCTTAAGAATGAGCTAAGTGAGTGATTTTTTAATTTTTTTTCGGTCATTTGAGACGATTTCATGGGGAGTCATAATCGACAATTCTTTTTGCCTCCGGGGCTTCCTTCATGGAGAATATTTATGTCAGTGAGAGAGTGGTGGATCGGGACTTTCGACGTAGTCTTTTACCAAGTGTCATGCGCTCGCCGACGTGGTTCGCTTATTTGAAAAGTTTTGAACGTAACGTTATGTATGCACGGGTTCAAGTATGGTACAAATGTTCAAAATATTGTATATTTTCTTGATAATATACTGGGTAATTAAAAACTGTTTCAAGATAGTTAGATGTTTCTCGTAAACAAATTCAATAGCGAAACAAAATTGGAAAAAGCAATATTTACGTCTTTTCTCATATTCATATTTTCAAACGTAATTGAAAAATAATTATTTACCGTCATTCCCCTCAAATTCCTACCTTGCCTCTGTAATAATTCCTGACGCTCATATTTTGAAATACGAAAGGCTAGTACAACTCAATTACTGTAGTTTTCGGGGTGAAAATAAACTTTCATTATGGACAACAACAAACATGGCAAGCTATAAAGAATTGTTTGTTATACCTCTACATATTTAGTTAAAAAAACACGATGTAGATATTTTCGCATTGAGTATACGAATATCTAATTGTATCTAGACTTACTCTCCTTATGTAGATGTTACTCTTGTTTGGAGCACCTTTACTAACCTTGAGTTGATTCATCTGTGTATCATTGATCTGTGAGAAACATTGTAGCTAGAAAATGAAGAATAAGGCAAACAATGTGAGCAAAAAATGCCCCGTAGAACGGGTTGCTTAGGACATAAAAAAGGGCATTTTGCACCCTTAAAAAAAGGGCTAATTGAATGTTTTCTTAATTTTCTAGGTGTTTTGGGACAATTTCATCTGGGGTCGTAATCGAGCATTTATAGCCTCTGGGGCTTCCTTCATGGATAATATTTATATCAGTGAGAGTTGGGATTATGGCTTCATAATGAGGAAAATTTAAACTTATATAAAGAAATAACCAGTGTAGAACATACATTCAAACTTGAAAAGATTTAAGTTGAATGTATATACGTATGTAGTTGTATTAATTATTTTTGCTATCAACATAAATGAGCGTTGTTATATGCAGAAAAAAATATTGAGATATTTATATTACATAAGGTATAAGAAGCCATTTGAACAAAATGTGGTATTTAGAAATTTGTTGCAAGAATTAATTTTATGAACTTTTGTAATAGGCGGGATATTGTATATCAATTATACTTATATAAAACTGTGAACTGTATATTAAACAATAGCTTACGACAAATCAATACGAGGAAAAATAATATACTTGAACGAAACTTAATTATTCCCAACACTTCACTGCAAACATAATTTGGTTTGTGCGCACAGTAAGGCTAATCGGGACTGGACTTACAGTTTAAAGTGGAATACGGAGCACTATATGCCTCCACCGACAAACATAATTTAGAATGCGTAAATCATCGTTATAATTACAAATACATTTTAATCATTTCAGCACCTCTATTTTGTCTTCTAGTATACTCCATAATTTATATATGTATATGTATTTAATATGTGCTAATATTTCACAAGCCATTGTTCTTGTATAGTGAAATAACTAAAGATTCCCGATTTTAATTCCATTGTATTGGTTCTGTTTTTAGTGAATAAACGTATCCTTTTGTGTGAATCCTTCTGTAATTGGAGATTTTACATCAGTTGAGTGCAATAATTTAATATATTAATTAATTAACTTACTGTTAGTGGAGGTGGATTTTTTGTGTATCAATAATAAAAAAGTGCTCTTCTGTGCTTTGCACCATGCCATAAGTTTCCCCCAGGTACCCACTTTATACGTATACGACGCTGGGTGTGATTAGGAGGGAAATCTTGAAGCCAGAATCTCGTTAGTTTGCATCCAACCTAAGAAGCAAAAAAATAATTTTAAAAGAAATAATCAAGGAATTGGCATGTTTAATAAACAGATTACTCACCCAGCAGATGATGAACGTCAGCACGTAGAAAATATGACACCTCATGCTTCTTCCATCTGAAACAATTAAAACAATCTTGGAGTTCAATCACACTGAAGCAATTGGTATTCTAAAACATTAGGAGAAGCGTGGCCACAAATATTCAGTTCCTAAGAACGAAGTTGTAAATAATATCTCAAGGTAAAGGTCTTATCATGCAAAGGTCTTACCTTTCCTCTTACCATTGTCTATTAGTGAGTGTCATTCCTTTTATTAGGATTGATTGATTGGTTTACTTTATTTTACTTTGTGTTTTGTGGCATTTTTGGCTAATTTCCAAAGATGGAAATGAGTTATAATATGATATGAAATTGATGAATGGACACTTACAAACATCTATGCCCAAGCCAGGATTCGAACCCAGGACTCCTGGCGTCGTAGCGTGATGTAAAAACCACTCCTCCACTGCGGCCGGCTTATTACACTGGTCGACAGTGATATATATATATATATATTTTTTTTTGCGTAAAAGGTGTTCTTTAAAGTTTTTGAGCTGCTGAAGACGAATCTGAACTTGGTTCTTGTCCTACACACTCAGATTTAGAAATAATGCCAGTTATAGTATCATCCTTTAGACCCCGGCCAAAATTTGAAGGAAACCGCAGAGCTTCATGTTCGCGGCCTTGTGCCCCTCTACTAATTATCCTAGAATCACATGAAACCTCGTTGGAAAGCTTATAGAACACTGATTCCAACGAGATACATTTAGGACCCATGACACCCAATTTGGAGAAGAAGAAGAAGAAAATAAGAAAATTGGGGAAGAAGTTAATATTTGAAGAACTTGAGGTACGTTTGGGCTAGAATTTCACCAGGAATTCAGTGGTGAAGTCAGATTTATGTAAGGAAGTTATGGGCATATGAATGTGATAATTACGTATCATTTGCAGGTACTGAACCATGCCATTCACCAAGGCCGAACGATTCCAGATCATCAAGCTGTGGGGGTGCGGGTGGGGCAGACGTGCCCGTGCTGTAGCTCGTGATTTCAACGAACGGAACTTAGTGTCGCACGTTACAGTGTCTCAATTGCTGACCAGGTTCGAAGAGAGCGGTACAGTCAAGGACAGGCCAGCATCCGGTTGCCTCAGAATTGCCAAGTCTCAGCAGCGCAGCTCACGTCAAATGTCTGTGCAATGTGGTGTCAGCCAGAGTTTCATTTTCAGTTTGTTAATGATGGTTTAATGGCACCCGTACAAACTGCAGCTGCAGCACCATCTCTCTGAGGACGACCCGCATAGGATAATGTAGGTTTGTGAATGGGCTGTGGAGCAAATTCGCCAGTACCCACACTTGGCACTGCATATTCTGCATTCTGATGAAGCAATTTTTTTATGTGAATGGGGAAGTGAATAAACATATCATCAGGATTGGTCCTCCGAGAACCCTTTGTGGAGATCCGAGTAATATGGTTGGTTCCGGGAAGGTCATGGCGTGGGTCGAGGTCCGGGGGACATATCATTGGCCCAATTTAAATGTAGATTGCTCCTTGCAGTTGTTACAAGAACACATTTTTTCCGTCAGTTTTGACGGAGGATGGCAGCTTCTCCTCACATTTTCAGCAGGATGGGGCACCATCTTATTATGGACAACAGGTTCGTCACTATCTGGACCTCCAGCTTCCTGGTCGATTGATTGGTTGACGTGGGTCAGTGAAATAGCCTTCCCCGATCACCAGATTTGCCCCACTCGATTTTTATCTCTGGAATCATGTGAAGTCAATCGTGTATGCCGTAAAGATTCGGGATGTGGGTCACTTGGAGCAACGGATACTGGATGCCTGTGCACAAATCACACCTCACCTGAGATATTGCTTCGTGTTCACAGAGCATGGGAGAACGGTCTCAACATGTGCATAGCACAAGAAGGACAGCATATTGAACACATTGTGTAACTTTATGACCATAACTTCCTTATCATTAAAGTTTTCATAAATCTGACTTCACCAATGAATTCCTGGTGAAATTCTAACCCAAAACCATACTCCACATACTTTCCATTTAAAGAAATGAAGTTGGATCCAAAATGGCGGACGTTGTCATGACATGCCAAAAAAAAGTTTCCCCCTAGGACTAACATATTACTACCATGACGATGTTGTACTCATAGATGCGACCGAAACTCCGATAGAACACCAAAAAAAGACAAAAGCATTATCAACTGCTGCAATCTACACTCTCTTTTATTTTATAAGGAGTGGTCAGAGACTTTTGACTCATGCTGTATATTTCAATATGTATATTTTACATATGTTTCTTCATTCAAATTCGTCCTACAGGACAACTTCAGTTAGCCAACTTAATGTATAGGGTGTGTGTTACTGAGTTTATGTTTGTTTAGCGAAACTGTAAGTGTTGCAAACTTACCTCAAGTTCTCCAAAAATTAACTTTTTCACCAATTTTTTCATTTTCTTCTTCTTCTACAAATTGAGCGTGCTGGGTCCCCAATTGTACCTCGTTGCATAAGCTTTCCGACAAGGTATCATGTGATTCTGGGATAATTAGTCGAGAGGCAAAAAGGCTGCGTACATGAAATTTCAAATTTTGACCGGGGTCTAAAGGTTGATACTATAACTGGAATTATTTCTAAATGTGAGGGTACAGGACAAGAACCAAGTTCCGATTCGTCTTCAGCAGCTAGAAGACTTAAAGGAATACCTTCTTTCATGTAAGAAGATTTTTCAAAGTTCAAGTTTGTTGACCAGTGTTATTAGGACTCTGACTCAGAGTTGTCTATTATTAGTAAATGGCATGTCGGGATTAACTACTTGCATCTCTAGATGTCCTTCCCACAACTATCGCAGAAATGGTCTCTTTTGTTTATCATTCTTGACTGGAGTTCCTCGCTTCACATGGGAAGATACAGATTACGTAGATTGTTTATTGATTGTTTCTATGTTCATTCTTTCCGGCGGAAACAATTCTTTCTGTCTGAATGTCTTCATAAGGAAAGACGGCGTTGACGGCAATGATATTGACGACGACGACTGAAATGGTGACGACTACAACAGCATACAGTGGCGAAATAAGGTTGCGTCGATTACTACGACTAGGCAATCCAACAAGCGAGGAAGCTGGAGTACAAGACGTCTAGGGTTGGCTTGCCCAATCATGATGATCGTTGTTTTTGGATGGTGCGGTTGTGCTGCCCAAAACTTCATTCTTGCCATCACGATGAAATCATCTAAAGTCTCCTAATCTATTATTGCATTTGGTATGAATCTGTCTGCTGCTTCTATTATCCGCAGATTTTTTTTTTGCACTGACGGAAGTCTTACTAGACTCTACTTTGGAATAAATTTAAGTTGTAAGACCTCTCTCTTAGTTTTTTTTAATATCTATATTAGAAAAAGAAAGATGCAGGCAGTGGAGATGAAATTTTTAAGGAGTATGTTGGGGAAGACTAGAAGGGATAGAATAAGGAATGAAGAGATTACGACAGACAGTGGGGGTGGTAAAACGTCAGGGCAGAATAGATCAGGTACAGATGGGATAGTTTCGACGCATGAAGAGATTGGTTGTAGAAAGACTACCAGTAAGAGCTTACAATGCACAAGGAGTGGGAATATGGCCAATGGGAAGACCAAGATGTAGATGGAAAGAGCAGATAGCGGAGAGAGTTTGGAGAAGAGGACAGGTTCTCGGGTATCTAACTCAGCAAAATGAAAGACCGGATCATAGAAGAGTGTATCGCTCATACATTCAAAATCTTTCCGAGGCATGTGAAGAACTGAACCACAACTAACTTGAATGCTTTTCATGGTCTAAATTGTATCGTTGAACTTTCTGATATAAGTCCAATATCACGACAAGTATGCGCTGTTCGCGGAGATGTATACTAGTCTCCCTTTTCGCACAACACTAGGACAACCTTGTGTTCAGACGTCACCGGGATGAGCTTTTATTGTTAGGTTAGTTGTCTAAGTTGTTAGGTTAGTCTATTTAGGTTTATTTTTTGGTTCTCTTAGCATAAATAATCCTGTAGTATTATATGGATGTGAAAATTGGTCCCTTACATTGAAAGAGGAACATAAATTGAGAGTATTTGAAAATAAGATCCTTAGGAAAATATTTGGACCTAAAAGGGATGAGGAGACAGGTGAGTGGAGAAGGTTACATAATTTAGAAGTACATAATTTGTATTCATGTCCAGATATTATTAGAATAATTAAATCAAGAAGACTTAGGTGGGCAGGCCATGTGGCACGAATGGGAGAGGAAAGAGGAGTTTACAGAATTCTTGTTGGGAAACCTGATGGTAAGAGACCTGTAGGAAGGCCAAGACGAAGATGGAGGGACAACGTTGAGATGGACCTAAGGGAAATCGGTAGGGATGGAAAAGAGTATATAGATCTTTCTCAAGATAGGGATAGATGGAAGGCCTGTGTTGCTGGAGCCATGAACCTTCGGGTTTAAGAAGGCTAGAGAGTTAGTTAGTTAGTTAGTTAGCATAAATAATTCATTTGCAGTGTATTTATGCTAAGAGAACCTAACAACGTAGGTATTCTTCGTCTGACGTCAGAACACTGGCGTTGTGAAGGCGGGAATTTATTTAAATACGAAGTGTAGCGGCGATGATAGTGGTAATAATAGCTTCTTAACGAGAAAAAGGATTAGAATTATCGTCGACGTTACAAGTAATTCAAAATATTTTTCATTTATACAAAAGTTTCGTAACCATTTCGGTAGGGTTAACTAGTTGTAGTGGTTTACCCCATTTGTGAAATGGGAATACCATATACAGCGTGTCCACGCTACAGGGATCGAGAAATAAATGCTCGCCATTTAAAACCAGATAAGGATATTGCTGTATTTTTCATATGACAGGAAAGGGAAACTCTCCGAGATTGTGCAACACTATTTTCAGACAGCTACACGGTCGCGCATGCGCGTCAATAGCTTTTGTCTCGAAAGGAAGCCAGGCGCCATTCAGTAGTCGATCGCGCAGTGGAAAACATGTGGACACCGCAACAGAAAGTTCAGTGCGTGTTATGTTTTTTTTTTTTTCTGGGGATATGTTAAGGACGTTGTTTATCAGGGAGACAGACCAAGAAATTTGCAGGAACTGAGGGGCCGCATCACAAATGCAGTAGCGCTTGTGACTCCCCAAATGCTAGAGAACACTTGGCGGGAAGTTGAATACCGTTTAGATGTGTGCAGAGCCACCAAAGGTGCACATATTGAGTTGCATTGAACATCATCTGAAACTCGGTGAGTTTTGTATCAAGTAAAAGTAAAAGTTTATGTTACCAATACATTCTGTTCACTAGAAATTATCACTTATTTCTCGATCCCTCTAGCGTGGACACCCAATTACCATTCTCAATAAAAAAAGTGAATAACTGGCAGGGGAAAATTATAGCGTGATTGACTGCTGAAAAAGAAGGCAATTTTCTTTCCATTTGCGAAATTGATGGACGTGTCATTGACAGCATTTAAAGTGCTCTACGTTAAATACTCCGACACGCAACCACGCAATATTATAGGAGAGGTGAAGCTTCATTGACACCAGAATCTCGTTAGTTCACATCCTGCCTAACAGGCAAATCAACTTTAAAAACAGCAAGAAATTGGAACGTTTAATCAACAGATTACTCACCCAGCAGATGATGAGCGTCAGCAAGTAGAAAATTCGACATCTCATGTTTTCTCCAGCTGGAATTAAAACAATCTTTCAGTTCGAGTTCAATCACAACTTAATCATTTTTTTATTCTGCAACGTAAGAGAAATATATTTTGTCTCCGGTCATTTGATACGTTCCTGAGAACGAAATTCTAGTGAAAGTCTCGTCATTTTAGATGTGTTTTGCATTCCACGAAAATAGGAATGTTCGGTTACTACTGGATCATGTTTTCTGCACAAGAAATGTATTCGATTACATTATTACATGAAAGTATCCAATTTTTCAAAACTATTATTTCAAATATGCGTGTTGTTCAATGTGAAAGCACGTGCCACCATTTCGTTGAAGAGAAATGACCAGTCATTTGTATTGAAATATGGTGAAAAACAATTTTCGCGCCTAAAATAAGTAAGGCAATATGTTTAATGGATGGTATTCTCAACTAACTTTCTGATATTCGTAACCTTGAAGATTCATTGTTGCAGCAACCAAAGTCCAAGGTAACTTAATATATAAGGTAGCGCCATCCGAAAATTGCCGATCATGCACGAGCGCGTGATATGAGAGGATCGGATATGCTCGGTGCCCCTTCGGTTATGTTCTTTCGGGGCTTGGCCGAAGCAAACGGCCGCTATAATTTCTATGCGAGGTTCAGAGAGGGAAAGTGTTTTATTACTTTGAGGAGGGGGAATTATTAATTATCGAAACTTCGGGATGGTATTGAGGCATTCCTTTAATGATTAGTAACATGACTGATTGATTGAGTTGATGTTTCAACAAGTCCACATTATGCACAGAAATGCTAATCGGGACTGGATGTACAGTTTAAAGTGCGATCCGAACTACTATGTCAATCCACCGGGTATGGAACCCGGGATTCCTTGATTACAAGGCAACGACGCTACCATTGCGCCATGGGGGAGGCACTAGTAGTAACATAATTGAAAACTCGCAAACGTATTGTGAAAATCCATACTTTCCAAACTTTCTGATCGATGTGTTACAAAGATAGTTGCGCATGTTCTCATTTACCATGTCTTCAATCTATAATCATAGTATACTATAATTTTAACATGCTAAAGAAGAATTGCATGAATGAAAGAGTTAAAAAGGAAATGATCGTTTCATAGATTTATTTTGTTTATTTGTTTCACTCCGCTTTTCTGCCACTTTGGGCTAATCGCGAAGACAAGATACTAAAATGTCACGTAATTGCCTTCTAACGACAGTAAAGGAAATTACACTTCTTGAATAAAATGTATATTCCGGTTTTATAACATTATGTCCAACGATATTGAGCATTGTATGAAATAAATATAATGCCCATTAAAGAAGTTTTACTACTTCGTTCAATTTAATATTTCACAAATATAATGTGGATGATTTTGTACCTTTCTACTCAGTGTAAACAATGAATGTCATACTCTCCTTTCGTGGAAAATTTTCTTTAAAACAGTAAGCTCTTTGTGGTGCAGTTGACGAACTATATACTTGTGCCACGAGCTCGGCATATAGAATAGTTTTCCTGGTTATAGACGATTAAAATGTATTTAGAAATGTAATAGGAAAATCCAAGACAAAGTCCAAAAATGAAATTTTACTATTTAACGATTCATACCCTTGTACAGTCCTTCATTGTTATTTCTTGTAACTTATTTGCTATATTTTCATTTATGCTTTAGATATGTTATCTTAACCTGTTCTAAATGTCACATGTACAGTGTGTCTCAAAAGTTTTAGGACAACGACATTTTAAACTAGGCAACCCAATTTACACAAGGCGTTGGTGGGTTGCGTGTAGAGTTAGGCTCAATTTCAGGGTTACCACATGCACAATAGATATTTATAAAATACGCGAAAGAAATAAAAACAAGTAATATTGTATAAAATTATTAAAAATATCAATATTATATCTCAAGTGACAAAATACTTTCTGAAAGAAAAAAAATAGGTTTTCTAGTATTCATCGCTGACGAGTCTCCAGAAAAGAAAAGAGGTGAAAGAAAACGAAAGGTGACAAAGGAGAGGAGAAAGAGAAAGCGAGAGGAGAAAAGGAAAAGTAGAGGAGAGAAGAAAGAGAGATAGACGAGGAGAGGAGATCTAGTGAGGAGAATGCAAAACGATTATAGGAGAGATGAGGAAAATGGAGCAAAGAAGAGAAAAGAGGAGACGAGAAGAGGGAGTGGAGAGTAAAGTAAAGGAGAGAAAAAGAGAAGAACGAAAAGAAGAGGAGAAGAGTGCAGTGGAGTCGGAAATCTAAGACAGGAGAGGAGATGCGAGGAGTGGAGATGAGTGGGATGGAGATAAGATGCAAGAAAAGTAGGGAAGGCGATATGAGATAAGAGCAGAGCGAGCAGAAGCAGGGGAGAGAAGAAGGAGAAGAGAAGAACAGAAGGGACTGAAGAGAAGATGTAGTTGCAGAAAATATCGTCTCAGCGTCAAGAATTGATGCATTGGTCAAATTATCGACATGAAACATTCAATAACAAAATTATAAATGTATTGGAGAATGTATTAGATCGGTTCGAAATGCTTTTTGGCTTAGTTCAGAGCAAGAAAAAATCTTCCATGTAAGATCTTTGATTTTAGCTGCGATTATACCACTAAAAACATGAATGTAATTTTAATATTTATAAGAATTATCCAATTTTGGTCCACTTCTCGGTTCGTTGAAATGGAGATTTTGTAATTTAATATTTCCCCTCCCCCCATCGTTCATTCCAAACTGAATCATTCCGTTTCACACGGCGTGGACAATGAGCACAATGTGATACGAAAATTTTCTGCCACCGGAAGGGTTTGAACCTACGACCATCAGATTGACAGTCCTGAACGGTAAAAACTACCCTACAAGCTTTCGCTCCTGAAAGTAAGTAGAAGGAGCTGACCAATGTGAAATGTAGATGCAACTCTCCTCCTACATATAATGTGCAAAGAATACTTGTTTGTAACAAAGAAAACGAAGGTAGTACGACTCGGTGAAAACATTTAATGGAGAATTGCACATGATGAAAACTTTTCATTCGATATTTTCGGAGGTATCCTTGCATTGAACTCGAGTGGGAAAAGGGGTAAAATTATTATGTCCTGAATTGCCACAAATCAGGCGCAGCTCGTGCATAATTTTCCTGGGGGTTCACCAAAATTATGAAAAGTGGACTTACCTAAACCTTTTGAGACACTACACGCTTTGGTTCGTAGAGATAGTTTTGGGAAAATTATCAAATTTTGGCCGGTAGATTACTGACAAAGTTGATTTGCTTTATGTTCAGATAACAGTGACAGCACCAAGGACTGTGTGTGTAGGGGGCGATCATTTTAATTTAACATTTTCGTATGGTATTGTATTTAGGGGTATCTCAGAATTCAGAAAATATTCTCGCCTCTTCCACTCTTGCCAACTCTTTTCTGGTCCCACCACTGTCAAATAGACTATATTATTGGAACTGGATCCTGAACCTACAGTTAGAAATACAAATCTCTGCCTGCTAAAATGAGTATGTATCAGTAATCGAACCCAAGACCCCTTGATTACAAGATAATTCTTATATAACTATTCGAAAGTATATCGCTAAATCAAAGCGATTAGATTCTATTCAATGCAATATGTTAACTTCTCGCACAGCAACAACTACACTCCTTCCAATACACAATCCACCTCACTTCACTCAACGTATCACTATGCCATATATATTTCCATCACCAGCCATGCACTTCAAAACAAACTAATAAGTATGGAGACAATGACACGTAACAAAGTTAAATGCGCGCGTCCCTTCGAACACCCTCTCGCGCTAGAGTATAACTGATCGCACGAAAGCCAAACAACTTTTTGGTCGTCTTCTGACGTAAGTGCGAAATGCCTTCATTGTTAGGTTAGGCTGAATAAATAGCAAATATTACATTTTTGGTCAAGCACGGTAAGCCCCGAAAATTGAGTGTATATATTCTAAGACAACTAAACCTAAAAAGCCTAACATGTCAACGAAAGCATTTAGTCTGACGTAAGAAGACCAAAAGGTTGTTTAAGTCTTGTCCGATAAGCGACCACTCGCCCTCGCGCTATTTTTGACTTTTCGGCTCCTTCCACCTGAAGTGTTTCCATCTTAAAGATGAAAACTCTGAATGTGTAGGCAAGTTGTTTTCTATCATATTTATCTTATTTGTCCCATCATCTTTACTTCTAGCTTTCGTTCGGTGTTACCTCTACATTTATATTACACCCTCTTCATTAATCTAATAAGTCTTGTAAAATATAAAAATACAAAGAGAATGCCAAATGAATTCAAATTGAAACACATAGTGCAACACTGGAAGAGAGAAGAGCATGATTCACTCCAGCTCGCTGGTGATCCTACGAACTGCGCATGTCCGTTTTGACGAGACGGCCTTCCTCCAGTCTCAGACTGCATGTATTTTCGCCATATGTACGCGTCGAGCTTCTGCTAGCCGTCCCAAGCTTTTAGCATGGTAGGGGTTGCCTTGCGGAGGTTCAGCGGAGACTTTGCACGAAACGGAACTAGAGGGGAGCTGAATGGCTATGGCCCGCGGTTTCTCCTTCTCACTAAGAGAATTTGCCACTCTACGCTTATGAACATCTCAGTTATTGTTTATTTTGTATATTACTGGGGGTTCACTGCACATTTGCGCTATACAGCCAACCGCGCCTGCCACAAATATAAATAGTTATTTCATTAATATTTGTCAATGTGATCCTGATCACATCACCCCCACTCATGACCGGATCAAGAAAGTGTGGGGCGTTACCCCCACACCAACTATACGCCTTCATGGCGTGGTGCTAAGCACAGGGGAGCACTTTACTTTTTACTTCTTGAAGCAGTACCCAATTATCGTTAGAGTATCATAATTCACGATCTTATACATGAAAATATCCCTTTGAATGTGTGTCAATTCATTTACTTTTTTTATTTTTTTATAAATTCCATATGCAGAACAATGTAGCAACTATACACTGCTATTACAAATAATGTTACCATTCCACACCTAGTATGGAGGATCGACCCTGGGACCGCTAGCAGCCCAATCGAGAACTATAACCACTACACCACGCCCTTAACTTCGATTGAAACAACAATTTTTAAGTATTTTGTCCCTCCAATATTGTAAATGTCGTTGGGTATACATGTAGTTGAACTTTTACTTTAATTTTGAATTGCTTGCTTGTAGTATAGTAGATATCTTTGAGAAATAATTTTCGAAGTGTTCAAGAAAAACGAGAATATTGGTAGTTGCGAAAATGCGAGTTATTTCTTCTAACTTGTTATTGTGATTAGACATTATTAATGGAAAATATCTAGAGGCTTGACCATTGCAGGACGATATTATTTTCCTGCGATACTGCAACAGACGAAATGTTTGTTTACTGACGCAAGTGTCGTGTTCAGAACTGTCTTATGAAATGTAGTTGCTGTTGCGTAAGGTAACACGAAATAATTGCACCCTTTGCGAACTACCAAACGTTAGACGTAAACAGGCGGAAAATTTTATTCATAAAATCACTTCACATTTGACAGTATTATTGAAGAGAGACTCGTGGGACAGTGTGTTAATACTTCTTATTTTTCTTCCTCGAAGAATAACAATTTTTAAAGTAGAGTAACAGTCGTTCTGCTCGTTCTTATTTCTTTTAAATTCTTCCACATTCCTTTAATTGGGTTAAAAATAAATGCTTGCATTTCTGTCATTGACGTAGACCAGGCCCATACGCAGGATTTCTTTGAGGGAGGGGCCAGACCCATATATATATATATATATATATATATATATATATATATGGTGGCCGCGGTGGCTCAGTCGGTAACGCGTCTGACTACCATGCTAAAGGTCCAGGGTTCGATCCAAGGCCGGTTCAAATCCGGGAACTTTTCTAACGATGGAAGCGGCCCCGGCGCCCACCCAGCGTCGAATAACATGGGTACCTGGGGGAAACCCTGGGGGGTAAAGGCGGTCAAGGGCGTGATGCTGATCACATCATCCCCACTCACGACCGGGATCAAGAAAGTGTGGGACGTTACCCCTACACCCCCTATACGCCTTCATGGCGTGGTGCTATGCACAGGGGAGCACTTTACCTTTTTTACCTTTTATATATATATATATATATATATATATATATATATATATATATAAGAGAGAGGGGCAGTTGCGCAAGGGATTATTATTATTATTATATAAGAGAGAGAGAGTGAGAGAGAGAGAGAGAGAGAGAGAAAGAGAGAGATATTACAAAATAGTTCAAATAGTGCGAGCGCCATTGAAAAGTCATGATAATTCTATGTTTAGCAAATAATATATTTATAAATTAAATGTTGCGTACTAGGAATTATTATTCCAAAAAAGAACATGTCTAATTGTGAGTTAAGAAAAAGCAATAATAAAGAGACATTCTCGCATTACGATTGCAGTTCGAAAAAGTCAGGACAGGGATTGAAAGTAACGCACTGTCCTGACTAAATTGCTGAATCGGACGTCTGGTAGCCTTGCATCAATGATTATAAAACTAAAACTATCCAATAATGCAACCTGAAGACTATTGCGCAAGAAACAGATTCATTTATGTAAGAACAAAATTGGAACATTTACACATTTCTAAAATGGACGATATTATTTTCGTAGTTATTGATAGGTTCACATTTAAATATTCCTTCAGGGTTGGAGGGGGGGCTTGGCCCCTATGCCACCCCCTCGGGGTACTGGCTGACGTAGACAGTGGGAGAGACATTTTGGAGAATCTTTATATTAAATTTATTATTTACAATCACCTTATGCTCAGATAGGTTTATTGACAATCTTGAACTTTTCGTTTAATAGATAATATTTGGTTTTAAACGACGGGAGAATATTGGTCAAATTTCTTTCGTGCTCTTTTGAGATAATATATACTTCTACAATAGCAATCGCGTTCGGAAACGGTGAAAGAAAAATGACTTGTTTTTCAAAGGCAGACAAGCTTGGTAGCCTAGCTTGCTAGCGCTCACGCTATTCAAGGCCGCTTCTTATCGCAAAACACTGTGCGTCGATGCACAACGTCTGCACCCAGCAAGTTACAAGTGGCCAGAGTCGAATTTTAAAGAGAACCTGAAGAATGATAGATTTCATCAGAGACGGCTAGGTGGGCACTATCTCAACATGCAATATTTTAAGTCATAATTTCTGACAAACAAGAAATCTTATTGAATAAGTATTGGGAAAGTAATACGTGTATCCGCTCCTTTTTAACAAAGCAAGCTCGAAGACAATCTGTATTCCATTTGTTTATATTAGCAAATTGGTCAACCGGAGGTTATTATAAGGAACTATTTAGTAGATGTTCATGTAACCGTTATAAAATTACAAATAAAGTATATTCACAAGCTTAGATATACTAACAACGAAGAAATAAATTCAGAGTTAAATTTCAAATACATGTGTATAGAGTAATTCTAGAATTACAGAGCTATATCACAGTATTGAGCTTCTTTTTGCAGGATAACGTTTACAATATTCACGCGACAGAATAATTAAGAACTGTTGCTCCAACGGAAACAAAGGGCGTAGTGTATTGGTTAGAGTTCTTGAAAGCATTGATTGTGGTCCCAGATTCGATCCTCCATACTAGGTGTTATTTTTCAATTGTTCTTTTATTATAAACAAGAGCATGGTAACATTATTTGTAATTGCTGTGTATAGTGGCTATATTGTTCTGCATATGGAATTTATAAAAAAATAAAAAATAAAAATGAATTGACACACATTCAAAGGGATATTTTTATGTATAAGATCGTGAATTATGATACTCTAACGATAATTTTGTACTGCTTCAAAGAAGTAAAAAGTAAAGTGCTCCCCTGTGCTTAGCACCACGCCATGAAGGCATATAGGAGGTGTGGGGGTAACGCCCCACACTTCTTGATCCGGTCATGAGTGGGGGTGCTGTGATCAGGATCACATTGACAAATATTAATGAAATAACTATTTATATTTGTGACAATTCAGGACATACTAATTTTACCCCTTTTCCCACTCGAGTTCAATGCTAGGATACCTCCGAAAATATCGAATGAAAAGTTTTCATCATGTGCAATTCTCCATTAAATGTTTTCACCGAGTCGTACTACCTTCGTTTTCTTTGTTACAAACAAGTATTCTTTGCACATTATATGTAGGAGGAGAGTTGCATCTACATTTCACATTGGTCAGCTCCTTCTACTTACTTTCAGGAGCGAAAGCTTGTAGGGTAGTTTTTACCGTTCAGGACTGTCAATCTGATGGTCGTAGGTTCAAACCCTTCCGGTGGCAGAAAATTTTCGTATCACATTGTGCTCATTGTCCACGCCGTGTGAAACGGAATGATTCAGTTTGGAATGAACGATGGGGGGAGGGGAAATATTAAATTACAAAATCTCCATTTCAACGAACCGAGAAGTGGACCAAAATTGGATAATTCTTATAAATATTAAAATTACATTCATGTTTTTAGTGGTATAATCGCAGCTAAAATCAAAGATCTTACATGGAAGATTTTTTCTTGCTCTGAACTAAGCCAAAAAGCATTTCGAACCGATCTAATACATTCTCCAATACATTTATAATTTTGTTATTGAATGTTTCATGTCGATAATTTGACCAATGCATCAATTCTTGACGCTGAGACGATATTTTCTGCAACTACATCTTCTCTTCAGTCCCTTCTGTTCTTCTCTTCTCCTTCTTCTCTCCCCTGCTTCTGCTCGCTCTGCTCTTATCTCATATCGCCTTCCCTACTTTTCTTGCATCTTATCTCCATCCCACTCATCTCCACTCCTCGCATCTCCTCTCCTGTCTTAGATTTCCGACTCCACTGCACTCTTCTCCTCTTCTTTTCGTTCTTCTCTTTTTCTCTCCTTTACTTTACTCTCCACTCCCTCTTCTCGTCTCCTCTTTTCTCTTCTTTGCTCCATTTTCCTCATCTCTCCTATAATCGTTTTGCATTCTCCTCACTAGATCTCCTCTCCTCGTCTATCCTCTCTTTCTTCTCTCCTCCACTTTTCCTCTTCTCCTCTCGCTTTCTCTTTCTCCTCTCCTTTGTCACCTTTCGTTTTCTCTCACCTCTTTTCTTTTCTGTAGACTCGTCAGCGATGAAATACTAGAAAACCTATTTTTTTCTTTCAGAAAGTGTTTTGTCACTTGCGATATAATTGTGATTTTTTAATAATTTTATACAATATTACTTGTTTTTATTTCTTTCGCGTATTTTATAAATATCTATTGTGCATGTTGCAACCCTGAAATTGAGCCTAACTCTACACGCAACCCACCAACGCCTTGTGTAAATTGGGTTACCTAGTTGAACATGTCGTCGTTGAGACATGTACAAGGGAGAAATATAATTATCAACATTATTAACCTAATGTCAGTGAACATCAAGTTAAATCTAATTAATGATTATCAATTAAATGGACAGAGTTAATAGAAAAACTTTTCTCTGAAGAATTAATTATATCCTTTGAATTCGTAATTTGGCCCAAGTGTAGATTGCAGGGTGATAATCTCTTCATTACACACAAAATCGCATGACAAGATTTCGGTACATGTGTACTATATGACTGTATGTATGCCAGAAGTAGATTGCCGTTGTCATGTTAGGGACTTCATGAAATTTCTACATCTCACGCCAAATCCTCAAAGGCATTATTACTGTTTGATTTTTACCATTACCTGGCTTGTCCACCGCAAAGGAATATAAATTATATGGAATTGAAAACAAAGAAAAATGCAGTAATAGTGGCAACATTCTCCTGACTATACGTGAGCTTACCGTGTTGTCCTTTGCATCTCGCTTTGGCTTTGCTTAATATTATCAATGAGCTAAATTTTCTGTGTGTTCGTAAATCCTTTCCTGTACGCTTGAATTAGTAGGTTAGGTGAATTAGGTTTGTGTTCTTAGCATCCAGTTTCGAGTAGGTTCGGCTAGTTAAGGGTGTTGCATTCGTATTTGTACACTTTCGCTCTTCGCTTGCACGTACACGTATTATAGCTTTTAATACGCAAAACGATTTTACACAACTGTAACTTATCAGCACGGTAACTTGTACAACCTCACTTGCGTTTTCAAGGTTTGGGGTTTTATTTACAACACAAATTTTGTAGCACGAAATGCCAATCTCACACTCTACTTCCTCATCCTCCTGTACGTAAAATTTCCTAAAATATGGAACTCAGAAACCCGAACATAATTAATACGAAATTAAATAAAATAAACTTTTAAACAAATTATTAGTGTAATGTGATTTACAATTAGAGAGAGTTCACACATATTTATTTTAAATCGGTTGCCATAACATGTGAAGCCTGCCATTTCCGAGCCAACTGCACTGCCCTTTGAGCCCTGGCTGCTGCGTTTAGGTGGCGAATGCGAATGAAAGTTCGCGTTCTGGAGTATGTTATGACGTCAGGATGAAACCGAGGGTATTTTTCTGTTAATATGTTGATCAAATTCCTCATGACATATGGCTTACAAGATAAATTATTGCTGTGAAAGGTTAGGAACACTAATTCAAATTGTTTAACTGTCTCCAGCCAGCTATCCGATGGAACTGTTAACGCTCCTCGTGACAGTTTTTCAATCCACCCATTGCTTTGTTCTTGTGGGGCGTGTCTCATATTCTCACCACTAGAATGACCCAGAGATGGATCAACGGCACGGCATCTCATTGCAATGTACCCTGCTAAATAGCGAAGATCTTGAGCAGAGCATTCGGAAGGTGCATTGTTAGGAAATGATGGAAGATCTCCAAGTGTCATTTCCCTTACATCTGCATCTCCTTCTATCATATTGATAACATCTTCTTCTCTGTCAGGAGTCAGTCCACTGAAGAGATAAGATGTTAGATAATCTTCACTATCTTCTTGAGAAGCAGGCGCAGAACTGATTAGGGAAACGTGTAATATGCTGCGGCTCATTATGATAAGTCGCAATCTACTTTTAATTTCCACTGGCAAGGAGTGATCGTATGTTCGTCCAATGCCTCTTGTTTGCGAAAACAAGTTTTCAATACAATCTTGATTTAAACGCGAAGTTAAAATATATTGAACACCATATCATTTCCTAAGGTCAGATAAACATCCCAACAAGGAACGAATAGACATAAGAAATCCTTTCTGGAACGGGAGAATAGTTTTGCCTTTACCGGTTTTCATTTTTTCAACTACTGAAAATAATTGGTGTAAAACTGCTTCTTGTTCTCCTAAATTTAACCCAAAACCACTGGCAAGCGGCTGGTCGTTATTCCTTGGAATTCTAGAGTTCAGCACATCAAACGTGTCATTCACAAGTTTGAAGAAGTCTGCAGCATGTTGCTGATCAGGCAGGAGATAACGTATTGCCTGTGCAACTTGATTGGAAAACAACTGGCATGCAAGCCGGACTCTTTGGCGTTGTCTACCGAACACAGATAAATGTTCAGGTGTTAACTTCGGGCATAGTTTCATTTCGGCATTGTCTAAAGACAAAACATCTTCAACAATAGATTTTCCAATATGCTTGCCATCAGGCAGCGTCATTCCATCGTCTAGAAAATGTTTCTTAAAAGTTTAAGAATGTGGGGAACATCTGCAAAAACCCATACACGTTTGGATGGATCTGCAGGGTTTCCAAAACAGCTATCCTTGAAATCAATGTTTAGATCTTTCCATGTTTTGGCATTTTTACCTCCCATGTCACAAACAACAGCAAGAACTGTGAATCCTACTTTATCGATGTTTAATATTATTTCTTTCAGTAATTTGCCGGTCATAAGCACATCGAAATCGTAATATACAGGTTGCTTCCAATTTGTTCATAGCCCGCGGACCATAGCAACCAGTACCTGACTATGGGGACCATAGATTCTCTCTTCTTCTTCGTAATAACAAACCCGAGCATCCACATTCATCTCATCGAAACTCAAAACACATAACCTCTCCCCCTCACTAAGTTTTGTTGCTTGTGATTTAATCAATTGCAAAACATCACCTAATATACCTGGCCGGCAACGAAATGAATTCGACATCCATCTTCTTAACGTAGAAAGTCCAGGTAAAGGTATACCAACTGTATTTCTCAAATAAACGTAACATTTTTTTGAAACTGCTCGAAGAGTCAACGCTTTGCTTATATCATCTTTAGTCCATAGGGATTTCGTTTTACCGTGTAGTAAGTATTGTATTTGAGTGTCACTCAACACTTTCCCCAAGATATTCGTGAGTTTTCTTGTTATATTATTTGTTAGGTTATGTTGAAGATTTTGAACTTGTTTCGTTTTATTGGTTAAAGCAAGTTGCAAGAGCTTGTTCTTATTCTTTAACTTATTAATTTCTTTATTTAAAAGTGTGTTGTTCTTCTGTAAGCGATGAATAGTGTTTTCCAACAACGAAACATTGCTAGCAGTTTCTGTACCTACGTCTATTTTTCTTTTTTCGGCGACATAGTATTTAGCTTATTTAGGAACGTTTCCTTATTTCACACCTTTAAATCGTACATCTCCACAGTCTTTATCAGCACATCCTAAAAATGATTCATGTTTTGAAGAGGAAGCTTCAGGAGAATATGATACACCACATTCTCTATTATTTTGCACTGAAGTAATATGGTGTAATTTTAGTGTTGACACTGCAGTTGGCTTCAGTACTTTCTTTGTTGGCAAACATAGAAATTCTGCTCTTAGATCTCGCACATAGTCTTCTTTACAAAAATGGGGACTACACACTCTCGCATTTTTAATATTAATATTATGTTCTCCATCACAAGCACGAATCCACTGTTTCCTTACATGATTATCAGCTGGAAATCTATGATATTTTATATCACTTCCTTTACATTTTTTGTTATAATTCTCACAGCTTGTTACTGCACAATTAGGTATGTGTAATGACCCAGAGTTTGCCATTACTTCGTGGCTTTATATTATTATAATTATATCATATTATTATTTCATGCTTATTATAGTTGCACGTATTATACAGTTAATAATTCATATATATATTCATAAATATATTAATGCATTCAGCCAATTTTCCAATATGGCCGCCTTTATAATCGTTAACATTATACACTGATATATCTACAAGTATGAATAACGGCAAATTTAAACAATTTATATAGATTCAAAATTAATATTAATAAATGTTCTAAAGATTGTTGTAAGTTTCATTTTAATCAAGTTAGTGAAGCCTAAGTTAATAATTACTGAGCTCAATTCTTTATATGTATATTGGTTGTTTCATGTTTCTGACAAACGCCGTTCGTTTCTCTTATATTTTGAAAGCCGTTGTTGATTTATTTAAACTCTTGTGGTGTGAGAAGATCACGCGCTTTTCATTGCATTGTTGCCACCACATAACTTAATTCTCTGTGCCAGATTACTATACATTTCTAATATATTACTGTTTGCTTTTATCAACTTCCTTGTATTAAAAGGTTATTGTGTCTGGTAACACTGTGTAACTGGGGAGGTGTTATCGCCTTCCAGAAAAAACGATTAGTAGTTGCGCGGAGAGATTTGAAGTAGCAAGAGGTGATTCGCGTTACGGGAAAGATAGGCTTACGCATCTCGTGCTGTACCGTTCGAAAGTATTTTAATTGTAATTTTAGTATTACATGATATACGTGCGTGTCTATAATAAACGTAAAGTTGAACATATTGCGGTTTTTCTTTATTTCGAAAGTGTATTTCGTAGTTATGGATACCTGTATCAGGAGGACAACCTCGTAGGTTGTTATTGGACTTTCACCTGTGGATCCAAGGGGAAGGAACGCAGTATCTCAACCCGAACCCTGGGATTACCCAGCATGCTCTGCTGAGCTTATAAGGTAAGTGTACTTGTGAAGTGCACCGCTACGCGGGACGTAGCACATAATTATAGGTGGAATGAACAAAACAATCTCATTTCAAGAGAAATAATACAATAAAAATATATCGAATGCGACAAAATCAATAACCTGCTGTCACGTGCCAGTTCCGACGACACAACGAGAAATGCAAGGAAGAAATGTTTCCCGAGAGCGACGATAGATGGCAGCATGCCATATAAAGAAGAGCAGAGTTCATTGTGGAAACTAGTAGCGGAGAAGAGCGATTATATATATTATAGTAATGAAAAATATATAAAGGAAGAGTATAAAAATTATAGAAGGAGTAAATAAAATGTTGTATATAGTAAATTAAGATAATTAAGAACATGCTCATCTATGAAACAATTAGGAAAGTTATTAAGTGAGCAAATTAATTCAGAAATGTATCTCTTTTTGAATCTGTGGCGAGGAGAACGTCGCCATGTTTTGGTTGCTTGTCCCCGGTGGCGCGGTTGTCAAATTAGAAGCCCCGAAGCACTTTACGGTTGCGCTCTTTATTAGTCGCACTGGGCCATCGGCAGCGCTTGTTATTAGCGATCCTGGTTATTTCCCTTGGTTGTTGTTTTACGAGGAGGCGCTATTGTCAGATTAGACGCTCCTAAAAATCCTCTATAGCTTTGGTTCAATTCTCTACAAGGAATGCAGCATGATGATTTGTGTATATTATTGAGAAGAGACATGGTAAAGAGAAATATTTGCGATAAATGAGAGAAATAAGACTTTTTCCAGTGGCAAAGAAGAGTAGAAGAAATAAGAATTTGCTGTGGAAAGAATAAATAGAAGAATTTATCGAGAATATAAGAATATCTCGTCGGAATATAGAAGATAATAAGAATTGCTGCTGAAAGAAGAAATAAGAATTGATATGAATAGAGGAAATAAGAAACAGCGATGAATAAAAGGGGATGACTATTTTTTGTAAATAGAAGAAAGAGATTGTCATAAAAGTTAGAACAAAGAAAAAGAAGATGATAGAAGAAGTGGAAATTGAAGAAAGAAGAAGCCTTTCATATATTTTGTCAGAAGAAATTGACGAAAGAAGAAGAAGCCTTTATTTCATATAGAAGAAACTGATGAAAGAAGAAAGAGCCTTTCCATATTTTATCATAGAAGAAATTGATGAAAGAAGGAGAAACCTTTTACCAAACTAGAAGGAAGAAAAGAAGAAGAAGCCTTTTCCCAAATCAAAGATAGGAAGGAAGAAGAAGCCTTTTCCCAAAAATTGTGAGAAGAAAAGAAGAAGAAGATTTCCTTTCGATTATACATATATTTATTATATATTTCAATGTATATACAAGCTTCGCTATATATTTTATCTGTATTGTGTATAGCTTCCAGAATATAGATCCGCATTTAACTATATCCTCTTGGCTATAAAACGCTTTCTTATTTGGAATTCTCGAATAAAGAACCTATCCCCCTGAGATTAAGATATCTGTAGTAGTGGTAAATAACATTTTTTAGTACGTACCCCAAGGGCGTAGCACTGCTTGTTCCGATTTTTGCGACGTGTTAGTAGCTAAATGTACCTCGCACCAGACTTACTGCACATAGCAACGAGCACCGTCAAACCCGATCCTCGCAGAGGACTTAATGCATACGTACTTCACATAGCAACGAGCACCCCCTGACCAAAGTCTTCCATCTTAACAAACATTACCAATTTCTTTCAGATCCATCTTAACATTGTTATTCTATTTTCGTCTTGGCTTTCCCACGGGTTTTTTCTTGCATCAAAGAATAAACCTGTATTTTTTCTATCTTCTACATGGCCACTGAGGTCATCTTGATATAAATATTGTAATAATATTCGGTCATGAAATGGATTATGCAGTTCGGTATTATATAGATTCCACCTCCAATTGTTTTCATCTCTTACAGATCCCAATATCTTTGTGAAGATTGTACTTCCAAGAACACTAAATTTATGTTTCTCTTTAACGTAAGGGATAACGTTTCACATCCACACGAAATTACAGACATAGTTACGGTTTTGTATGTTGTAACCCTTAGATTCTTCGAGAAGAGAGCGTAAAAGTTCATCAATGGAAAGGTAACATGCTTTACCTGAGACTTCGGAACTTGTTTCGAATTTTCGGTGGCAAGTTCTCATATGCACCAACCAATTTTTGCAATCTCTTTTCCTATATATACACTTAAAACGAAATTCGTATAAATCTGGTAAGTAAGATAAATGAACTAAGGTCTAAATCACCATCCCTGAGACCTTCTGTAAACAAACGGTCTCACCGATTCGATGTATCACTCCGCGTCAGCTGATCCATGACCGCAATCATCTGCTGTTACTCATAGTTCGCCGCACCTATTCATTTTATATAAGAGCCTCTGAATGTGAGAACCCGTTCTCAAAACATCAGACGAATATGCAGCCGCATACATTTTACTCTCCCGGTCATTCTCTCTTTCATAAGCCTTAAAACTGCAGACACTGACACACCACTGCACTGGGATACCAACTTAACCACTTCATTTACTGGTTTCTCAGGATACCACTGACAGAACGTTACATAAATATTGAGTAGAATCTGTTTCTCACCCCTTTTCAAAGGCTGTCCTTGCTGGTGTTTTGAAAACAAGCTCGGAGAACACGGAGACTTTCCCTCACGCATAGAACCATTACCTTCTCAATCTGAAAGCCTGATGGCTTGCTCCGGTCACGTGACTAAGCGTCATCAACTGGAGGTGAGATAGCCGCCATGTTTGATTTGCTTCTTCGGAATCAATGTTGGACCTTTTTAGTGAATATGGAATTGTAATGCAAATTTAAGAACTGTAATCGAGTTTACATGACGTGTAAATATGCTTAAATGTGGAAGAGGTATGGTGTATAAGTCTTGTGTACTCAATTGCAGAGGCAATTACAATGAAAAAGGTAAGACTAACGTTCACATTTCTTCAAGATGTTGTTAAAAATGAGAAATTTTTAGGGCAATTCCATGTGATTCAGTCACTGCGAAAAGATACAAGTTAAGTAACAAATGTTTTATACTAAAAATAAATAAGAGTAATAGTTCATGATGTAAACATTTCATGTGTCCGGAATAGGCATCAAATATACTCGTAAATGTGGACAATATGTCAACAGTTTTTTAGAAATATCAAATAATTTACCCTGAATTACAAACGTTGGTTAATATTACGTCTACCAAAGCAATTTGTTAGTGTAAATTTTATGCAAGCATTTGATAAATTATTCATATTATTTACACAAATTTTCAGTTTCAAAATGTGCTTAATGAAAGAAAGCTATACAACGGGGCAAAGTTGATACATGTGTACATTTATTCTTATTTTATCCCGCTTTATGCTCCTTTATGCTAATCGGAGGCTAATGGAAGATATGTTGTACATTCAAATACAAAGGTGCGATGTTTAACAAGAACTTCGATGAAATATTCGTGTGTAAAACTATCCAAGAATATATTACTTATGTTTCAAATACAAATGTTTTCACACAGAAAGCATTTTGTTACCTAGCTATGTTAATATGAACTACAAATGTATTAAATTTTTAAAACTGTTTCTTATGAACTGCTTTTTATTTTTTGTCTTTGTGAAGCTTCAATGTTCGTAACTTTGATTATTAAATCAGTGATAATGTATATTGTTTCATAATTCATTAACATTCTTCACGAATTTTTTTAACATAATGTAAAAACAATGTAAGGAAATATTCCAAATGTTTATTTCCCAAGTGAACGTTAAAATGGAAATATTAATCTGCTTTTTTCTTCAATGAAACTCTTAAGTTATTGTCACATATCTTACTAACGACAATGAAAAGATTAAATTTGTTTATTACCTTTCGTTCAATAAAGTCAATAGGATCGAAATTACAATGTGACAAATAATTTAGGTTTAGTCTTTATCACAGAAATGTAACATTGCCCTTGTACCAATTTCTTTCGCTTTTGCTGCAAGAATATAGAAATTAAAGTTTTGTATTGAGGTTGTATAGCTACACAGAATATCTGTATTATCTGGTTGATTAATTTTGGGTAAACTTAAAGACAATTTAATTAATTAGGTAACTTGGAAAGTTTACGGTCAACCTAACATGTTTTTTGTTTTATTTAATCAATTGATTTTACATACAAAAGTTCATACAAAAGCGGTTACGAATTTTACTGTAGCTGACCAATGTCCCAGATAATATTTTTCAAAGATATACAATGTTTAAATATTTCCGCCAGGAAGTTTCTAACGGTTTTCAACTCTTTTTTTGTGCTATGGTAGGAATTTTTGTGGTGGCCATAGTGACTTCCTGAATGAAAATTTTGGTGTAAATATTCAATATTATAAATTTTTCTTTTAACTATATTCGTCGGGAGGGTAAATGTCAAAATTTAACTTCATAAGAGAAATAAATATACCTTAATTATCTACGGTAAAATTACGACAAGGAGTTTACAGCGTTAAGACGATCGCCTCCAGATGATGACGTCTTGACTGAGCGCTGTGGCCTGAACCTCAAGATGGTCTTGATAGAACTCGGCATGTTATTTTTCTAAGGCTAAGTCAGGCAATATTACTAAGTTGCACTACTTCCTTGCTGTTCACATGATTATTTTTAGAAAATAACCAATGTTATAAAATATCATTATGTACACAAATCTCTAAGCTCATTGAAAGTTATATTACTACAAAATGTTCACACTTATCTTGCCTTGCCATGTCACCAAGTTATTTTACGAAGTGCACTATATTTGGCGGAACAAAAATCGTTATTAGGATGCTTGTCAAAGTTTCCAACCGCAATAAATTTACGAACTTCTTGTCTTGTTTTGATCATCATCAATATATTTATTGGACTTACAGCAATGCATATGGCTGTTTATGCCCACTATATATTTTTTACATAAGATACAATTTACATAAAATGTACAAACAAATTTCAAATACACTCCTATCTATATCAAACCTTAGAAATATACATTACCATGTTATATCATTTTGTCTAAAAAATGCAAGTAAAATATATTCAAAGAAAGAAGCCAAATTTATGGGAAATGATTACTGGTGCAAAGAGTTAACCATAAAGGTGAAGCAATAAGTAAAAAAAGAAAGAGCATTGGGTTTAAAGTGAGACGTCATTTGCGGCAGCGTATCCCATACTACAAATTTGCCATTGTTTTACCTTACGTAATGAATCCTGTAACAACGCTGGATGTTCGTGTGGATTATTTTACTTCTATGAGTTTGCAATGCTTTCTGCATGCAGGTGGTTTTGTTTACAGAAGGTGTCAGGGTTTGTGATTTGAACTATAGAAAGGTGAACTTAATATTATTATGTTTATGATCAGTAAATGCAATAGTCAGCTAACTTATAGACCAACACTCTCGCATTAGGTGCAGATTGTTCTGGTTTGAAACCTCTTGTAGAAACTCCAAGATTTCAGTTTTACCCAACATTACAAAGACAGCGAGATGTTACTTGAAAGGAAGTTGGTGAACTGACCAGACGTCACAAAACGACGTCACAAAGATGTAATATCTACTTATTTGGAAAATATATTTATATGAACTATAAATCGCCGTGAAATAATTACATAAACAACTATAATGCTATGTAAAGAAAATACGTACATTTAATCAAAATTACGCATCTAATTTTCACACGTTTGTTTTGCCAACTTCGTGTCGCTTCGTTTCGATATCATCATGATTTATTACTTCCTTTTTATTTAAAAAGTAACTCTCCACAATGCAACTATATTCAAAAATAAATATATAAGTAACATAAATATATATCAGATAAATTGTGAACCAATGGATGTGCAAGAATACACTATTTTCTTCTTTCTGGAATTCTTGAAATATCTCTTAACTATCGAAAAGTATATTACAAAAAGAATAAATTAAACATAATTAATAAAACTAAACAAAACTTAGACATTGGTGCTCATACACTTTTATTTTAGCTTTCAAAATACATTAATTTCTTAGCCATAAAGATTTGAGAATTAATTTATTTTCCATACTTTAGTTTATTTTTACTTTTTACTCCGTTTTCTTAAACTGACCTAACCTAAAGTATTACCAAAAATTATGGCTTCTAATAGTAGACCAGTTATATCTACAATAAAAAATACCATATCAAGAATAAATCCAATGGCATATATAAATTTAAAGATCATGAACACATATTTGGAAATGAACATGAACATTCTATGTGGATTTTAAATATTCACACAAAACTTGCCTCTATGTAAAGAAGGTAAGTAGAACAAAATTCGTTATATTTACAGAAGAAAACACAAAGATGCTAGAATTTATCAAACTCAAAACCATAGGCTACATTTCGAGAACAAGGTATAATTCTATGTTACTTTTAGGTATAGAAATAACTATGCCGATCATATTTGTAAAATTGAATGTTGTTCTTCTTTAATAAAAGAAGTTTAATGGCTTTCAAATACTTCCGAGTAAAGAAACTCCATGAACGCATATTTTTCACTGAAGCATACGGTGTATTCTGATTTAATATTGTTACACCATCGCGTAAAAAAATAAAGAAAGATAGAAATTTAAATCTCAAGTTCGACCAAATTGTGTGTCATAAATCATAAATTGAGAGAAATTTACTAATATTCAAAAATGAGTAGGGAGAACGCTACGTTCTGGGCCACCCCCAAAATTTTGGTTTACTTTTATTGTGTACACCTATACAGTAATATACTCAAAATCGAACTTTGACTGTTACAAAAGTGACATAATACAAGCGCAAAAAAAAAAAGTCAAAGCTCAAATTCCAATTTTCATAGTGCAAAATTGCTAATTTTCAAAAATCCCTCTATAACGTTTGCTAAAATTCTATTTTTCAATAATTAAAGCGAAGTGCTAAGTTAAAAATAAATGCTAAGTTACTTCCGGTCTACTTCCGGTCCACTTCCGGTCCACTTCCGGTTTACTTCCGGTCCACTTCCGGTCTACTTCCGGTTTACCTGACAGACACCTGTGGGTTACTGTGGTGTCTTCTGATTGGCTTACTGTTTTAGATGCGGTCCGCGCTTAGGCTACTTAAAGGGTTTTTGTATTACAGATGAGTTAATATTGTGAGAATAGTTGAAGAGTATAAACGTGTTTTTCCAGTGCTCCTCAGTAGTCAAAATCTAACAATTTCATAGTGAGCTTTCTTAGTGTAATTTAACTGAAAATCATGATTTTAGCTGATTTTACAAGTATAAAAATTGAAAATTTGTTTTACGCAAGAGTTTAAATTCCAATTTTATTGTATAAAAATTCTTTTATAGTTGCAGAAGTTCAAAAAAACACAGTTCTACTACACTTGCATGGCGTTGGGATGCACCTGCACTCCACAATATGTCTAAAAGTATATCGAACTAGACGGTTCAAATAATTTCTTAATTGCAATTATTTTTAGAAAGAAACTTCTGCAACACAGAAATGTTGGCAAGAATTCTCATGTAACTTAGTTGTTTTTACTCAGACAAAATCAATAGTTTTGCATTCCAAATATTCCCCGAGTGTGCGTGCGTGTGTGTGTAGATGTGACGTGATATTCTTAACAAGTCGACAATTTGTCATCAGATGTAGGCCTATGTGTTGGTTTTAGATGTTGATAAGTATAGGGAAAGGGAAAAAAAGATTCTGATAATGTTAATATATTAGTGATTTTAAATTGTATTCTTGGTACACACTTGAATTTTGAATTTCTTCCTGAGAAAATTTATATATAAATACCAGAGCTGAAAAAATATTATAATTATAATTATTGTTTTTAAGTTATATTTTATTAATTATCATAAGTTTAAAAGTGCTGTTTTTTCTAATAAATAGAATCTTATTAAATTTTGACAATTGTGCGTTTTGTATTTTTCCCCGAGAAAATTTATATATAAATACCGAGAAACTTCTATTTAAATAACATCTTGTAAAAATGGCAACTTGTATAACCGATTTGCCACTTGAATTGCTGTACAAGATTTTTGAGTATACAGGTGAGGATGTTGCGAGGCTCGTTGAGTTAAGCAAAATAGTGCCTGAATTTCGTCCACCGTGCGAGATGATTTTTATGGACAATCTTCGAAAAATAAGTGGTATTAAAAAGTTACAGAATCCCGAGTCTCTTTTTCGAGCTGCAAGCAAAAAATTGGCTGATAGGATGGACGAGCTTCATGAGGCGAGGGAAGGAAGGAGACGGTATACGGATGATTGGTATAAGTCAAATGCTGAAACAGATAACATTATTACACAACTTATCGCTTTGACTGAAGCACGAACTTTTTTCTAACGTGACATGATATATAAATAAAATACTATTACTAAAAAGGAGATAAACGGATTAACTTTTGCACGCAACCAAATCTTATGAAATATTGATAAAAGATATGCTTTCTATTAAAAATATAATTACTTATAAACATGGAATGCGTGATATTCTCGAAAAATGTAACCTCTCTTTTCTCTCTTCAAGAAGTCGAATCCTATTAAAACAAACAAAAAAAATATCAACACGGACGACAAACATGCATCACATGAAATAACAAACAACTTATTTTGTTTAGTTAAAAAATTCTAAATTTAATATCTAATAAAAACACATGATAACAACTTATTTGAACTAGTTTTCAAATTCAAATATTTAGGAGTAATATTAACAAATTAAAATTATATTAAAGAGGAAATAAAATAAAAAGTAGACTTAATTCAGGAAATGCATGCTATTTTTCTCTAAGAAATTAAAAGTTAAAATATACAAAATAGTAATTCTGCTTGTAGTATTATATGGATGTGAAATTTGGTTGAATATAAATTGAAAGTATTTGAAAATAAGTTTGTTAGGGAAATATTTGGATTTGAAAGGGAACAGAAGATAGGTTAGTGGAGAAGGTTACATAATTTAGAATTACATAATTTATATTTATGTCCAGATATTATTAGAATAATTAAATAAAGAAGATTTAAGTGAACAGGATATGTGCTACAAAGCCCGAATGGTAGAGAAAAAAGGAGTTTACAGAATTTTTGTTGGGAGACCTGATGGTAAGAGGAGGCTAAGACGAAGATGGAAGGATAATATTGAGATGGATCTAAAGGAAATTGCTAGGGATGGTTAAGAATATATAAATGGATAGATGGAAGGCCTGTGTTGCTGCAGCTACGAATTTTCGGGTTTAAGAAGATTAGAGAGTTAGTTAGTTAGTTAGTTAGTTATGAAATCACATGGCACTATAAAAAAATATAATCCCTGGTAGTTAAGTTGAAGTTAAAGATGCTAAAAAGATAAATTATTCGAATTTAAAATACTTAAAAATCTTGTTAATATGTTTGACAAAATGTACACTTCATGATATATTATAAAAGAAAGATGCATCATATCTATTGCTCTTTAATTTTGTTTAGAATATGCTATTAGGAAGGTAAAAGAAACTAACGAAGTACTGTGACTCAACTGCAGATGATATAAATACAATTAAGAATAATGCTAAAATATTTTTCAAAGCATCTAAGGAAATTAGCACAGGCCGAAACTAAGTCACAATTACTCGATTTTGAACCAGTTTCCAAATTCAAGTACTTAGGAGTAATACTAACAAATGACAAGTAGGATTAATTCTGAAAATGCATGTTATTTTTCTCTTCATAAATTTTTGTATTTTTGTTTAATATCTAAGAAACGAAAAATTGAAGTATACAATAATAGTTAATTTGTCTGTGGATGTGAAAATTTGATCCCTTAAAGATAAATTGAGGTGTATTTGAAAATAAGATTCTTAGGAAAATATTTCAGCCTAAAAAGGATCAAGAAACAAGTGAATGGTGAAAGTTACATAATTTAGAAGTACATAATTTATGTTAGTTTTTAAGTATTATTAGATTGATGATTAAATCACGAATACTTAGGTGGGCACGAATGAGAAAGGAATAAAGGAGATTTTACAGGAATCTTGTTAGGAAACCTGATGGTAAAGGACCAAAAAACGAAGATGGAGATGAATCTAAAAGAAATCGGTAAAGATTGGAATAGAATATATATACATTTTGCTCAGGATAAGTACAAATTGAACTGTAACCACGAATCAAGAGGGCTAGAGAATTAATTATTTAATATTTAATGTAATAAAGTTGGTAATATAGTATTCTTATTGAGAAGAGAATTTCTACAAAACTTATTTTCCTCGTACGTTTACTAATAGCAGTTACATTTGACATGTTTGACTAATCGTGAAGATGAGTATCACAGTACGTTTTATTGTTCTTATATAAACGTTTCAGAATGTATAAGAACGTTTACCGAAACGTTTTAACGTTTAATATTAAATATTTAAATATTATATATATATAATATTATATTATATATAAACAATAATTATAATTATAATATTTTTTTCAGCTCTGGTATTTATATATAAATTTTCTCAGGAAGAAATTCAAAATTCAAGTGTGTACCAAGAATACAATTTAAAATCACTAATATAATCACATTTTCAGAATCTTTTTTTCCCTTTCTTTATACTTATCAACATCTAAAACCAACACATAGGCCTACATCTGATGACAAATTGTCGACTTGTTAAGAATATCACGTCACATCTACACACACACGCACGCACACTCGGGGAATATTTGGAATGCAAAACTATTGATTTTGTCTGAGTAAAAACAACTAAGTTACATGAGAATTCTTGCCAACATTTCTGTGTTGCAGAAGTTTCTTTCTAAAAATAATAGCAATTAAGAAATTATTTGAACCGTCTAGTTCGATATACTTTTAGACATATTGTGGAGTGCAGGTGCATCCCAACGCCATGCAAGTGTAGTAGAACTGTGTTTTTTTGAACTTCTGCAACTATAAAAGAATTTTTATACAATAAAATTGGAATTTAAACTCTTGCGTAAAACAAATTTTCAATTTTTATACTTGTAAAATCAGCTAAAATCATGATTTTCAGTTAAATTACACTAAGAAAGCTCACTATGAAATTGTTAGATTTTGACTACTGAGGAGCACTGGAAAAAAAGTTTATACTCTTCAACTATTCTCACAATATTAACTCATCTGTAATACAAAAACCCTTTAAGTAGCCTAAGCGCGGACCGCATCTAAAACAGTAAGCCAATCAGAAGACACCACAGTAACCCACAGGTGTCTGTCAAGTAAACCGGAAGTAGACCGGAAGTGGACCGGAAGTGGACCGGAAGTAAACCGGAAGTGGACCGGAAGTGGACCGGAAGTAGACCGGAAGTAACTTAGCACTTATTTTTAACTTAGCACTTCGCTTTAATTATTGAAAAATAGAATTTTAGCAAAAGTTATAGAGGGATTTTCGAAAATTAGCAATTTTGCACTATGAAAATTGGAATTTGAGCTTTGACTTTTTTTTTTGCGCTTGTATTATGTCACTTTTGTAACAGTCAAAGTTCGATTTTGAGTATATTACTGTATAGGTGTACACAATAAAAGTAAACCAAAATTTTGGGGGTGGCGCAGAACGTAGCGTTCTTCCTACTAAAATGATATATGTCATCATCAATATTTTTTGAAAACAATGTACGATCCAAATTTTAGAACACCACATGTATACAGGCAATATTAAGATTATTTGGTGAATTTGTCACTTAACTCTAATAGTCCATGGACCAGCCCAGATATCGATACCATCCGAGGGGGCAAAACTTACGGAATGGTGCTAAAATATTTGTTGCGTCAATTTGAGTACAATAATATGGGATAACCGTTCCAAATTAGTATCTTTTTCATTTTTATTAGACGTTACATGTCCTTGCATTAGTTTCATTAGTCATGCATCATTTACACAAGTTCACAACTTAGACGAAAGAATCATTTTCTGTGAAATAATGCACTGGGTTTTTCTTCGTATATCTATTTAACGAAAGTTTGTGTACATTGTTATTATTGTTATTATTATTATTTTTTGTATGAAAACATAAGCAGTAGGCTTCACTGAGCATTACGACGTCCCTTGACATGACAATCAGACAAATATTGTATTTGTCTTCGACCAAGCTCTGTATGCAAAAGGGAACAATCAGACAAATCCCATAATACCATCATCGTGAGGCTTGGAGTATTTCATATCATCGGCACACTATTGTAAATATTAGGGAAGCGCTTTAGAGATGTTTCAAGACCTCTACATTGAGTCTGAAGTGATAGCCGAAGGCTTCATTACTGCCTGTATGGTTGGTCGAAAGTATAAAAGTACAGTTTGGCTACGTAAGCTGGTGTATGAGGCTTTCAAGCGATTGACATGAAAAGGTTCTCCGTCATGGTTGGAAGGTACTCTTGTTTAGGATATGGTTCATTAGGGTAAGGCACTGCAGACCATTGAAGGTCTTGGACAGGAAGTTTGAACACGCCTCACGTGCAATCATCACTTGGAAACTGTCGTTTCTCATAAGTGGGAGTGAGAACCTCTCACGCTTCTGGATGTCTCCTTTAGAGATCTTTCTAGGCCTGATCTGAGCGTCTAGAGAGGGAGACTGGATACTGCATTTAGCATCCATTCGAGCAATGTTACCATGGTGTTTTGCATATGACGGGCTGAATTATATAGGTAGAAACTATCCCATACTACTATGCACAGATGTGTTAGCTGGCCACTACACTCCCACATGTGGACTATGAATTCATGCGAGAAGGCTTTTCAGCTCAACTCAGCTCCACCAACCTTTTTTCCGAACCCCTGTTGACAAATTAATTGTAGTAACTGTGAACAAGGATACCCAGACACCAGGAGGAACACAGGGATTTAGTTTGAAGGACGTTGCAGTGATTCAAGTACCAATTTACAGATGGGTACAAAAGAACATCTCTGAAGCAACTGAGAGACATGATAGGTTGACGCAAGTCCAAATTTGTCCAATCCATATCTACAACGTCCAAGGATCAGAATAGACGGAGCAGATGCGAAGTCTCTCATTGATCTCATGGAGAACAGCTGGCTGAATTCTGTGTATTCTGATGAAACTGACTTGGTTATAGACTGTCCATTGACAGCATTGATCAACCAGATGTAGTCTAGGATCTTATGAGAGATCGTTAAGTCGTAGTGGAAGCGTATCACACATTCGACGTTAAATGAAATTTTATGATAAAATAACACAGCAAAAACCTGAAGACCTTCTCCAATGTCTGCACAAAGAGAGTCCATAGATCGGAAACAGAAGAGGTTCTGAAGGCAAACCGAAATATCTTTAGCCATATGATTGTGGTAGCTGAGAGTAGGAAACAACATGAAACTGGTCCTGGCCTATCCACTGGACCCATTACCATGGGCACATGCTCATGCAAATGTTGAACGTTCCCTTCGAAAGACAAGGAAGGCCGCATTAGCCAGAGAGCTCGAAAAGAATGTTCACCGCCAAGCTCCTTCATTGACTGAGTGAACCTTGTGCAAAATATAATGGCAAAAAAGAAAACCTTTTGGCAGCTGTCAATGTTGGTTTTGACCAGAGCCCTCTATAAGGGAGCACAGAATGAAATGGTAGATGTTGTCTTAGATGCCTCCGCCAGCGTTCAATCAAATGTGCTAAAAAATTGTACAGGAGTTCATCACAGCTATCCAGTATGGTAGCATCGCAGATTGCAGGAGGACATCACATCCAGTACTGGAGAAAATTCTTGAATGTTCTTGTATAGTTCACTCAATAACATCAGCTTTTTTAAGTTTCAAGTAGTAGAATAGCAGTTCTGTAGAAGAGTGGAAATACCCGCAATGCAGACAGATGTTGAATAACAAGGTTCTGTACGTGACCTGCGAGGAAACCTGCTGCAAGATAATGGAGAGTGAGTGGGAAGAATTGGAAGAGTTGTGGTCCACATAAAAGGAAGCCAACACACGTCTGTTCCAACATGCCTTGCATGCTGCAAATGCTGGGTCAAAGACAGCCCTGATTGCAGCTGAAGATACCGATGTCATGGATCTTTGGTTTGGGTTCCAAAAGAAGATCCTCTGACCCATTAACCAGAAGTGTGGGACTCAGAATCGAACACACTCTGTCGACATTGGCAAGCTAGCAAGTTCAATCGGAAAGAACATATGCGACAGTCTAATTGGATTACATGATTTCACAGGTTGTGACACTGTCAGTGTCTTTACCGGTTCTTGGAAGATCATAGCTCTGAACATGGTCAAAAGGACCACTCCCACCAGAAAATATTTAGTCAACTTGGCCAGTCGGAGATAAGTGATGAAGTTTTGAAGAAGATCGAGCAGCTTACCTGCTGCATGCATGTGTTCCGGATGCCAACAATGGCGAGGTAAATGGATCGCGCTTTCATTTATTCTGAACCAAGAGGGGAGAGGTTGATTCCAACCGCCTGCCACCATACGAGCCAGCAATATGGAAGTGTTTCCTGCAAGCAAACTCTACCTAGCCAATCACTACAGAACATGGATGGATGAATGGTGGAGAATGCAACGGTGTCATTCAGTGAATGCTTTCGCAACCTGCACCTGATGTTGTTTTAGAACTGCTAGCATGCATTGTTGCGATCCTGCAATCTGCCAAACTGCACTTGCCTTTCTAAAGGACTCATGTGCATATACATGTGCAAGTTAGAACCTGCAATAACCAAAACAGAAGAATGGTGAAAGAATCTGATTTTCAACTCGAGGACTCACACGATGACTTTTATGTGAGCAGTATGATGATTGATTTTTACAACGTTTTATTGCAGTAATAGTCATAATTTGCTTTTTTATAATAATGATCTGAACCAGAAAACTGTCGAAGTTAACAATGAACAATAAAATGTTTTCTAGCTTTTGTGTTAATCATTATTGATTTACCGAACCGGTGAACTGCAACCTGTATGATGCGGTCCACTAAGCCACAAAAGTAATGACTGGGAGAGTTTAGTTGCTACTATTGCATTCTACATTACAATGTGCAATCATGTTATGCTAAAATAAGGTAACATAGAATAATTTTGTAGCTTATTTTGCTTTGAATTAAGTACTTTCCAAAAAGAAGCAATGTTTATCAGCCCGAAAAGCTTTTCAGGGGATAGGAAATAAAACTGATTGCAGCTCCCATTAAGCTACCACACTTCTGAGGTTATCATATTACAAAATTTCCCTCACACACGGAGAATTACAAAAATCATTACTAGAACTGCCACTCCAGGTGGTTACCAATAATTGAAATTTTAAACCCAAGCTCATGGACTATACTTAACATGAATGACTATCTCCAAAAGACAAGCGGTTATTGAAACAGAATAACCAACACCGAGTAACACAAAACTTCCAATAATATGTGAAATCGTCAACGGAAGGAGGATTTGTTCCGTTTTACTTGTGCGTGTCAGGGATAAACCGTTCCTGCTTGTTCCGTTGCTGTTAACGACTTCTCTCTCCCACTGCTGGATGATACCAGAGTCTCTGAGCCTTCGCAATACAATGTTAAAGGCTGGCACAAGTGGAGATCCTTTGTGAAATGTAAACCCCACATGTCCATAAACGGCGCTTTCACTCATTACATGTAATTGTTTCAAAGTGTCTTCCTCAAGAAAGTCAACGTTGCATACATAGCCTGAAGAAAGCTTTTCAACTGCTACTGCTACTTCACCATTCCTAGCCAAAGAGTTAATTTTGTTTAAATCTTCAAGCAACATAAACCGTTGGTGAATGATTCTCAAATTGCTATCTGTAGATCCGTCAAGCAGTTCTGACCATATTGGATCGTCAGCTGCCCATGGCAAAGCAGAAAGCGCAAGTTCTTCAAGGGTATCAATTGCATCTTCATACCTAGGAATTGTGAGAAAGGAAACAAGATTACAGTTGTATGCTGTTATTAGTAGCATCGAGATGACGTAAAAACATACAACCAGATGTCTCGTAGGATTCTGCCCATCGTATGGTATTGCAACTCCCACCAAAATTCCAACAGAGTGGAATAAAGTGTAATTGTAAATAGCAAATGGGTTTTCTGTGTAAGGGAATAGGTAGGTGCTTTTGCACAATGGAAACAATATATAAGGTAAACGAGAAAAAAATAAGAAAAGTAATTTTTGATATCCACACCCAATTCGAAAGTGGAGTAAATATAGACCACAAGTAGTACCGAAGTTTTGGTAACGGTGTTAGCAAGGTTATACTGGATGTACGGAAAGTATCCGAGCTGTCAAAATATTCCAGAAGCTGCTCTGCAATATATCCGGAGGGAATACTTGCCTGGTAATTTCTTCTCAATAAAAGTGAATAAAATTATGTCCCAGAAACCCATTCGTCTGATGTACCCCAATTTGGATCAGTGACAACTATATCCCAAGTGAAATTGTAGTGTTTTGAAATTTCCAACATGATTCTGTATTCGGTCCCCTCACAATATTCACCTTCAATCATTACAGCTGGAACGTAAGGTGCCACAAGCAATTTTAGGGATTTACCATTTAAGTTCATCAACTTATCAGTTACAAGATCAAAATTTAAAATTAAATCATTGTTTTCCCACTTTCCAAGAACTTTAAGTATGTCAGGTTTCAGCATGTCCCCTGTGGTGTGCGATGATACTGCATATTTTGTATTTCCAAAATCACTAGCATTTCTTATTGGAGATATAATATAGATATAAGGAAATAGTCTCATCCACTCAAAAGTGTTGTACTTTTGTACGAAATTTTCTCCACTTTCCTTGTACAGTACTATATACCTCCTGTTCTTCCTTTGTATAGACATTGTAGTACTTTCCATAATACACAAAAAAGTTTCGGATAAATTTGAGTCTTCAAGAATAAAAGTCGTGCATCCTTGATTCATTGCTTCTAGAAACATACTGCACGTGTTGTTAGTTTCCTCTAGGTGTTTCCTCGATTTATGGAGAAATGGTACATATCCATCGATATTTAAGTTTCCATCTACACTTAAAACATTTGTAACAGTCACCACACATCTACCTTCACGTAGGAAGTTGTTCAGAAGAATCTTCAATACATCCTGGATACCATTAATTTCTCCCTGGTTAGGAATCATGCCCTTCGAGAAGAGTGTGTATGTAGTCATTATCAGGAGTACCCTCTTCATTGTTGACGAGGCTCTAGTAATATACTAAAATTAATTATAAATTTAATATGTTTGTTAGGGTGTTTCATTTTGTAAGGCAAAAAATAAAATGTAAAATTTTTGCAGACTTTGCTTACGCCCCGAGTCTCAGTGATGTAAAAGATATATATGTCAAATTTCAAGAAGATTGGATAATATTTAGAGGTTGCACACATTGATCAGTTTTGTAAAAGTAGGGAAAAAATACGATTTTTCAATGTTAATTACTTTTATTGGGAAAACTAGAAATCACAAACTTAAAATAATATTAAAACTAGACACTAAGATTAATAGGTAGTATGATAGGCAAAACATGTGTTATATTAATCAACTTTGAACGATGCAATCCCTTCTTTTGTTCGCTTGGTGACGACTTTTCTGTGATGCTCGACTGCCCTCAACAAGAATTGTTTTTCTTGTTCGTCTCTGACCGATTCGTTAAAAATTTTTAATCAGAGCAATTCCTCTTTCTGCGGTATCATTGGCCACCTTAAGAGCGTTCACATGGCTTCTTAGAGAATCACTGCAGTATTTTGTCACGTCGTGGATCCCAAACAATTCAAAGAACTTCTTTGTTTTATTAGTAACGAAATGGCTCATGTCTTTTCCTTCAAAAATTAGGTTTTTACCCTCTAATCGTTTCATTTCCTTTTTCTTTGCAGGTTTGGTTTCTAAATTTTTAGTCATATTTTCCTTATCAGCCTGAGTAATACCTTCGCTTAGCAACTGTGAGAGCACTTTTTTTGACGTCTGCATCTGGGTAAGTGCTCAGAAGCTGAATCACTGTTTGGAGCCCATCGACTTACAATTGCCTCGTGCCAAAAGCGAACATATATGAGGCTGACAAAATGTGTAACCCGTTTCATTCCTTTCAATTCTCGTTGAGCAATATTCAACTATTTAGTGAAGAGGACAATTTTAAGTGCATATATTGCCTTTGCCATCCACCTTGCTTGATGCAGAGCCCCTGGGATCCTGAAACTGAAGTCGTTTTGAGACCAACCTCCTAGGTACAGGAGTGAGAGTTGTAATAACTCTTTGTAGTCTTCTCTTGGATGACTTTCGCCTTCTAGGACATTTTGGATGTAGTTAACCATTTTCACTCGTTGTTCTTCTAGAAAGCCTTGAACGGGACTTTCTTCATCCAGCATTGTCGTATATGACTTCTTATCAAGTGAAGCCAACAGACTTTGGAACGTCCGAAAAATCTGGATGTCAGGACCACTTGATGGTACGCCACAACACTCTTCAAACACTCCTTTCAATATTAGGTCATGGGTGTGATGACGGCAAGCCAACCACAACAATGTTCGTCCGAATTCCCTTTCAATTCTGGTACATGCCCCTTGGATCAGTCCTGTATTAGATGCTGTAGTATCAAAACACATAGCGATGATATTGTCACGTAGCCCAAATCGGTCCACTTCCCGAATAACTACTTCAGCCATCTGCTCACCAGTGCTTTTCAGGGCAACAGGTATGCCAAGAAAATGCTCAAAATCTTTGCCAGTCACTAGTACTGCAACTCTATCTTCCAAAGTTTTGACACTCCCATGGGCAACTGAGGACAACAGTTTACTATCCCAATGCAAGACCAAATGAGGAGGATTTTCAAAGAGTGACTCTTCGATTTTCTTTGCCATTACTTCTATTGATCGCCCGAGCTCGGTGAACGGTATCTGGAGATACGGAAATTTTTGAAACATCGTGGCCAAGGCTCCTTGCAATTGCTATAAATGAAGTACTTGCTTGTCGAATAGAGAGCTGTTCTCGATCCCAAATAGACGTGAGTGTCTGATCAAGAGGTTTTAATCTAGGACTTGAACGTAATTTTTTCGTTGCTGGAGGCGAAAACTCGGCCTCGTCACTAGGTGCTGATGATGATGGAGATAAGTCTTCCAGTATAACTGTCTTATTGATGTCAGCGATAGCCTTGTAATGTTTATTCTTATATGAATCATTTTTGTCTTCTTTTCTACACTTAGTTCTTATTTTCGAGGCGAAAACCTTGTCTACTCCACTCATTGACGAACTCATACGATCTTCTCTTTGTGACCTAAGAAACTCTTTATCTTCTTGTGATACGCTATTCATGTCCATCACATTTTGCCGGGAAATGACAAATATCTCGATGAGATCACCTTTCCAAATCTGCCGTTTCACATTTGCTTATCCGTGTTTCTCGATTTCTCTTTACCCAGATTTTGGTATTCTTTGTACAGCTTCTGTATACCAGCACGGATATTCTCCTCCGTCTTAACAGGGATATTTGCTTTCCTCCACACTTCCTGTAGTTTAGTACTGGTAGATTTAGCAGCATCCGAAAGTGTTTCTTTCATTTCCTTGTGATGGTAAATAAAAACTAAAAGTACTTGTTCCTTTGAAGGGAGCCGAGCTCCTAAAAACTCACCACTAGGCACCTTTTCTTGCAGACAAATTCCTCTTTTGGTTCCCATTTTAAAGTTCAATTACCTGCAAATGATGAAAGACAGATATGAGAAACCCCTTAGTACAAAGCACTTCAATATTAGAAATTTGACTAGTTTGAGATAAAAGTGATCAATGTGTGCAACCCCAGTAACGGTGATGACGTGAATCTGTCATTTGTAAGTCCCGCTTTACGTCATCCCATTACATTGAGTAAAAATTTCCCACCCGGGAAATTTCGCATCCATAAAAATCCCCTTGAGGTTATTTTGCTCATTATCAATTTATACCGATAGATGTCTCCCCAGTCACTTTTCACCTTTTTCTTTCTTCGCTAGCAACGAAAGTATGCAAAACACAGTTCGTCACATTCCACTCAAGGTTCAACGTCGTATTTTTGTATTTTTATTCTCAACTGGGGCAAGCCTTTATATATTGAACCGTGTGCAACCTTATATCGTAAGTTGAGACTTTGTGAACTTTTCGGCATGCATTTTAAAAGTTACGTGCTGTTATTTTGAACTTAGATTGTTTCTTGCAACAACGAGTCACGTCACGAAAAACATTAGTAAGGGATTGTGCATTGGATCTATTTTACGAGAACCAACTTTCATTTTATATAAAAATCTTGCGATAGACATTTTTTGTGGTAATCGTCACGCCCAGTTGTTTTAATTTCGTGGTACCATTTTTATATATATATATATATATATTGCATGACCAGTATTCATTTTCGAAATAATTATGTGAGAAGTATTTGATGTCAGTAAGAACTGGAGATTGAACTTTGGCATTGAACCTTGAAACAACCTAGATCCGATACACTTGCTGTAGTTTTTTTTCCGCACGAGCACGTGTCAACCAGGAAGTAACGGCGAAATCTATTACGTAACCTCTATGAGTTTGCAATGCTTTCTGCATGCAGGTGGTTTTGTTTACAGAAGGTGTCAGGGTTTGTGATTTGAACTATAGAAAGGTGAACTTAATATTATTATGTTTATGATCAGTAAATGCAATAGTCAGCTAACTTATAGACCAACACTCTCGCATTAGGTGCAGATTGTTCTGGTTTGAAACCTCTTGTAGAAACTCCAAGATTTCAGTTTTACCCAACATTACAAAGACAGCGAGATGTTACTTGAAAGGAAGTTGGTGAACTGACCAGACGTCACAAAACGACGTCACAAAGATGTAATATCTACTTATTTGGAAAATATATTTATATGAACTATAAATCGCCGTGAAATAATTACATAAACAACTATAATGCTATGTAAAGAAAATACGTACATTTAATCAAAATTACGCATCTAATTTTCACACGTTTGTTTTGCCAACTTCGTGTCGCTTCGTTTCGATATCATCATGATTTATTACTTCCTTTTTATTTAAAAAGTAACTCTCCACAATGCAACTATATTCAAAAATAAATATATAAGTAACATAAATATATATCAGATAAATTGTGAACCAATGGATGTGCAAGAATACACTATTTTCTTCTTTCTGGAATTCTTGAAATATCTCTTAACTATCGAAAAGTATATTACAAAAAGAATAAATTAAACATAATTAATAAAACTAAACAAAACTTAGACATTGGTGCTCATACACTTTTATTTTAGCTTTCAAAATACATTAATTTCTTAGCCATAAAGATTTGAGAATTAATTTATTTTCCATACTTTAGTTTATTTTTACTTTTTACTCCGTTTTCTTAAACTGACCTAACCTAAAGTATTACCAAAAATTATGGCTTCTAATAGTAGACCAGTTATATCTACAATAAAAAATACCATATCAAGAATAAATCCAATGGCATATATAAATTTAAAGATCATGAACACATATTTGGAAATGAACATGAACATTCTATGTGGATTTTAAATATTCACACAAAACTTGCCTCTATGTAAAGAAGGTAAGTAGAACAAAATTCGTTATATTTACAGAAGAAAACACAAAGATGCTAGAATTTATCAAACTCAAAACCATAGGCTACATTTCGAGAACAAGGTATAATTCTATGTTACTTTTAGGTATAGAAATAACTATGCCGATCATATTTGTAAAATTGAATGTTGTTCTTCTTTAATAAAAGAAGTTTAATGGCTTTCAAATACTTCCGAGTAAAGAAACTCCATGAACGCATATTTTTCACTGAAGCATACGGTGTATTCTGATTTAATATTGTTACACCATCGCGTAAAAAAATAAAGAAAGATAGAAATTTAAATCTCAAGTTCGACCAAATTGTGTGTCATAAATCATAAATTGAGAGAAATTTACTAATATTCAAAAATGAGTAGGGAGAACGCTACGTTCTGGGCCACCCCCAAAATTTTGGTTTACTTTTATTGTGTACACCTATACAGTAATATACTCAAAATCGAACTTTGACTGTTACAAAAGTGACATAATACAAGCGCAAAAAAAAAAAGTCAAAGCTCAAATTCCAATTTTCATAGTGCAAAATTGCTAATTTTCAAAAATCCCTCTATAACGTTTGCTAAAATTCTATTTTTCAATAATTAAAGCGAAGTGCTAAGTTAAAAATAAATGCTAAGTTACTTCCGGTCTACTTCCGGTCCACTTCCGGTCCACTTCCGGTTTACTTCCGGTCCACTTCCGGTCTACTTCCGGTTTACCTGACAGACACCTGTGGGTTACTGTGGTGTCTTCTGATTGGCTTACTGTTTTAGATGCGGTCCGCGCTTAGGCTACTTAAAGGGTTTTTGTATTACAGATGAGTTAATATTGTGAGAATAGTTGAAGAGTATAAACGTGTTTTTCCAGTGCTCCTCAGTAGTCAAAATCTAACAATTTCATAGTGAGCTTTCTTAGTGTAATTTAACTGAAAATCATGATTTTAGCTGATTTTACAAGTATAAAAATTGAAAATTTGTTTTACGCAAGAGTTTAAATTCCAATTTTATTGTATAAAAATTCTTTTATAGTTGCAGAAGTTCAAAAAAACACAGTTCTACTACACTTGCATGGCGTTGGGATGCACCTGCACTCCACAATATGTCTAAAAGTATATCGAACTAGACGGTTCAAATAATTTCTTAATTGCAATTATTTTTAGAAAGAAACTTCTGCAACACAGAAATGTTGGCAAGAATTCTCATGTAACTTAGTTGTTTTTACTCAGACAAAATCAATAGTTTTGCATTCCAAATATTCCCCGAGTGTGCGTGCGTGTGTGTGTAGATGTGACGTGATATTCTTAACAAGTCGACAATTTGTCATCAGATGTAGGCCTATGTGTTGGTTTTAGATGTTGATAAGTATAGGGAAAGGGAAAAAAAGATTCTGATAATGTTAATATATTAGTGATTTTAAATTGTATTCTTGGTACACACTTGAATTTTGAATTTCTTCCTGAGAAAATTTATATATAAATACCAGAGCTGAAAAAATATTATAATTATAATTATTGTTTTTAAGTTATATTTTATTAATTATCATAAGTTTAAAAGTGCTGTTTTTTCTAATAAATAGAATCTTATTAAATTTTGACAATTGTGCGTTTTGTATTTTTCCCCGAGAAAATTTATATATAAATACCGAGAAACTTCTATTTAAATAACATCTTGTAAAAATGGCAACTTGTATAACCGATTTGCCACTTGAATTGCTGTACAAGATTTTTGAGTATACAGGTGAGGATGTTGCGAGGCTCGTTGAGTTAAGCAAAATAGTGCCTGAATTTCGTCCACCGTGCGAGATGATTTTTATGGACAATCTTCGAAAAATAAGTGGTATTAAAAAGTTACAGAATCCCGAGTCTCTTTTTCGAGCTGCAAGCAAAAAATTGGCTGATAGGATGGACGAGCTTCATGAGGCGAGGGAAGGAAGGAGACGGTATACGGATGATTGGTATAAGTCAAATGCTGAAACAGATAACATTATTACACAACTTATCGCTTTGACTGAAGCACGAACTTTTTTCTAACGTGACATGATATATAAATAAAATACTATTACTAAAAAGGAGATAAACGGATTAACTTTTGCACGCAACCAAATCTTATGAAATATTGATAAAAGATATGCTTTCTATTAAAAATATAATTACTTATAAACATGGAATGCGTGATATTCTCGAAAAATGTAACCTCTCTTTTCTCTCTTCAAGAAGTCGAATCCTATTAAAACAAACAAAAAAAATATCAACACGGACGACAAACATGCATCACATGAAATAACAAACAACTTATTTTGTTTAGTTAAAAAATTCTAAATTTAATATCTAATAAAAACACATGATAACAACTTATTTGAACTAGTTTTCAAATTCAAATATTTAGGAGTAATATTAACAAATTAAAATTATATTAAAGAGGAAATAAAATAAAAAGTAGACTTAATTCAGGAAATGCATGCTATTTTTCTCTAAGAAATTAAAAGTTAAAATATACAAAATAGTAATTCTGCTTGTAGTATTATATGGATGTGAAATTTGGTTGAATATAAATTGAAAGTATTTGAAAATAAGTTTGTTAGGGAAATATTTGGATTTGAAAGGGAACAGAAGATAGGTTAGTGGAGAAGGTTACATAATTTAGAATTACATAATTTATATTTATGTCCAGATATTATTAGAATAATTAAATAAAGAAGATTTAAGTGAACAGGATATGTGCTACAAAGCCCGAATGGTAGAGAAAAAAGGAGTTTACAGAATTTTTGTTGGGAGACCTGATGGTAAGAGGAGGCTAAGACGAAGATGGAAGGATAATATTGAGATGGATCTAAAGGAAATTGCTAGGGATGGTTAAGAATATATAAATGGATAGATGGAAGGCCTGTGTTGCTGCAGCTACGAATTTTCGGGTTTAAGAAGATTAGAGAGTTAGTTAGTTAGTTAGTTAGTTATGAAATCACATGGCACTATAAAAAAATATAATCCCTGGTAGTTAAGTTGAAGTTAAAGATGCTAAAAAGATAAATTATTCGAATTTAAAATACTTAAAAATCTTGTTAATATGTTTGACAAAATGTACACTTCATGATATATTATAAAAGAAAGATGCATCATATCTATTGCTCTTTAATTTTGTTTAGAATATGCTATTAGGAAGGTAAAAGAAACTAACGAAGTACTGTGACTCAACTGCAGATGATATAAATACAATTAAGAATAATGCTAAAATATTTTTCAAAGCATCTAAGGAAATTAGCACAGGCCGAAACTAAGTCACAATTACTCGATTTTGAACCAGTTTCCAAATTCAAGTACTTAGGAGTAATACTAACAAATGACAAGTAGGATTAATTCTGAAAATGCATGTTATTTTTCTCTTCATAAATTTTTGTATTTTTGTTTAATATCTAAGAAACGAAAAATTGAAGTATACAATAATAGTAATTTTGTCTGTGGATGTGAAAATTTGATCCCTTAAAGATAAATTGAGGTGTATTTGAAAATAAGATTCTTAGGAAAATATTTCAGCCTAAAAAGGATCAAGAAACAAGTGAATGGTGAAAGTTACATAATTTAGAAGTACATAATTTATGTTAGTTTTTAAGTATTATTAGATTGATGATTAAATAACGAATACTTAGGTGGGCACGAATGAGAAAGGAATAAAGGAGATTTTACAGGAATCTTGTTAGGAAACCTGATGGTAAAGGACCAAAAAACGAAGATGGAGATGAATCTAAAAGAAATCGGTAAAGATTGGAATAGAATATATATACATTTTGCTCAGGATAAGTACAAATTGAACTGTAACCACGAATCAAGAGGGCTAGAGAATTAATTATTTAATATTTAATGTAATAAAGTTGGTAATATAGTATTCTTATTGAGAAGAGAATTTCTACAAAACTTATTTTCCTCGTACGTTTACTAATAGCAGTTACATTTGACATGTTTGACTAATCGTGAAGATGAGTATCACAGTACGTTTTATTGTTCTTATATAAACGTTTCAGAATGTATAAGAACGTTTACCGAAACGTTTTAACGTTTAATATTAAATATTTAAATATTATATATATATAATATTATATTATATATAAACAATAATTATAATTATAATATTTTTTTCAGCTCTGGTATTTATATATAAATTTTCTCAGGAAGAAATTCAAAATTCAAGTGTGTACCAAGAATACAATTTAAAATCACTAATATAATCACATTTTCAGAATCTTTTTTTCCCTTTCCCTATACTTATCAACATCTAAAACCAACACATAGGCCTACATCTGATGACAAATTGTCGACTTGTTAAGAATATCACGTCACATCTACACACACACGCACGCACACTCGGGGAATATTTGGAATGCAAAACTATTGATTTTGTCTGAGTAAAAACAACTAAGTTACATGAGAATTCTTGCCAACATTTCTGTGTTGCAGAAGTTTCTTTCTAAAAATAATAGCAATTAAGAAATTATTTGAACCGTCTAGTTCGATATACTTTTAGACATATTGTGGAGTGCAGGTGCATCCCAACGCCATGCAAGTGTAGTAGAACTGTGTTTTTTTGAACTTCTGCAACTATAAAAGAATTTTTATACAATAAAATTGGAATTTAAACTCTTGCGTAAAACAAATTTTCAATTTTTATACTTGTAAAATCAGCTAAAATCATGATTTTCAGTTAAATTACACTAAGAAAGCTCACTATGAAATTGTTAGATTTTGACTACTGAGGAGCACTGGAAAAAAAGTTTATACTCTTCAACTATTCTCACAATATTAACTCATCTGTAATACAAAAACCCTTTAAGTAGCCTAAGCGCGGACCGCATCTAAAACAGTAAGCCAATCAGAAGACACCACAGTAACCCACAGGTGTCTGTCAGGTAAACCGGAAGTAGACCGGAAGTGGACCGGAAGTAAACCGGAAGTGGACCGGAAGTGGACCGGAAGTAGACCGGAAGTAACTTAGCATTTATTTTTAACTTAGCACTTCGCTTTAATTATTGAAAAATAGAATTTTAGCAAACGTTATAGAGGGATTTTTGAAAATTAGCAATTTTGCACTATGAAAATTGGAATTTGAGCTTTGACTTTTTTTTTTTGCGCTTGTATTATGTCACTTTTGTAACAGTCAAAGTTCGATTTTGAGTATATTACTGTATAGGTGTACACAATAAAAGTAAACCAAAATTTTGGGGGTGGCGCAGAACGTAGCGTTCTTCCTACTAAAATGATATATGTCATCATCAATATTTTTTGAAAACAATGTACGATCCAAATTTTAGAACACCACATGTATACAGGCAATATTAAGATTATTTGGTGAATTTGTCACTTAACTCTAATAGTCCATGGACCAGCCCAGATATCGATACCATCCGAGGGGGCAAAACTTACGGAATGGTGCTAAAATATTTGTTGCGTCAATTTGAGTACAATAATATGGGATAACCGTTCCAAATTAGTATCTTTTTCATTTTTATTAGACGTTACATGTCCTTGCATTAGTTTCATTAGTCATGCATCATTTACACAAGTTCACAACTTAGACGAAAGAATCATTTTCTGTGAAATAATGCACTGGGTTTTTCTTCGTATATCTATTTAACGAAAGTTTGTGTACATTGTTATTATTGTTATTATTATTATTTTTTGTATGAAAACATAAGCAGTAGGCTTCACTGAGCATTACGACGTCCCTTGACATGACAATCAGACAAATATTGTATTTGTCTTCGACCAAGCTCTGTATGCAAAAGGGAACAATCAGACAAATCCCATAATACCATCATCGTGAGGCTTGGAGTATTTCATATCATCGGCACACTATTGTAAATATTAGGGAAGCGCTTTAGAGATGTTTCAAGACCTCTACATTGAGTCTGAAGTGATAGCCGAAGGCTTCATTACTGCCTGTATGGTTGGTCGAAAGTATAAAAGTACAGTTTGGCTACGTAAGCTGGTGTATGAGGCTTTCAAGCGATTGACATGAAAAGGTTCTCCGTCATGGTTGGAAGGTACTCTTGTTTAGGATATGGTTCATTAGGGTAAGGCACTGCAGACCATTGAAGGTCTTGGACAGGAAGTTTGAACACGCCTCACGTGCAATCATCACTTGGAAACTGTCGTTTCTCATAAGTGGGAGTGAGAACCTCTCACGCTTCTGGATGTCTCCTTTAGAGATCTTTCTAGGCCTGATCTGAGCGTCTAGAGAGGGAGACTGGATACTGCATTTAGCATCCATTCGAGCAATGTTACCATGGTGTTTTGCATATGACGGGCTGAATTATATAGGTAGAAACTATCCCATACTACTATGCACAGATGTGTTAGCTGGTCACTACACTCCCACATGTGGACTATGAATTCATGCGAGAAGGCTTTTCAGCTCAACTCAGCTCCACCAACCTTTTTTCCGAACCCCTGTTGACAAATTAATTGTAGTAACTGTGAACAAGGATACCCAGACACCAGGAGGAACACAGGGATTTAGTTTGAAGGACGTTGCAGTGATTCAAGTACCAATTTACAGATGGGTACAAAAGAACATCTCTGAAGCAACTGAGAGACATGATAGGTTGACGCAAGTCCAAATTTGTCCAATCCATATCTACAACGTCCAAGGATCAGAATAGACGGAGCAGATGCGAAGTCTCTCATTGATCTCATGGAGAACAGCTGGCTGAATTCTGTGTATTCTGATGAAACTGACTTGGTTATAGACTGTCCATTGACAGCATTGATCAACCAGATGTAGTCTAGGATCTTATGAGAGATCGTTAAGTCGTAGTGGAAGCGTATCACACATTCGACGTTAAATGAAATTTTATGATAAAATAACACAGCAAAAACCTGAAGACCTTCTCCAATGTCTGCACAAAGAGAGTCCATAGATCGGAAACAGAAGAGGTTCTGAAGGCAAACCGAAATATCTTTAGCCATATGATTGTGGTAGCTGAGAGTAGGAAACAACATGAAACTGGTCCTGGCCTATCCACTGGACCCATTACCATGGGCACATGCTCATGCAAATGTTGAACGTTCCCTTCGAAAGACAAGGAAGGCCGCATTAGCCAGAGAGCTCGAAAAGAATGTTCACCGCCAAGCTCCTTCATTGACTGAGTGAACCTTGTGCAAAATATAATGGCAAAAAAGAAAACCTTTTGGCAGCTGTCAATGTTGGTTTTGACCAGAGCCCTCTATAAGGGAGCACAGAATGAAATGGTAGATGTTGTCTTAGATGCCTCCGCCAGCGTTCAATCAAATGTGCTAAAAAATTGTACAGGAGTTCATCACAGCTATCCAGTATGGTAGCATCGCAGATTGCAGGAGGACATCACATCCAGTACTGGAGAAAATTCTTGAATGTTCTTGTATAGTTCACTCAATAACATCAGCTTTTTTAAGTTTCAAGTAGTAGAATAGCAGTTCTGTAGAAGAGTGGAAATACCCGCAATGCAGACAGATGTTGAATAACAAGGTTCTGTACGTGACCTGCGAGGAAACCTGCTGCAAGATAATGGAGAGTGAGTGGGAAGAATTGGAAGAGTTGTGGTCCACATAAAAGGAAGCCAACACACGTCTGTTCCAACATGCCTTGCATGCTGCAAATGCTGGGTCAAAGACAGCCCTGATTGCAGCTGAAGATACCGATGTCATGGATCTTTGGTTTGGGTTCCAAAAGAAGATCCTCTGACCCATTAACCAGAAGTGTGGGACTCAGAATCGAACACACTCTGTCGACATTGGCAAGCTAGCAAGTTCAATCGGAAAGAACATATGCGACAGTCTAATTGGATTACATGATTTCACAGGTTGTGACACTGTCAGTGTCTTTACCGGTTCTTGGAAGATCATAGCTCTGAACATGGTCAAAAGGACCACTCCCACCAGAAAATATTTAGTCAACTTGGCCAGTCGGAGATAAGTGATGAAGTTTTGAAGAAGATCGAGCAGCTTACCTGCTGCATGCATGTGTTCCGGATGCCAACAATGGCGAGGTAAATGGATCGCGCTTTCATTTATTCTGAACCAAGAGGGGAGAGGTTGATTCCAACCGCCTGCCACCATACGAGCCAGCAATATGGAAGTGTTTCCTGCAAGCAAACTCTACCTAGCCAATCACTACAGAACATGGATGGATGAATGGTGGAGAATGCAACGGTGTCATTCAGTGAATGCTTTCGCAACCTGCACCTGATGTTGTTTTAGAACTGCTAGCATGCATTGTTGCGATCCTGCAATCTGCCAAACTGCACTTGCCTTTCTAAAGGACTCATGTGCATATACATGTGCAAGTTAGAACCTGCAATAACCAAAACAGAAGAATGGTGAAAGAATCTGATTTTCAACTCGAGGACTCACACGATGACTTTTATGTGAGCAGTATGATGATTGATTTTTACAACGTTTTATTGCAGTAATAGTCATAATTTGCTTTTTTATAATAATGATCTGAACCAGAAAACTGTCGAAGTTAACAATGAACAATAAAATGTTTTCTAGCTTTTGTGTTAATCATTATTGATTTACCGAACCGGTGAACTGCAACCTGTATGATGCGGTCCACTAAGCCACAAAAGTAATGACTGGGAGAGTTTAGTTGCTACTATTGCATTCTACATTACAATGTGCAATCATGTTATGCTAAAATAAGGTAACATAGAATAATTTTGTAGCTTATTTTGCTTTGAATTAAGTACTTTCCAAAAAGAAGCAATGTTTATCAGCCCGAAAAGCTTTTCAGGGGATAGGAAATAAAACTGATTGCAGCTCCCATTAAGCTACCACACTTCTGAGGTTATCATATTACAAAATTTCCCTCACACACGGAGAATTACAAAAATCATTACTAGAACTGCCACTCCAGGTGGTTACCAATAATTGAAATTTTAAACCCAAGCTCATGGACTATACTTAACATGAATGACTATCTCCAAAAGACAAGCGGTTATTGAAACAGAATAACCAACACCGAGTAACACAAAACTTCCAATAATATGTGAAATCGTCAACGGAAGGAGGATTTGTTCCGTTTTACTTGTGCGTGTCAGGGATAAACCGTTCCTGCTTGTTCCGTTGCTGTTAACGACTTCTCTCTCCCACTGCTGGATGATACCAGAGTCTCTGAGCCTTCGCAATACAATGTTAAAGGCTGGCACAAGTGGAGATCCTTTGTGAAATGTAAACCCCACATGTCCATAAACGGCGCTTTCACTCATTACATGTAATTGTTTCAAAGTGTCTTCCTCAAGAAAGTCAACGTTGCATACATAGCCTGAAGAAAGCTTTTCAACTGCTACTGCTACTTCACCATTCCTAGCCAAAGAGTTAATTTTGTTTAAATCTTCAAGCAACATAAACCGTTGGTGAATGATTCTCAAATTGCTATCTGTAGATCCGTCAAGCAGTTCTGACCATATTGGATCGTCAGCTGCCCATGGCAAAGCAGAAAGCGCAAGTTCTTCAAGGGTATCAATTGCATCTTCATACCTAGGAATTGTGAGAAAGGAAACAAGATTACAGTTGTATGCTGTTATTAGTAGCATCGAGATGACGTAAAAACATACAACCAGATGTCTCGTAGGATTCTGCCCATCGTATGGTATTGCAACTCCCACCAAAATTCCAACAGAGTGGAATAAAGTGTAATTGTAAATAGCAAATGGGTTTTCTGTGTAAGGGAATAGGTAGGTGCTTTTGCACAATGGAAACAATATATAAGGTAAACGAGAAAAAAATAAGAAAAGTAATTTTTGATATCCACACCCAATTCGAAAGTGGAGTAAATATAGACCACAAGTAGTACCGAAGTTTTGGTAACGGTGTTAGCAAGGTTATACTGGATGTACGGAAAGTATCCGAGCTGTCAAAATATTCCAGAAGCTGCTCTGCAATATATCCGGAGGGAATACTTGCCTGGTAATTTCTTCTCAATAAAAGTGAATAAAATTATGTCCCAGAAACCCATTCGTCTGATGTACCCCAATTTGGATCAGTGACAACTATATCCCAAGTGAAATTGTAGTGTTTTGAAATTTCCAACATGATTCTGTATTCGGTCCCCTCACAATATTCACCTTCAATCATTATAGCTGGAACGTAAGGTGCCACAAGCAATTTTAGGGATTTACCATTTAAGTTCATCAACTTATCAGTTACAAGATCAAAATTTAAAATTAAATCATTGTTTTCCCACTTTCCAAGAACTTTAAGTATGTCAGGTTTCAGCATGTCCCCTGTGGTGTGCGATGATACTGCATATTTTGTATTTCCAAAATCACTAGCATTTCTTATTGGAGATATAATATAGATATAAGGAAATAGTCTCATCCACTCAAAAGTGTTGTACTTTTGTACGAAATTTTCTCCACTTTCCTTGTACAGTACTATATACCTCCTGTTCTTCCTTTGTATAGACATTGTAGTACTTTCCATAATACACAAAAAAGTTTCGGATAAATTTGAGTCTTCAAGAATAAAAGTCGTGCATCCTTGATTCATTGCTTCTAGAAACATACTGCACGTGTTGTTAGTTTCCTCTAGGTGTTTCCTCGATTTATGGAGAAATGGTACATATCCATCGATATTTAAGTTTCCATCTACACTTAAAACATTTGTAACAGTCACCACACATCTACCTTCACGTAGGAAGTTGTTCAGAAGAATCTTCAATACATCCTGGATACCATTAATTTCTCCCTGGTTAGGAATCATGCCCTTCGAGAAGAGTGTGTATGTAGTCATTATCAGGAGTACCCTCTTCATTGTTGACGAGGCTCTAGTAATATACTAAAATTAATTATAAATTTAATATGTTTGTTAGGGTGTTTCATTTTGTAAGGCAAAAAATAAAATGTAAAATTTTTGCAGACTTTGCTTACGCCCCGAGTCTCAGTGATGTAAAAGATATATATGTCAAATTTCAAGAAGATTGGATAATATTTAGAGGTTGCACACATTGATCAGTTTTGTAAAAGTAGGGAAAAAATACGATTTTTCAATGTTAATTACTTTTATTGGGAAAACTAGAAATCACAAACTTAAAATAATATTAAAACTAGACACTAAGATTAATAGGTAGTATGATAGGCAAAACATGTGTTATATTAATCAACTTTGAACGATGCAATCCCTTCTTTTGTTCGCTTGGTGACGACTTTTCTGTGATGCTCGACTGCCCTCAACAAGAATTGTTTTTCTTGTTCGTCTCTGACCGATTCGTTAAAAATTTTTAATCAGAGCAATTCCTCTTTCTGCGGTATCATTGGCCACCTTAAGAGCGTTCACATGGCTTCTTAGAGAATCACTGCAGTATTTTGTCACGTCGTGGATCCCAAACAATTCAAAGAACTTCTTTGTTTTATTAGTAACGAAATGGCTCATGTCTTTTCCTTCAAAAATTAGGTTTTTACCCTCTAATCGTTTCATTTCCTTTTTCTTTGCAGGTTTGGTTTCTAAATTTTTAGTCATATTTTCCTTATCAGCCTGAGTAATACCTTCGCTTAGCAACTGTGAGAGCACTTTTTTTGACGTCTGCATCTGGGTAAGTGCTCAGAAGCTGAATCACTGTTTGGAGCCCATCGACTTACAATTGCCTCGTGCCAAAAGCGAACATATATGAGGCTGACAAAATGTGTAACCCGTTTCATTCCTTTCAATTCTCGTTGAGCAATATTCAACTATTTAGTGAAGAGGACAATTTTAAGTGCATATATTGCCTTTGCCATCCACCTTGCTTGATGCAGAGCCCCTGGGATCCTGAAACTGAAGTCGTTTTGAGACCAACCTCCTAGGTACAGGAGTGAGAGTTGTAATAACTCTTTGTAGTCTTCTCTTGGATGACTTTCGCCTTCTAGGACATTTTGGATGTAGTTAACCATTTTCACTCGTTGTTCTTCTAGAAAGCCTTGAACGGGACTTTCTTCATCCAGCATTGTCGTATATGACTTCTTATCAAGTGAAGCCAACAGACTTTGGAACGTCCGAAAAATCTGGATGTCAGGACCACTTGATGGTACGCCACAACACTCTTCAAACACTCCTTTCAATATTAAGTCATGGGTGTGATGACGGCAAGCCAACCACAACAATGTTCGTCCGAATTCCCTTTCAATTCTGGTACATGCCCCTTGGATCAGTCCTGTATTAGATGCTGTAGTATCAAAACACATAGCGATGATATTGTCACGTAGCCCAAATCGGTCCACTTCCCGAATAACTACTTCAGCCATCTGCTCACCAGTGCTTTTCAGGGCAACAGGTATGCCAAGAAAATGCTCAAAATCTTTGCCAGTCACTAGTACTGCAACTCTATCTTCCAAAGTTTTGACACTCCCATGGGCAACTGAGGACAACAGTTTACTATCCCAATGCAAGACCAAATGAGGAGGATTTTCAAAGAGTGACTCTTCGATTTTCTTTGCCATTACTTCTATTGATCGCCCGAGCTCGGTGAACGGTATCTGGAGATACGGAAATTTTTGAAACATCGTGGCCAAGGCTCCTTGCAATTGCTATAAATGAAGTACTTGCTTGTCGAATAGAGAGCTGTTCTCGATCCCAAGTAGACGTGAGTGTCTGATCAAGAGGTTTTAATCTAGGACTTGAACGTAATTTTTTCGTTGCTGGAGGCGAAAACTCGGCCTCGTCACTAGGTGCTGATGATGATGGAGATAAGTCTTCCAGTATAACTGTCTTATTGATGTCAGCGATAGCCTTGTAATGTTTATTCTTATATGAATCATTTTTGTCTTCTTTTCTACACTTAGTTCTTATTTTCGAGGCGAAAACCTTGTCTACTCCACTCATTGACGAACTCATACGATCTTCTCTTTGTGACCTAAGAAACTCTTTATCTTCTTGTGATACGCTATTCATGTCCATCACATTTTGCCGGGAAATGACAAATATCTCGATGAGATCACCTTTCCAAATCTGCCGTTTCACATTTGCTTATCCGTGTTTCTCGATTTCTCTTTACCCAGATTTTGGTATTCTTTGTACAGCTTCTGTATACCAGCACGGATATTCTCCTCCGTCTTAACAGGGATATTTGCTTTCCTCCACACTTCCTGTAGTTTAGTACTGGTAGATTTAGCAGCATCCGAAAGTGTTTCTTTCATTTCCTTGTGATGGTAAATAAAAACTAAAAGTACTTGTTCCTTTGAAGGGAGCCGAGCTCCTAAAAACTCACCACTAGGCACCTTTTCTTGCAGACAAATTCCTCTTTTGGTTCCCATTTTAAAGTTCAATTACCTGCAAATGATGAAAGACAGATATGAGAAACCCCTTAGTACAAAGCACTTCAATATTAGAAATTTGACTAGTTTGAGATAAAAGTGATCAATGTGTGCAACCCCAGTAACGGTGATGACGTGAATCTGTCATTTGTAAGTCCCGCTTTACGTCATCCCATTACATTGAGTAAAAATTTCCCACCCGGGAAATTTCGCATCCATAAAAATCCCCTTGAGGTTATTTTGCTCATTATCAATTTATACCGATAGATGTCTCCCCAGTCACTTTTCACCTTTTTCTTTCTTCGCTAGCAACGGAAGTATGCAAAACACAGTTCGTCACATTCCACTCAAGGTTCAACGTCGTATTTTTGTATTTTTATTCTCAACTGGGGCAAGCCTTTATATATTGAACCGTGTGCAACCTTATATCGTAAGTTGAGACTTTGTGAACTTTTCGGCATGCATTTTAAAAGTTACGTGCTGTTATTTTGAACTTAGATTGTTTCTTGCAACAACGAGTCACGTCACGAAAAACATTAGTAAGGGATTGTGCATTGGATCTATTTTACGAGAACCAACTTTCATTTTATATAAAAATCTTGCGATAGACATTTTTTGTGGTAATCGTCACGCCCAGTTGTTTTAATTTCGTGGTACCATTTTTATATATATATATATATATATTGCATGACCAGTATTCATTTTCGAAATAATTATGTGAGAAGTATTTGATGTCAGTAAGAACTGGAGATTGAACTTTGGCATTGAACCTTGAAACAACCTAGATCCGATACACTTGCTGTAGTTTTTTTTCCGCACGAGCACGTGTCAACCAGGAAGTAACGGCGAAATCTATTACGTAACCTCTATGAGTTTGCAATGCTTTCTGCATGCAGGTGGTTTTGTTTACAGAAGGTGTCAGGGTTTGTGATTTGAACTATAGAAAGGTGAACTTAATATTATTATGTTTATGATCAGTAAATGCAATAGTCAGCTAACTTATAGACCAACACTCTCGCATTAGGTGCAGATTGTTCTGGTTTGAAACCTCTTGTAGAAACTCCAAGATTTCAGTTTTACCCAACATTACAAAGACAGCGAGATGTTACTTGAAAGGAAGTTGGTGAACTGACCAGACGTCACAAAACGACGTCACAAAGATGTAATATCTACTTATTTGGAAAATATATTTATATGAACTATAAATCGCCGTGAAATAATTACATAAACAACTATAATGCTATGTAAAGAAAATACGTACATTTAATCAAAATTACGCATCTAATTTTCACACGTTTGTTTTGCCAACTTCGTGTCGCTTCGTTTCGATATCATCATGATTTATTACTTCCTTTTTATTTAAAAAGTAACTCTCCACAATGCAACTATATTCAAAAATAAATATATAAGTAACATAAATATATATCAGATAAATTGTGAACCAATGGATGTGCAAGAATACACTATTTTCTTCTTTCTGGAATTCTTGAAATATCTCTTAACTATCGAAAAGTATATTACAAAAAGAATAAATTAAACATAATTAATAAAACTAAACAAAACTTAGACATTGGTGCTCATACACTTTTATTTTAGCTTTCAAAATACATTAATTTCTTAGCCATAAAGATTTGAGAATTAATTTATTTTCCATACTTTAGTTTATTTTTACTTTTTACTCCGTTTTCTTAAACTGACCTAACCTAAAGTATTACCAAAAATTATGGCTTCTAATAGTAGACCAGTTATATCTACAATAAAAAATACCATATCAAGAATAAATCCAATGGCATATATAAATTTAAAGATCATGAACACATATTTGGAAATGAACATGAACATTCTATGTGGATTTTAAATATTCACACAAAACTTGCCTCTATGTAAAGAAGGTAAGTAGAACAAAATTCGTTATATTTACAGAAGAAAACACAAAGATGCTAGAATTTATCAAACTCAAAACCATAGGCTACATTTCGAGAACAAGGTATAATTCTATGTTACTTTTAGGTATAGAAATAACTATGCCGATCATATTTGTAAAATTGAATGTTGTTGTTCTTTAATAAAAGAAGTTTAATGGCTTTCAAATACTTCCGAGTAAAGAAACTCCATGAACGCATATTTTTCACTGAAGCATACGGTGTATTCTGATTTAATATTGTTACACCATCGCGTAAAAAAATAAAGAAAGATAGAAATTTAAATCTCAAGTTCGACCAAATTGTGTGTCATAAATCATAAATTGAGAGAAATTTACTAATATTCAAAAATGAGTAGGGAGAACGCTACGTTCTGGGCCACCCCCAAAATTTTGGTTTACTTTTATTGTGTACACCTATACAGTAATATACTCAAAATCGAACTTTGACTGTTACAAAAGTGACATAATACAAGCGCAAAAAAAAAAAGTCAAAGCTCAAATTCCAATTTTCATAGTGCAAAATTGCTAATTTTCAAAAATCCCTCTATAACGTTTGCTAAAATTCTATTTTTCAATAATTAAAGCGAAGTGCTAAGTTAAAAATAAATGCTAAGTTACTTCCGGTCTACTTCCGGTCCACTTCCGGTCCACTTCCGGTCCACTTCCGGTCTACTTCCGGTTTACCTGACAGACACCTGTGGGTTACTGTGGTGTCTTCTGATTGGCTTACTGTTTTAGATGCGGTCCGCGCTTAGGCTACTTAAAGGGTTTTTGTATTACAGATGAGTTAATATTGTGAGAATAGTTGAAGAGTATAAACGTGTTTTTCCAGTGCTCCTCAGTAGTCAAAATCTAACAATTTCATAGTGAGCTTTCTTAGTGTAATTTAACTGAAAATCATGATTTTAGCTGATTTTACAAGTATAAAAATTGAAAATTTGTTTTACGCAAGAGTTTAAATTCCAATTTTATTGTATAAAAATTCTTTTATAGTTGCAGAAGTTCAAAAAAACACAGTTCTACTACACTTGCATGGCGTTGGGATGCACCTGCACTCCACAATATGTCTAAAAGTATATCGAACTAGACGGTTCAAATAATTTCTTAATTGCAATTATTTTTAGAAAGAAACTTCTGCAACACAGAAATGTTGGCAAGAATTCTCATGTAACTTAGTTGTTTTTACTCAGACAAAATCAATAGTTTTGCATTCCAAATATTCCCCGAGTGTGCGTGCGTGTGTGTGTAGATGTGACGTGATATTCTTAACAAGTCGACAATTTGTCATCAGATGTAGGCCTATGTGTTGGTTTTAGATGTTGATAAGTATAGGGAAAGGGAAAAAAAGATTCTGATAATGTTAATATATTAGTGATTTTAAATTGTATTCTTGGTACACACTTGAATTTTGAATTTCTTCCTGAGAAAATTTATATATAAATACCAGAGCTGAAAAAATATTATAATTATAATTATTGTTTTTAAGTTATATTTTATTAATTATCATAAGTTTAAAAGTGCTGTTTTTTCTAATAAATAGAATCTTATTAAATTTTGACAATTGTGCGTTTTGTATTTTTCCCCGAGAAAATTTATATATAAATACCGAGAAACTTCTATTTAAATAACATCTTGTAAAAATGGCAACTTGTATAACCGATTTGCCACTTGAATTGCTGTACAAGATTTTTGAGTATACAGGTGAGGATGTTGCGAGGCTCGTTGAGTTAAGCAAAATAGTGCCTGAATTTCGTCCACCGTGCGAGATGATTTTTATGGACAATCTTCGAAAAATAAGTGGTATTAAAAAGTTACAGAATCCCGAGTCTCTTTTTCGAGCTGCAAGCAAAAAATTGGCTGATAGGATGGACGAGCTTCATGAGGCGAGGGAAGGAAGGAGACGGTATACGGATGATTGGTATAAGTCAAATGCTGAAACAGATAACATTATTACACAACTTATCGCTTTGACTGAAGCACGAACTTTTTTCTAACGTGACATGATATATAAATAAAATACTATTACTAAAAAGGAGATAAACGGATTAACTTTTGCACGCAACCAAATCTTATGAAATATTGATAAAAGATATGCTTTCTATTAAAAATATAATTACTTATAAACATGGAATGCGTGATATTCTCGAAAAATGTAACCTCTCTTTTCTCTCTTCAAGAAGTCGAATCCTATTAAAACAAACAAAAAAAATATCAACACGGACGACAAACATGCATCACATGAAATAACAAACAACTTATTTTGTTTAGTTAAAAAATTCTAAATTTAATATCTAATAAAAACACATGATAACAACTTATTTGAACTAGTTTTCAAATTCAAATATTTAGGAGTAATATTAACAAATTAAAATTATATTAAAGAGGAAATAAAATAAAAAGTAGACTTAATTCAGGAAATGCATGCTATTTTTCTCTAAGAAATTAAAAGTTAAAATATACAAAATAGTAATTCTGCTTGTAGTATTATATGGATGTGAAATTTGGTTGAATATAAATTGAAAGTATTTGAAAATAAGTTTGTTAGGGAAATATTTGGATTTGAAAGGGAACAGAAGATAGGTTAGTGGAGAAGGTTACATAATTTAGAATTACATAATTTATATTTATGTCCAGATATTATTAGAATAATTAAATAAAGAAGATTTAAGTGAACAGGATATGTGCTACAAAGCCCGAATGGTAGAGAAAAAAGGAGTTTACAGAATTTTTGTTGGGAGACCTGATGGTAAGAGGAGGCTAAGACGAAGATGGAAGGATAATATTGAGATGGATCTAAAGGAAATTGCTAGGGATGGTTAAGAATATATAAATGGATAGATGGAAGGCCTGTGTTGCTGCAGCTACGAATTTTCGGGTTTAAGAAGATTAGAGAGTTAGTTAGTTAGTTAGTTAGTTATGAAATCACATGGCACTATAAAAAAATATAATCCCTGGTAGTTAAGTTGAAGTTAAAGATGCTAAAAAGATAAATTATTCGAATTTAAAATACTTAAAAATCTTGTTAATATGTTTGACAAAATGTACACTTCATGATATATTATAAAAGAAAGATGCATCATATCTATTGCTCTTTAATTTTGTTTAGAATATGCTATTAGGAAGGTAAAAGAAACTAACGAAGTACTGTGACTCAACTGCAGATGATATAAATACAATTAAGAATAATGCTAAAATATTTTTCAAAGCATCTAAGGAAATTAGCACAGGCCGAAACTAAGTCACAATTACTCGATTTTGAACCAGTTTCCAAATTCAAGTACTTAGGAGTAATACTAACAAATGACAAGTAGGATTAATTCTGAAAATGCATGTTATTTTTCTCTTCATAAATTTTTGTATTTTTGTTTAATATCTAAGAAACGAAAAATTGAAGTATACAATAATAGTTAATTTGTCTGTGGATGTGAAAATTTGATCCCTTAAAGATAAATTGAGGTGTATTTGAAAATAAGATTCTTAGGAAAATATTTCAGCCTAAAAAGGATCAAGAAACAAGTGAATGGTGAAAGTTACATAATTTAGAAGTACATAATTTATGTTAGTTTTTAAGTATTATTAGATTGATGATTAAATCACGAATACTTAGGTGGGCACGAATGAGAAAGGAATAAAGGAGATTTTACAGGAATCTTGTTAGGAAACCTGATGGTAAAGGACCAAAAAACGAAGATGGAGATGAATCTAAAAGAAATCGGTAAAGATTGGAATAGAATATATATACATTTTGCTCAGGATAAGTACAAATTGAACTGTAACCACGAATCAAGAGGGCTAGAGAATTAATTATTTAATATTTAATGTAATAAAGTTGGTAATATAGTATTCTTATTGAGAAGAGAATTTCTACAAAACTTATTTTCCTCGTACGTTTACTAATAGCAGTTACATTTGACATGTTTGACTAATCGTGAAGATGAGTATCACAGTACGTTTTATTGTTCTTATATAAACGTTTCAGAATGTATAAGAACGTTTACCGAAACGTTTTAACGTTTAATATTAAATATTTAAATATTATATATATATAATATTATATTATATATAAACAATAATTATAATTATAATATTTTTTTCAGCTCTGGTATTTATATATAAATTTTCTCAGGAAGAAATTCAAAATTCAAGTGTGTACCAAGAATACAATTTAAAATCACTAATATAATCACATTTTCAGAATCTTTTTTTCCCTTTCCCTATACTTATCAACATCTAAAACCAACACATAGGCCTACATCTGATGACAAATTGTCGACTTGTTAAGAATATCACGTCACATCTACACACACACGCACGCACACTCGGGGAATATTTGGAATGCAAAACTATTGATTTTGTCTGAGTAAAAACAACTAAGTTACATGAGAATTCTTGCCAACATTTCTGTGTTGCAGAAGTTTCTTTCTAAAAATAATTGCAATTAAGAAATTATTTGAACCGTCTAGTTCGATATACTTTTAGACATATTGTGGAGTGCAGGTGCATCCCAACGCCATGCAAGTGTAGTAGAACTGTGTTTTTTTGAACTTCTGCAACTATAAAAGAATTTTTATACAATAAAATTGGAATTTAAACTCTTGCGTAAAACAAATTTTCAATTTTTATACTTGTAAAATCAGCTAAAATCATGATTTTCAGTTAAATTACACTAAGAAAGCTCACTATGAAATTGTTAGATTTTGACTACTGAGGAGCACTGGAAAAAAAGTTTATACTCTTCAACTATTCTCACAATATTAACTCATCTGTAATACAAAAACCCTTTAAGTAGCCTAAGCGCGGACCGCATCTAAAACAGTAAGCCAATCAGAAGACACCACAGTAACCCACAGGTGTCTGTCAAGTAAACCGGAAGTAGACCGGAAGTGGACCGGAAGTGGACCGGAAGTAAACCGGAAGTGGACCGGAAGTGGACCGGAAGTAGACCGGAAGTAACTTAGCACTTATTTTTAACTTAGCACTTCGCTTTAATTATTGAAAAATAGAATTTTAGCAAAAGTTATAGAGGGATTTTCGAAAATTAGCAATTTTGCACTATGAAAATTGGAATTTGAGCTTTGACTTTTTTTTTTGCGCTTGTATTATGTCACTTTTGTAACAGTCAAAGTTCGATTTTGAGTATATTACTGTATAGGTGTACACAATAAAAGTAAACCAAAATTTTGGGGGTGGCGCAGAACGTAGCGTTCTTCCTACTAAAATGATATATGTCATCATCAATATTTTTTGAAAACAATGTACGATCCAAATTTTAGAACACCACATGTATACAGGCAATATTAAGATTATTTGGTGAATTTGTCACTTAACTCTAATAGTCCATGGACCAGCCCAGATATCGATACCATCCGAGGGGGCAAAACTTACGGAATGGTGCTAAAATATTTGTTGCGTCAATTTGAGTACAATAATATGGGATAACCGTTCCAAATTAGTATCTTTTTCATTTTTATTAGACGTTACATGTCCTTGCATTAGTTTCATTAGTCATGCATCATTTACACAAGTTCACAACTTAGACGAAAGAATCATTTTCTGTGAAATAATGCACTGGGTTTTTCTTCGTATATCTATTTAACGAAAGTTTGTGTACATTGTTATTATTGTTATTATTATTATTTTTTGTATGAAAACATAAGCAGTAGGCTTCACTGAGCATTACGACGTCCCTTGACATGACAATCAGACAAATATTGTATTTGTCTTCGACCAAGCTCTGTATGCAAAAGGGAACAATCAGACAAATCCCATAATACCATCATCGTGAGGCTTGGAGTATTTCATATCATCGGCACACTATTGTAAATATTAGGGAAGCGCTTTAGAGATGTTTCAAGACCTCTACATTGAGTCTGAAGTGATAGCCGAAGGCTTCATTACTGCCTGTATGGTTGGTCGAAAGTATAAAAGTACAGTTTGGCTACGTAAGCTGGTGTATGAGGCTTTCAAGCGATTGACATGAAAAGGTTCTCCGTCATGGTTGGAAGGTACTCTTGTTTAGGATATGGTTCATTAGGGTAAGGCACTGCAGACCATTGAAGGTCTTGGACAGGAAGTTTGAACACGCCTCACGTGCAATCATCACTTGGAAACTGTCGTTTCTCATAAGTGGGAGTGAGAACCTCTCACGCTTCTGGATGTCTCCTTTAGAGATCTTTCTAGGCCTGATCTGAGCGTCTAGAGAGGGAGACTGGATACTGCATTTAGCATCCATTCGAGCAATGTTACCATGGTGTTTTGCATATGACGGGCTGAATTATATAGGTAGAAACTATCCCATACTACTATGCACAGATGTGTTAGCTGGCCACTACACTCCCACATGTGGACTATGAATTCATGCGAGAAGGCTTTTCAGCTCAACTCAGCTCCACCAACCTTTTTTCCGAACCCCTGTTGACAAATTAATTGTAGTAACTGTGAACAAGGATACCCAGACACCAGGAGGAACACAGGGATTTAGTTTGAAGGACGTTGCAGTGATTCAAGTACCAATTTACAGATGGGTACAAAAGAACATCTCTGAAGCAACTGAGAGACATGATAGGTTGACGCAAGTCCAAATTTGTCCAATCCATATCTACAACGTCCAAGGATCAGAATAGACGGAGCAGATGCGAAGTCTCTCATTGATCTCATGGAGAACAGCTGGCTGAATTCTGTGTATTCTGATGAAACTGACTTGGTTATAGACTGTCCATTGACAGCATTGATCAACCAGATGTAGTCTAGGATCTTATGAGAGATCGTTAAGTCGTAGTGGAAGCGTATCACACATTCGACGTTAAATGAAATTTTATGATAAAATAACACAGCAAAAACCTGAAGACCTTCTCCAATGTCTGCACAAAGAGAGTCCATAGATCGGAAACAGAAGAGGTTCTGAAGGCAAACCGAAATATCTTTAGCCATATGATTGTGGTAGCTGAGAGTAGGAAACAACATGAAACTGGTCCTGGCCTATCCACTGGACCCATTACCATGGGCACATGCTCATGCAAATGTTGAACGTTCCCTTCGAAAGACAAGGAAGGCCGCATTAGCCAGAGAGCTCGAAAAGAATGTTCACCGCCAAGCTCCTTCATTGACTGAGTGAACCTTGTGCAAAATATAATGGCAAAAAAGAAAACCTTTTGGCAGCTGTCAATGTTGGTTTTGACCAGAGCCCTCTATAAGGGAGCACAGAATGAAATGGTAGATGTTGTCTTAGATGCCTCCGCCAGCGTTCAATCAAATGTGCTAAAAAATTGTACAGGAGTTCATCACAGCTATCCAGTATGGTAGCATCGCAGATTGCAGGAGGACATCACATCCAGTACTGGAGAAAATTCTTGAATGTTCTTGTATAGTTCACTCAATAACATCAGCTTTTTTAAGTTTCAAGTAGTAGAATAGCAGTTCTGTAGAAGAGTGGAAATACCCGCAATGCAGACAGATGTTGAATAACAAGGTTCTGTACGTGACCTGCGAGGAAACCTGCTGCAAGATAATGGAGAGTGAGTGGGAAGAATTGGAAGAGTTGTGGTCCACATAAAAGGAAGCCAACACACGTCTGTTCCAACATGCCTTGCATGCTGCAAATGCTGGGTCAAAGACAGCCCTGATTGCAGCTGAAGATACCGATGTCATGGATCTTTGGTTTGGGTTCCAAAAGAAGATCCTCTGACCCATTAACCAGAAGTGTGGGACTCAGAATCGAACACACTCTGTCGACATTGGCAAGCTAGCAAGTTCAATCGGAAAGAACATATGCGACAGTCTAATTGGATTACATGATTTCACAGGTTGTGACACTGTCAGTGTCTTTACCGGTTCTTGGAAGATCATAGCTCTGAACATGGTCAAAAGGACCACTCCCACCAGAAAATATTTAGTCAACTTGGCCAGTCGGAGATAAGTGATGAAGTTTTGAAGAAGATCGAGCAGCTTACCTGCTGCATGCATGTGTTCCGGATGCCAACAATGGCGAGGTAAATGGATCGCGCTTTCATTTATTCTGAACCAAGAGGGGAGAGGTTGATTCCAACCGCCTGCCACCATACGAGCCAGCAATATGGAAGTGTTTCCTGCAAGCAAACTCTACCTAGCCAATCACTACAGAACATGGATGGATGAATGGTGGAGAATGCAACGGTGTCATTCAGTGAATGCTTTCGCAACCTGCACCTGATGTTGTTTTAGAACTGCTAGCATGCATTGTTGCGATCCTGCAATCTGCCAAACTGCACTTGCCTTTCTAAAGGACTCATGTGCATATACATGTGCAAGTTAGAACCTGCAATAACCAAAACAGAAGAATGGTGAAAGAATCTGATTTTCAACTCGAGGACTCACACGATGACTTTTATGTGAGCAGTATGATGATTGATTTTTACAACGTTTTATTGCAGTAATAGTCATAATTTGCTTTTTTATAATAATGATCTGAACCAGAAAACTGTCGAAGTTAACAATGAACAATAAAATGTTTTCTAGCTTTTGTGTTAATCATTATTGATTTACCGAACCGGTGAACTGCAACCTGTATGATGCGGTCCACTAAGCCACAAAAGTAATGACTGGGAGAGTTTAGTTGCTACTATTGCATTCTACATTACAATGTGCAATCATGTTATGCTAAAATAAGGTAACATAGAATAATTTTGTAGCTTATTTTGCTTTGAATTAAGTACTTTCCAAAAAGAAGCAATGTTTATCAGCCCGAAAAGCTTTTCAGGGGATAGGAAATAAAACTGATTGCAGCTCCCATTAAGCTACCACACTTCTGAGGTTATCATATTACAAAATTTCCCTCACACACGGAGAATTACAAAAATCATTACTAGAACTGCCACTCCAGGTGGTTACCAATAATTGAAATTTTAAACCCAAGCTCATGGACTATACTTAACATGAATGACTATCTCCAAAAGACAAGCGGTTATTGAAACAGAATAACCAACACCGAGTAACACAAAACTTCCAATAATATGTGAAATCGTCAACGGAAGGAGGATTTGTTCCGTTTTACTTGTGCGTGTCAGGGATAAACCGTTCCTGCTTGTTCCGTTGCTGTTAACGACTTCTCTCTCCCACTGCTGGATGATACCAGAGTCTCTGAGCCTTCGCAATACAATGTTAAAGGCTGGCACAAGTGGAGATCCTTTGTGAAATGTAAACCCCACATGTCCATAAACGGCGCTTTCACTCATTACATGTAATTGTTTCAAAGTGTCTTCCTCAAGAAAGTCAACGTTGCATACATAGCCTGAAGAAAGCTTTTCAACTGCTACTGCTACTTCACCATTCCTAGCCAAAGAGTTAATTTTGTTTAAATCTTCAAGCAACATAAACCGTTGGTGAATGATTCTCAAATTGCTATCTGTAGATCCGTCAAGCAGTTCTGACCATATTGGATCGTCAGCTGCCCATGGCAAAGCAGAAAGCGCAAGTTCTTCAAGGGTATCAATTGCATCTTCATACCTAGGAATTGTGAGAAAGGAAACAAGATTACAGTTGTATGCTGTTATTAGTAGCATCGAGATGACGTAAAAACATACAACCAGATGTCTCGTAGGATTCTGCCCATCGTATGGTATTGCAACTCCCACCAAAATTCCAACAGAGTGGAATAAAGTGTAATTGTAAATAGCAAATGGGTTTTCTGTGTAAGGGAATAGGTAGGTGCTTTTGCACAATGGAAACAATATATAAGGTAAACGAGAAAAAAATAAGAAAAGTAATTTTTGATATCCACACCCAATTCGAAAGTGGAGTAAATATAGACCACAAGTAGTACCGAAGTTTTGGTAACGGTGTTAGCAAGGTTATACTGGATGTACGGAAAGTATCCGAGCTGTCAAAATATTCCAGAAGCTGCTCTGCAATATATCCGGAGGGAATACTTGCCTGGTAATTTCTTCTCAATAAAAGTGAATAAAATTATGTCCCAGAAACCCATTCGTCTGATGTACCCCAATTTGGATCAGTGACAACTATATCCCAAGTGAAATTGTAGTGTTTTGAAATTTCCAACATGATTCTGTATTCGGTCCCCTCACAATATTCACCTTCAATCATTACAGCTGGAACGTAAGGTGCCACAAGCAATTTTAGGGATTTACCATTTAAGTTCATCAACTTATCAGTTACAAGATCAAAATTTAAAATTAAATCATTGTTTTCCCACTTTCCAAGAACTTTAAGTATGTCAGGTTTCAGCATGTCCCCTGTGGTGTGCGATGATACTGCATATTTTGTATTTCCAAAATCACTAGCATTTCTTATTGGAGATATAATATAGATATAAGGAAATAGTCTCATCCACTCAAAAGTGTTGTACTTTTGTACGAAATTTTCTCCACTTTCCTTGTACAGTACTATATACCTCCTGTTCTTCCTTTGTATAGACATTGTAGTACTTTCCATAATACACAAAAAAGTTTCGGATAAATTTGAGTCTTCAAGAATAAAAGTCGTGCATCCTTGATTCATTGCTTCTAGAAACATACTGCACGTGTTGTTAGTTTCCTCTAGGTGTTTCCTCGATTTATGGAGAAATGGTACATATCCATCGATATTTAAGTTTCCATCTACACTTAAAACATTTGTAACAGTCACCACACATCTACCTTCACGTAGGAAGTTGTTCAGAAGAATCTTCAATACATCCTGGATACCATTAATTTCTCCCTGGTTAGGAATCATGCCCTTCGAGAAGAGTGTGTATGTAGTCATTATCAGGAGTACCCTCTTCATTGTTGACGAGGCTCTAGTAATATACTAAAATTAATTATAAATTTAATATGTTTGTTAGGGTGTTTCATTTTGTAAGGCAAAAAATAAAATGTAAAATTTTTGCAGACTTTGCTTACGCCCCGAGTCTCAGTGATGTAAAAGATATATATGTCAAATTTCAAGAAGATTGGATAATATTTAGAGGTTGCACACATTGATCAGTTTTGTAAAAGTAGGGAAAAAATACGATTTTTCAATGTTAATTACTTTTATTGGGAAAACTAGAAATCACAAACTTAAAATAATATTAAAACTAGACACTAAGATTAATAGGTAGTATGATAGGCAAAACATGTGTTATATTAATCAACTTTGAACGATGCAATCCCTTCTTTTGTTCGCTTGGTGACGACTTTTCTGTGATGCTCGACTGCCCTCAACAAGAATTGTTTTTCTTGTTCGTCTCTGACCGATTCGTTAAAAATTTTTAATCAGAGCAATTCCTCTTTCTGCGGTATCATTGGCCACCTTAAGAGCGTTCACATGGCTTCTTAGAGAATCACTGCAGTATTTTGTCACGTCGTGGATCCCAAACAATTCAAAGAACTTCTTTGTTTTATTAGTAACGAAATGGCTCATGTCTTTTCCTTCAAAAATTAGGTTTTTACCCTCTAATCGTTTCATTTCCTTTTTCTTTGCAGGTTTGGTTTCTAAATTTTTAGTCATATTTTCCTTATCAGCCTGAGTAATACCTTCGCTTAGCAACTGTGAGAGCACTTTTTTTGACGTCTGCATCTGGGTAAGTGCTCAGAAGCTGAATCACTGTTTGGAGCCCATCGACTTACAATTGCCTCGTGCCAAAAGCGAACATATATGAGGCTGACAAAATGTGTAACCCGTTTCATTCCTTTCAATTCTCGTTGAGCAATATTCAACTATTTAGTGAAGAGGACAATTTTAAGTGCATATATTGCCTTTGCCATCCACCTTGCTTGATGCAGAGCCCCTGGGATCCTGAAACTGAAGTCGTTTTGAGACCAACCTCCTAGGTACAGGAGTGAGAGTTGTAATAACTCTTTGTAGTCTTCTCTTGGATGACTTTCGCCTTCTAGGACATTTTGGATGTAGTTAACCATTTTCACTCGTTGTTCTTCTAGAAAGCCTTGAACGGGACTTTCTTCATCCAGCATTGTCGTATATGACTTCTTATCAAGTGAAGCCAACAGACTTTGGAACGTCCGAAAAATCTGGATGTCAGGACCACTTGATGGTACGCCACAACACTCTTCAAACACTCCTTTCAATATTAGGTCATGGGTGTGATGACGGCAAGCCAACCACAACAATGTTCGTCCGAATTCCCTTTCAATTCTGGTACATGCCCCTTGGATCAGTCCTGTATTAGATGCTGTAGTATCAAAACACATAGCGATGATATTGTCACGTAGCCCAAATCGGTCCACTTCCCGAATAACTACTTCAGCCATCTGCTCACCAGTGCTTTTCAGGGCAACAGGTATGCCAAGAAAATGCTCAAAATCTTTGCCAGTCACTAGTACTGCAACTCTATCTTCCAAAGTTTTGACACTCCCATGGGCAACTGAGGACAACAGTTTACTATCCCAATGCAAGACCAAATGAGGAGGATTTTCAAAGAGTGACTCTTCGATTTTCTTTGCCATTACTTCTATTGATCGCCCGAGCTCGGTGAACGGTATCTGGAGATACGGAAATTTTTGAAACATCGTGGCCAAGGCTCCTTGCAATTGCTATAAATGAAGTACTTGCTTGTCGAATAGAGAGCTGTTCTCGATCCCAAGTAGACGTGAGTGTCTGATCAAGAGGTTTTAATCTAGGACTTGAACGTAATTTTTTCGTTGCTGGAGGCGAAAACTCGGCCTCGTCACTAGGTGCTGATGATGATGGAGATAAGTCTTCCAGTATAACTGTCTTATTGATGTCAGCGATAGCCTTGTAATGTTTATTCTTATATGAATCATTTTTGTCTTCTTTTCTACACTTAGTTCTTATTTTCGAGGCGAAAACCTTGTCTACTCCACTCATTGACGAACTCATACGATCTTCTCTTTGTGACCTAAGAAACTCTTTATCTTCTTGTGATACGCTATTCATGTCCATCACATTTTGCCGGGAAATGACAAATATCTCGATGAGATCACCTTTCCAAATCTGCCGTTTCACATTTGCTTATCCGTGTTTCTCGATTTCTCTTTACCCAGATTTTGGTATTCTTTGTACAGCTTCTGTATACCAGCACGGATATTCTCCTCCGTCTTAACAGGGATATTTGCTTTCCTCCACACTTCCTGTAGTTTAGTACTGGTAGATTTAGCAGCATCCGAAAGTGTTTCTTTCATTTCCTTGTGATGGTAAATAAAAACTAAAAGTACTTGTTCCTTTGAAGGGAGCCGAGCTCCTAAAAACTCACCACTAGGCACCTTTTCTTGCAGACAAATTCCTCTTTTGGTTCCCATTTTAAAGTTCAATTACCTGCAAATGATGAAAGACAGATATGAGAAACCCCTTAGTACAAAGCACTTCAATATTAGAAATTTGACTAGTTTGAGATAAAAGTGATCAATGTGTGCAACCCCAGTAACGGTGATGACGTGAATCTGTCATTTGTAAGTCCCGCTTTACGTCATCCCATTACATTGAGTAAAAATTTCCCACCCGGGAAATTTCGCATCCATAAAAATCCCCTTGAGGTTATTTTGCTCATTATCAATTTATACCGATAGATGTCTCCCCAGTCACTTTTCACCTTTTTCTTTCTTCGCTAGCAACGGAAGTATGCAAAACACAGTTCGTCACATTCCACTCAAGGTTCAACGTCGTATTTTTGTATTTTTATTCTCAACTGGGGCAAGCCTTTATATATTGAACCGTGTGCAACCTTATATCGTAAGTTGAGACTTTGTGAACTTTTCGGCATGCATTTTAAAAGTTACGTGCTGTTATTTTGAACTTAGATTGTTTCTTGCAACAACGAGTCACGTCACGAAAAACATTAGTAAGGGATTGTGCATTGGATCTATTTTACGAGAACCAACTTTCATTTTATATAAAAATCTTGCGATAGACATTTTTTGTGGTAATCGTCACGCCCAGTTGTTTTAATTTCGTGGTACCATTTTTATATATATATATATATATATATATATATATATATATATATTGCATGACCAGTATTCATTTTCGAAATAATTATGTGAGAAGTATTTGATGTCAGTAAGAACTGGAGATTGAACTTTGGCATTGAACCTTGAAACAACCTAGATCCGATACACTTGCTGTAGTTTTTTTTCCGCACGAGCACGTGTCAACCAGGAAGTAACGGCGAAATCTATTACGTAACCGCAACGCATGAATTTGACCGCATCAATTTGACGACTTGGATATTACGAACAGTCTGGCTAATTCTCAACTAGAACTTTCGAAGGTACGTAAGAAATACGTGTGTTTATAGTGAATGGAACTTATGTAACAAAACTCAAATACATATTTGCCTATTTACTGCAAAAAGGGGATTTTTTCTGAATGGCACATACTTACTATTCACGCGGATTCTTCTGAGAGTCGTGCCCATTTATCGCTGTTAAAAATTGTGAACCTTAATATATCGATGATTTGCGGAAGTGATTTTTGCTTTACTAAAAGACGTGGTAACAGATGGGGATTTTGAATGCATCATGTGTATAAAATAAATGTCAGAAGTGAGAAATAGATATGTACTTGTGCGTGTACTAAGTAATAGTGTAGAACAGCGTCGCAACAGTAAGCCAAAAGTGCAACCGATTTCAGGTATGACCTAAGATTGCAATTCTGCGAATATTCATTCAACCTAAAGACATCGTAATGAAAGTCCCTTTTTACTTGCAACAACAAAAACGAGACGAATAATAACTAGCAGCGTATCTAGAATTTCATGAGCATCTAATTCTCTTAAAATGCAGGCAGAAATTTAAATTTTTAATAATTACAATTTTTGTATTTTTTATAAATTAGTAAAACTCGTGTGTTGAATGTAAAAAATGCTAAACTTTTAATGAAGTAAATTTTATCAGCAATATTGTCCGTAGGTAAAAAGGCGTATTTTTTAATTGGATTGTTAGTTTTTGATTATAATTTATTCTGGCCAAGAAATACCAAAAATAAGAATTGTCGGTTGTACATAAACTGGAATTTTGTTGTGAAAGCTTATTAAAATTAGAATGAGATATTGAATGAATGTTGCTACAGCTAAATTGTTAAATAAATGTGTATAGTTGAAATTGATACCTTTTTCATTGGTGTGAGTCATGATTGGCGATGGAACTGATATAAGGTTTGTTGTATAACTTACCGAATTTTGGAAGGGTAAAGAAGAGTGTGGTTATACGTCACGTATTTTGTCAAACTGTTGTTATTGTGGGAATTATTCCGTATACATATCGGCGAACCCCGTAACAAGTAAAAATTGTAATTGTGGTTCCTCGATTTTTATATCGTCCACGCTAAATATACCTCTGCAAGTATTGGCCTCTAATTCGAGCTTCCATTTTTATGGGACATCGAGGAACGGCGTTACAAAGATTGGCAGTCAGAGCATGGCCATTTTCCCTTTTTCTTTCATTAAGTGAAGTTTGAAGTGAATAAATTTTTCCCACCCGCCCACCCTATTGGAATATTGGATTTTGGCTTGGGATATTGAGTGATTTATTTGGTGTGTGACTATATGTGCCTTTTGTTTTCAGCATAATATATTTACATTGTATTTTGAAATTTTTTGGTTGATGCATTTCCCCTCCCCCTTTTTTCATATTTATTGGTTTTATTTTTATGCTAAGATTTTGTTGCAGTTACCTTATCTTACGTTCCTTCTCTTTTGAAATAAAAATTGACAGTTTTCAAATTTAACTTTGCAGTTCATAAGTAGTGGGAATTGGACGAGTCTACGTCATTTTTTGTATATCGTTTAAAATTTGATTTACTTTGATTATTTTATCGTTGAAGGTTATATTTTTGGTTTTGTGCACTGGTCGGGTAAGGATGTCTGTGGTTTCACCAGTTATTAGGCCTTTTAGGTTGAATTTTTCACCACCATTATTGCATACCAGACAGGTTAATAATAAGTTCAGTAATTTTTTGCTCCCTCCGGAAGAGACTCCTGTCACAAGTTACATTCGATATTCTTTAGCACATGAGATAATTTGTGATTTACCATGTATAGATGGAGAGGTCCTCCATAGGGTGGTATTGTTTTTAACTACCTTGCATAAAGCATTTTCATTGCAACTACTCGACTTGGAATCACTGCTATTTATGGCATATAGTAAAACTTCGGGTATTTTTCGCACCATTTGGTACGAAATTTTGATTTTAAAGTATCCTTGGCCAATTATGATTAAAACAATTTGGAGTCGCTTGACAAATTTGAAAACCTTGAGGGATTTAATACAATTTTATGTGACTCGTCAACAAAGAGCAAATGAGTTCTTGTCAAGTTATATCCGCGAGGTGGATATTTATTTTCATATCTTTCCTTTAGATTGGACACAGGATAAACTGGTTGAAACTATAATAAATGGACTTAGTATGAATACTCGTTTGCATTTAGTGTATTATTCTCGTCCGAGGTCAATAATGGAGTTTATTACTATTGCTCAAGAAATATGGCCTATGGAACTTCGTGATTTTTCGGACAAGATACAACCTTCTGTTATTTCTAGAGCCACACAAGTTGAAATGATTGAGGATCGATTAGAGGGGGTTGAAGTTTCTATGGATGTCGAGCACTGTGAGAGACAGAAGGATGAAGTGAGGTCAGTTCCTCGGGAGGAAGATAAAGTCTCTACAAAATCTATTAATGTATTGGATACAGTTTTTACGGTTGCTTCAGAATTGCAATTTCAGTGTTCCTTTGCAGAAGAGGAAAAGTGTATTCCTGTTTTGACTGCTACTGTTAATTCGACTTCTTCTCGTTTGTTATTGGATTCTGGGAGTTCAGTGTCATTGATATCAAGTACCTTCTTCGCAACTTTAAAACAGAAATCACCAATAGTTCATGATGTTGCTCAGGACTTATTGTCGATAAACAACCAAACAGTTCACTTAAATTCCCGTACTGAGTTGTCATTGCGTATTGGACATTTGACCTGGAAATGGTATTTTTGGCTTTCTGATTCGCTCCCTTTTCCGATAATTTTAGGGTATGATTTTTTATCCCACACTAAAGCTAGATTGTCTTTCGAGGAGCGGATGCTCTCCTTCCCATTTTCAACGATTCCGATACACTTCGGGTCTTCAAAAAAAGAAAAGGCTCCTTCAGTTCCTTCTTCTGTTAAGGTTAATGATTCGATTCCTTTACAAATTTCAGAATCTTCAGATCTTCAAACTCTCATGGTGCAATATGAGGATGTAATTACTGAGAAGGTGGGCACATGTACATTGGATCCTGTTTCAATTCCCGTGATATCGGATATTCCATTTAGATGTAGACCGTTCCAGTTGAATCCACACCAAACGGCAATTTTGCGTCAACACATTGACGACTTAATAGAACAGAATATCATCGAGGAGTGTAGTTGTGCTTATTCAAGCCCGTGTTTTCTGGTTGACAAGAAGGATGGTTCTTACAGATTAGTATGTAGTTACAAGCAGTTGGATAGACTTATAGCTTACGACAATTTCCCACAAGCTCGTATTGATTTAATTTTCCAACATCTGCAGTCTGCTAAGGTTTTTTCTTGTCTTGATTTATGTAAGAGATTCCACCAGATAGGATTAGACGAGAAGAGTAAGGATTTGACTGCGTTTGTCACGTTTTTTGGCCAATACCGTTACACCAGAGTTCCTTTCGGCATTAACTTAGGTACGCAATTGCTGACTCGAGCCTTAGACAAAATTCTAGGGAAGTTTAAATACAAGTTCTTAGTCAATTATGCAGATGACCTCCTTATATTTAGTCCTGATGAAGAATCTCATTTGGAGCACTTAAGATTGGTTCTTCAAGCATTGAGGGAGGCAAGTTTGACTGTTAATCCGAAGAAATCTACTTGGATGCAACGACAAGTAAAGTATTTGGGATACATTTTGGGGGAGGAAAATTAACATTGGATCCGGAGCGAATATCTGCTATTCAACAGATCCCTCCTCCTAAGAACGTTAAAGCTATTCAGAGGATTTTAGGACTTACTGGGTACTATTCAAAATTCATTCCTGCATATGCGGAGTTAACTAGCTTTTTGTCCGACAAAAAGAAAAAGGGAGTTCAGTTTGTTTGGTCAGAGGAGGACCAGGTTAAGTTTGATCATTTGAAGAGTGTCTTTATTAAACATACTGTACTGGCTTTACCTGATTTTTCGAAAGAATTCATTTTGCAATGTGATGCTTCTAACTTAGCTCTAGGGGCAACCTTGAATCAACAGGAATCAGATGGATCGTTGCGGCCAATTGCTTTCGCTTCGCGAAAACGCACTGATTTGGAACGAAAACAGTCTATATATGAGGCAGAGTGTTGTGCCATTGTATATGGATTTAAGAAATTTGAAACTTATCTTACAGCAAAACCCTTTGTTCTACAAACTGATAATCAGGCGCTTTCTTGGTTATTGCGTCATCCTGAGCAGTATGGAAAATTTGGTCGATAGTTGTTGTATTTATCTCGCTTCTCATACACAGTGGAGCATATTCCATCTAGATTGAATCCAGTGGTTGATTGTCTGTCTCGGATGTATACACCGGATGAATTTCAAGTATCTCAACCGCCTATTTCTAGTTTTGCATGTGCTGCTCCTAAGTTCCAGATAATTCCGTTTGATAAGGCCGATATAATTCATCTTCAGGCTCAAGATGCTAGTTTGTCTCCTATTATTCAGGAAATCCAGTCTGGCAAAACAGTGAAGCATTATCGCTTGTTTCAAAATTTGTTGGTTTGGCAACCTCCTAAGTTGAACCATTCTCTTGTTGTGGTACCAAGTGCCTTACAATTATTAATTTGTAGATATTATCATGATGTTCCTGCAGGTGGTTCACATTTGGGGGTTCGAAAATGTCAAAAGAAGATTTCTGCACTTTTTTGGTGGCCTACCTGTGCCCAGGATGTACGTAAATACATTAAATCGTGTGATACTTGTCAACGTGCTAAACTAGTTATACGTAAACCCCCCGGTTGCTTATCATCAGAAGTCATAAAACATCCTTGGCGCCGTTTATACATAGATTTGGTCGGTCCCTTGGTGCGTTCCTCAAGGGGAAATTGCTTCATTTTGGTGGTAGTTGATGCCTTTTCAAAGTGGGTCTCTTTATATCCACTGCGATCCGCGACATCAGTACAGGTTATTGACAAATTGCGACAACTCTTCCTTACATTTGGAGCACCTTGTGAGTTAGTGTCGGATAATGCTACATATTTCAGATCACGTTTATTTAATGACTTTCTGCTTGAAGCACAGGTGAAGCATATTTATACCAGCGTATATTATCCAAATCCATCATTGGCTGAACGTTTCATTAGGAATCTTAAGGCTTCTCTTATTGCGTATCATTCAGAAGACCATACTAAGTGGGATTTAAATTTAACTGCCATTCCATTTGCGTTTAATACTGCCGTACATGATAGTTTTCAGACCAGTCCATCACAAATTATTTTTGGAAGGGATATTGATGGTCCCATGAATTTTCATTGGGAGCTTCAATCAGACGTAGAACTTGGTGGTCCGCCATCTGGTAGTCGGGCTCAGTGTTGGGCGGAAGCATATTCTAATCTCTTGAAGGCTTGGAATACTAGGAAGAAAAGATACGATGCATCGAGAAAACCAGTTTCTTATAAGGTTGGAGACCTAGTTCTTTATAAAACTTGTCCACAAAGCAAGGCCTTACAAAATATTTCGGCTAAATTGATGGAACGTTGGTCGGGTCCGGCCCAAGTTTTTAAACTGTTGGGTTCTGTCACGGTGTTATTGGTGGATCCGGATACTCAGTTATATTTGAGGAAAGTTCATGTAAGTCATATCAAGCCCTATCACTCAAGAGAAGATCCTGATTCGGATATTGCTTTGGCTGATTCTCAGGTATCTGATATAATGCAATCATCTAATGTCTCAGGTCAGAATTCTGGAATTCCAGATAATGCTAATAATTGTTTACAATCTAGTCCGGCTAATCATATTTTCTGTAGATACTGTAAAGAATCGGGACATTTGATTACTCAATGTAACAAAAGACCTAAACGTTCCCACAATAACAATTTGCAACGTAGAAATTAATGGTATGTTCTTTGTATTTTTATATATCATGTATTAGATTAATGGCATTTTCTTGGTTGTTTACTGTCTCTTTACAGAGGGTCCTCTGATGTATTTATCGAGTGTCACGATAGCAAGACAACGATGGTAAAATAAAAATAACTATGTGTATTTGTGCAAAATTTTGTCCTGATGTTATATGTCGGACTAAGATTCTATAGCTATATAATTATCAAGGGAGTGACCTTTAACTGTTTTCTTTAGTATGTCATTTGGATTCATATATTTGGATTGAGTAACTAAAGTATGTTCTCGTTTTTTGATGAAATTTTTGGTACTATTTATATTTTTGTGTTGAGGTTTCAAAAAAAAATCATAAATGATCATTGTCACATGCATGGAGTTAAAATTTTCCTGCCATAGATTCTGTAATAGATGCTCGTTTTTCTAGTGTTTTCCCTGCTAAATTGTCTCATTTAATTCTCAACTCTTTCCTATTACTTCTTCTCTTCAATTTTTTTATTTTTATTATTTTTTTTTCGTTGCATGAAATTTTTCGAGAAAACTGGGACAACAAGCATTTGGAACAACTGCAACAAGGAAACTTACAACGTTCATCTTTAAGGAAGATTTGGCATGGTTACTGGAACGTTATGCTTAATTGGATTAGCATCATCTTATGCAGCGATCATCAAGACGTCTTGAATCATTTTGACAACCATCTTGAATCATCTTGAATCAATTTGACAATCATTTCGGATCATCGTGAAACAACCTTATCATGTTAACCAGCGTCAGTTGTCTATCATATTTTTGAACTCACTATTTTCTTTTTGCTCTACATCAGTTATGAAGTGTTATGTTTATTATTAATTATTGCTGCGTTTGTCATAAATTCTGTATCTATTTTAGAGTTTTGCGAATCATGTGGATTAGTTTACTTGGAGTTATAATGTTTTTACAATAATGGAGTATAGTTTTAAGTAATTAATTCTTGAGGTCAATTCCCAAGAAGAAGTCTTATGGGAACATAAGGGTAATTAAGCATTTCCATAGTAAATAAGTGGTTGATCTGCCTGTTAAGTTTCAAGTTGGATAAATAATTTCCGGCATAGAGGTAGTATAATAATGTTGGTCTTTTTATGGATACCGAGATGCTCATTTTGGGGTTGGTTTTCTTTCATCGTCGGTTGGGGGAATTTGTAACGGTGATGACGTGAATCTGTCATTTGTAAGTCCCGCTTTACGTCATCCCATTACATTGAGTAAAAATTTCCCACCCGGGAAATTTTGCATCCATAAAAATCCCCTTGAGGTTATTTTGCTCATTATCAATTTATACCGATAGATGTCTCCCCAGTCACTTTTCACCTTTTTCTTTCTTCGCTAGCAACGGAAGTATGCAAAACACAGTTCGTCACATTCCACTCAAGGTTCAACGTCGTATTTTTGTATTTTTATTCTCAACTGGGGCAAGCCTTTATATATTGAACCGTGTGCAACCTTATATCGTAAGTTGAGACTTTGTGAACTTTTCGGCATGCATTTTAAAAGTTACGTGCTGTTATTTTGAACTTAGATTGTTTCTTGCAACAACGAGTCACGTCACGAAAAACATTAGTAAGGGATTGTGCATTGAATCTATTTTACGAGAACCAACTTTCATTTTATATAAAAATCTTGCGATAGACATTTTTTGTGGTAATCGTCACGCCCAGTTGTTTTAATTTCGTGGTACCATTTTTATATATATATATGTATATATATATTGCATGACCAGTATTCATTTTCGAAATAATTATGTGAGAAGTATTTGATGTCAGTAAGAACTGGAGATTGAACTTTGGCATTGAACCTTGAAACAACCTAGATCCGATACACTTGCTGTAGTTTTTTTCCGCACGAGCACGTGTCAACCAGGAAGTAACGGCGAAATCTATTACGTAACCGCAACGCATGAATTTGACCGCATCAATTTGACGACTTGGATATTACGAACAGTCTGGCTAATTCTCAACTAGAACTTTCGAAGGTACGTAAGAAATACGTGTGTTTATAGTGAATGGAACTTATGTAACAAAACTCAAATACATATTTGCCTATTTACTGCAAAAAGGGGATTTTTTCTGAATGGCACATACTTACTATTCACGCGGATTCTTCTGAGAGTCGTGCCCATTTATCGCTGTTAAAAATTGTGAACCTTAATATATCGATGATTTGCGGAAGTGATTTTTGCTTTACTAAAAGACGTGGTAACAGATGGGGATTTTGAATGCATCATGTGTATAAAATAAATGTCAGAAGTGAGAAATAGATATGTACTTGTGCGTGTACTAAGTAATAGTGTAGAATAGCGTCGCAACAGTAAGCCAAAAGTGCAACCGATTTCAGGTATGACCTAAGATTGCAATTCTGCGAATATTCATTCAACCTAAAGACATCGTAATGAAAGTCCCTTTTTACTTGCAACAACAAAAACGAGACGAATAATAACTAGCAGCGTATCTAGAATTTCATGAGCATCTAATTCTCTTAAAATGCAGGCAGAAATTTAAATTTTTAATAATTACAATTTTACGTATTTTTTATAAATTAGTAAAACTCGTGTGTTGAATGTAAAAAATGCTAAACTTTTAATGAAGTAAATTTTATCAGCAATATTGTCCGTAGGTAAAAAGGCGTATTTTTTAATTGGATTGTTAGTTTTTGATTATAATTTATTCTGGCCAAGAAATACCAAAAATGAGAATTGTCGGTTGTACATAAACTGGAATTTTGTTGTGAAAGCTTATTAAAATTAGAATGAGATATTGAATGAATGTTGCTACAGCTAAATTGTTAAATAAATGTGTATAGTTGAAATTGATACCTTTTTCATTGGTGTGAGTCATGATTGGCGACGGAACTGATATAAGGTTTGTTGTATAACTTACCGAATTTTGGAAGGGTAAAGAAGGGTGTGGTTATACGTCACGTATTTTGTCAAACTGTTGTTATTGTGGGAATTATTCCGTATACATATCGGCGAACCCCGTAACAAGTAAAAATTGTAATTGTGGTTCCTCGATTTTTATATCGTCCACGCTAAATATACCTCTGCAAGTATTGGCCTCTAATTCGAGCTTCCATTTTTATGGGACATCGAGGAACGGCGTTACACCCCTAAATATTATCCAATCTTCTTGAAATTTGGCATATATATCTTTTACATCACTCAGACTCGGGGCGTAAGCAAAGTCATATGAATATCACATCTTTGGAAAAATGAAACTCCCTAATGTTTGTATCATACACTATGTTCATGTAACAGTACAGTATAATTCCTTATGATACAGTTCTGCCCTTCACAGATTTTGGTTTATGACCAAAAATGACATACTGACAACCAGATTATGCGCTATATAACGTAGCGTGGAACGTGTCCAGTAACCCAAATTCAGCAACGATACGAAAAGGATGGGAAAAAACAAGTAACGTATGGAAAGGGAAGTGGTTGAAACTCAGGTAGAAGGGAAAGAAAGGAAATCTTACCTCAAACGTGTCCTAGGGCGAACAGAACGAGACACGTGAAAACAATAGCCCACCTGATGAGACGGCAAATATAACAGAATGTTGTCATTCCTTACATCACATACCAAACACATTTGACAAATCCCTTTCTGTTACAAGTCAATTCCATTCTCATGCGAAATATTGAAATTATCCGCCGTGCTTCCAATATGGCGCCGTTACCTACCGTGCCAATGATCTACAGAAAACTTAATATGTTGTAGTTGATGTTACTAGTGTTATAAGAAATATATGTATCAAACATTTACTAAAAACTTGAATTTATCCTCCATTTTTCAATATGGCGGACTAAGCGGCAGGGTGATCACCGGGGACTTTGATATGTTATTACTAATGTTATAAGGAAGCTATTATGAATTATAGTTCAGCTTATTATGAATTATAGTTATCTTATTTCGTGAAAACTTTCTTTGTCCGCCCTTTTAAAATATGGCGGCCTTATCGTACGGGTGATCGTCAGGGAGTTTCGTTATGTTGTTATTTAATGTTACTAAGATGTTATATACCAAATTTCAGCTTGTTATGAATTATGGTTCCTTTATTTCGTGAAAACGGTCATTGTCCGCCATTTTTCAATATGACGAACTTAGCGTAAGGTCATCGCCGGGGACTTTTGGTATGTTGTTATTAATGCTATAGGGACGCTATATACCAAATTTCAGCTTGTTATGAATTAGTTCTTTTATTTCTCCTATTTTGACCGCACTAGATGTAATTTTGGCTAAATGTAGGCTATAATGTTTTGGATTATGCATAAAGACTTGAACAATGTATGTGGAAATTCGTGTGTTCAGTTAAAAGTGATCTCAGGGACAGAGGGCGGGCACAGAAACCCAAACGCCAAGCTCGATTCTTGACTATGGCAACTTTTTTTTCTTTTTTTGTGATTTACGGAAAATTTCTACAAGCGTAACAATGGGAATTTCTTCTTTGCTAGTGTAATTGTGGAGTGCAGAAATTCTTGACACATTGTAGATTAGGAAATGGCTGATTACGTGTAGAGTACAACACACATAAATTTGCCGTTGCGTAGATACCAATTTTCGTTTCGTCTCCCTCTCTCTTAGTATCACGTGTTCTACCCTGCTCGAAAACCTTCGCTATTGTTGCCATATTGTCATTCCATTCCTGGACACACTCGGGCAAACATCATTGAAAACAAATTTTTTTATATATAAAATATTTATTGGTTGTGGACAAAATCCATGCACCAGTTAACAATTTATCAATTGGTATTATATACATGTATGCACATAATATTTACTCACAATTATTCCTTTCATAATAAATAGTTTCCAAATTTCATCATCAATTGAATAGAGCTCCAGCTCGCGGTTCACACCGTTCGGCAGGGACGGTAATGTGGCAATATAGCACGGCGTAGTGGTTGCTTCTTTTATGCAGTGCATGTTCATTGGCTAGTTAGTAACTAGTGTTGCCAACTGTAATAATGAAGCACTATTTCTGTCTCGGAAGGGGAAAGGCAGGTAAAATGACGGTGAGTTTTGTTGGATTGGAAGCACCATATTTTTAATTCATACTAAGTATTTTACCGGTTTGACGTTGTGTCAAATATATTGATTTTTAATTCCCCGTTGCTGCGTAATGGCGGGGGTGGGGGGGTTCGAAATGGAGCGGCATCTACCGCCACCGCCCAGGGAGGCAAAATGACTAGCGCCAGCCCTGGTTCATAGCAAAAGAAAAAGCCGCGCAGCTTATCGTCTAGTGGCAGTATATGTACTTGTTATTGTTGTGGAAGCCGGCATCGTTTGTAAATGTAGAACAAAGGCAACCGACTTTCGCCGATCACAGAGAGGAAATAATAATACTGCTTGAGGAGGAGTGTTGTGGTCCAATTGTCGCGGTTTAACACGTTGGCATGTTGTTATCTGCCGTTGCAGTTCCGTACCAGTGCTTTAATGCAATGAAAAATAATATTTTTTTTATTTTGTTTGAAATCACTCAAATAAGGAATCGTATGAAGAAGTCTTCTTTGCAGCATTGGTAATTTTACGTATGTGTTAGTTCATATTTTGCGAATTTTTAGTCCATATGTATGTAGCTACATACAAAGCCACTTGTTAGTACATATTAATCCTAGTCCTGGTATAATGCATGACGTTTAAAACTCAACGTTAGATAGACCTGAATTCTCTAATTTCCTTTTGTACGTAACAGCTGTGCATCGGCGCACTGCAGGGATTTTTTTATCTCCTCCATTAGCAACACTGCTTCTTTAGTTCTGTCGCGCATCGCACGGCAGAAATATCTGTGCTGGTCTCTAGCGTATTGATGGCTTCTCCGCACATTAATTAATCGGCAGAAATCTCTCGTTATAATAGTAGCAAATAACAAGACGTTCACCAACAAGGAAAACAGTCACAAGCTTCTGATTCTCTCAGGCCTCAGGCGTAAAACACAGGAACTAAAAATTATGTGCGTAGCTACTGTCTATGCTAAATACGATATATATATAAGGAACGGGTTTTCCCGGTTGAGCTAAGTAGGATTTACTCGATTTTAGTTTCGATTGTATTTTAGCGTTTAGAAAGACTAAATCGAAGTTTTCTGATTCTAAGAAGAAAAATATTAAATCACTAAATATAACAAGTAAATAAGTTTAGAATCGCTAACGGTTCAATGCAATTATTGTTTCAATTCAAAGATAAAGTATAAAAAAGTATACACAACGGTAATATTATGGCCATTATTCTCTAATATACGAGACATATTCAATTTAGGTTCAATGTTGGATAACAAGTTCTGGGTCAGTTCTAGACATGTATTAAATATCCAGAATTGTATGTATTTTGGATATCCAGTTTTGGACAAGATCTTGATATGTTTTGGATATCCAGAATTGGATGTGTTTTCGATATTCAGTTTTGGAAGAGATCTGCCGACGTATTGGATATTCGGAATTGGACAATGTTTCTTACAACCAGTTCTACACACGTTTCGGCTGTGTATTAGATATCAATAATTTGTTGAGTTTTAGATGTCCAGTTCTGGATATCCTATAGACGTCCAATGGATATCCAGAAATCGATATCTAATGGACATGCAATGGATATCCATAATATCCATGGATCTGATCTGGACATTGTGGATATCCAATGTATATTCCTGGAAGATTTGTGCTGTATGGGTATATTTTGAGAAAATACATTTCCAACGCAGAAGCGTCTTCATGATCAACATTTTTCACAATATCCGATCCCCCACTTTCGACAGGCTCAAGCACGAATGCAACCCCCCCCCCACAACATATTTGAGAAAAGTCAGTTTAACCTGAATAAAATGAACCTTTGTCAGAATAAACGTAAAAACCTGAATAAAATTGAAATATTAATTTGCAAATATATGAATGTAGGCTAAGTGATAAAATCCGATATGACCAATTTTTAGGTGCGCAAGAAAAGTACTAACATTAAACAAAACCTCTTGATTCTTGGAGGTTTTCCTCCCCCTCCTCCTCAGATAGCAATTTCTGGTTTGTCACTTGGAGACCCTTGAGGTAAGGTTTCCTTCCTTTTCCTTCTATCTCATTTCCCACCACTTTCCTTTGCATACGTTATTTGTTTTCGCATTGTTTTCGTATTGTTTCTGTATTATTCCCAAGAAACGACGCAACGACAAAAATGTTACTGATAAAAGTTGTTTGTTTTCATGTTCTCTCAGGCCCGTACCCAAGATTTTGTTGAAGGGGGGGGGGGGGCAGACCTATAGGCGAATTTTCATAAATTTTCTCTCATATTATATATATATAAATATTGTGGAACGATTCAAGGGAAATTCTGTAAAAGAGGTAAAATCTCTCGCCAGACATCAGTGCTCGGTCGAGCGACAATTTACAACACAAGGTAAAATTCCACAAATAGCGGAAACACATGACGTCAGGAGACACGGCATTCTTCGATACTACCGGGTTCAAGCCGTCATCGGCTGGCAAATACGGAAGTGCTGTCCAAGCAGCTACGAAGTATTTGCCAGCAGCTTAAAAGACCTAAGCACCAGAATTCGAGGCTCAGTCAAGTCTCAGAATTCAAGGACCTCCAGAAGAATACCAGCTACCAGACGAAGACCTCGACACCTTCCAGGTCAGCCCGGCTCAGGAAACCGAGAAAAACTTTTGCCTAAGGCAACCGCAGTACATTCGCGAGTTGACTATCTTCAACACCACGGCCAACAACTTGTAGCCGTCGGTCAGACCATCGTCCCGGAGCCTTTTCTAGGGCCGATACTCCAAGACCTGCGTGTGCTTCGTCGCCAGCCACGGCAAGAAGACTGTGGGCCGTCGAACTCAGGACTCCGTGCTCTGTCGTCTGACGTCCAAACTCAACCGCTTGCCCTAGAGGTAAGACGTACGTCGTCCACATCCCTTGAAATCATTCCACTCCCTGCCAAAAGCCTGTCAGCGAGATTGTATGGGGACCATAAACGTAACCTAGCTCTACCATCTGACCCCTAAAGCGTTCACAGTAACGATCCCCGTAGTTTTAGTAATTGAAACCAGTGAACGGGGGCGGGGGGAGTGCATGGTAGAGGGTGGTTAGAGAAATGTGCTCATTTTGCTACGAAATGTTGAAGAACAGCATTTTCTAACTTATATGTATACAACCATGTGACAAATATTTTACAGTTGACCCTGACATTTGTTTCTGTCAGAGAGCGAAAAGAAAAATTGTTTGATACGGGTAGACTACATGTGTGCATAATGCAAACAATTCAAATAGCCTACGAAAAGCAACATATGTGTGTGGGGTTGATTGATGAGGGTTCACACCCATTTTACACAAAGTCCATGACTTTTCCAGGTATTTTACATAACTGTGTAATGATTTAACATGCTAAAAAATAAGAGTTACACTTCAACTTTGTAAGTTAATCAAATGAATTACTATTCAAATGAATAGCTATTATAATGCCATACAGCTCAAACACATATATAATTACTTATTATTAATTAGTAACGTTTTACTTTTTATTTACAGCATTCACGCATTTTTTACTCATATCAAATCACGGAACGCCGGGCGTATTGGCGTTCAATAACGCTACGCCACTGCCTTTTATAAGCAATATTACCCAAGCAGGAAGATTGTTGGGAAGATAAGACGAAACGTATTTCCGGTTACAAATTCTGCGAAGCAAAAATCGTTTAATTCCCCTGAATTTTCCAGGTTTTGAATTTTTTTTAAAAAAAATCATTTGTCTCCAATGACCTCAGTCCTAGCCTTGTTTTCCTGACTCCTCCAGTTGTCCAAGACTTTGGAGTCAGGGCGAACCATGTAAATAAATTATCTGAAGGGAACTACTAAGTGACTTCACCCTGGCAGTGTGTCTGCTAGCATAATATTGTTTCTATGATGTATTTTTGCTTTTAGCATCATATTCGATAGTAAAAATAAATGCCAGTGACAACCAAGACGTTATTAAATGGAGTTGCATACATGTGGGATAGAAAATACAATTTTCAACGGCTCGTAGGATCGAATTTTTTGGTCTTAATATCCTCTGCACACTGTGAAAATTGTCTGTTGTACGATCACACCACTGTGTATTATGGGCTTTCGGAAATAAATTGGACAAGCGTTATATAATCCACATTTGTTATATTTTACCTGCAATACAAAGATGTACATTACCAGTAATGTTCCTTTTATCGGGAGGTTTCCTCATGGCTGCAGAGAACCACCCTCTTGGAGTAGAGTTGCACCACTCACGGACAGTGGTCCGGAGTTCTTCAATAGATTGAAAGTGTCGACCAAGCAATGCGTCCTTCATTTTGTCGAACAGTGTCCGAGGGGGCTAAATCCGGTGAATACGCAGGATGTGGGAGCACCGTAAATCCCATTGTTGCCAATGCCTCCTGTGTTTGGCGGCTCGTATGCAGCTTCGCATTGTCATGCTGAAGAATCACCCCGAGAGCCCATTTTCCTTGCCGCCTCTGCTGAATTCTGCGTCGCAGCTTTCGTAGGGTTTCACAGTAGCTGTCGCTGTTTACAATTTGGTTAGTGGGAAGCCAGTCCACCAGCAAAATTCCATGATAATCCCAGAAAACTGTACCATTTGCTTCTTGGGAGTGAGAGTCGGTGGAGGTTTTTTGGAGCGTGGACTTCCATTGTGTTTCCATCCATGGATTGCCTTTTTTTTCTGGAGTTTCAAAGAGGAACCAAGATTCGTCGCCAGTCGCCAGTCTTTCGAAAAAAATGTTCTCTGTCTTGGTCGTAACGGCGCAACAATTCTCTGCACATGTCCACTCGGTTTTGTTTCTGCTGATCCGTCAGATCGCGAGGCACCCACTGAGCACAAATTTTCCTCATTTGCAGATCCTCATGAATTATTGCATGCAGAGTTGCTCGCCCAAAACCAGTTTCACCTTGCAGTTGTTCATTGTTACACGTCGATCTCCCATAATCTAGTTGGAAACACTTTGGATTGCTACTTGGGTATGCGTTGACCTTGGGCGACCACTGCTGACCCCTTTGTCCACACTTTCCTTTCCCCATTTGAAATTTTGAACCCACTGAAACACTGTACTTCGTGAAGGCGCTGACCCACCACAAACGGCCACAAGTCGGAGAAAAATTTCGGATGCCGAAACACCCTCTTTAAACAGGAACCACGTAGTCTACCTCTGACCACGAGAATCACCTTCCATTTCGTAGTTTGTCCACGTATTCACTCACACCCGTTCACGTTATGAGTCAGCAATTCTCTGGTGGTGGCGCTAGCAGACCCATCTTGTGGTGGAATGTAGAACTATGTCCGACCGTTAAGCAAAACAAAGTTCGCTTGACAGATGTTATTTGCAACAATGCAGTGTTGCCAGTCCAATTAATTTCCGAACGACCATATATTTATGTTAAAAACAACCCCGGGGTCGTTCAAACAATGTCACAGGAAGCGAGACTGCAGAGGATCTCCTCGCAAGAATTCTCGCTGCCTGGGTACGCCAAAACTTTGTGAGACGATGTCATGCCTGCAGTGAAACCGGGAGACACCACTTTGAACAACTGTTGTGGATGTAGCAGCTTGTGAAACTTGTGCAGGTAATAAAAGTATTACATCTTCATCCACCGATTTTCGCTTATAACTTTCGACTAAGTCGTTTCCGGACCAGGGTTTCTTATCTCCATTGATACATATGCCCTTCTCAATCATCCCTGAAAGTTTGTATCATCAGCCCGGAAACACCCTGTATACATGGACGTCCGCTGAATTTTTTTCCAGGGAGGGGCAAGGAAGGTATTTTTTCCAGGGGGGGAAACAAGGCACAGTTTCCACAACAACAGTCTGGTTCCCTCAAGAAACATTGCTTAAATTTGAATTTATCATGTTCGTGCAATAATTAACACATATTATTGTGGCTGAAATGAAATTGTATGTGTGAAATATATCATTATATGGTTGACTTTAATTTTCCAGGGGAGGGTCCTAACCCCCCCCCCCCCTTATCCCCCTTCCGGACGTCCATGTATACATATATATTAGAAGTCTTTCGTTTTTCGCTTTTGTTTTTCGTGTGATTACAAGTATTATTAAATTGATTAACAGTATACAATACACCCTGATAATTCACAAATAGCAATGTTAGAAAAAGAATGCAATAACAAGCTTTACGGTACCCTATAAAATACTACTGTATTCTTTACGTTTAAATGCAATCATAAACATTACGCGTCTCAATTTTGTATATATTTTTTTTTCTTGCTAATTATGGAAATACCATCATCATCGTTAGTATTGTGCCAACAATGATATTTTTGTATAAGTTAAATAATTTCATGGAAACACATTTCATAATGAAAACATGGCTTCCATTAACGTTTCACGGAACTTAGCGTATAGGTGGGTTTCATGTGACGTCAGGATGCGCACAGCAGCCATGTTTTCGGTCAATTGTAATTGTCGCTTGGAAGGAAATATCCACCACGTAGCGTTCGTTACATCTATACCAACTGCCCGCCTGTTTGAAGAACTGGCCTCAATCATGGCTCCTCAATGTTGCAATGCAACAGTTTGTAACGTAACTGAAAAACACCTGTACTTTGCAAAAATTTTGGAACTACAACACTCATTGCAATAGCTTGAAAATGCATAAACGTATCTACTTACTGAAACTATCCTATAATGCATACCTTTGCCTTCCGTTAAACAACCTTGCCCTCTTGTGAATTGTGTAATCGATAGAAGAGATACACTCGTGTGCTTGGGCGTTAAGGCTAACAATTACACGATAGCAACGCGTGACTAAGAAAACAAAATAATATTGACGCGTATCATCAAATTATTTATACCATGAGACTACCTTGTTCTGTATGTTAGGAGAGGCAAAATGTTACGAGCGCACGCATACACATACAGTTGGTTAATTTATTGATTTGTTTATTTAACGTCGCATTTCTGTCTCTTTTGGCTAAACGCGACGTTGAGCGTGATTAGATGATATGAGATGATAAGATACCAATAAACAGGAATTGTAACTTTCCTGGCGATGTGATTCGAACGAGTGTTCTCGGGTTACCAGAGTTGGTTTTGTTTTCTTTGATAAAGAGAGGGCTTTTAGCGAAGGTAAAATTTCTGTATTCTGCCTACCAATACGTGCTATAAAGCAGTGGCGACTCGTGGCTTTTTTGAAGTGTAGGAATAAGTTATGCTAAACTGAGGGAGCTTTGAAAAATGCGTTCAATTACAGCCGCACAAATCGTTTGTACTATCCATTGCATTTAGGATGTTACCTGCATGCCCACGCACAAGGTAGGGTAAGGGGCCCTTGCCCCCTTGAAGTGTGAAATTTTTTAACGTGAATCTATAAAAACCAACGAAAATAGGATTGACGATATTTCAGATTTTGCAAGAATTTCAATTTTTGTCCCCTCTCCCTGTCGTGTGGATTGAGGATAAAAAGTGCTGCTTAAACTCTGAAATTATGCTAAATGCTTCTAAATTGTGCTCGGATTTATTATTAATTACTTTATCTGATAACTACCGTTTTAAGTTCAATTATGCATATACTTTTCGAGTTTTGATCTTGCGTTACTTATTATTCATTTCACAAAATTTTGTAGAAAGGCTCAACAAACGAAATGGCTTCAGAATAGAACATGAAACTGTTTGAGAAAATGATTTGTTTACCCCTAACCTTCTATCGATTTACTGCAGTAAAATCTCCTCAGAAACAAAATCGGCATAATAAAGAAAAGATAGAGGATGGATCGTCGCATGGTTGTAAAGAAAGCGTGTCGATGTGTATGCATGCTCCCTTTTATATGAAACAAGTCCGCTGGTGAAGTATAAATAAGATTTGGACGTAATTTTATTTCTATTTCCTGAAAACCTATTCCTTTGAATTCGATTTCCCTCTCAGAGACTCGCGTTTGCAGATTGTACTAGATTTGACCATGATGCCAAAAGCAGGATGCTAGGGGCCAACGAAGAGCAAACTGTGCTACGTTTAGTACCATTTTGATGGGGTTGGCACCACTGATTGAGGAACCCCTCGATGCTTCCTAGCTGGATCTTTAAAAACCTCAACCTTCCCCCTTCCCCTTTTCCACTCCTCACCCATTTGTCTGTAGGATGACCACCGATGTTCCTCAGCGAGCGGCAGCCATGCCTGTGTGTCCACCGTCTTTGGGCAGCGGCTGGAAGGCGCGGCACCAGTCAACTCTTGACAGTAGATAACCTAGTCAATTGTACGTACATTGCGCTCATAATTTTATAACGCGCATTATAATTAAACTCCTAAAAAGTAGAGAACTGGAAGCAAATATAAATGAACTGTAGGAATGTATGTAGCGGTGGCACATTTCTACAACCGTGCAAAATTTCGTTGAAATTAGACTGATACTTTTTGAGTAACAAATAACAACATTATAGAAAGCGGCAGTTTGCCAGCTTAGGGACAATGTCTAGAATTTCGCTTCTCGCCGGTCCTATGGACGCTGAATGTACCAAATTAGGAGGGTAGCACGACAAAACACCACTCTATGAGAATATGTAATTCTCGTGCCCCAAGTTTTGGAAAATACGGAAGTTACGTGCAACGTCCCACCTACACAAAATTACCACACTCTAAACACTTCAATTAGGAGGACGGCAAAAGTCTACCCATAAATGCTAACTTCTTACCAGTCGTTGAACACAGATTCTAGATATCTCAAGGCTTGCTGGGTAAAACGTGAACAACAGCTTTATATATATATATATATATATATATATATATATATATGTTTATTATAAACTTATAGTAAGAAAGTCTGTTAGCACACTAGTCTTTAACCTTTATCACTTAAGTGCATTTACATTTACCATACACGTGCATTCACTACTTCTTCAATTCTTCAATTTATTCCTCGCAGTGAGGCGCCAGGGGGAGTATAGGGACCTAATTTTATTTAGGGCGTTGTTCGCTGCTGACGTCACGGGCTCCCCTGTAAGATAAAGTAGTATGTGCGCGGTACCCCCAACCACAGCTGGGAACTGGCCGTAGCCAGCCGGCACCTCCGACAAGCGGGCGCTGGGTAAAGGATTTAAGGATGCCCCGACACCCCCGGCGCTAACTAGGAATCGGCAAGCCGACCGGTGTCTCCCGTACAAGGGCGGCAGGTTAGGAAGGAGGTCTAGGTGCTCCTAGACAAGCCGGGCAGGTAGAACCTGGCACCTAGACCGGGTAGTTAGGTTGCTGCTAGGCTCTTCTTCTTCTTTCTTCCTCCCTCCTTCCTTCCTTCTGGGATGGCTGCTAGGCTTCTGGCTGGATGGCCGGGTTTTCCCAGGATGTTTGCCAGTTGACATCCGGGAGCCAACTTAGCTCCGGTCTCGCTGCGCTGGGTTTTATACTCGCGGTGGCGCATGGGTGGTGAAAATTTTAACTACAAGTACGCGTTGCTAACTAATTTTTTACATATTGCAAACTTCGTACTGAGAAATATCAAGGTTTTGACATTGAGAAATCACTAGTGGGAAAATCACTAGATGCACGTGACAATATAAACTAAAACTGTGTGCATTCAGACAATACAATTAATAATGAGCCTCGCAGGACTCTGCTATTCTAAACAACACGTTGAACAGTGTAAATGCCAATAATTGATTACATTAAAAAGAATATAGCGACCACGCAGGGTCTAATAATGAGTGAAGCTAGTAAACGTAGAGGTGGAACCGTTAATGTTTTCAGAATACATTTAAACTAAAAGCGTACGCCTCGCAGGGACATTCCGCTTAACTCTTTCATCCGATTAAAAAGAATATAGCGACCACGCAATGTCTAATAATAATTAAATGGCGACCAAGCAGGGTCGTTACATACGGTGTTCGGAAATTTTGCGTAATTACGGAAAATTTAATTTTGTACTTTGGGCTTATGCCATTGCTTTCCCCTGGACCCTTAATTGTTGGGTGTTACTTAAAATGTTGCTTTTTTATTCATTCTTACATTTAAAATTAAAAAGTTTCAAAAAGATGCAATGGTTGAGCAGTTATAGCCTTTTATCTTCATTTTATCCTCTGGTAACAAAAGGGAAACAAAGTGCTTTTTCAAACTACGCTTGTTAATAATAGTAACAATGGATATATTGTTTGTAATTCGAGTATGTATACTAAAGATTAAAATAACGAACTGAAATATCATGTGTAGTTTTAAATAAAATGGCGCGTTAATTTCTGTTGTGCGTTGCTGGTCAAAATATCGACCATCCGGACGCCAAAGGCTTTAGCTTCAACAATACGCTCGATGTCCTTAAAATTGACCAAAGGAACGTTTTCTCATTTTCTGTAAACTCAGTTTTTGACATGTAGTTAAGTAACCGGAGTCAATAAACAACATCTAAACGTGTTCACTAATCTTCGACAGGTAATGCACTAGTAATCGACCCGGGGTGGTTGAACACAAGATCTGAATGTCGCAGGAAGCTGAATTTTAGACCTGACTCATTTTCACTCCAAATACTGGTTATTGATAATGTGAACTATTTTTATTTAGCGTTCTAGTATTCGACACAGGTGTCGAACTTTGGAGAACTCATAATATGTATGTCCCAATGTTCGACATAGGATTAAAAGACTTGTGAGTCAAAGTTTCCGATTTTAAACTCTCAAAAATATTAAGAACATACAGTAACATTAAGTTGAAGTAATGGTAAAAACAAATAAACAGAAAGAAATAGAATTAACTGTCAAGTAAATTACACTTGCCTCTAATACAATTGACAAGGCAACCAAGAAAACAAGTCAAAATTTGCTCTACCAACAATATTATCTACAGGGTGGCTCAAGAAGTGACTAAACATCCCCAGTACAACGCCACTGCGGCATGGAACGTGAAAATGGCGATGACCAATCGTTATCAGGCCAAGGGGAAACCACATTGACGTCACCCGCATGGTCGGCAGCCATCTTGATGTCCGCCATCATGAATTCAACTTCAGAAATTTAAATGGGAAGGGGGTCGTGCGACATATCAAAATAGGCTAGAATTTCACCAGGAAAACAACTGTGACATTTGTTTTCACCTAACTTTAATTGTTGCAGAGTTAACAATACCCCAAAGTTATAACACATGCTCAATATGACGTCCCTCTTGCGCAACACACACGTGTAATCGTCTCTCCCATGACCTTACCACATTCTGAAGAACCTCAGGAGTTATTGCAGTACAGGCATCCACAATGCGTGTGCGAAAGTGGGCCAAATCCCTGATTTTCGTAGCTTACACCATGGCTTTCAGGTGTCCCCCGAGAGGTAAAAGTCCAATGGTCTCAGGTCAGGTGAGCGTGCAGGCCATTCCACAGTCCCTCGGCGACCAATCCAGTGGTGAGGGAATTGTTGATCCAGGTACTGACGGACTATCATCCCATAGTGCGGTGGAGTACCATCTTGCTGGAACCATTCAGGATAGCTCCCATCCTCGGACAGTAAGGATGGTAAGATCTGCTCCCGTAGCAGAAGCAAGTAGCCCTCTGCATTTAAGTTGCCCTCAATGAAAAATGGACCAACAAGTCGGGAACCCCAAGTACCACACCACACCATTAGCTTCCCGCCTCCCGTCACCTTGCTGGAATCTGTCCAATGTGGATTTTCGGGTGAGCAGTACCGCAGATTTTGCTTATTCACCTCTCCCGACACATAAAAATTAGCATCATCACTGAACAGAATCTTGCTACCGACGGCAGATTCACGTTGCAGTTGTGCTATAGCCCACTCACAAAACTGCAAACGCCTGTCTGGATCGTCCTCACTAAGGTGCTGCTGCAGCTGTATCTTATACGGATGCCAGTGGTGGTCACGTACAATCCTTTGAATTGAACCCCTGCTGACACGGCTTTCCAGCGCCAGTCTCCGTGTGCTGCGGGTTGGGGACTTTGCAAATGATGCCACCACCGCTGCAGCAGCACCCTCATCCGTGGCTGTTTTCGGACGTCCATGTCGCGGCTTGTCATCCACAGATCCAGTATCTTGGAACTTTGCCAGCAACTGGCTGACGGCCACATGTGACACCGGTTGTCTTGCAGGATTGCGGTTATTGAAGTCTGCTGCAATGTCACGCGTACTTCTCTCCCCTGACACCAATATGATGGCAATCCGTTCCTCACGTGTTAGTGGCATTTTCGTTCAGATCAGTGAAAAAGGAAATATGCTACTCTTGACACGATCAATTCACATCATCACTCTTTTAAACTTTTATGTAAAGACAAAACACAATCGTAATTCCCATGCCAACCAATACTACAAGATATGTACATACCGGTAAGTCATCCGGACATTTTCAGTGATTGGTCTAACAATAAATACCACATATTCACATACTAACGATTATTTGAACAATAAACATTTAAGAAAAAGGGAAAGGACGTGTCACTCTCCCGTGCGGAAATCGCCCTTAAATTTAAAGTTACGTGAAAACAAATGTCACAGTTGTTTTCCTGGTAAAATTCTAGCCTATTTTGATATGTCGCACGACCAACTTCCCATTTAAATTTCTGAAGTTGAATTCAAGATGGCGGACATCAAGATGGCTGCCGACCATACGGGTGACGTCAGTGTGGTTCCCCCTTGGCCTGTTAACGATTGGTCATCGCCATTTTCAAGTCCCATGCCGCAGTGGCGTTGTACTGGGGGTGTTAAGTGACTTATTGAGCCATAACTTTGTGGTATTGTTAACTCTGCAACAATTAAAGTTAGGTGAAAACAAATGTCACAGTTGTTTTCCTGGTGAAATTCTAGCCTATTTTGATATGTCGCACGACCAACTTCCTATTTAAATTTCTGAAGTTGAATTCAAGATGGCGGACATCAAGATGGCTGCCGACCATACGGGTGACGTCAGTGTGGTTCCCCCTTGGCCTGATAACTATTGGTCATCGCCATTTTCACGTCCCATGCCGCAGTGGCGTTGTACTGGGGGTGTTAACCCATACAGCACACCAAGTTTCAGACATATTTCAGAAATATTACAATCTCTCATTTATGTTTCTAACATTCTGGTTTCGCGTTGACGTTACAGAAAGCATCACATGAAGTCCCAGTTTTGTTTCTGAAACATTGCAATGTTATAGTTTCATTGTCTAGTTTCTGCAACGTCTCATTTTTCTTACATCTCTGAGAAATGTTTCAGAGACATTTCCGCAACGTTGGATTCAGTCATCATGCTTGCGTGGCGGCCATCCAGGACATTTTCTGCGGCGGCCATGTTGTTACCTTCAACGCTGACCTGGAGTCGTGCACATCTTATGAAGAATAATGTTGTTTATTGAGTGGTAAGTTGAATATTATTAATGCCAAAGTGTGTTTAATTGTGTTATACTTATGCACGCTATATATTTAATCTGTGTTGTGTAACGTGTGTGAAAAAGTGATTGGAAACAAGGCAGTTCAAGCCAGTGTTTAAAGAAGTATTTTGTTTTGTTTGTTTAATTAAAATATGTGGACGTAAAGAAGCACTGAACTTCTCCACCTCATGAAACTATAATCGTGAGAAATAAGTTGCCTGCGTTGTGTGTAGTGAAAAAGTGAATGGTCGAGACGCAAAGTATTTCCCTGCATGCTTTTACTATTAAAAATATCTATATAGTTTTCGTTTACGGTATATGACCCCTCCCCATAAATTTTGCACAAAATTTGTCCTCTTCTTTTTAAATAATGTTGTTTCTCACTTCCCTGTGCGTAGTGAAGAGGCGTAGAATACCATGTAAGTTGTTACGTTCAGAGCCTCTATCTAATACAAATTACGAATCAACTAATTTGTTCTGTGACATCGTTACGTAATGTAAATCTACGGCAGCACCACAGCCACGGTCATACTTGTTAGATCAGCTCTCGATTGGTTGCACAAGCTATCAAGAATAAAATGATCCTATGAAAAAAAACCTTTAATAATAGCTCAAATGAACATAGCAGTCATACTCAAAATTCTGTTTACAATGAAGTGCAATTATAAACAAAACAAACATGATACTGGCTTTAAAAAAGAAACACAGCCCTCTGAAAATGACAGTATGCCATGACTAGACAGTGTATATTTAAAAAAAAATGACTAGCTATGCCTGGCTATCAAGCTAGTGTTTATATAAGTATTTTGACCTGTCTCATTACCCACTATAATGTGAGACATTCTTGTTATGAAATACATGTAAAATCAGAAGAGATTTTGTTGTATCCTTTCATTTTTTCATGCATGATATTAGGTTGGGTAGATAATATGCAAAGCTAGCTTTTCCTATATTTCCAGTCATCAATCACCACATGGGTAAATACTTTCATTTTTTCATGCTGATTATCAGGTTAGGTAGATAATGTACAAAGCTAGCTTTTCCAATATTTCCAGCAATCAATCACCACATGGGTAATTTTTTTGTGACAAAACTAAATTCCTAATAATATTTCTCTCTTAATCACTTGTTAGGTTACTCACTTATGTTAATCATCTCTCTCTTTCTCTCTCATGTAGTCTTGTATAGTTTTGTTTCTCACGAGGCTTGTGATGCCCTCCATATACTATATTCATATTTTTTTCGTAATTAGGTAGGTAGAATTATAGATTATTGACAAAAATGAAATAAAAGGTCAAAATGTAATTATGATGCTGCACGATTGCACAAGTTGCAGATGTTGTATTTAACTTGACATGCTAAAAGAAAGATGAAACATGTAATTTTTTCTGCGGAATGCCGAGGAATTTTCTAAAAATGTAGATGGAAACACTGATTTTCACTAATATTAACGATTTGGATGTTACATGACATATTGAGCGTTCACTAAAAATCTTTATGCTAGTTCTGAGCAAATAATATGAAGTAAAAGCAATTTTTCTTGCCAAAATTGAATTTGTTTTACGGGGTTCTCCGAGGTTACCTTTATAAAAAAACTGAATTGTGCTGACATGAAGAATGTAAATTCTTGATGTTGCTTTGCAATTTTCTTCAATGCTAAGATGTTTATGACTCCAACAGTTAGTTTTTATGCATATTTAGCAGTAATTAAGTATTCTATGGCTGATTTAAGATTAGTTTCTTTCGCAAGAATGATCATTTTTAGAGAAAATTTGGATTTCAAGTTACAATAATTCAAAACTATGAAACAATACAAGTTTAATATACTAGATTTAGGTCATTTGTGGTTCAATTGTTATTATTAAGTTTCAAGAGGTAAAAAATTGGTAATATTTAGTTATTTTTATGCTAAAAATCCATACAATCATTGTTTCTTCGTAATTAGGTAGGTAGAAATATGGATTATTGACAAAAATAAAATGAATGGTTAAAATCTAATTATGATACTGCACGATTGCACAAGTTGCAGATGTTGTATTTAACTTGGCATGTTAAAAGAAAGATGAAACATGTAATTTTTTCTGCGGAATGCCGAGGAATTTTCTAAAAAAGTAGATGGAAACACTGATTTTCACTAATATTAACAATTTGGATGTTACATGACATATTGAGCGTTCACTAAAAATCTTTATGCTAGTTCTGAGCAAATAATATGAAGTAAAAGCAATTTTTCTTGCCAAAATTGAATTTGTTTTACGGGGTTCTCCGAGGTTACCTTTATAAAAAAACTGAATTGTGCTGACATGAAGAATGTAAATTCTTGATGTTGCTTTGCAATTTTCTTCAATGCTAAGATGTTTATGACTCCAACAGTTAGTTTTTATGCATATTTAGCAGTAATTAAGTATTCTATGGCTGATTTAAGATTAGTTTCCTTCGCAAGAATGATCATTTTTGGAGAAAATTTGGATTTCAAGTTACAATAATTCAAAACTATGAAACAATACAAATTTAATATACTAGATTTAGGTCATTTGTGGTTCAATTGTTATTATTATGTTTCAACAGGTAAAAAATTGGTAATATTTAGTTGTTTTTATGCTAAAAATCCATTCAATCAACGTTTCTTTGTAATTAGGTAGGTAGAATTATGGATTATTGACAAAAGTAAAATAATAATGATACTGCACGATTGCACAAGTTGCAGATGTTGTATTTAACTTGACATATTAAAAGAAAGATGAAACATGAATTTTTTTTCTGCGGAATGCCGAGGAATTTTCTAAAAAAGTAGATGGAAACACTGATTTTCACTAATGTTAACGACTTGGATGTTACATAACATATTGAGCATTCACAAAAATCTTTATGCTAGTTCTGAGCAAATAATATGAAGTAAAAGCAATTTTTCTTGTCAAAATTGAATTTGTTTTACGGGGTTCTCCGAGGTTACCTTTATAAAAAAACTGAATTGTGCTGACATGAAGAATGTAAATTCTTGATGTTGCTTTGCAATTTTCTTCAAGGCTAAGATGTTTATTTTACTTGAGCAAAATATTGTTTTTTGAAATGGAAATTCTGACCAGAATTGATATTATGACATTATTTCCTTTCAGGAAAAAATGAATGTTACTGCACCCCAACAAGAGGTTATAGCGGAGAACCTGCAATGAAATACTTCTTAACAGAACAGAAGCAATTGTATTTTGACAAATTTAGACAAATAAAGAATATATTTTATGAAAAAATATTATTTTTACGTATAATAATTTTTCTTTGAAGTGATGCATATCCAATTTTTAGAGTTCAATGGTGACATGGATACTGTCTGATCACTCGCTTATGTAAAAAAAATGTATCAAAGTATGCTTATTTATATTTATTTCGTTCTTTGAATTGATGTTTTAAGTCCACTTTATGTACAAATAGGCTAATCGGGACTGGACCTACAAATCAAAATGGGATCCGTATCACTGCAATGTGCCTCTACCAGAGTTTCGAACCAGAAATTCCTTCATTACAAGGAGCTTAATTCAATTTCTCAGTGTATTCTGAAACTGACCAATCCATCCTAACCACCATAACAACGTTGAAAGTCAAACATGGGTGAAATATAAATGATTAAAAAATAATAGAAATGAGAACATATAATTATATCGTTGAAGTAATAATTCAATGTAAATTGCTCACAAGTAACATTAAGAGAATTAATTTTTCTAACTAGTAACTACAACCTCTGATACACACTGCACATTTAATATTATAGAGAATGTCAAAACCTTTCATTGATTTATACATTTTTAGTTATTATTCAATTATATTTTTCGTATTGTTACTGCCTAAAAATTGCTAAAGTTTAGCTTGTCTCCACATTGCACCAGGCCCGTAGCCAGGCAGGGGCCAGGGGGGCTCAGCCCCCCCTGGCAGGACCGCCAGCCCCCATGGCACTGCCGCCAGCCCCCTTGACATTACGTAATACTATTTTGTATTCTAATTTCTTTGATGTAAAGAGTGAAAATGTAGACAGCATATATTATTTTGTTCACAAGTTTGCGAGGGATAAATTCACAGAACATGAACAGCAGCTATTAGATTTGTTCATCTTGTTTGTGAGCAGAAGTCCAAGTACCGGCAAGCATTCAGAAGATTATCTAGACTTCAGAAAGTTCTTTCATAGGGGAGCATCTTTATCTGTAACTTCCCTGTCCCTTTTGCAGCCTCTCGTTTGACAAATATCTGAGACTTTAATGTCATCATCCACATTCCTTCCACAGCTGCGTCAAATGCCAACAGATCCATAGTTTTGGGAACGAAGAGGAGTTTTATTGCTTCCGCCAGGGTACGGTAGGCACTATGATTGAAGTGAATATTGTACATTTTTACTTGTATGATATAAATACCTGTAACATCGAAAATAGTTTGGAGTGTGTATTAAGGGATGGTGTCAGTAACTGGACTTGGTTTACAAAGCCCCCCCTGATGACTCATGAGTCCCCCCTGGAGATCAATTCTAGCTACGGGCCTGCATTGCACTTGTGAATTGATATTTATTTCCCAGTTGTGGTTACTGGTTCATTTACTGAATTTATTTTGTGGTCAAAGTGTATCTACATTTCTCCAATTATGTAAGTATATAGGATATTATTACATTCATTTTGAATTTTTATTTGAGATATGTAAAAGGTGAGAATGTCACATAGTAAATTTTAGTATCCGAATGTTATATTTGAAGACATGTGCTCAATTTGTGATGTTTGAAATTAATTTGGAATATTGCTGTGTAATTCTGAAAGTTCGAACACCATATAGGTTGAAAACCATACATGTGGAACATGTATTCTGTCCAGCAAAAAATGTTTTCATTCATACAGAGACATTAGAGTAGAATTTTCAGATGACCGTGACTCATAGAATCATGAATGAATTTCATACAACACTAAAATGCTTCCAGCCTCTCATCTCTTAGTAGAGGGGACGGGAGCATTATGCTGATCTCATCACTCAAATCCCACCTTCTTTGTGACAGGGTGCAAAAAACCACGCAGAGCTTATTATTGCACGTAAAACTTTACACACATTTGAAGGTAGTTTAGGATTTGGTGGTGAATACGAGTATTTTTCTTTTTTTAGTTGTAAGTAACTGTTGTCTGGTGTGAATAAATGTGTATTTCGTACTTTTATGCACTTCCCCCCCCCCTCGAGAATAATTGTAGCAATTGAGATACGTGGTCATTTGAGGAGAGGTAAAATAAATATAATTAAATATCATTCCTAATTAGGTATCAAACATTGTGAATTTTATTTTCAGGAAATGATTTACAAATAAATATTGACGTAAAGGGGCTTAACCCCAATAGGCCCCCTTAAATATTTCACTCGTGAATACAGTACTGATTCCATTCAATATAACCGTAATGTACAATCATATCACTGTAATGTAGCTGAAATATCACAAAACCTTACGGAAATGTATTTGTAATGTTACACTGACATGTTTCTGCAATGTTACATTGACACGTTTCTGTAATGTTGCACTGATATGTTTCTGTAACATTACGAATGTTATGTTAGATTCGCGGACATTTTTACATTGCTGAAACATACCTGAAACATCACAGTAATGTCTCGCAATGTTGCTGCAATGTTACAATGTTTCACGAGTTTCGTATCCGTAACATATCTGAAACCATGTTGTGCTGTATGGGAAGTGACTTATTGAGCCCTAACTTTGTGGTATTGTTAACTCTGCAACAATTAAAGTTAGGTGAAAACAAATGTCACAGTTGTTTTCCTGGTGAAATTCTAGCCTATTTTGATATGTCGCACGACCCCCTTCCTATTTAAATTTCTGAAGTTGAATTCAAGATGGCGGACATCAAGATGGCTGCCGACCATACGGGTGACGTCAGTGTGGTTCACCCTTGGCCTGATAACGATTGGTCATCGCCATTTTCACGTTCCATGCCGCAGTGGCGTTGTACTGGGGGTGTTAAGTGACTTATTGAGCCACTCTGTAGATAACAGACGACACTATTCTTGTTGAACCGGCTATTGTTCACACGACAGAAGTGGAGAGTTGTACGGGGTGACAAATATTTTCTCATGTTGCTTGGCTTTCACATTCCCTTGTTTCTTGACTTTTAAAAATGATTTGTCGATTACTGGTACATGGTCGAGAACTACCTTAATTTCCAAAATATTTATTTGGATTTGTAAAGAAAAATTTCCGCCAACAATATTAATAATTTTCTTACGCTATTTTAGGTTTCAGCAGACATTTTAAATTTATCCTCAAACAATTACCAAATTTGACACTACTCTCACTCTCTCATGCTCCAACATGATTTGCTACAAATAAATAAAATAACCCGTGGCGCAAAAGCCAGTGAAGGCCAAGGCCTACCTACCGACCTGTGGCCCCCTCCCATTTGCTGATGTGGGACATGTGGTCAGCACGACGAACCCTCAGTCGTTGTTGCAGGTTTCCGTGACCGGATTACGCTACTCATTCGTAGCTCCCCAATATCCTCACGATGGCGGGTGGCCTTCGGTCCCATACAGAGACCGAAATCTCAGGAGAAAAGTTGTTACCCTTCTCCCAGGACACTCGAAACTGCGCGCGTACAGTAACCGGAGTCCAAAGCATGTTCATTTTACTGTTTCCTTCTTATAATATGGCGTGAATTTTGCACAAGTACTCTTCATAGATCTATCTCTTCATCATATTCCACGCGTTAGATGCAACATATTCCTGCTTTTGAATGTGGTAGCCAAAGATCATTATAGGAATCATAAAAGTATATTTCGGCCGCAACGATTACACAAGTAACACTGGCATTAGGCGTCAGTTTTCCCTAAAACTAATTCCATCCTTCGCTTGACATACACACAACTATGGTTTCTCCTGGAACTAACGTGTGTCTGTCATGACCAATAACTATAGTACCCAGAATAACCCCTTTACATTTCATAGGAGATGTTAAGGGACTTTGACTTAAACTAGTACGTTGTAATGAGGTTTTTATCAGTCGCATAGTTACACATATTATTTTGTATCTTCTGATCCTCCTGCAGTTCCAGCTTGATTTTCTCGCATGTTTTAGAGTATAGCAAAGAAAATGTATATGTATATACAGGGTGTTTAGTAAGTTGGTTTACAACGCTTGGGAGGTGATTGTACGAGTGAAAATAAGGTGGAAAGTTCATGTAACGAAATTCCGGAAACGGCTTTGTTGCCGAGTTAATGACATTTGAAAACGTGGGAAAACGATTTTCCGAAGTGAATAATGGCAAAACGGGTGGAGAGAAGTCGTCGGTGTTGGGCGGTCCATTAAGAAATTGGGTACGCTCTTGTCAAAAAATCACGCGGCAATATTGTGCAATGTCGGCGCAAGGGATTCCCCAAAGGACGCGAACGAAGATGTTGACGGGAGTCGGGTGGGTGTGCGTTCTGCGTGAACTGATATCGACGAACATTGGCATGTTTTGAATGGCACCAAAAAACAAAGAAAATTTCCTAAGCAAAGGGCACCATGACGTAAAAACGAAAAAAATGAACTGTCATAGGTTGCATACCCTGAAGGGCAGATGGGTGTCCGTGTGATCTGCCGTTAAGTACCACATTTCCCGCTAGGAGCGCCAACAGTGTAGGTTTCCTCATGAAGGAGCGCACGTGTCTGTGACATTCGTGCTTCAGGTGCTGTGCCAGCAGCAGGTTGTTAAACATTCACGGTTGAATGGAGAGACGTGAGGTTCATGGACAGTAGTGTTGGGCAAACATTTGATCTAGCAGTGTTACGTGTTAATTCTTAGCCACAGCCCATCGTGTTCTGTGAAGTGTACTAGTGTTAACGGCCATAAACAATTGTAGCCCCGTGTAAGGGATGGCTGCATACACGTCCCAAGAGCTGGAGGACATGCATCTGATTTATGGGGAGGCTGGAGGTAATACCCGTGCTGCAAGGCGTCTGTATGGGGCACGTTTTCCAAATAGGGTGTTACCATTGCACACCTTATTTCAAACTGTAGACACTCGACTTCGGGAAACAGTATCAGTGTTACCACCTCGTCGAGTAGTTGGACGACCGCGAAGTGTGCGAACACGACGGTTTGTGGAAGATGTGCTTACTGCAGTGATGGATCATCAAGGCACCAGTACGCGCGCACTAGCCCACGATCGAAACACCTCCCATGTGAATGTGTGGCGAGTCCTGGCAGAAGAGGGGATGCACCCGTACAAATTGAAGAAGGTGCAAGTTATTTTACCTCGGGACTTTGGCCCACGTGAAGACTTTTTGCCAATGGTTTGTTCATCAAACTGAAACTATCCCCAATTTTCAGAATACGGTACTATGGACTGATGAGGCTATCTTCACGAAAACTGATGTGTTCAATAGTAAAAACAGTCATGTGTGGGAACATGAAAATCCACATGCAATGCTAGTGGCACATCATCAGCACAGATTTGCAGTGAATGTGTGGTGCGGGATACTGCATGACCATTTGATTGGACCATACATTCTCCCTGTTCGCCTATGTGGATCCACTTATGAAGCATTTCTCAGTGAGGTTTTGCCTGAACTACTAGAAGACGTGCCCTTGGCACTGAGACAAAGACTGTGGTTTCAACAAGACGGTGCACCACCACATTTTGATCGGAATATGCGCCATTTCCTCAATACCGTATTCCACAACCAGTGCATTGGCAGAGGAGGTTCTGTGCCATGGCCACCTCGATCGCCTGATATTACGCCCCTGGATTTCTTCCTCTGGGGAGAGATGAAACACCTGTCTTGTCAGCCGAGGACCTCGTTGCCCGTATCAATGTAGCTGCAGCATCGATAGCAGCAACGCCGGGGTTGTTGGGTCGCACTAGACAATCCTTGATTCGCTGTTGTCGCCTCTGCTTGGAAATACATGGTGGACACTTTGAAAACCGTCTGTGATGAGGTTCCCTTCAAATCTCCATTAAGCATACTGTGTACCCTTCAGGGTATGCAACCTATGACAGTTCATTATTTTCGTTTTTACGTCATGGTGCCCTTCGCTCAGGAAATTTTCTTTGTTTTTTGGTGCCATTCAAAACATGCCAATTTTCGTCGATATCAGCTCACGCAGAACGCACTCCCACCCCACTCCCGTCAACATCTTCGTCCGCGTCCTTTGGGGAATCCCTTGCGCCGACATTGCACAACATTGCCGCGTGGTTTCTTGACAAGAGCGTACCCAATTTCTTAATGGACCGCCCAACACCGACGACTTCCCTCCACCCGTTTTGCCATTATTCACTTCGGAAAATCGTTTTCCCACGTTTTCAAACGTCAATAACTCAGCAACAAAGCCGTTTCCGGAATTTCGTTACATGAACATTCCACCTTATTTTCACTCGTACAATCACCTCCCAAGCGTTGTAAACGAACTTACAAAACACCCTGTATATATATATATATATATATTAAGATTTTTGCAAATGACATGTTTTGAAATTCTGAAGGTCAAAGGTCAACGTCACGTGGCAATATTTTATTTCATCCAAAGGTAGGCTCGTTGCATATCATTGGAAAGCTTGTTCAATTCACTCAACAATAAACTTTATTATTTGGCCTCCCCGATGGCGCAGTGGTAGCGTCGTCGCCTTGTAATCAAGGGGTTCCAGGTTCGATACCTGGTGGAGGCGCATATCGGTTCGGATCCCACTTTAAACTGTACGTTCAGTCCCGATTAGCCTTATTGTGCATATTGTGGACTTAAAACACCAACTCAACAAGAACAATAAACTTTATTTCAGCTTCCTAGACCAACCTGGAAGTCAGCTTAACCTCGACGAATTCCTGACTTTACCTCTGAGGGTTCATCAATATCAGGATGAGAAATAACCTGATCACACAACACAAGAGTTACAAGCAGCTGCGGAAGATGTCGTCACCCCGGATAATCTCCTCACAACATCTTCCGGAACATTCGGTTATGCATTATGTTATGCTTAGCAGAATTCGTTTGTGCTAAGAAAATGACCGTCTCCATGTTGATGTTATGAACTCTTAAACCAGCAGGTATGTGTGTATATCAAGCAACCGACCATGGTAGTTTCGAAAATAAAAGGGGTGCGCTCACTTTGTGAACCTCCTGTATAATTACTTCACATAACCTTCTATTAGAGCCTGGATTAAATCTATCCAGACCAGAGATGATGACCATCCAGGGAAACCCTACTGACTGAACCACAGCAGTTCAGAGATCGACAAACGTAAGCGATTGAACAGTACAGACACCAACTAACTAACTCTCTAGCTTTCTTAAACCCGAAGGTTTATGGCTGCAGCAACACAGGCCTTCTACCTGTCCCTATCCTGGACAAGATCAATCCAATCTTTTCCATCCTTACCGATTTCCTTTAGGCCCATCTCAACGTTATCCCTCCATCTTCGTCTTGGCCTTCCTACAGGTCTCTTACCATCAGGTTTCCCAACAAGAATCCTATAAACTCTTTTTTCCTCTCCGATTCGTGCAACATGAACTGCCCACCTAAGTCTCTTTGAATACAAATTATGTAGTTCTAAATTATGTAACTTTCTCCACTCACCTGTTTCCTCATCTCTTTTAGATCTAAATGTTTTCCTAGGATTATATTTTCGAACTCTCTTAATTTATGTTCCTCTATATTTGATTCTACACTTTCTCGAAATTAAACAGGCGAGAAAAATATATGTTTAAGAATAACATATTTTCTGTTGTACATACCTTGTTCCAAAGGTATTAGGAGAGAGCGTTGTTCCACCTTCTAAGCGTCTTAAGATCACATAAACAATAGCAGGGAATGCCTGAGCGACCTTCCGCTATGCCCTTATGAAGCGGGGGTGTCCGGTCGTCGCACGTGATCCGAAGTGCTAACGGCTGCTGTGAGGGGAATTACAATCTTTCTCATCCTCGGTGGAAACAAGGGCTCAATTGTATAGAAGAAGGTGAGAGATCTTTATGGTCCAGTGGCGCAGGAAAGGGGGTACAATGCACCCCACTAAATTTTTGAAGGGGGGACAGTACTCCCTAAAACCCTGATCTAAGCTGTATCCCTTGTACTCCCCCCATGTTATCTGAGAGAAGCTGTTCAAAGAAACCGTTTTTAGTACATAAACACAAAATAATGTTTCTATTTTGTTTACAAACATTATCTTCCTTTCGAAAAGAATTACAACCACTGGAAACCTATTGTACCATACATTGTCGTTCCAGTTAGTTCACTTGATCTGCACTCGGAGGAAAAATTCTAAGGGCATGACAATTAGTGTAAAATGGTTGATTATGATAAGTTTGGTTTTAGAAAATTAAAAAAACTTCAGCTTCTTTGTGTAGCGGGTACACAGCGCTAAGGAGAAAATGGATTAGAAGATATGGCTGAACTTCACCTTCGAATTTTTAAAATAAAATTTTCTGAAATTTTGTATTTCCACTATAAAATACTAGTTACATCTTTTCGAAACTATACGGTAAAGTTTGAACTTGAAATGTTTGTACAATACGTTTCAGGGATTAACTTTTAAATGGGAATGGGTAAATGGGGAAGCTTGTTCTGAGCTCATTTTTAACGAAAAGAGAGTAGAAAACCAGGACAAAATTTGTTATCAAGTCGTCTAAGTATTCAACGTTCAAAACTGAACAACTAAATATATCTCTTCCTAATTCTGACAATTTAGTGATATGGCCATTTGACGTGCTTCTATACAATTACGGTGAAATGGAGGAATATGTGTCTGTTCTTGCATTTTAATTTAATTTCCTGTTGCCAGAAAGTCGTTAGGCTTTGTGTATTTTTTGCATCTACCAATAATGGACAGAATCAAATGTGACTGACACATTACAGACACCAAGGATGGTAAAGAGACCATGACATTTTGCTTTCCAACTTCTATAAAACCACAATAAGTAAAGTAACTAACTATTTAATAACAAATGTTTACTTATCAAAATTAATTTTCTTTCTTTTTTATCTCTTTGATGTGATTGTAAGAAAATATATCGTAATTGTGGATTTTTTCTACTTCCAACACACAAATAAAATCTTTTCATATTCCGTCATTGTAAGCAGAATTCATATTTTCATCATTTTGCGCACAAATTAGGTACTGAAAATGCCATGTAATTTTAACAATTAAATAATTTGCAGATATTGCTAGGATCCTACAAAGCCAACTTAGAATAATAAAAGGCAATAGAATGAAACGACAGACAGGTCTATGTCATATTTAGTACTCACCAGCTAATTGTACCATACCGGAATTTGTGACTTCCAAAATTCTATAACAGTGAAATTTTTCTATTTCATTCTAAATGCAACAATACTCTATCTTAAAGCACCAAACCTAATATACGTGTTTGAAGTTAATTTTCAATCATGGTGGAAAGAAATAAGTGCTACTAATTTATCTAAATATGGGTATAAATTATAATTTATAAATTATATAATATATATTTATAATTTATAATTATCGATTTCGTGAGGCAACTGTAACAATGCGGCCCAAGGCGACGCCTTATTCACATATATGCAGTTCCTTCTCTGGCCACCCTGTATCAAGGTGAAACGAAGTTAGAATTTTCGCGAGGATAAACTCTTAGTGAAATATAAAATCCCAGTAAATACAGGTTGCATTCAAGCGATAAACGTTGTCTGCTTTCATTAATGAGAATAATATGTGTGTGATACTTAACAAGATATTCGTATCCGACACCTATTCAACAAGTCAAACCGAAAGGTCGAGTCCCGATTAGCTTTACTGTGCATAAAGTGGACTTAAAACACCAAATAAACCAATGTATTACACATGTATAGTCAAATCAGAGTTGGCCCTAGGTTGGTGAGGGCCCTGGGGCGTACAACATTACTCTGGATCTCTAACTAAAATATTTTAGAGATCTGAAAAAATCAGATTTTTGTTGATTTGTCTAAAGTACAGATGTCCTATATAATTACAATCGCAATATTACTATAATCAGTGTTTGGAAGTAACTAGTTACAAGTAATAGTTACTTTGAAATGTAACTCCAACTAATTAGTTTTGAAATAAGCAACTGTAACTGTAAGAGTTACGTTTCAACTTTTAAAGTTACTTTACGACACTAAATTGTTATTTTTATTTAAATTACTGGCAATTTGGATACTTTTTTTTTCCTCCTCGCCATCCATTTGCGTTGCCACACTTTCCTGTCAGACAGTTAGAAGCTGCGTTTGGCGAAGACAGTAGTAGTAGCCTCAAGCAATACCCTATTCCTGGAACTGCACAAGTGGCAAGCGTCAAGGCATCACCCCATGCATTGTGGTCAAGGACAACATCCCCTCATCCCTTTTCTCTGCCCATGGAATTTGCCAGAAAATAGTTTCACAATGAATGAGAGAGTTGTCATGTGACTCGGATTCGGTTATCCGCCTCAGAACGTATATTTGCATAAATGAATGGAACAATAGTAGTACGCGGATGATAGCCTACATGGAATTTTACTCGCAAGCGTAGTAGTCCTTTACGAAATCATTTTTTAAGACCAGTGTGATAATTGCAAACCAACGAAGATTGATTGATTGATTGATTTGGTGTTTTAAGTCCACTTTATGCACTGTAAGGCTAATCGGAACTGGATCTACAGTTTAAAGTGGAATCCGAAGCACTATGTGCCTCCACCGGGTATCGAACCCGGGACCTCTTGATTACAGTGGCGTAGCATGAGGATTTTGGATGGGAACGCCAAGTTCGATGGAAGGGTAGGCCTTCTTTTTTTTTTTTTTTTTTTTTTTTTTGCTTAAGAGTTTACTTATGGAATTAGCCGAAATAGGTATTGTCTATTTAAAATCGCAATCTCATTGTGTTTATTACATTAAGTCAGCCAGGTTCCGATAAAACATGATCCATGCTTGTTTTATGTAGAAGATAAGATGCCTTAGTGTGCAACAAGTGCTTGGAGCACTGGTGTTTTATACCATTTTTACAGTGACGTGCGGTGATGTCGACACTTGGGGTAGCACTCAGTGGCGTGCCCAAGGGAGGTTGGTGTGGGGCATAATCCCCCTCCCCCCCTTTAGGGTCCAGTATTCATACAAATAGAACGTCAAAGAAAAGAAACGATTGCAAAATGACGAAGGACTACTGAAAAGAAGCACGTGTTAATCCCACCCACTTTCGAGAATCCAAAACATGTTGATTTGACTATTAAGCCAGAGATCCCGGGTTCGAACCCCGACCTGGGCATGGGTGTTATTTGTGTTTGTCCCTTCATCAATTTTATCGTACCATCTTGACGATTAGCCAAAAGTGTAGGAATAGCGAAGTATAATAAACCAAATGAAACAATCAATCAATGGTTTGATTTATGCTACTTAGCATCGCTGTCACATTTGGTTAATCGCGAAGATGGTACAATACAATTAATGAAGAGACAAACACAAAAAAAAACCACCCATGCCGAGGTCGGGGTTCGAACCCGGAACTCCTGGTGTCATAGCGTGCAGTGATAACCACTCCTCCACGGTTGGTTGATTTGGTGCTTAAGTCCGCTTTATGTACATAAAAGCTAATCGGAACTGGGTCCACAGTTTAAAGTGGGATCCAAACCACCATGTGCGTCCACCTGGTACCGATCCGGGGCCACTTGCACTCCCCCACGGAGGTCGGCCGACAACAAAGATGAGGGGAAAGCTGTAATTATTCGGATACTTGGGTATCGGTAAAGCAAACTGCGTATTTACTCAATGGTACGTAAATTTCAATTGAATTTTTGAAACACCATATTTGCATATGATTAACGTTTTTCCAAAAAAATTGCATTGCTTGATTTCCCTAATTTCTTCATCTCACGATTTCGTTACTGAAAGATCCAGGCTCGAGCCCTGGCCTGTGCATGAATGTTCCTTTGTAACAACTTTTCATTCGTTTAATTTAATCAACGTTCACCGTCATGGCAGAATTTAGGTAAAGTGATGGAATAGCAACGCTAAAGAAATGAGCGAAAATACAAATAATTTCCTCCCAGTGCATCTGCAGGGCACTGTGAAATCAGGAGTCCAGAGTCCTCTGTTTATGATTGTCCCTCGTGACTTCCATAAGCTCATTAGCTACTTATCGCGATTAAATCTATACAGCTAGAAAAAGTGATGGAAGGTGGCAAAAATTCAATATATTAGAAGGGATGAACAGGTAACAACCACACTTTTTTGTAGATTCTTCAACAATATTCATTTGGTATTTTTAGTTCTGGGATACATTTTACATTCCAATTTTTTTCATTATTCACTGCAGAGTACAGTCGGAGAAAGAATTACCTGGGTCACGGGACCTAGAATTTCCTAAAGTCTTAAAGCCTGTTGTTTATGCAACCCAAATATCAAATTATTCGCTTAAGTTTGTCTGGTGGATCTGAGTTCTCGGAAAGGATTGAGCATTGATAGCATGAGTCACATGACTCATGCCCCAGCAACAACAAACAACAGCTGGGTGCTACGTGTCCTCAAGAAGAACATTTCAGCAACTGTTTTCTTAACAAGATCTGCCACACGCTAATTGTTTAAGTCCAGTTTATGCACTGGACCTACAGATTAAAGTGGGATCCGAACCAAATGTTCCTCTACCTGGTATTGAATTCGGAAGCCTTGATTACATGTCGAAGACGTTATCACTACGCCATCGGAGAGGCAATGGAACGCCTTGAGAAAGAGACAAGCGAAACCATATTTGGCGTAAATTTTAAAAATAAGACAATATTTTTTGGTCACAGTTTCGAACCGTGGGAGAGGCATATATATTTTTGGTCCCATCGTCCATTTCACGATAATTCTTCCTCACCGACACGATTAACGCCAGTGGGAGAAGAAAAGCGAAGCAAAATAACTGAAACAGAAATAAAAGAAAAAAAGCGAAACAAATGTTATGCATAATATTCTGCAGTTACTTCAGTCGTATTCAAGGAATGCCCTGGTCTCTAACTTGTCTTTTCCACTTCCTTTGTGCTCTCGATTCCCTCTGTCACGATTGGTCTAAAACTAATTAATGCGATGTTAATTAAACAATCCAAACAACGAAACAATGCACGATCAACTGCTCAACATTCCAATTTTTTTAGAATCGGAAAACAATTGACATGCTGTAAAATGAAGCAAGATGCAGTAATAAACTGAAAATTTGGTACGGTATAGAATTACATCGGTCAAGATGTTCCATTTGATTGGATTTTTGTTATTTAGTGTCGCTATTCTTTCACTTTTGGCAAATAGTGACGATGAAGATGAGTAATGAGTGATGATATGATGACATTGATTAACTGACACTCACCAAGAACACCCATGGCCAAGCCGAGATTCGAACCAGGGGCCCATGCTGTCGTAGCGCGCTGTGCTAACCACTCCGCCACGGAGGTTGGTTAGGAGTGGACATTATACCATATTTTGTGTGCGCAATTGGGATCAATCAATCGAATGACTAGGCATATTATATTATTAATATATTCATATCATAATATCACGTCATATTATTCGGCACGAAGTAACATCATAGACATTCAATCTTGCATTATTGCCTTTCAACTATTTCTTCGACTTCAGATTAATAACATCAATAAGATAAATTATGAAACAAATGATAATGAATGTGGGATATTGACAGTTATTTCGAATTACCTGACTCAAGCAACATTAAGCAGACTAGGTGGGCAAGCTCATTAAGTGGTCAACCTTCGATCTCGTCACCAAAGTTCCCGGATTTGAGTATCGTCCTTGTTACAGGTGTTTGAGTATTTCCTCATTAATTTCATGTAATGGTCACTCGTCCACGACTAGGAAGAAAAGTGATGTTACGTAACAAAACTAATAAAAATAAACAAGATCGAGGAGTACTTATTTCATCTCTCACGAAATCTACTATAAAACCGGGATATATGAAATATATGTATCTTCACATACTTTTTCGATTTCTATATTTAACTAGCCGAGACCAAGAACGGGAGAGCAATTTCCAATTCGAGAAACCAAGAGACACTGTAAAGTCTTGTTTCTTTCTTGACATCTGCCTAATTGAGTTGTTGTTCTGTTTGTTATTGGCTTTGTATTGGCAATTGTCATCATTCTTCCCCTGTAGGTAAACCATAACATGATGAAATAAAGCAGATAAAAGGGCAAGAACAAGAAAGTCATGCCTGCCCGGGACTTCAACTAAGAACCTTATGTAACGAGATTTGAAATTCTGGAGAAGGCATCTGTGTTTCGCTTGGCTTTCCCTTCCCTCAACTTCTGTTATTTTATCATGCACGTATAATTAAAATGGATCTGAGAAAATACGTTGCGATCAATAATTGTGTTGGTTAGATGCTATAAATGTGAACTCCAACATGGAATAAATTATTCCCTTTTGTATGTGGTTGAACACGAAATTTTCTTACACTGTGACAATTTCTTTTTTAGCTTTTCTGCACAGATAAGCTAATCTGGACTGGACCTTCAGTTTAAAATGACATACGAACTACTACGTGCATCCACCGTGTATCGAACCCGGGATCCCTCGATTATAAGGTGACGACGTTATCATTACGCCATCGAGGAGGCCCCGTGAGAAAATATTATTCACTCGATCTACACAATAATTTATTTAAACATTTACATTTTCGTTTTCTTCTTTCTTTTTTGTTAACTACTCTTCTACGACTATTTTTTTGTCTTGGAATTTCTTCTTGTTTCAGGAAAAAAATAATACATGCAGGCTGTATACCCCCCCCCCCTCCGTGCAAATATATAGAAAGCTCACTCTCGAGAACTAATTTATAAATAACGTAACCATTAGGAAACAATTCGAAAGTTAACTGATATAACTACAGATGAAACAATACTTACAGACCATAACGAAATGTCTATTCTTGTATAAGCTCACAGGCAACAGGTATCTGGTGAGTCATTCACTCTTGCTAACTACGAGCGAAGGTCACTGAACCAAAGGGTGGCAAACAGGCGTCTGCTCTACGAAACTAGGGTTAGCAGACGAGGCCAATTGTTCCTGTTATCAATGACGTACGAAATAAGGAGGAACACAGCTTTCATATCAAACTAGACGTGTGTTTTGGTCCCGTCATTGCATTTAGAACACTATCTCGTCGTGGCCTTGAAGGCCTACGTAAAGGCTTCTCTGCAAGAAAGATATCTTACCATTGAGGGGAGGAAAAGTGTGTGTGTATCGAGGTCCTTCAACTTTCGTATTCTTCTTCATTTCAGAACACGTGCTGTATCGTCGATTTAATCCAATCTAGCCGTTCTAGGTTTTAGGTTCTGTTTCTGTTCGGTAATTTCACATTGTCTTCCTGCTTATGTTATTCGCGACGAAGCTTCTGGTTTCGATAATCTGGACAATAACGGGATTGTGTTGGTTGGTTGACTTGGTGTCTAAGTCCACTTTATGCACAGTAAGACTAATTGCGAATGAACCTACAGTTTATAGTGGTATCCGAACCACTATGTGCCTACACATTACTTTGCTGCTAGATATTTGCATGCTAAAATGTAGGAAGTGCTACATTTTTAGTGTGTGGAATTAAGATTTATTTCTGATACGAAGAATCGGAGAATGGAGTAGTGAGAAAAGTATCACCTCACATGTTTGAATTATAGCGCCCCCCCCCCCCCACACACACACAGGATATCGGCCGTGGTTTCTATAACGAAATATAACATGGATGAATTGTGTCAAGAAAAACTGGAGCCTATTCACATCCCTACGGAACTTGGAAGAAAGTAAACGTAGAAAGTGGGGATAATGTGATCAGCACCAAGCCCCTGGCCGCCTTTACCTCCCCCCCACACCAAGTTTCCTACAGGTACCCACTTTATACGACGCTGGGTGGGAGCCGGAGCCACTTGAACAGGTGGACAAAATTCCAATTCTCCGCAGCCGGGGATCGAACTCAGATCTCTCGCATGGTAATCAAACTCCCTAACGACCGAGCTACTGCGGCAAATATAGTAAAGTAGCCTTTGTAATTAAGTCAAGAATTATTTTAGCGTTTCGTTCAACGGTTTTGGGGGAATCATTTTCGGACATAGGATATAACTCTTGTCGGTTCTGCGACCTGGCTTGAGAAAAGGCGATTTTATGACGAACAACATTCCACCTGACAAGTCACGTGACTTTCCTACATTTCCTGTGTCTGTTGGCTATTTCATGAAAGACGAGTTGCTCCTTGAGACAGACAGAATCAACCGATCACCTAAAGGTGCAATGTGTGTTGCCTACCTTTCCGGCATTATTTACTGCCTTTAAAGTGTTATGGGGAAGAACTTTTTTCCACCATTGTACAACACATAGGAACAAGAATGCGCGCTCGTCACAGGTTCGAATCCCGGCCTGAATTGTTCTTTGTGAGGTCCCTTCATCAATTTCATTATATCATCACTCATCCTCATTTTCGCGATAACCAAATGAGGCAGAAAGGTGAAGTAAAATAAACAAAACCAACAACAACAATTAGTTTTCTTGTCCAAATTAATACATCCGTATTTATGACTGTTTAGCTTACCCATTTTTTATTGGAGGCCAAATTATTAGTATATCTAAATAAAACACTACTAAAACGAGAGCGAGAGAGAGAGATAGAGAGCGGGAGCAAATATTTGTTATTTAATCATTAGATATTCCATATTTGAAAAAGAAAAGAAACCATAACATTTTTGTCTGCACATAATACAAGTACGTTCCCATTCATATACAAATAAAACTACATCCCATATTATACATAACATTGTACAACGTTTAAAAGGTTGTGTAAATACAGAGAAGATAAGTACTGCAGAAAATTTCCCCGAGTTCTTTAGAGGATTTACAAAGGAATCGAAAGAAAACCTATCCCCTATCTGTCCTATAGGAGATAGACTGGAGGACCTAAAACCACGGGTTTTCAACCATGGGAGCGGGGGCGAGGCGGCAAGGGAGGTACAGGCAAAAATCTTCCCTTTCGCTTCGGGCAGTTGTCTATACCTGGATCTGGTAAGGCGGAAGATCAGCCAGCTAGGGTATTCAGCCTTGCCAGCTGATCACATCGAGGGACGAAAAGCGCGTGGAAAGAAATGTTGCATATGAACTGAGGCTTCAAGATAATAAATATTGTGATTTGAAAATAATTAGAGACTTGAGATTGATTGATCTATCTCTGCTAGACTAGCTACTCCTCAGTGCACGTCACTGCATTTTTATTAGATTGCTCAAGTCAGAAACACCGTACACCATTCGGAGTATTTTGCTCAACACATAACACATGTGTAGCAAAACAGTATTTTATAATCAAGGGAACCTTTCGGCATGACGCAAGTAATAAAAAAAAACCTACCTGAATCATAGGCGCCTTTAGAACAACAGTAGACTTCATTGTTGTGGATGATACAACTATTCATTGATTTGGTTTATTTTACTTCGCTTTCTACCACTTTTAGCTAATCGCAAATATGAATATGAGTGATGATATTGATGAAGTTGATGAAGAGACACTCACAAAGAACAAACATGCGTAGGCCGGGATTCGAACCGGAAACCTCTGGCGTCTTAGCGAGCTGTGAAAAACACTCTGACACGAAGGTGGGTAGATGATCCAACAATCGTACACTCTACTAACGTAACAGTACCTATTAGTAGTAATTCAGAGTTTCAGACCACTGTTCATTGTATCTTGAGAATGCTGATAAACATTCATTTTAAAATAATTTTGACAAGAGATCATACGATGTTAAGAGTTTTGAAACGAATGCTAAACATTTCCACTGGCACAATATTAGGCAGTTAGATACTAACGAAAAAATATTTTTTTAAAGAAATAGTTTTGTGGGTTAGGTGGTAGAGCAGCCACAGGCTGAACTTCTACCACGAGGACTTTATCAACTTGTTTGACAAAAACGGTTTTGTTCTTTTGGTTTTTAATGCACTTCACTGTTCTTGCGATAAATTACACAATGCAGTGGTCATTAAAGATACGTCAGTCAATATTGCGTATTGTAGCATCCCACAGAACGGGCAGAGGCACGAGGTTTGTCTATGGGCACGAGCGGGAAAAACCGGGTAGAAATTCTACTTCTGTCGTCTGCATCGGAAGTACAACGCCTTGAATCGGAAGGCAGGAAAGGTCACATGGCCCTTAGAACCAATCAGGTGCTCCGTACGCCCGCGTATGGAGAGAGCATTTCGCCCGTGCTGTAGAGATCCAAGCCACAAGCTTTCCCTCCTTCTCTCTGCCTACAGGCAGGCAGAGTCCTGTACGCAAACCTAGCCGGCGTCCGGCAAGCAAAGACATTAGAGATATGCTACAACGAGAGCTGTTAGTGGAGCGTTGTAGACGGATCGCGAAAAATAGCATTTATAATGCCATAATGTTCAAACATGTATATAATTAGTCACCTTTTACTTTATATTTACAGCATTTACGCATTTTTAAAATTTTAAATCAGGGAACGCCGGGCGTATAGGCGTACTAGGACGCTACGCTACTGCTTGATTACAAGATGACGACGCTAGCACTGCGCCATCGGGGAGGCCCAAACCAACGAAGAGGAAGAACCTAGCCATCACACACGCTTGTTCAGTGGCGCAGGAACGTTTTTCATTTGGGGGGTACAAAAATCAGCCTCCCATATATATATGTATATGCAGTATGTAACATTCTTATTCGTACACACAGATTTTAAAGGAAAATGCTTTAATATCTGAAAGGAAATACACTCTTTTGAAATTATTTCTTTACAATTCAATAACTAATATCATTAGGAACAAAAAATCTTACCCAAATTCTGTATAACAATTGACAATAATAAATTAAATGAAACTGAAAGAGAAACATGCCATTTTTTGTACAACTTTTCTATTCGTACACTTAATAATATGAAAGAAAAAGTATATTCAGAGCAAATTGACTGACAGTTCTAATACTTTGATGCGTATCCTTTGGATTTATTTACTGCTGGACACCTTTTCTTCATAGGATTAACCAGTTTCCGACATGTTTCAGAGCTTATTTTATTCCACTCGGCTTGCACAACAGTTTTCAACTCTTGTTTGGACTTGGCGCCTGCTTTATGAACTCGCTTCTTCAAAATTGCCCATAAATGAGGTGGTGTTTGTAGTAGTTTGGACACATTCCATATTAGCCAATTCATGTTAACTCGCGCCTTATGCTTACTGTCATTGTCTTGTTGGAATCTGTAGGCGTCATGTCCATTTTTTGGGCACTCTGCTTTACATTGTTCTTCAATATGTCCAAATAGACATATGCATCCATGATACCATCAAGAAACTGGATAGTACCAACATATTTGGACCACATACAGCCCCAAATCATTAATGACCCACCCCCGTGTTTAACTGTTGGAACTGTATTAATGTGATCATTCTCTTTATTTGATTTTCTCCAGACCCTATTTATCCCATCTGACCCGTATATATTAATCTTGGACTCGTCTGACCATATGACACAATCCCAAAATTCCTGGTCCTTGTGGAGCTCTTTCGCAATTGAAAATCTATTCCTACGATTCACCTTATTTACGGCCTCTTTCGTGGTATTCTGCCATGATATCCATGCTTCCACAAGGCACGTCGGACAGTTTGATCGGACATCTTCTTGCCAGCAACATTTTCTACTAACGGTCGTAAATGGGGAACACTTATTCGGGGGTTTTCTCGCACTCTTTTTAAAATAAAGCGTTCATCACTTTTATTCAACCGTCTCTCTTTTGGTTTTCTCGGCACATTCTGTGTTGAACCTTCCTCTCTAAATTTGTTTACTATGTATTGAACTGTGGAGTGTTATTTATTGACTGTTTGTCCAATTTTTCTTAACGAATAACCTCTAAGGGTCAAATTTATAAAAAACATCCTTCAGATCGGAACTAAGTTCCTTCACCCTGCCCATTTCGAACACGCTGATAGATAGACGATAGGCCTACAACAATACCTACGCCAGCATTCCGCTTGACGGGGAGCGCGTCTGCATGTTCAAACTTGTTACGAAGTTGCAAACTGCACGAAATCGATCGAATAACAGTGACGCTCTATGCAAGGAAGATTGAAACTCTTGCCTGTACGAATAACAATGTTGCATGAAACAGCGTGTTTTTCTCTTTTCACACAAATTATATGCTCTGTTTATACACTTTGAACATACATTTTTATTGACATTTGTTGGTGAAACCTTCATTAACATTAATTTCCAGATACATATGAAAATGATTATATTTGCTAGTAGATATGAAATTTTTTCCTCGGAATTCTATGTGTACGAATAACAATGTTACATACTGTATATATATACACACACGCGCGCGCGCGCATATATATACTACGCAAGTAGTGTAATTGGGCAGGTTCAACGCCGTACTTAGTAGGTATCGTCTTTTAGTCTTTTTTTTATCAATTGAATATCAGTTTTTGACATATTTTGACAATTTTTTGTCGATGTTTTAGCGTTTAGCGATGTTTTAGTAAAATTTCCCTTTTTTCCCACTCGTACTTGTAGGTATATCACGATCTTACGTGATATAACTTAACCTATCTTTTTTCTTACGATTTTTTAATTTTTCTTTCGATCCTAAGTGATATAACTTAACCTACCATTTTTTTATTTACGCACCGAACTAACTTACATTGGACTCTGTTTGTTTTAATATTTCAGTATTTTAAGGTTTTCACAAATTTTATATAACCTAAAATGTGTTGGGTGTTGATTTTTTTTTTTAGTATGTGGCAAAATTTTTTTACGAATTTTTTAAAACTGCTCCGTGACCCTCTCGTTCTTCACGTCGTACGCGAAGGACTTCTCTGCGACCAGGATGACGCTGCACACGGTATCCTCGGGCAATGGATTGTGGAACTCACAAACGATCTTGATGTTAGTTCGATCGTTGACCACGACCTAATTCCTCTTTGTTGTATTGATGACGAACATGGGTCTGTGGGTTTTGAATTCGCTGGGTGTGTAGTACATAATCAAGTTTCCCTCCGTTACCCTCTTGTAAGCGGTGTAAGCTTCGTAAAGTTTGAGGTAATCATCTTTGGTCATGTCGAGGTTGTAATTCTCGCGCGGGAACACTTCGTTCCTTCCATTCTTGAGATAAACGTTCTTGATCTTGCAGTCGTCGAATCCGCAAACAGATTTTTCCTAAGTCTTACCGTTTCCAAGATAATCCCACTTCCGGTCGCCATTTTGGATTTCCGAACACGGGTTCTATTCACATTTTACTTACATATAGGCGTACGTGATGAATCCGCAAACAGATTTTTCCTAAGTCTTACCGTTTCCAAGATAAACCCCACTTCCGGTCGCCATTTTGGATTTCCGAGCATAGGTTCTATTCATACTTTTTCTCACATATAGGTGTACATGATGAATCACCAAAAAGATTTTTCCTAAGTCTTACCGTTTCCAAGATAACCCCACTTCCGGTCGCCATTTTCGATTTCCGAACATAGGTTCTATTCACACTATTTCTCACGTATAGGTGTACGTGATGAATCCGCAAACAGATTTTTCCTAAGTCTTACCGTTTCCAAGATAACCCCACATCCGGTCGCCATTTTGGATTTCCGAGCATAGGTTCTATTCATATTTTACTTACATATAGGCGTACGTGATGAATCCGCAAACAGATTTCTCCTAAGTCTTACCGTTTCCAAGATAACCCCACTTCCGGTCGCCATTTTGGATTTCCGAGCATAGGTTCTATTCATATTTTACTTACATATAGGCGTACTTGATGAATCCGCAAACAGATTTCTCCTAAGTCTTACCGTTTCCAAGATAACCCCACTTCCGGTCGCCATTTTGGATTTCCGAGCATAGGTTCTATTCATACTTTTTCTCACGTATAGGCGTACGTGATAAATCCGCAAACAGATTTCTCCTAAGTCTTACCGTTTCCAAGATAACCCCACTTCCGGTCGCCATTTTGGATTTCCGAATATAGGTTCTATTCTTACTTTTTCTCACATATAGGTGTACATGACGAATCACCAAACAGATTTTTCCTAACTCATGAATTGGAGGGTTCTATGACAATCAATATTAATTCTCGTAAGAGAACAGAAAACACAAAAAAAAAAAAAAAACAATACTGTGGTCACTACAACAAATAGTCTTCTTCAACCCCAATCCAACAACCCAAAAATCATCATCCTAACTAGAACCATGTAACTATCTGCCATCTGTTTGAGGTTTTGTGAACTAAGTGGTGCTTTGTTTGTGTGTAAAAAAAAAAGAAATGCAATGCTTTTTGCACTTGGTTATCATCACCTAACATGTTATTAATTGTTTTTTTAAAATTAATTACAACTGAAAACTAATAATTAATATTATCTAAAGTTACTAATTAATATTATACAAGTAATTGATATATTTTTTTTTGTTCTTGTTGGGTAATTATAGTTGTTGCAAAATATAGCTCTCTCGTATGACAGTTTCTGAGTTTTGTTGGGTATATAAGAAAAATTATACACAACCTTTTTCGGTTTTCCTCCGTAGCCGTGCGTGTTAAGGCGTTCACTCGTTCTTGTCATTGTTCGTTCTACGTGTGGCCTATAGGTTCGAACCCGGTCGTGGTCGAAAGTTTTTCAGTGTGTCTAGGAGTCTTTAACAGTTTGTATATTTACTTCTCTGTGTTGAGTCTACGGATTCTGAACGGGGTTGTTTAATGTATATGCTGTTCTTGATATAGATATATATATGGTGTTCATGTATGTATCCAAATTGGAAACAATATTCGATCATTAGCTGCGTTCTACCACTGCTGCGGAGGAGTGACCACCCCCTGTCCCCGGGGAACTATTCCTGTCCCTGGGCTCGTGTTCCCGGGGTCCCTGTCTCTGTCCCCGGTTAAGTTAGGACCCTGGGCCCGGGTTCCTGTTTAATGTCTATGTCCATGTCTATGTATATGTTTATGTCCATGTCTGTCTTTGCAGGTTTTTTTTTTTTTTTTTTTTACAATTTAACTCTGGACTTTTAAAATTTTCGACAGATGGAGGTCAAATTTGGTTCCATGACAACCTATGTTCATTTTGTTAGGAGATCAAAGAGGACACCGAGACTCGACCAACACACTAAACCCGACCTCTCTACGACCATTCGTTCAAAAGTTACGAGTGATCAAAGTTTTGGGGGGTTGGGCTAACTTCTTACCCCTTGGCCCCAGGACCACCAAACTTGGTACACGTATTCCCCACCTCCAAAGTCGACAGGGGCCTTATCTTCGCTACCGGGATTGGGGTGTTTTTCGAGTTATTTTTTCGATAACTCTTACCATTTTCGAGATATTTGCAATTTAAGATTTTTTTAACGCTGGACTTAGAAAATTTTCGGAACATTTTTTTTTGTTCCATGACGACCTATGTTTATTTTGGTATGGGAGGACAGAGGACACCGAGACTTGACCGACACACTAAACCCAACCTCTCTACGCGTACTCTACGTCACCAAAAAAGGTTAAAGGTTCCAAGTGACAATAGTTAGAGTTTCTCCAATCTAGTAAAGTGGATTGGTTGAAATCTCCAAGGCGTATTTTAGTAGTGGGGTTTGTACTATAACCAGCACCACTTACAAGTGTAGAAAAGAAGAGGTTATTTGATTGAACAGCCCGATTTGCCTACACTTAAAACAATGGCAAGAGGGGCTTATACCCCAATTCTTCAGGTGTGATATGCTCTGAATTTTTAAGAATTTTGAATTCTAGTGTAGAAAAGATGAATCCCCTCAGACAGATTTGCCCACACTTAAAATTATGCCAAGTTCCCATATGATTTTATTGTTTACAGTGTGTTTTTCTGTCAAAATCCCAGGAGGCCCAGTAGAGTGTGGTGCATAGCCCCATGGTTTTTATTGCCTTGTAATCAGGAGGCCTCTGGGTTTGAGTCCTGATAAAATGTGAAGCCTCCCCTGATTGCAAAGTGTTAATATTGTTGCCTTGTAAACAAGAGGCTCGGGTTTGAGTCCTCATAAAATATGAAGCCTCCCCTGATTGCAAAGTGTTAATATTGTTGCCTTGTAAACAAGAGGTTCGGGTTTGAGTCCTGATAAAATGTGTAAGATTGAAATACATGTGGCAAAATAATATCTCCACACGTGAGATTTTGAGAATAATTATTGCTAGTTGATATACAACTGATAGCTCCCAGATCTGAAACCTGGTAAAAAAAGTTCTACAACAGCATAAAAAAGCAAAATTCTTTTATATTGGGGATCACCCGAGCCTAGTTACTGCTGTTGTTTGGGTATAAAAGCACCAGCTCAGCCATTAACTGCTGTTATAATTGTTTTGGCATATTGTCCATAGTTCTGTATTTTTTTGGACAAAGAAATTTTATATAAATAAACAACAAAAATGCCAAAACAAAAATATTGCAATCAGTGTAATAAAAATATATCTAGTTCTAATTGGGCTAGGCATTGCCGTATTTGTGATCGTAAGAAATGCAGAAAAACTACAAAAATGTGTCCAAGATGCCATAAAATATTAAGCAAGGCATATTACAAATGGCATAAGTGTAATTCTTATGTACAGTCATCAATATTGCCCTCACAACCATCTACATCTGGTCTGAAAAAAAAGCACGAAACACCTGTTAATGCTGGACCAGCAAAACAGCCACGCTCTGCACCCATCCATAGCAGTTTTAATGGCCAATTAAGAGATTATCGGTTTGTATCAGAGCCAAGATGTGGTATTAAGAATTTTTTGAACAGTGTAAATCCTGATGTGCAGGCAATTCTATGGCTCTTATAAACTGTCCCTCAAATTGTTTACACAATATAAGAAACCAAATGGCACAAAATTTACACAGCCCCACATAACAGAAACTGTACCTGTATATTCAAATACAAATTCAGACAAAATAATAAGCAGTTTGATAGATCAATTGAATATTAAACACTCTGAATTTGCAGCAAAAGAGTCTGGATGGAGCCTATGCGGATCTCCACACAAGTTATATGTTAATATTTCTGAATTCAGCCCATTACAAGGATCTACATATTTGCCATTACCTGCTAATATTAAAAACTAAACAGCCGTGGTTAATATAGAAAATATTGATGATAAATGCTTTTTGTGGTGTATTTTAGCTGCTTTGTTTCCAGTTTCAAGAAATCCTCAGAGAATAAATTATTACAAACAACATGAACACGATTTTGATGAGGCAATGGAGGGTTTAGAATATCCAATGTCTGTTCAGAATATTGATAAATTTGAAAAAAAGGCCCGGGATATTAATGGTAAACAATTATCTATTAATGTATTTATTTGTTCCACTGGCCGTGGCAATTGCTTGATAGAACCTCTCAGAATCAGTACATTTGATGATGAATCTGCTATTCCGATTGATTTGCTCTTAATTGAAGGGGATGATACACACCATTATACTCTGATACATAATCTTGAAGCTTTAGTGAGAACACAACTAGACAAATCCAATACAATATTTAAGTTGTGCAGAAGATGTTTAACTGTTTTGATGGTAGAAAAATGGTGAATGGTGTTTGTAAAAAGAATGCAGAAATTGCTAAAAACAAGTTAATTGAGCATCTGAAATACTGTGGCAACTATAAAAATGTTCATATGGTGATGCCCAATCCAAGAGAAAATGCAGAATTCAAAAAGTTTGAAGCCTTGTTGGAACACCCAGCATATATAGTCTGTGATTTTGAATCAAATCTCAAACCTCTTCCATTCTGTAGCCCAGACCCTCAGGAATCTTCAATTACATCATATCAATTACATGAACCTTCCAGCTTTTATTATGTGATTGTACAGGATGGTGTTGTTAGTAAAAAAGATTCATACATGGGAGCAGATGCCATCAAAAAATTTGCACATAGAATAGAAAATGAGTGCCATGACATAGCATCTAATATCTTATTAAAATCAAAACCTATGTTGCCTTTAACAGAGAAACAGATTGAAGATTTCAACAATGCAGAAAAATGTCCGGTATGTGATTCTGAATTTTCAGATACAAAAATCAAGGTGAAACACCATTCTCATACAGATGGTAAATTCAAAATGGCCCTGTGTAATAGCTGTAATATTAAGATCCAGAGACCAAAATTTATCCCCATATTTTGCCATGGTGCATCCAATTATGATTTCCATCATTTGATCAGGTACGAGGGGTTTGACAAGCAGAATTTAAATATTTTAGCTGAAAATGATGAGAAATATATTGCTATTAGCAAAATAATTAAAGTTAATGGTGTTCCTATTCACTTAAGATTTCGTGATTCCTACAGAATTTTATCGGCTAGCCTGGCTACACTGGCCACTCAATTATCTGATGATCAATTCAAAATCACATGTGCTTTGTTTCCAAATCAGGACCTGAAATTAATTAGGCGGAAGAGTGTATATCCATATGACTATGTTACAGATTTTTCTAAATTTGATGAGTGTTTTTTGCCACCACAAGTAGAGTTTTACAGCAAAATCAGAGGATCTGGAATCACTGATGATGATTATCACCATGCCCAGTTGATGTGGAACAATTTAAAATGCCAGACATTTGGTGATTATCACATGGCTTATTTAAAACTTGATGTCACTCTCTTAGCTGATATACTTCTGGCATTCAGAAAATCTTCTATGCAAAATTATAGACTGGATCCAATATATTTTTACAGTGCTCCGGGCTTAGCATGGTCCGCAATGTTTTTAAACACTAAAATGCAATTGGATCTGATCCAAGATCAAGATATGTATTTGTTTATGGAGCAATGTATAAGAGGAGGCATGGTGCAATGCTCTCAGAGATATGCCAGAGCAAATAACAAATATATTCCTGATTATGATCCAGCACTGCCATCAAATTATATAGTGTATGTAGATGCCAACAGCCTCTATGGTTATGCTATGATGAAAAAATTGCCATATGCAAGGCTTGAATGGGTTGAAGATTTCAATATTGAAGATCTTAAGGATTTTAATGACAGTGACTATGGGGTCTTCTTAGAGGTTGATCTGACAATTCCAGATAATTTACATAACAAATTTTCTGATCTGCCCCCAATTCCCGAGGTTCAGTGCTCACCTGGCTCTAAACAGAAGGAGCTCATGATGACACTGGAGCCAAAACAGGGTTATGTCATATATTACAAAAACCTCCAGTTCCTGATGCATCATGGTGTCCAAGTGAGCAAAATTGGCAAAGTTTTGAGGTTCAGGCACTTAAAATGGTTGAAATCATATATTGATACAAACACAGAGCTTCGAACATCTGCAAAGAGCCAATTTGATAAGGCCTTGTTTAAATTGATGGTCAATTCTGTGTATGGCAAAACTATTGAAAATGTCAGAAAACATACCGATGTTAAAATTATTACTGACCCCAGTCTGAGCAAAAAATTGGTTGCAAAGCCTAATTTCAATTATAGAAGAATTTATGATGAAAATATGGCAATTTTCAACATGAAAAAAACAAAGATTAAGTTTGATAAACCTATTTATGTAGGGGCTGTGATATTAGAATTGGCCAAATTACACATGTTAAAATTGTATTATGATGTTTTGAAACCTTTTTATGCTGATTGTGTAAAATTGATGTACATGGACACTGATAGTTTTGTTCTTGATATTCAAACAGAAGATGTTTATCAAGATATGTCCCAGCCTGAATTGCTTGAATATTTTGAAACCAGTGAACATGCAAAGATTCAACCCCACAACAAAAAGGTGCCTGGCAAGTTAAAAGATGAGACACTTGGTGATGTTATTGTGGCATTTGCTGGGTTAAGGGCCAAGATATACAGTTTTGAAACATGTAGTGGTGCTGTTGCAAAAAAAGCCAAGGGCATTGGCAGAGTGACTGTTGACAAAGAGCTTGAATTTGAAGATTATAAAAATTGTCTCAAATCATGTAGCACCATCAGAACATCAGAATCCAGAATCCAGAGTGTGGATCACTTGCTGACTAGCAATATTGTAAGAAAAGTGGCTCTGGACCCACATGATGATAAGAGATGTATTTTATCATGTGGCATACATACTCTACCATGGGGTCATTGTTATTTGAAAAATGGCAATCAATGCCCAATCACAGAGCATGATTTGAAATAAATAAAGATGCCTATGAACTTATTTGGGTTCAAAAAACAGGCTATTATGGAGCTGCCAACACCATCACCCTCTTCTGATATAATATCTAAACTGAGTGCTTTGTTAATTATTCATCTGAACAGCATACTTACAGATATTGATGATAAAACAGGTAAAACATTGTACATATTTAACAATAATTTAAATTATTACCAATTACCTGTAGGTGGGCAATTACAATTTATTACAACCCCTGAGGGTAATGTCAAGATTTCAGTAGGGAAAAATATTTATAGAATTAAGCACTCAAACATGATTTCTGGCACTGTATATACTGTTTCTGCTGGTGACTGCTTATATATTGAGGTCCCTGGATCCTATGACAAGCTTATACCTTTTTTATAGAATTAAGAATCAGATATTCAATAATAAATAACCACTAAAACAAAAATGCCTAATGATATATTTCGCCATACAAGACATGAAGATCACAGTGATGAGATTCTGATGCTTGATGTCAGAGTCAAGAAATTAAGAAGTGATTTACAAGCTTTACAAACCACACTGAATGCCAGTCTTCAATTAGAAATTACAAATTTGCAATCACAATGCATGGACCCTCTTCTTAAAATTGATTCTGAACTCAAATTGTTGCTTCAGAAATATACTGATTTGGCCACATTGGATAATTTTCAAAGTTTAGAAGAGGCTGTAGCAGCTCTTCAAGCCAAATTTAAGACCCAGGCTAACAACTCTGAGCAATTGAAACAACAATTGGAAGAGCAGATAAATAATGTCCAGACACAGCTCCAAACAATTGTCAAAAGCATAAAATCACAAGAAGATTTTGATCTGGTGATTTCCACTCTAAAGGAACAGATTCAGTCACTCCAAATACCTAATCTGGACCCCTTGAACAATGCCATAGCCGAGGTTAAAGAAAAAATTGAGACACTTGAAAATTTTATGAACAACTTGCCATCTTCTGATGCTTTGAGTGCAATAACTCGGAGTGTTGCCAATATTAAGCTGCAACTTGAAACATCTTGAAGGTACCATAGCAGCAGTGCAAAGTGATTTGACAAATGTACAAGAAACTCTAGAATCTCGCCTGCCTGGGATTGTAGATACCCTTGTAAGTGTCCAGCAACAAATCACAAAACTTGAAAACCTCAACACTGAATCTGAACTATCTCATTTTCATCACTTGATTGATGATATCCAAACAAAACTTGAAATTTTACAACAATCAACACCCTCTCAGGCAGATATAGCCCTGCTCCAAAATGCTATGCAAAATGTGGCTGATGCTTCTGAATTAAACAATGTGAAATTGGCACTTGAATCTTTGCAAAATACAGTATCAAATCTGCCTACATCACAGGAACTTAAAAATATAAAGAGAGCAGTGAATCGCATATTGAAATCAGAAGATATCAAGAATATCCAGGCAGAGATCAAACATCTCACTCAGACAGTGGCCACTCTACCAACAAATCAACATATTAATGAACTGCATGCCCTGTTTGAGGATATCAGAAGACAGGTCCATCATCTTACTGCTCAAAATTCAAAATTGGCAGTTGTTGAAAATTTACAGCAAATTGTAGCCAATATCAAGCAACAGCTAGGGACCATGGAATCCAATCAAGCAAATGCTCTGTCTGTTTTTGCTACCCAGCTACAAGAAATTGTGCAACAATACAAGAAACTTGTTGGGGACATAAAAATCAAGCCAGGCCATGATGATGTTGTTAGGACTATCAATGAGCATCTTGAATCTGTAACAAGCAGATTGCTCACAGCAGAAAAGGAAATAACAGGCATAATTGAGAATCCAAAACATTCAGTAATTCTTGAATTGTACAGCATCCCCAACAAAGAATATGATTCTCCATTTACACCAGGAGGCAAAATATATATGCTGTCCCCTGCAAAATTTTATTACCAATTTTTTGTTGGGGGCACATTGAGACCAATCAAAATCAAATATTGGCTTCAACCACAGGCACACCACTACCCTACCTTATCAATAACAAATGCTGAGAACAAAGTAAAAATCACCAGTGTAGAATTAGAGGATTTTACAGATCCCAATACATTAGAAACAGCATATGTTGAAGATGATGGCTCTCTGGAATTTAAAATACAAATAGGGGACAAATCCTGTAGTATCAGCTGCTGAACACCCTATAGTTGCAATATTCTTGTTTACATATTATGTCTAGACAAATTATTGTTGATGAATTACACAGACAAGCCAGACATAATTTTAAGAGACTGCCAGTAGTCACAAAAAGCATAGATGATTTATGGCAGAGCGACTTGATTGAAATGGCAAGTGGACAGCTGAAAAACTTAGACAAAATCAACAAGGGCTACAAGTATCTACTCACTGTAATAGACACATTTTCAAAATTTGCCTGGGCTGTGCCAGTCAAATCCAAGACTGGGGCATGTGTTACAGAAGCCATCAGGACAATCATCAATCAGAGTGGAAGATCACCGCGCTATTTGCAAACAGATAATGGCAAAGAATTTTATAATTCAGTGTTTCAACAATTTATTAAAAGCCAGTCAATACAACATTACTCGAGTTACAGTGATCTCAAGGCCTCAATTGTAGAGAGATTCAACAGAACCCTAAAAAATCGTATGTATAAACAATTTACACTTCAAGGTAATTATAAATGGATTAATATTCTTCCAGTACTTCTACATAAATATAACAACTCTGTCCATTCCACAATCAACATGAAACCCGCTGAAGTAACTTCATCTGATGAGCAAAAATTGATCAGCACTGTTTATTATCCTAGATACCAGCCAACAACAAGAAAAGCCAAATACAGGGTGGGTGATCAAGTAAGAATCAGCAAATATAAGCACTTATTCAAAAGAGGCTTTACAAGAAACTGGAGCACTGAATTATTTACAGTGGTTCAAGTTAAACCTGGGACCCTTAACACATATATAATAAAAGACCACCGAGGAGAAATTCTCAAAGGCAGGTTCTATGAAGAAGAGCTCAGCAAAACTAAACAGCCTGACACATATCTCATAGAAAAAAATCATCCGCAGAAAAGGCAACAAGTTATTTGTCAAATGGCTAGGACTCCCAGAACACAGCTGGATCGATGCAAACAAAATAATAATATGAACACCTGGGATGTTATAAAGAGGCTTCCAGAACCTGAACAGCAGAATAAGAAAAATGTAAAATTGCTGCCTGATAATATTAGGTGTCTTATTGTTGGGCCATCGGCTTGTGGTAAAACTACACTAATGGTTGATAATTTTTTATTGGCACCCAACTGGTTAGACTGAAAAAACAGGCACTTGTATGTCTTCTCTAAGAGCTTGGAACAATTAAAATATCAGCAGCTGATGAAACCATATGATGGATTGGATATAGCCACTTTTGAACCAGATGTTAAGCTACTTCATGAATGTCTCGATAATTCTGTTGTTGTGTTTGATGACATTATACTGGATAATCAAAACAAGGTTAGAAATTTCTTTACACAGGGCCGACACAAAAACATAGATTGTTTCTACCTGGCACAGACTTTTTCAAAAATACCGAAGCAACTGATCCGAGACAACAGCAATTTTATATGTGTGTTTCATCAAGACCATACCAACCTCAAACACATACATGATGAATATGTAGGTGGGGACTTGAGCTACAATGATTTTTCTAAGTTTTGCAGTGGGTGCTGGAACCAGGACAGTTATGGGTTTGTCACAATTGATATGACAAGAACACCCAATAGTGGCAAATACAGAAATAAAATCAACAATTTTCTAGACATTGAAACATATATAAATAAACATGAAAAGGCCAATCATTGATGATCTTAAATTAATAGATTATCTTGTAAAAAGATTTAAGGGATGGAAATCAGAGAACCGAGGTTTTTATGAAAAACACAAACAAACAAAACAGCCTATAATTGATGCTATTAGTGAATTAGGTAAAAATATCAAAACTGTTACAGAGCAAAATCAAAATTTGATCACAGAGCTTGTACCTGTAGCTGCTAGGAACATATTAGATTTTCCAATCACCCCACTTTCTAGTATTCATACACCTAGTCCTATTGCTCCTCTAAGAATTGAAGCTACTCTGGATCCTATTGAATTGGGTCTTCTTGCTCAAAAATATTTAACAACACCTAAACACAATAAAGATGAGGTGTTTGGCTTATATGCTGACACAGAGCGTGATGGTAGCATCATACATAGAATTGGCAATTTCAGAGTAACATTTATGGGAGATAATATAATTGTATATTCAGAATCTCATCTTGGAGAAAAAGGTGCTTTTGTTAAATATCCCGGAACACCTGGATTGTGGGAACTGATGACCAGGAAGAGGCCTGGCAGCTATACAGATCAAGATTATGAACATTACAAAGAAATATTAATAAAATCAGATGCTCTATACCAGAACAATGATCCCACACAAAAAAGAGTCAAGTCTAGCTGTGGAGCAAAATACAACAATTTAATCAAGCCCATAATATGGTCACAGATCAAGACTGGCAGTGGAATCAAACAATACAACACCCTGCCTAAAGAATTTGTGTGGGTTGATGATGTCAGGAAACTTGTAGATAGGTTATTGGTGATAGCTGGGGAGGAAAATGCTGGCAACCACAATTTTTACAATGAAAAGGTTGGAATTATGGACATGATAAGCACTAAATTGTCTAATTTTATAGTCAATGACACTAAGGGGATTGGATATCTTATAAAAATTATTAATACTCTACCACCTAAATTTTGGAATATTTCTGAGGGTCGGGGGCTTGTTAATGACATTATAAACAAGCTGCCATTTGAACTACACATTCCAGGCTATCAGTATTGTGGTCCAGGCACAAAATTGGACCATAGATTAAACAGAGGTGATCCTGGTGTTAATCCCCTAGATGCTGCTTGTAGAGACCATGACATAGCATACAACACACATTCTGATCTTGACAAAAGACATGTTGCAGACAAGAAATTAGAAGAGGCTGCATTTGGTAGATTTGTAAGCAAAGATGCTTCTTTAAGTGAAAAAATAGCAGCATTGGGGACCACCCTAGCTATGAATACCAAACAAAAACTGGGGTGGGGGTTGTGAATATGTATATAATAAACCTACAATAAAGGCCAAGGGTGTTATGTATCAAATACCTTATGCAGGTCTTAAATCTCTTAAAACTATTGATAGCCTTTTGACCAAAAAGCAGCGCAAGAAAAAAAATTCTTGTCTTGCAAAGGGACATGGTATGAAATTGTTACTTAGTACCCCCCAATTAAAAAAATTACAGCAATCAAGAAAAAAATCACATGTGGGGGGATTCATATTTACTATCCCTGCCATCTTAGCTGCTCTCGGGACTGTTGGGAGCTTGGCCGGGGGATTAGCCGCCATAGCAAAAACAGTAATAGATGCCAAGAAGAATAAGGCAGAATTAGATGAGCAGAGGCGCCATAACCTGGCTATTGAGAAACAAGGCAAAGGTGTTAAGAGAGCCATGAATAAGTTTAAAAAAACAAGAGCCGCTTACAAACCAAGATATTGAAGCTTTAATCAAGCCACTGGGCATCAAAAATTTTAGAGGTGTGTACATGTCTTATTCTTTGCCAGAGCAACCACTCAACAAAGAGTGTGGCATTGTTAATTTGGATAAGTACAAAAATCAGGGCACTCACTGGATTTGTTATCTTAAATATTTAAAAAATGAGGCATTTGTGTTTGATTCATTTGGAGGTGTTCCACCTGAAAATTTAGTAAAATATCTAAATTCAGCTAATCTTTATTACAATAATGCCCGTGTTCAATATTTCAAAGATGTTAATTGTGGACATTTGTGTTTATCTGTTCTTAGATATATGTCTCAAATAAATAAACCATCAATTGAAAATTTTCAAAAAGCCTTGTGGTATTTAAAACATCATGGGGGTATTCCATCTCACCAGCCAAAATTCAATATTGAAACTCAAATTACATGATGACATAGTGTATCCCAAAACAATAGCTCTCAGAGCATTTTATGGCATGTACTTGATCCCTAATATTACACACCACAACAACAAAATTGCAGTTGGTGATCAAAAAATTGTCATCACTCCAGGGCAATATAATCTATCCACTCTAAATGCTCAATTACCCAGAGGTGTAGTGTTAAGTCAAAATTCTGTCACTCACAGAGTAGAGATTGTATCTGCTACAGAAACAGTGGATCTGGGTACTATAGGAGAGCTGTTAGGCTTTGAGAACAACACAAAACTTGAAGCGGCCATCAAACACACTGCTATTAATATACCTAAATTCTTAGCCATAGAGACTCTGAATATTCACTGTAATGTGGCTGAGGGTATTATCACCAAATCAAATGGCATAGGCACTCACAAACAAACTGGGATCATTGCAACATTCAAGCCTAATTCTGAATTTATGGAGCCAATCATCTACAATCCATCCCCAACATTATATTTTCCTGTGTGCCATAATAGAATAGATTATATTGAATTGATGGTCACTAATGAAAAAGAAGAATTAGTTGATTTTGCTGGAGCCACAACAACTGCTATCATAGAGATTAATATTTAAATAAAAATACATACAAGAAGAAAATGGAAAATATTGAGAGTTATGAGCTACAATCATTCCCCTCAAACAGGAGGACATTTGCAAATTTAAATCAACCCAACACAGAGATTGAGGTTGATCTTGATGTAGGGGATGGCTTTATACACCCTCACAGAGCAGATCTATACATCAAATTTGATGTTGTAAAGCTCGATGGTACCGATTATCCGGCAAATTCAAATATAAGATTGGTAGATAATTTTGTGCCACATCTATTCTCTGAAATTGAGGTCAGAAAACATGGTGTTGTTATAAACAGAGTAGATTATCCGGGTATTACCTCCACAGCTTTGGCCACACTAAAATTATCCAAAACCGAGGCTTCTTACTACAAAATAGGTGGATTTGAGGCTGGTGATAAGATATTATCTAAGAGCCACACAGTGCTGTTCCCTATGCGCCTGTTGCCAGGATTCTTTTCAGATTACAAAGATATTATGTGGAAGGGTGGTTTAAGAATCACATTTAGAAGACCTGCCAATGATAATAATGCTTTGATGAGGTACAGTACATTAAACTCTACAGGGGAAGCTTTGCCTAATACCCTACCTGATGAGGGCAAGTGTATTATTCAGACTATGGAGCTAAGAATCCCAGTTGTTGAATATGAGGCCAGTTATGCTCTTAAATACAAAGCAGATATAATAAAAAATCCACAGATTCCTCTACAATTTTATACATATCAATGTGTACAGAAGCCCGCATCTGGTACCTATTATGAGTTTGATGCTACAAATTCATTCTCCAGTATACAATATGACATGCCTGATTTTGTGGTGGTATTGTTTCAGACTGGAAGACACAATAATCAGGAAAAAATTCAAGTAAATTTGATAACTGCAACATCAAGAACATATATCTTAAAAATGGCAGAAATGAGGTATTTCCTAGAGAAAATTATAATTTAGACATGTCCAAGGATGATTTCCTTAAATTATATGAGGCATTTTCAGCATTCAAAAGAGTCACTACTGGCAATACTGACATGTATTACACACCAGATGAATTCAAAGCACAGAGACCCATGTTTGTAATCAACACTTCAAAAAGGAAACAAGTTGTGGTTAATGACAGGACAAACATTAAAATTATCTGTGAATTCCATGAGGCATTACCTGATGACACCATATGTAGTGTTATTCTCATAGGTGAAAAATCATATGTTTATGATGTAAGAAATGAGAGAGTCACAGAGCAATTCTAGAGGGCCGACTCAAACACAGAAGCCCCTTGATTACAAAACAATAATACCAACACTTTGCCATCAGGGAAGCCTATGCACTTTGCCAGGTTTGAAACCTGGGGATTTTTTGATTATAGGCCATGAAATTATGTCTACAGCACCTCTGCCCGTGGCAGGAAAGCTTTTATATATATTACTTACCCAAATTTAACAGCACATCTGCACATGGCAGGAAAGCTCAAATAACACAGCACATCTGCCCGTGGCAGGAAAGCTCAAATACAGAAATATGCAATGAATATTCTGTAAGTTACAGACTCGGGCTTATATTATTGCGACAAGACCAAACCTAAATGCAATTCAGGTTTGCATGACAATATCCAAGAAGCCAATATTATCATTACTAAGAATTTCCTCTTTGAGTTAATAACATGATGAATGACATGACATGTAATTTCCTCTGAAAAGGCGCAGTGTAGATTATATCTCTTGCATGCCAGCAGATATAATCTCCCAGGCGTACAGAAAGAGGCCAATATTCTCTTTACTAAGAATTTTCTTTTTGAGTAAATAATATGATGGATAATATCTTATTTCTCTCTGAAAAGACACAGTGTAGATTATATCTGCTGGCATACAAGAAATATAATCTCCCGGGCAACCATAATTAATTGCTGGCCGAGACATAGGACTGATCAAAGATTAGAAAAAACATGGAACCAATTAATTATGTTTACTCGCTCCTCTCCCATTGTATTGATCGGGCAGTTTTGCCTGCATAAAAATATAACAGCAGTTAATGGCTGAGCTGGTGCTTTTATACCCAAACAACAGCAGTAACTAGGCTCGGGTGATCCCCAATATAAAATAATTTTGCTCTTTTATGCTGTTGTAGAACATTTTTTACCAGGATTCAGATCTGGGAGCTATCAGTTGTATATCAACTAGCAATAATTATTCTCAAAATCTCACGTGTGGAGATATTATTTTGCCACATGTATTTCAATCTTACACATTTTATCAGGACTCAAACCCGAGCCTCTTGTTTACAAGGCAACAATATTAACACTTTGCAATCAGGGGAGGCTTCATATTTTATGAGGACTCAAACCCGAGCCTCTTGTTTACAAGGCAACAATATTAACACTTTGCAATCAGGGGAGGCTTCATATTTTATGAGGACTCAAACCCAGAAGCCTCCTGATTACAAGACAATAAAAACCATGGGGATATGCACCACACTCTACTGGGTCTCAGAACCCAGGAGCTATGAACTTTATATCAATTCAAAATTCCTGGGATTTTGACAGAAAAACACACTGTAAACAATAAAATCATATGGGAACTTGGCATAATTTTAAGTGTAGGCAAATCTGTCTGAGGGGATAGTAGGGGCATTTAGAGAGTTCACAGCCCTCATTTGGGGCTCGAATCATCATGTGGGGCTCAGTGTTGCCAACTCACCCCACGAAAATTTCACCAACTGATATTTTGAAGCCTTTTATGATGTATTTGAGGGCAGAGTTGGCAACACTGTGGGCCCTTACTGTAGCTTTTCATGTCTGGCAACACTGCCGTAGACAGAGTTGGCAACACTGTGGGCCCACTGTAGCTTTTTATAAGAGGGGTTTATTGCCCTGTTTACATCTGGCAACACTGCCGTAGACAGTGTTGATAACCTACTGGGTTTTTCACTGTAAATTTTCATGAAAGGGTCTGAGGGGTCCATGTACTCTTTATGTCTGCCAACACTGTTGGGGGCGCAGAGTTGGCAACACTGTGGGCCCACTGTAGCTTTTTATGAGGGGGGTCTATTACCCTCTGTTTATATCTGACAATATTACCGTATGACAGTGTTGTCAACCGGGTTTTTCACTGTAAACTTTCATCAAAGGGCCTGAGGGGCCCATGTACCTATGTCTGGCAACACTGTTGGGGGCGCAGAGTTGGCGACACTGTGGGCTCTTACTGTAGCTTTTTATGAGGGGGACCCATTGTCCCCTTTTACATTTGCCAACCCATTCGAAGAAAATTCTAGTATATGATCTTTCACTGGCTAAGCTAACCTACAAATAGTGGCAACACTGACGAGGCTCGAATTAATATTTGAGGCTTGTCGGTGTTGCCTACCCACTCTACAAAAATTCTACTAGATATTTTGAAGCTTTTCACGGTGTATGTTAACCTCACAAGCAGTGTTGCCAACTCGGGGCGAGGCGTAGCCTTTTATGGTGTATGTTAACCCCACCAGCAGTGTTTCCAACTCGTCGTAGCTTTTCACGGTATATAATTTTTAGCTTTTTGTGTGTGTGAGTGTACGTGTGCCCGAACAAAACGTAGCTTTTCACGATGTGTTTTTGATAATATATGTTAACCTCACTGGCAGTGTTGCCAACTCGCTCTACAAAATACTAAACTTGCTGAAATTGGCTTGCTCGAAACGAATCACTAAATATAAAATAAAATAACAATGCCTATGAACCTGTTTGGCTTCAGGAAGCAAGCTATGGAGGTATCCGCGAAAGCGCATCATCGCCACCTGCAAGCTGGGACCTGTTACCCTCCCTATTATCTAAACTCAACGGTTTGTTGAATATACACTTGAATAGCATCCTGACCCAGTACGACGAGGATGTGGGCAAGACTTTCTACATATTCAACAACAACTTAAATTATTACCAATTCTCCATCTCCGGCAAACTGCAGTTTGACATGAATCCCGAGAATAAAGGAGAGGCCAAAATTTCCTCCGGCAAGAACATCTATCGCATCAAACACGATAGGATGAACAGTACCACCACGTACGATGTATCTGCTGGCGATCGCCTGTACATAGAGCTCTTGGACGACTACGACAAACTCATCCCTCTTTTCATAGAAATGAAAATTAGCTATCCTATAATAAATAACAGTAATGCCTAACGATATTTTTGGCCATACGAAACGCGACGACCATGGCGACGAGCTTCTCATGCTCGACGTCAGGGTCAAGAAGCTGCGAAGCGATCTGCAGGCCCTCCAGTCCACGCTCAACTCCAGCCTCCAGTCCGAGATAGCCAGCTTGCAGTCTCAGTGCTTGGACCCTGTACTCAAGATTGATGCAGAGCTAAAATCGCTGCTGCAAAAATACACCGACCTTGCGTCGATAGACAATCTCGACAAGCTGGCACTAAGTGTGGGCAATCTGCAGAACAAACTTCTGAAGCTGCAACAAACGCAAACCTCAGACGTTGAACAGCTGAAACAACGCTTGCAGGATCAAACAAGCAACATCCAGACCGAACTGCAAACTATCATCCAAAGCATTAAAACACAAGACGACTACGATCGCGTGAACGCTAGTATTGCTAAATTGCGCGAACAGTTTCAATCTTTCGAAATCCCTACGTTGGAAAGCATCAAGGCTGAGCTTCAAACGTATGCTTTGCATGCGGCCATCAACGAAGTAAAAACTAAACTCCAAACGCTGGAGGATTTTATCAACAATCTACCGTCGTCCAGCGAACTGAACGCCATTGCCCGTAGCGTGGCCAACATCAAACTCCAACTTGAGACCTACGAGGATTTCGGGAAGCTGCAAGGCACCATAACCCATATTGAGGATGCTCTTGCTGTCATTAGAAATGATCTGGCGAATGTTCATGATGAGCTGGAAACCAAACTGCCGGGCATCAGGGATACACTGGCCAACGTCCAACAGCAAATCGCCAAACTGGAAAATCTGAATGCAGAATCCGAGTTGTCTCATTTCCATCACTTGATCGACGACATACAGACTAAGTTGGAAACCCTGCAACAATCTACCCCCACCCAGGATGACATAACACAACTGCAAGAAGGCATACGTGCTGCTGCCGATGCCTCCGAGTTGGATGCGGTGAAAAAAGCTTTGGAATCGCTCCAAAACACGGTGGCCACCCTGCCTACCTCTCAGGAACTGAAAAGCGTGAAGAGAACTCTCAACCGAATACTCAAATCCGACGACATCAAAAACATCAAATCCGAAATTGAATCGATACGGGGGTCTGTCGCGACTTTACCTACCAACCAGAACATCACCGAGCTGCATGAATTGTTTGCGGAAATTAGAACCCAGGTCCACGACCTTGTAATACAGAGCTCCAAGTTGACGCTTGTAGAAAGCCTGCAGCAGATTATTGCCAGCGTGAAAGAGCAAATTGGGAGTATCGAGGCAAGTCAGGAATCGACTATAGCTAATTTCAGCACCCAACTACATGACTTAAATGAAAAAATTCAAGAGCCTTATTGTCGATGTAAAGATCAAACCAAACTACGACACTGTTGTTCATGCTATCGAGGAACACCTGGAATCGGTGAATGGCAGATTGGAGGATGTGGAGACTGAGGTTCGAACCAACGTAAACACTCTAAATGCCAGCATCGACAATCTCAAGTCTACGATTGTCATCGAACTGTACAGCATACCAAACCGAGAGTTCTCCTCCCCTTTCAATCCAGGTTACAAACTCTACATGTTGACTCCTGCAAAAGCCTATCATCAATTTTTCCTCGCAGGCACACTTCAGTTCGTCAAGGTTTCCTACTGGTCTTTGCCTCACGCAACCCACTACCCAATCATGACCGTGACGAATATTGGCGATGAGCCTAAAATAAGAGGAGTTGAGCTGGTCGATTTCACACACCCCGAAAGTCGCGAGACTGCCTATGCCGAAGATGCCACTCAAATTATCGACATAGAAATAGGTGACAAGCTGTATATAGAAAACCCAGCATTGTCTGCAGCCAGAAATCCCATCCAGGCTATATTCTTATTTTCGCGCCATGTCTAGGCAGGGTATCGTGAACGAGCTGCATAAACCTGCACGACTAAACTACAAACGACTGGCGGTGGTGACCAAAGGCGTGGATGACCTTTGGCAGGCTGACCTTGTGGAAATGAGTAGCGGCAACCTAAAAAATTTACATAAAATCAACAAAGGATACAAGTATCTTCTTACTGTTATAGATACATTTTCAAAATTTGCGTGGGCTTTGCCCCTCAAGGCTAAAACAGGTGTGTGCGTAATGGAAGCATTCAAAACTATTTTCAATGAAAGTGGCAGGCGACCTCGATTTCTTCAAACGGATAACGGAAAGGAATTTTACAACTCGATATTTCAACAGTTTGTTCAGAAGCAAAATATTCAACATTACTCGACTTTCAGTCACATCAAAGCCAGCATAGTGGAACGTTTTAACCGCACTCTCAAAACACGCATGTGGAAACGATTCACGCTTCAAGGTAACCACAAGTGGGTCAATGTGCTTCCGGAACTCGTAAACGACTATAATCACAGTTTGCATAGCACGATACGCATGAAGCCTGCCGATGTCAGCAAGTCTGATGAGGCACAATTGATCTCTACTGTTTATTGCCCCAAGTACCGGCCCACTAACAAAAAACCGAAATTCAAAATTGGAGACCAAGTAAGAATTAGTAAATTTAAGCGCATGTTTGAAAAAGGCTTTACCAAAAACTGGAGTACGGAACTTTTCACTGTTGCTCGATTGTTACCAGGTAACCGTCACACGTATATAATAAAAGATAATCGCGACGAAATTTTGAAAGGGCGATTCTACGAGGAGGAACTCTCTAAAACAAAATACCCCAATACGTATCTTATCGAAAAAGTATTACGTAGAAAAGGTGACAAACTGTTGGTGAAATGGTTGGGACTCGAGGAAAGAAGTTGGATCGACGCAAACGAGGTGATTGTGTAACGGGTGCTTGGGATGTGGTGAGGCGACTGCCAGATTTTCCCCCGGAGCGTCAGGCTAGGAAAAACGGCGAACTGTTGCCGGACAACATTCGCTGCCTTATTGTCGGACCTTCAGGGTGTGGGAAAACAACTTTACTTATTGATAATTTTCTTCTTGCTCCCGACTGGTTAGATTGGAAGAACAGGCACTTGTATGTTTTTTCCAAAAGTTTGGAGCAAGCAAAATATCAACAGCTGACAAAACTGTACGAAGGGCTGAGCATAGCTACTTTTGCCTCCGAAGTAATGCCACTAGACTGCTGCCATGAAAATTCGGTGGTGGTCTTCGACGATGTCATCCTGGAGAACCATAACGAAATTCGCAATTTTTTTACACAGGGGCGGCACAGAGGCATGGACTGCTTCTACCTTGCTCAGACTTTTTCTAAAATTCCCAAGCAGCTTCTCCGAGACAACGCTAATTTTATTTGCTTGTTTCGTCAAGACCACACCAATTTAAAACATGCTTACGATGATTATGTAGGCGGGGACATGAACTACAATCAGTTTTCCAAATTTTGCTCTTCATGCTGGAATCAAGATGATTTCGGATTCGCCACGATAGACATGACGAGGAAACCCAATGACGGAAAATACAGAAACAAAATAAACAACTTTCTAAACGTTGCGACGTTACAAGAAACGTCTTGACGTATTATAAATAACAAATAATGAAACGCAAACTCGCAGACGACAACTTGAAGCTGCGCGACTACCTGGCCAAACGCTTCAGGGGTTGGAAATCAGAGAATCGCGGAATTTACGAAGAGAAAAAGCGACAGGACCAACCTATTATTGATGCTATAAGTGGACTAGGTAAAGACATCAAAGATGTTACCGAGCAAAATAAAGATTTAATCAACGAGCTCGTGCCACTTGCTGCTCGAAATTATGCTGTGCCTACACCGATATCCAGTATTCACACTACCCCGTTCGAACTTGGAGCTGCACCTCTGAGACGTCAGGTTCTAGGCAGTACCTCTTCGGACAAGGTAGTTGAATTAGGTCCGTTGGCGAGAGATTACCTGAGCACCGGGAAATTTGAAAAGGACGAGGTGTTTGGATTGTACCCCTCTGTGGAACTTAACGAGGGTGTGGTTTGGAAAATTGGAAAGTCAAAAGTTACGTTCGAAGGTGACGACGTGAAAATTAATTTGGGCGAGATGAACAGCTGGACTAGGTATCCTGGCACTGTGGGCCTGTGGGAACTTATCACCAAAAAGCAACCTAAAGATTACACAGACGAGGATTACCAAAGTTACACAGAAATTTTAATCATGACGGATGCCCTGTACCAAAACAACGATGCAACACAGAATCGCGTAAAATCAAGCAGTGGAGAAAAATACAGGAACCTCATCAAGCCAATATGGAACCAGCTCAAGACTGGCAGCGGTGTCAAACTCTACAATACCCTACCTAAAGAGTTTGTTTGGGTAGACGACGTAAGGAAGCTTGTAGATCGATTGCTGGTTATCGCAGGCGAAGAAAATGCAGGCAATCGCAACTTCCACAACGAGAAGGTGGGCATCATGGACATGATTAGCACCAAGCTTAGCAACTTTATTGTCAACGACAATAAAGGTATAGGTTACCTTATCAAAATCATCAACACCCTGCCTCCCAAATTCTGGAATGTGGCAGAGGGTCGAGGTCTTATGAACGACATCATCAACAAGCTACCCTTCGAGATGCACCTACCAGGTTACCAATACTTCGGACCGGGTACTAAACTGGAACGGCGACTGGAGAGAGGAGACAAGGGGGTAAATCTGCTGGATGCTGCATGCAAGGATCACGACATTGCTTACAACACATATACGAATTTAGATGCGCGTCACGATGCTGATAGAAAATTGGAGCATGCCGCGTTCGGGAGACTCGTCAGCAGAGACGCCTCGCTGGGTGAACGGGTTGCAGCATTGGGCACGACCATTGCCATGAATACAAAACGAAAATTGGGGTGGGGGCTGTAATTAAATAACATACAGTAAAAAAATGTCTACGCATATAACAGACTTACCAACAGAAGTGTTATACAAAATATTTACATTTACTTTCGACGATAGTCACGAGGATGTTAAAAAAGCTTATTGATTTAGTTAAAATAACACCACAATTTTGCCTGCCCTGTGAAATGCTACTTCTGGATCATCTGAGAAAAATAAGCGATGTAAAATCTTCTTCTTCTCCCTATGCTTTTTTTTTCGGGCTGCTGATGAAAAATTGGCTGATAAGATGGACGAACTTCACGAGTGGAGACAGGGGAGAAGACGATATACAGACGACTGGTATGCTTCAAATGCTGAAACCAGCAGGATCATAGATCACTTGATCGCATTAGGCAATGCCGAAATTTTTTTCTATAAATAACATACTGTAAAAAATCTACGAGACCAAAAAAAATATTTCTTCGATATGAGTGAAAAAATTAGTGACGTCCAGGCATTAAAACAAATGCTAAATTTGTCAATCGAATATATAAAAATTCAGGAATTGGAAGTGGACAAACCTTATGCAATAACTTCTGGTTCAATTGTTGCAACCCAGTTTGGTCCTAAAGTACGTCTGTTGCTCAACGGACAATACAGTCTATTTTTACCAGATCGATACGCTGGCATGTTATCCGACGAGAAGCTATCCATTTTAATCGAGAACACAACTCGAATCGTGTACAAGGGGACAAAAGAACTTCTTGGTAAGAAAACAAAGCACATAATCGAATTTGTTTAATAGCTGCAAAGTATATATAAATAACATACCGTAAAAAAAATATACGGGAGAGAAAACAAAAAATCTCTGAACATATATAAAATAACATACCGTAAAAAAAAAATTACATCATGAAGGCCAAGGGCGTCGTGTACCAGATACCATATTCGAATCTGAAAACGCTGGGTGCCCTCGATGGGTTACTCACCAAGAAACAACTCAAGAAGAAACGTTCATGCTTGTCCAAAGGACACGGAATGAAATTGCTGCTCAGCACTCCACAATTGAAAAAGTTGCAGCATTCGCGGAAGCAGTAGAAGATTGGAGGTTTCATATTCAGCATTCCGGCCATCTTGGCAGCTTTGGGTGCAGTGGGCAGCTTGGCTGGAGGCAGTGCCGCTATCGCCAAAACCGTCATCGATGCAAAAAAGAACAAGGCCGAGCTGGAAGAACAGAAACGTCACAACCTGGCTATGGAAAAGAAGGGGAAAGGTGTGACCAAAAAGCGAAAAAACAACCTCGATGCTTTGAACAAATATAAAAAAAGAAGAAGCCCTGTCCAACTTCGATATTGAATCTCTGATCGAACCGTTGGGAATAAGGAACTTCAGGGGTGCTTTCATGTCCGATTCTCTACCCTCTGCTGTGAAGAAAAAGGAGTATGGCGTGGTCAACCTAGACAGTTACAAAAATCCTGGTACACATTGGATATGCTACCTCAAAATTGACGATGACAAAGCATTTGTTTTCGATTCGTTCGGTGGCACACCGCCTGCCAGGTTGGTGAAGTATCTCAGTGTTGCCAACCTTTACTACAATGACAAACGCATCCAGGGTTTCACCGATGTTAACTGCGGCCACCTATGCTTTTCCGTTCTCGCATACATGTCTAAAATAAATAACCCCTCAGTGGAGCATTTTCAGAAAGCATTGTGGTACCTAAAACACCATGGGAGTGTTCCATCTCACCAGCGAGACTTCGGTCTTGAAACTCGCGTTGCATGACGACATCATCTATCCTAAATCTATTGCTCTTCGTGCATTCTACAGCATGTACCTCATACCCAATGTCACGGAGCACAATAACAAAATTACTGTTGGAAATGAAAAAATAGTTATCACGCCAGGACAGTACAATCTGTCTACCTTGCAAGCCCAATTGCCAAGAAATATACTGCTATCTCAAAATTCTGTAACTCACAGAGTTGAAATTGTGTCTGCTACGGAAACAGTAGACCTAGGCACTGTTGGAGAGCTTCTGGGATTCGAGAACAACACAAAGCTCGAACCTGGCATCAAGCACATCGGTGCCAACATTCCTAAATTTCTAGCCATCGAGACTCTGAACATACATTGCAATGTGGCAGAAGGCATGATCACCAAATCCTCGGATGGCATCCCAGGCAGCCACAAGCAAACAGGTATCATCGCTACGTTCAAACCAAACTCTGAATTCATGGAACCGATTATCTACACACCCTCACCACCGATATACTTCCCCATATCTCGTAATCGCATAGACAACATAGAATTGGCAGTGACAAACGAAAAAGATGAGGTGGTGAATTTTGCCGGAGCTACTACCACCGCCGTCGTGGAGATTAACGTATAATAAATAACAATCATGGAGCAAATCGAAAGTTACGAGTTGCAGTCCTTCCCACCCAATCGTCGCACGTTTGCCAATTTGAACGAGCCGAACAGGGAGATCGAATACGATGTGGACGTCGGGGATGGGTTTCTTCACCCTCACAGAGCTGATTTGTATATCAAGTTTGATGTGGTGAAGAGAGACAACGGCGAAGCATTTAACGCCAATGCAAATTTAAGACTTGTGGACAATTTTGTGCCGCATCTGTTCTCGCAAGTGGAAGTTAGAAAGCATGGCACCGTCATCGATAGGGTTGACTACCCCGGGATTACTTCTACAGCTGTGGGAACACTGAAGCTCTCCAAGACGGATGCAGCATACTACCAGGCAGGGGGATTCGAAGCAGATACAAAAATCAAAAACTCAAAGCCACACAGTACTGTTTCCCATGCGCTTGCTTCCAGGCTTTTTCTCCGACTACACGGAGATTATGTGGAAGGGTGGTTTACGCGTCACTTTTCGCAGAAGCGCCAACGACAACGATGTGCTGATGCGTTACAGCACCTTGGGTGCAGACGGTGCAGCACTTGCCAACACACTACCCGACGCTGCCAAGTGCGTCATCCAGTCCATGGAGCTGCGCATGCCTGTGGTAGAATACGAATCTAATTACGGTCTCAAGTACAAAGCCGACATCTTGAAGAACCCCCAAGTACCCATCCAATTTTACGGCTACCAGTGCGTGCAGAAACCTGCTTCCGGCAGCCATTTTGAATTTGATGTTACTACGCAGTTCAACAGCATCCGGTACGATATGCCAGAGTTTACCGTTGTGCTCTTCCAGACAGGGAAAGATAATAACCAAGAGAAAGATTCTAGCCAGTTCGATAATTGCAAAATTAAGAATGTTTACCTCAAAAATGGTAGGAATGAAGTTCTCCCACGCGAGAACTACAATCTAAACATTACGAACAACGATTACCTGAAACTTTACGAGGCGTACACAGCTTACAAGAGAGTGACCTCCAGCAATGTGGACGTGTACTACAACCCCAACGAGTTCATAGCTCGCAGACCCATGTTCGTCATCAACACATCTAAGAGGAAGCACGTGGTTGTCAACGATCGTACCAACATCAAGATTGTATGCGAGTTCCACGACGCCTTGCCTGCAGATACTCTGTGCAGTGTCATTCTTATTGCAGAGAAAACATTTGTGTATGACGTCAAGAATGAAAGAGTAACTGAACAGTTTTAGATACAAAAAAAAATTAAAAAAATAGCACACAATAAGAAATGTGGAATTTTATATACACAAGTACAAATTGCAATTAGCAGTTTCCAGAAGTTTAATTTTGCTGTGCCATGCATGTAATCGAGGAAGTGGAAGTAAATTAAAATTGTTTTTTTTTTTCGCATTGCCTATTACTTTTTGTTACATTCTGGGCAGGCCTTACTAGTTTGGAGGCGATAGTGGCCCCACGGAAGTGTATGGACCCCACATTCAAGAATACACCTCTTGTCGTCGTGTGCATCCAGAGCAACTTTCCTGACAATATTAGTTGTAAGCACATGATCAACGCTTTGGATACGATGCTCTTTTTGTAGAATGGGCGATTTTGTTCTGAGGCACTCGAGGTAATCCTCAAACTTGAGGTGCTCCCGAACCACTTGCCTGCTTACACCCTTTGCCTTTTTTGTTACAGAACCCTCAGCCCGGATCGCATAGGCTTTGGCACGAAGTCCAGCAAACTCCACAATCACATCCCCGTTTTTCTCGTCCTTGAGTTTGCCGGGTATTTTTTTGTTCCGGGGCAGAATTCCATACCGGTTTAGCTGGGGATAGCCCGATGTGTCGAAGAGCTCTTCAAGAGCTCGAACTTTGGCTATATCACCATACGCATCGGCCGTGCGAACATGGTACACCAAGCTGTCTGTGTCTGTGTAGAGGAGCGAGATATTGTGGTTGTAGTGTGCACGTAGTATGTCGTAATATGTCTCGAACATGAACAACTTGCTCAGATCCAAAACTGCAGCTCCCACATAGATGGGCTTGTTGAGTAGCACCTCGCGCCGGTTCATGTGAACCAGAGACATCTGTTCATTGTAAATTGTTCGAGACCTGAACAGCGGGCTTGCAACAAGTCGACGACACTGTGTCTTCTTCGTCACCAACCTCACATCAACGCGATTTCGCACATTCTCCATGGTCTTCCCAAATACCGCATTGTTCATTAATTTGAAAAAATCGCGTTTAAGTTCCGAAGTGGCATCAGTGCGATGGTTGGTGTTCAGTTCGATGTACGGCTTCAACCATGGAGACTGCCTGAACAAGAGCACGTGGTAAACTGCTTTGACCGAGACCCCTTGCTGTATTAACCACTGGAGGTTCCGGTAGTGTAGCACATAACGCTTTTTGGGCTCCAAGTCCATGACGAGCTTCGGTTGATCCGAGCCAGGTGGACACTTGAATTCCGGAGCAGGCGAAAGGTCACAGAATGTATCCTGCAGCTCCTCGGGGAAGTCAAGGTCCACCTCGGCAAAAAACCCAAACTCGTCGCACTTTTTTTCGATGTCGTGGTATAAAGGATCAACCCACTCAAACTGTCCTGTTGGGAGTGGCTGCATCATGGAGTGCCCGTAAAGGTTGTTCACGTCAGTGTACATGATGTAGCTTGATGGTTGGGAGGGGTCGTAACCAGTGGCCATGTGGTGATTGTTGGCGTGTGCGAAGCGTTGCGACACTTGGACCATGCCGCCCCGGATAGCTCTCTCGATGAAAAGCATGATATCAACATCGAAGATAAGTGAAAGTTTAACTTTAGTCAGCAGAAGCATGGCCGACCATGCCAGTCCAGGAAGGCTGTAAAAATATGCAGGGTCCAGGTTGTAAATGTTTATCGCAGTCGCCCGAAACGCCTGGAACACATCGGCAAGAAGCGTCACATCAAGCTTCAGGTATGCATCGTGGTAATCACCGAAAGTTCGGCAACCCAACTCGACCCACATAAACTGAGCATGCTTGTACTCCTCGTCGGTAATACCTGAACCTCTCAGCTGGCTGTAGAACTTATCCTGGGGAGGCAGCAACTCTTCTTCGAACTTGGAACGGTCGGTGACGTATTCGTAGGGGTAGACCCCTTTACGTCTGATGAGTGTGACATCTAAGTTCGGGAAACTTGATGTGGTAATGGTTAGTTGGTCGTCTCTGAGCTTCCCAGCAAGAGCATCGAGGCTTGCCTGGAGGAACCTCAGAGAGTCGAGGAACCGAAGCTCGATGCTCTTGCTTGAGTCGGGGATCGGCACCCACTTGCTGATGCTAATATAACGCTCCTCGTTCTGTGCCAGGATATTGATTCTCGCATTGTCGTACCCTAGATGTGTGACCAAGTGATGGAAATCATATCCCGAGCCATTGTGAAAAAAGACCGGTATGAAGCGCGGGTCCCTGGCTCTCAAGTTACATCTGTTGCACCACGGGCCAATGTAGCTTCCGGTCCCATAATGGTCATGGTGGTGGGCCTTTTTGTTATCGTCAGTGAAGACCGAGTTGCAAACAGGACAATTTAGAGCTATTTCGTGCTGATGCTTGTCTTCCGGAGACAGAGGCAGCATGGGCTTGGGGGCCAACAGCACCTTCCCTATCTTGATGGCTTCCTGTTGCATTCTCTTCAGGAAGTGTTTGACCGGGTCGCGACCGCGATACACATAGGGCTCGGAGGCAATATGGTCTCGCCACACCACAACATAGGAGTAACTCGAGGCCTCGTGGATTTGGAAAGGAATGGTAGAGGATGTTTCGGGGTTGGGCTCGCAGTTAGACAGAGGTTGAAGAAAGGCCTCGAAGTCTGCTACAATATAGGCAGGATGCTTCACCATAGCACTGTGCATGCGAAAGCACTCTACTGCACCAGGTTCGGGCAGGATAGTTCGTGCAGGCTTGTTGGTACCACAGTAGAGCATGTGGCGAGCTAGCTTCTCAGCAGCAATGTTGGGAAATCGAGAGTGTTTGAATTTATATTGTTTTTGGTTGTCGAAAGTGGACAGGCACCTGCGACACACCTCGATGTGACCATTATGTCTATTTTTCTGATTTGAAACAAGTCTGGAAAAAGAGCGAATAAGCGTATAATGGTGGCAGGTGTTATTCTTGATAAGAAGAAGGTCAATTTGCTGTGCACTATCATCATCTACATCACTTACCCGAATAGGGTAGACGATGTTTGCCTTGGTGAGACCGTAAACATTGATGCTTAATTGCAAGCCCAACAAGTCACGAGCACGAACCTCAAACTTGCGAATATGCGAGACTTCTACAGGGTAGGCAATCTCGGCCATTGCATCCTCCAGTTCCGACTCATACTGCTTGTAGTGTGCAACACGGTACGAGTGGTTTTCCCAAGGTATAGGGTGCAATGCTGCCAGCACCGACCAGAGGAAGCATTTGGTGTCTTTGTTCTGAATATTGAGAACAGCTTTCCTTGCTTCAACCTCGGGTGGCAGGGCAATATAGCTAGACCCTGTTAGTGGCAGGAATTTGTTAAGTTTCAGATAAAGTTTGTGGGGGTCGCCACACAGCGAACCGCCCGAGCCTTCAGCCTGATGCTCCTCGTGCTTTGCCACAAGCTCCTCGACAAACTTGCCGTAGATGCTGTCGAGGTCAGTGACATCTGCCTGATGCAGTGTTTTTGCTTTTGTGGCATGGAAGAATTTATATATTTCATCAGACGGTTTCTTATACTTGCAGCGTAGCACAGCATAGAATTTAGTGGAGTGTGTAGCCAATGCATCGTTGAGGATGGATATTATCTTAGCTCGCTCGCTCTCCAGAAAACTACGCACATCGCAGAAGCTGTCTGATGTTATGTTAAAGTCTTCTAATAAATGCTCAAACGCAAATTGGTCTGCTTTCTTCGCCAGCTTGACGCGTTTGGCAGGTGGCGATGCATCGAGGGAGGTTACTTCTACCTTTCGCTTGGAAGGTTGCGGTAGAGATGTTCCAGTGCTCTTGCAAGTAAGCTGGTGTCGCTTGAAGTTGTCAATAGTAATATTTTTTTCACACTTAGAGCACAGTTTGGTCGCACATATTCGCTTTTCCGGCACACAAGTACGACAGTGTCTTTGAAAATGTTTACTTGACACAGCAGTTTGGCACGTAGGGCAATTTTTTACAGAACGCATAATGCAGAGATTTTTTGGGGGTATGTTATTTAATATCCAATGCTGTGCAATGCAAAATATAATTGTTCACTTTTTTTTAACTATTCTCTATGACCTTACTTGGGTTTTTTTCGCCAAATTATATGCTTCTAGTCTCCTATACAATACAATATACGTACAATATTGTCAAAAGCGTCATATTTGAGCAAGTCGCTTGTCACCTAAACACTGCAGCTCACGGGTTGGTAAAATTTCACATCAAAGCAGATAATACGCTTAAGTCTTATTTATATATAATTTTTACGGGCGTACAATATTGTCAACAGTATCATATTTGACCAGGTCGCTTGTCACCTAAACACTACAGCTGACAGGTTGGTAAAATTTCACATCAAAGCAGATAATACGCTTAAGTCTTATTTATATATAATTTTTACGGGCGTACAATATTGTCAACAGTATCATATTTGACCAGGTCGCTTGTCACCTAAACACTACAGCTGACAGGTTGGTAAAATTTCACATCAAAGCAGATAATACGCTTAAGTCTTATTTATATATAATTTTTACGGGCGTACAATATTGTCAACAGTATCATATTTGAGCAAGTCGCTTGTCACCTAAACACTACAGCTGACAGATTGGTAAAATCTGACATGAAAGCAGATAATACGCTTAAGTCTTATTTATATATAATTTTCACGGGCGTACAATATTGTCAAAAACGTCATATTTGAGCAAGTCGCTTGTCACCTAAACACTACAGCTGACAGGTTGGTAAAATCTGACATGAAAGCAGATAATACGCTTAAGCCTTATTTATATATAATTTTCACGGGCGTACAATATTGTCAAAAACGTCATATTTGAGCAAGTCGCTTGTCACCTAAACACTACAGCTGACAGGTTGGTAAAATCTGACATGAAAGCAGATAATACGCTTAAGTCTTATTTATATATAATTTTTTACGGGCGTACAATATTGTCAAAAACGTCATATTTGAGCAAGTCGCTTGTCACCTAAACACTACAGCTGACAGGTTGGTAAAATCTGAAATGAAAGCAGATAATACGCTTAAGTCTTATTTATATATAATTTTTACGGGTGTACAATATTGTCAAGAGCGTCAGTTTCCGTAGAGCTCTCTTTTTCCATCTTCCCTCTATACAGAATCGACGGCTTCCCGATTTTCATCACGTAGTTCCTTTTTCATTCAATAGATGGCAGAGGTTGTATGATCTTTCAAATCTATGACGCGTACGTTTGCGCTGCTAAGTTTTTCATACCATTTCAAGCGTGTTTTGTTTAGTAATTTCTCATGTAAACAAACCTTCATTTGTTACGTCTTGCAAATATGTTGTATAAGAATGTTGTAGAAGATTCTGTGATTGAAAAGTTGCTTTTCGATAGCGATGAAGAGAAAAATATGGATTTTGGAAGTGGAGGTGAACACGAGGGTTCATTTTGTGTTAGTGAAACTGAAGAATGTAGTGAAAATAAGAAAGAGGTGGCTGTGGCAGGAAAAATATAAAAGGTTGAGGAATGGAAATAGAATGCAAAGGTGTGTGTGTGGTCAAATTTATTAGGTGAGTTTCTAATTATTTTTCAAGTAAACTGCATATGTGCAAACTTATTACTGTACTTCCACTTCAATATATAAAATTGCTTGAATAGTTTCCACAATATTTGACATCTTGTCTTGCTGTGCGAGAGATAGCCAAATTTAAATGGTATTTCATGGCAAAAAAATTGTTATTTAAATGGTATGCGGATGGGTTAATATGGATATTGTCACACATTCCTCTTATTTTATACTGTTGTAAATGGAAAAAATTATGTACGGTAAATGTTTTGTACATTATAAAAAAAAATGCAAAATATCCCCCAATTTTAAATCGATCCACCTCTGAATCGATTTTTTTACATATTCTCACGCCGGCACATATGTTGTTCTATTTTGCTTCTTTTACTTGCCTTGCTTAATTAACTCTCGCTAATTAGCATTTTTTTTGGAAGAAGTCAACTAGAACAACATATGGCGGTATGAGAAATATGCAAATTAAAGAATATTTTAGTAATATAAGGGCCCTAGCAATTAGCTTTGTCGACTAAGAGTACTCTTTTAAACGTCTTGAGCTAAATCGTATTACTACGCGAGGACGTTTAAAATATTTGGGTGTTGAAAAAGTTTGACCTACTTTTTATTTCTATTGTTTGCTAATAGATGGCGCTGATAGTACCTCCTCTCTCTCTCCCCTTTTCTCCTCTGCTGTATGATCAAGATTTTGGAGAGCAAAACATAAAATTTGCATGCATCTGATGTCGAACTAGAAACTTTATCTTTCGGGGAGTCAACATTAATTTTTTACTCAGTCGTCATATAACATGAACACACGCAAACATTCACATGTGCTTTTATTATTTTGTGTTCGGTAAGTACAAGTATATTCTTACATAAATTATTGTTTAATTTAATAAATTGTAAACTCGAAGCCTGCTATACTAACACTCCTGTGTTTCATTATACAGCTCACAGGTTGAATTGAAAGCGAATGTTGCGTGCATACGGAAATAACACAGAAAAAAAAAGCGGATGGAAGCAATTTAAAATCAGTGGAGCAAGGTTAGTATTACGAGAACGTAAAAACATGTGCTTTCATTGTTGTCCGAATTCGCGACAGACGTGGAGTTGGAGGGGAGAGCAGAGAGGCGCGACATATGCACGCTTGAACTCGCCGTGACCCTGCGCTTGGCAGCCATATTCTTACTTTCACTTTGTACAGACAACATTTACTGATTAGACGATGTAAAACTCAATGATACTTTAACAGTTTATCGATAATACTGAATGTAGAAAAATTGTAAATAATGAAGTAGCACGTTACATTTTTAATATAACTAGTAAATAGGTGAAAATCATTGTGACGTTTGTTTGGCGTCTACCTTCTGCTTCCGCACTGTGCGCCTGCGCCCCAGGGCGCGGTGGGTGAAGTTCGGGCTGACACCTGGCGGGAAAAATGACAACCGTACTACAAGGGGACATGCAGATTCGGACGACTTGGACGTGACTTCGACGGCACTCGAGAGCAACGGGAGAGAACAGTACGGAGCGCTTGCCAATCCGGACACGGCCTAAGTTGTACAATTAGGTACAAGTATTGTACAATTAGGTACAAATTGTTGTACAATTATTTCCCCCAGTTGCCCAGTTGGAGTTGGGGGGCATAATATTGGTATTATTTGTATTCACAGTGCTTATTCATGTATTTTGTTTAATATTTTATTTCAAATTCACTGTCAGAAACTAGTGTTGCCAGTTCCTGGATGTAGGTTTACCTACTCTGTTGGTTGTCACTGTCAAGCTTCCAGTATTCGTACAGCATAAAAAGCCATAACCCCCCCCTCTCAAAATATATATATTGTATACGCCAAGATGCTCAATAGCCTAGCAACACATCATGGAAAAACATGCCAAAAGGACCCAGTGGGTTTATAAGTCAGTGTTGCCAACTCCTATTTGTAGGTTAGCTTAGCCAGTGAAAGATCATATAGTGGAATTTTCTTCGAATAGGTTGGCAAAACCCCCTCAAAAAGGAACATCCAATAGAGTTGCAAAATATGAAAAAGGGACAATAGGTCCCCCTCATAAAAGGCTACAGTGGGCCCACAGGCCAACACTAGGCCCCCAACAGTGTTGTCAGACATAGGTACATGGGCCCCTCAGGCCCTTTGATGAAAGTTTACAGTGAAAAACCCGGTTGACAACACTGTCATACGGCAATATTGCCAGATATAAACAGAGGGCAATAGACCCCCCTCATAAAAAGCTACAGTGGGCCCACAGTGTTGCCAACTCTGCGCCCCCAACAGTGTTGGCAGACATAAAGAGTACATGGACCCCTCAGGCCCTTTGATGAAAATTTACAGTGAAAAACCCAGTAGGTTAACAACACTGTCTACGGCAGTGTTGCCAGATGTAAACAGGGCAATAAACCCCCCTTGTAAAAAGCTACAGTGGGCCCACAGTGTTGCCAACTCTGTCTACGGCAGTGTTGCCAGACATGAAAAGCTACAGTAAGGGCCCACAGTGTTGCCAACTCTGCCCTCAAATACATCTTAAAAGGCTTCAAAATATCAGTTGGTGAAATTTTCGTGGGGTGAGTTGGCAACACTGAGCCCCACATGATGATTCGAGCCCCAAATGAGGGCTGTGAACTCTCTAAATGCCCCTACTGGGATTCATCTTTTCTACACTAGAATTCAAAATTCTTAAAAATTCAGAGCATATCACACATGAAGAATTGGGGTATAAGCCCCTCTTGCCATTGTTTTAAGTGTAGGCAAATCGGGCTGTTCAATCAAATAACCTCTTCTTTTCTACACTTGTAAGTGGGGCTGGTTATAGTACAAACCCCATTTTTTTTTCAAATATGAACACGTTAAAACTGAACTGTCTCGGATTTTGAGTTTTGCATTCGCCCCGAGAAAATTCTATATAAAATAACATACCTGGAAATTATATTCACGTTAAGTTGAAATTTGATTTTTTGTAATCACCCGGAGAAATTCTATATAAAATAACATACCTGGAAATTATTTTCAGTTAAGTTGAATTTTGATTTTTGTATTCACCCCAAGAAATTCTATATAAAATAACATATCTGAAATTATATTCACGTTAAGTTGAACTTTGATTTACGTAATCACCCCGAGAAATTCTATATAAAATAACATACCTGAAAAATATATTCACGTTAAGTTGAATTTTGATTTTTGTAATCACCCCGAGAAATTCTATATAAATAACATACTTGAAAATTGTATTCACAGTAGATTGAATTTTTTTTGAGTTTTGTATTCACCCCAAGAAATTCTATATAAAATTACATACCTGAAAATTGTAATCACAGTATAGATTGAATTCTTGAGTTTTTGTATTCGCACCCAAGAAATTCTATATAAATAACATACCTGAAAATTGTATCGCTATATACTAGACTTTTTGATTTCTGTGGTTTTCGAAAAAGCAATGGCATCCACCACCAGTTTCAATCGTAAAAATGATAAAACCGAATGTGTCACTTGTGGGAAGCTAATCTCAAGGAACAATTTATCGGTACATAGGGCAAGATGTAGCCAAACAGGTTCGAGAATTAATCGTTCCTTACCTTCTAAGTCTTGTGCTCGATGCGGAAAGATGATCAGCATTGCACATTTAAGTAAACACCTCAAAATTTGCAAACCATCGACCGAACAAGGAACATTGAAAAGGAAAATCGATAATTCAGAAACGGAAGCTTCCACTTCCAAGCAAATTAAATTATCTAATGAATGCAAACCAATTAGATCTGCATTCAACGACCAACTCCAGGATTTTTCAATTAAGTCAGAACCAGGCCGTGACATCCTTAGTTTCTTGGATGAAACGAAAACATCTGTACTAAATATTTTAAAAGATAAACTTGAAAACAACTCTATAAAAGTATACGTTGTTCTGTTTTCTGAATACGAGAAAGTTGATGGCACAACGAGTATTTTTTATCATCGTTCAAAAAACCAGACTCTTTATTTTGCTGACGTCGAAAATTTAGACAACTTCTATTATAAAGTTTCCAACGAGCTGGTTAAGAAACATGACGATTTCGAGGCTAAAGGGTCGGGATGGTCTCTATGTGGAAGTCCTCACACGTTAACTGTTTACGTGAACCAATTCTCGCCTCTTCGCGCTTCCAGCTACGTTCCTCTTCCACCGAACATTCAACACAAGAGGGCTGTGTTAAATATACAGAACAGCGATAAAAAGTGTTTTCTCTGGTGTGTGTTGGCAGAACTTCACCCGATTCATTGGTCAAATCATACAGAACGGGTTTATCATTACAAGCAATACGAGACCGAGTTTGAAAGTGTAATGTCTGGCATTGAATACCCGGTGACATTGTCGGATATAACAAAGTTCGAAAATCGTGCAGGAAAACGCATCGCTATTAATGTATATTCCTTTACGTCAGATAAATATCTAGTGCATCCCGTCAGGATAAGCGATATCGACGATGACGATGCTTGTGTAATAAATCTCCTTCTCATTTCGAACGAGGATGTCTATCATTACACGCTAATTCGTTCAATGTCTCGATTACTAGGAAGCCAAACAACCAAGCATGAACATTGCATCGAAGTTTGCCCAAGGTGTTTGACCACGTTCGACGATCGTGACCGACGTGATCATCAAAATCTTCATAGTCGTCAAATTGCTATCGATAAACTTGTCGAACATAAAATTTATTGCGGCAACAACAGACCGGCTAGAATGTTGATGCCCGAAACGAACGAAGTCGAAGAATTCAAAATGCACAAGGCATTGTTAGAACATCCCGCAATCATCGTCGCAGATTTTGAGTCTTTCCTGAAACCACTCTCCTACTGCGAACCGGATCCTGAAATTTCCTCCACAACGCCGTACCAGCTTCATCAACCTAATAGTTTCGGCTATGTTGTTGTGCGACGTGATAAAATAAATGAAGCATATATATATACCGCGGACCAAATGTAATCGAACACTTCCTGGAAAAAATGGTGGAGGAGGTTGAGGTAATTGGTAGCGTATTGCTTACATCAAAACCGATGGCACCTTTAACTGAAAATGAACTTCAAAATTACAATTCCACTGAGGTGTGTCCGGTATGTGATCAAAGTTTCACTGATGAGAACAAAAAAATATTCCACCACGATCATTTCAGCGGAAACTACATAGGTGGAATTTGCAACACGTGCAATCTTAAAATCCAGAAACCTAAATTCATCCCCATATTCTTTCACAACGGAAGCGGATATGATTTTCACCACCTGGTGAGACATCTTGGCTACGATCCGAAACGTATAGGTGTCTTGGCCGAGAATGAAGAACGCTACATTAGTCTCAGCAAGCAAGTGTCGATTCCGGGAACGAAAAATACAATCGAGATGCACTTCCTGGATTCGTATAGATTTCTCTCTGCAAGTCTGGATGCTTTAGCGAACAAACTCACCGACGATCAATTCAAAATAACTAGAGCTACTTTTCCCAACGTAGACATAGAACTCGTTAGACGTAAAGGGGTTTATCCTTACGAATATGTTAGTGATGGTTCTAAATTTAACGACGACGCTCTTCCACTTCCAAGAGAATTTTACAGCAGACTCAGAGAGAAAGGAATCACGGACGAAGAATACCAACACGCGCAACTCATGTGGGAGAAATTAGAATGTAGGACACTCGGAGACTACCACGACGCATACTTAAAATTAGACGTGACGATACTCGCGGATGTTTTTCAAGCGTTCAGGAAAACGGCAACGAATATTTATAAATTAGATCCAGCGTATTTCTACAGTCTACCGGGATTATCGTGGTCGGCAATGTTATTCCAGACAAAGGTCAAGCTGGAACTGATATCGGACGTTGACATGTTGCTATTTATCGAAAGAGGGATACGAGGTGGAATGGTGCAATGCGTACAGAGACATGCAAAAGCTAATAACGTACACATGAAAGAAGATTACGATTCAAATCGAGCATCGAATTACATCTTCTACGCCGACGTTAATAATCTCTACGGACATGCCATGGTTCAGAAACTTCCTTACGGGGGATTCGAATGGTTAGATCCCACTTCGATAGACATTATTCATTTCGACGATAGCGAGTGTGGTTTCTTCGCAGAGGTAGATCTCCAATTCTCCGACCACCTGCACGACACGTTTTCGGATTTGCCTCCGACTCCCGAAATCAAATGTCCACCCGACTCGGTTCAAGACAAGCTTTTGTTAACATTGGACCCTAAACAGAGATACGTCGTCCACTACAAGAATCTCCGGTTTTTGATTGGGAAGGGTGTTCAGATAGTAAATGTTAGAAGAATACTAAAGTTTAAACATTCCACGTGGTTAAGACCTTACATAGAAACTAACACACAACATAGAACAGCTGCCACTTCCGATTTAGACAAGGACTTCTTTAAATTAATGAACAATGCGGTGTACGGAAAGACCATGGAGAATGTTAGAAAGCACGTAGACGTGAAATTAATTTCCGATAAGAATAAATGTCGGAAGTGGATAGCCGATCCTAGATTCAAGTCGAGAAAATTTTACAACAAGAATTTGGCACTTTTCAATCTAGATATAAAATTGATGAAATTCAGAAAATCAATTTACGTTGGCGCAACGGTTCTCGGCTTGTCGAAACTTTACATGTTCGAATTTCATTACGACGTGATGAAACCCTTCTACAATGATAAAATATCACTTTTGTACACGGACACCGACAGCTTTATTTACAGCATACAAACACCTAACCTATACGAAGACATAAAAAATCCTTCCATGCTTGAGTATTTCGATACTTCTGCGTATCCTCAACCCAACAGATTTGGAATTCCATCTCGTAACAAAAAAGTCCTAGGAAAACTAAAAGATGAATGTAACGGTGATATTATTGTCGAGTTCGCGGGTTTGCGTTCGAAGATGTATGCCATGAGAACAGAGAGTAGCGTCACGAAGAAAGCAAAAGGTGTGGGCAAAAATACGGTGGAGAACAAACTCACCTTCCACGATTAAGTCGATTGTGAGTAATTTCCAGGTATGTTATTTTATATAGAATTTCTCGGGTGATTACAAAAAATCAAAATTCAACTTAACGTGAATATAATTTCCAGGTATGTTATTTTATATAGAATTTTCTCGGGGCGAATACAAAACTCAAAATCCGAGACAGTTCAGTTTTAACGTGTTCATATTTGAAAAAAAAATGCAAAATACGCCTTGGAGATTTCAACCAATCCACTTTACTAGATTGGAGAAACTCTAACTATTGTCACTTGGAACCTTTAACCTTTTTTGGTGACGTAGAGTACGCGTAGAGAGGATGGGTTTAGTGTGTCGGTCAAGTCTCGGTGTCCTCTGTCCTCCCATACCAAAATAAACATAGGTCGTCATGGAACAAAAAAAATGTTCCGAAAATTTTCTAAGTCCAGCGTTATAAAAATCTTAAATTGCAAATATCTCGAAAATGGTAAGAGTTATCGAAAAAATAACTCGAAAAACACCCCCATCCCGGTAGCGAAGCTAAGGCCCCTGTCGACTTTGGAGGTGGAGAATACGTGTACCAAGTTTGGTGGTCCTAGGGCCAAGGAGTAAGAAGTTAGCCCAACCCCCCAAAACTTTGATCACTCGTAACTTTTGAACGAATGGTCGTAGAGAGGTCGGGTTTAGTGTGTTGGTCGAGTCTCGGTGTCCTCTGTCCTCCCATACCAAAATAAACATAGGTCGTCATGGAACCAATTTTTTTTTCATCAATCGAAAATTTTCTAAGTCCAGCGTTAAATTGCAAATATCTCGAATTTTTGACAAACAGACATAGGACAAAAAAAACCTGGAAAGACAGAGACATGGACATAGATATTACACATAGACATAGCCATTAGACAACTTAACCTAACTTAACCGGGAACACGAGCCCGGACATAGACATTAGACAACTTAACCTAACTAAACCGGGAACACGAGCCCGGGGACAGGGATAGGACTCCGGGAACAGGGGTCCAGGGACAGGGATAGCACCCCGGGAACACGATCCCGGGAGCAGGGATAGGATCCCGGGAACACGAGACCGGGGACAGGGATAGGACCACGGGGACAGGGGGTGGTCACTCCACCGCAGCAGTGGTTGAACGCAGCTAATGATCGAATATTGTTTCCAATGTGCTTTGGATACATACATGAACACCATATATATATATATCAAGAACAACATATACATTACACAAGCCCGTAGACTCAACACAGACAAGTAAATAAACACACTGTTAAAGACTCCTAGACACACTGAAAAACTTTCGACCACGACCGAGTTCGAACCTATAGGCCACACGTAGAACGAACAATGACAAGAACGAGTGAACGCCTTAACACGCACGGCTACGGAGGAAAACCGAAAAAGGTTGTGTATAATTGTTCTTATATACCCAACAAAACTCAGAAACTGTCATACGCGAGAGCTATATTTTGCAACAACTATAATTACCCAACACTACCAACAAGAACAAAAAAAATATCAATTACTTGTATAATATTAATTAGTAACTTTAGATAATATTAATTATTAGTTTTCAGTTGTAATTAATTTTAAAAAAACAATTAATAACATGTTAGGTGATGATAACCAAGTGCAAAAAGCATTGCATTTCTTTTTTTTTACACACAAACAAAGCACCACTTAGTTCACAAAACCTCTAACAGATGGCAGATAGTTACATGGTTCTAGTTAGGATGATGATTTTTGGGTTGTTGGATTGGGGTTGAAGAAGACTATTTGTTGTAATGACCACAGTATTGTTTTTTTTTTTTGTTTTTTTTTTGTGTATTCTGTTCTCTTACGAGAATTAATATAGGTTGTCATAGAACCCTCCAATTCATGACTTAGGAAAAATCTGTTTGGTGATTCGTCATGTACACCTATATGTGAGAAAAAGTAAGAATAAAACCTATGTTCGGAAATCCAAAATGGCGACCGGAAGTGGGGTTATCTTGGAAACGGTAAGACTTAGGAAAAATCTGTTTGCGGATTCATCACGTACACCTATACGCGAGAAAAAGTATGAATAAAACCTATGTTCGGAAATCCAAAATGGCGACCGGAAGTGGGGTTATCTTGGAAACAGTAAGACTTAGGAGAAATCTGTTTGCGGATTTATCACGTACGCCTATACGTGAGAAAAAGTATGAATAGAACCTATGCTCGGAAATCCAAAATGGCGACCGGAAGTGGGGTTATCTTGGAAACGGTAAGACTTAGGAGAAATCTGTTTGCAGATTCATCACGTACGCCTATATGTAAGTAAAATATGAATAGAACCTATGCTCGGAAATCCAAAATGGCGACCGGAAGTGGGGTTATCTTGGAAACGGTAAGACTTAGGAGAAATCTGTTTGCGGATTCATCACGTACGCCTATATGTAAGTAAAATATGAATAGAACCTATGCTCGGAAATCCAAAATGGCGACCGGAAGTGGGGTTATCTTGGAAACGGTAAGACTTAGGATAAATCTGTTTGCGGATTCATCACGTACACCTATACGTGAGAAAAAGTATGAATAGAACCTATTTTCGGAAATCCAAAATGGTGACCGGAAGTGGGGTTATCTTGGAAACGGTAAGACTTAGGAAAAATCTGTTTGGGGATTCATCACGTACACCTATACGTGAGAAAAAGTGTGAATAGAACCTATGTTCGGAAATCGAAAATGGCGACCGGAAGTGGGGTTATCTTGGAAACGGTAAGATTTAGGAAAATTCTGTTTGGGGATTCATCACGTACACCTATACGCGAGAAAAAGTATGAATAGAACCTATGTCCGGAAATCGAAAATGGCGACCGGAAGTGGGGTTATCTTGGAAACGGTAAGACTTAGGAAAAATCTGTTTGGGGGTCACCGAGCTATATTTCGGGCAATAAAGTACAACAACTCACCCTAAGACAACTGCCTAAAACGACAGCATAGCCTTTCACAAGAAAAGAGGGGAAGAGAACATTACAACAACTCATCCCTAAGGCAAGTGCCTAAAACAAGAGCGTAGCTTTTTACGATCTAAATTTTTGAGGGGAAATCTGTTCGAACGATCGAACTAACATCAAGATCGTTTGCGAGTTCAACAGTCCGTTGCCCGAGGATACCGTGTGCAGCGTCATCCTGATTGCAGAGAAGTCCTTCGCGTACGACGTGAAGAATGAGAGGGTCACGGAGCAGTTTTAAAATTCATAAAAAAATTGCCACATACTAAAAAAAAAATCTACTAAGTTTACTACCACAACTAATTACACCCTGTAACACGATTTTTGTTCCTGTGTAGTGAGTTTTATTTCCTAAAGGCTTCTGACTGGAAACCATAGAAAATGCCTATTATTCCCCTCAAACTTTGTTTTTGTGACCAGGACAGTGTTATTTTTGAATTTCATCTGTTTTCAATGAGAAAATGTACGAATTCGTGTTTTTCATTTACATAAAGAAAACAAAAAAGACATATACATCAAAAGTGACATATATTTGCACTCTAGTTGAGAACAAAATTATTGCAAAAGATTTAAAAATGAGTAGTTTTCCGGGATTTACGATTTTACTGTACATTACTTTCACAAATCAGCCCCCAAATATAGTCTCCCATCATGTTCTCGTTATACTGGCCTTGGTAGCGACGTTCGAAGTCCAATATATCTTGATGGAAACGCTCACCTTGTTCCTCCGAGTACGCTGCCACGTTATCCTTAAATGTATGAAGGTGAGCATCGAGGACATGAACTTTCAGGGACATCCTGCATGCCATTTTGCCGTAATTCTTCACCAGAGTCTCAACCAGTTCCACATAGCTCTCGGACTTATGATTCCCCAAAAAACCCTTATCCACTAAGACAAAGCTGTTCCAAGCCGCTTTTCCATTCTCACTGAGCTTCTTGGGAAATTCTTCGCACGCCAAAAGCTTCTTTATCTGTGGGCCGACGAAGACACCGGCTTTGATCTTTGCATTAGACAGCTTAGGAAAGAAGTCTTGAAGGTACTTGAAGGCTGCTGACTGCTTATCTAAATCTTTGACAAATTGTTTGATCAGGCCCAATTTAATATGGAGTGGAGGCATTAGCAGCTTGTGGGGGTCTACCAGTGGCTCCCACTTGACGTTGTTTTTTCACCACAGAGAACTCGGTCCTCTGTGGCCAGTACCTCGTGTTGTAGTGCGCTTTGGTGTCTCTGCTGTCCCATAGGCAAAGATAACAAGGAAACTTGGTAAAACCACCTTGGAGACCCATTAGAAATCCTATGATTTTGAAGTCTCCGATGACTTCCCATCCATACTCATCATATTTCAAGGTATCTAGCAATCGCTTTATGCTGTTGTAATCCTCTTTGAGGCGGACTGAGTGAGCTATAGGAAGAGACGGGTATGTATTTCCATTATGAAGAAGCACGGCTTTAAGACTTCTGGACGAGCTATCAATAAAGAGGCACCATTCATTTGGAGTGAAGTCAATTCCAATTGCTTCAAATAGACCGGTGACGTTGTGGCAGAAGCAGAGTCCATCTTGACTTATGAAAAAGCTGGAAAAACTTTGATGACGCTTCCTCTGATCTGTTATTTGCACACTTTCATCTAATAAATTCTGCTGCTTAAGCCTGGACGTGAAGCGTTCTGCATTGGACTTGGTGAGACCAAGATCTCTTATTAAGTCGTTAAGATCTTTTTGATTGGGGTAGTACAGGTTTGTAAGTATCAAGATCAATGTCTTCCTCGCTCTCTGACTTACTACTCTCGTCTGAAGAGGGCAGCTTTTTCTCCGGAGGAGTGGGCACGGGAAACTCAGGGCAATGTGGCACAGGGGCGATGGACGAAGGTATATCCGGATATACGCGTATAATAGCTTGCGCATTCTTTCCAGCCCGACGTTTGGAAGGATCCAAGATGCAAAAGTAGAAATTACTTGAGTGGTCAGTGGGTTCCCGCCAAATTCTTGGGATATCGAACTTCATGGCCCACTTTTCTCCTCTGTACCACCCCTCAAAAGACAAAAGACAAAAATAAACTAATGTGTATTTCCACAACATATTTCACATATGAGATATGTAGATATATATTTAATACGCACAAAATTATATACTTTTATTAACTTTGTCAATCAGGTGCACAACTGCACCCAAACCTTGTGATTTAGGTGCATTACTATTGATTAGGTGCACAAGCAACTTACAAAACAGGATCTACAATTCAACATTAATGTGGGTAAAAATAAAGTATATAGCAGTTTATTAAATATTAAACATGTAAGGTGTTAGTAAAAGTAATTTTTCAAAATACATTTGAAATGAACAAAAAATTCTAGGCCTCTTCAAGAAAACCCTAAATATTTAATATATAATTGAAATTATTAAAATTTTACATTTCAATTTTCCGTCTTACCTTCCAGAGTTTTTTGCAGTTCTCGCAGGTGAAATGAGGTGCCCAGGTTTTGTCTTCTTCACCTACAGACATGCCGAAATATGCTCTGTATGCTTCACACATTTTAGCAGATGCTTTCACAGAGTACTTCTTTCCCCTTTTCTTGATAAAATGGCCACAGACATAACAAAATTCGTCTACCATACACTTGCAGCCTCTTGATGCCATTGTAAACGTGTATCTAATTAGGCAGCTAGGACGACAATAAACCGCTTCAAACTGCACGATTTTCACTATTGTTGTTGGCAGAATGCCAAGACCTGTCCATTTCAGTTATAGGGGAGACCAGTATATTGCTACAGCGTGCAATATGACACGTTATTTATCTTCTTTATTCGTAATGAGAAAAAACGTGTACTGGAAAAGGGTAAATCTCAAAACATCATTGTCCTGGCTACAAAAACAAAGTTTATGAGGAATAATAGCCATTTTCTGTACTTTTGGAACACAAGGAATTAGGAAATAACAATTATTACCCAGGAACAGAAAAAAAATATTTTTTTGTTACATTGTGTTATTATTCTATTATGTTATTTGCTTAGGTGAAGGGAAAAGATTGGTCCAGAAAGGGAAATTTTGCCCCTTGGGAAGGGAAATTGTTCACTCATAGTGTGTCAACACTGCGTCCAAGACGCCGGTGGTGACATCTAGTAGCAAACACTAGAAATATTTCCACAGGTATCGTCTTCATGTTCTCGACTGAAATATTAAAACAAACGAGGAGTCCAATGTAAGTTAGTTCGGTGCGCAAATAAAAAAAAATGATAGGTTAAGTTATATCACTGAAGATCGTAAAAAAAAATCGTAAGAATAAAGGATAGGTTAAGTTATATCACTTAAGATCGTGGCATTCGTACCAAGTGTGAGGTGGGAAAAAAGGGAAATTTCACTAAAACATCGCTAAACGCTAAAACATCGACAAAAAATTGTCAAAATATGTCAAAAACTGATATTCAATTGATAAAAAAAGAGGGGAAAAAGGGCTCGTACCAAGTGTGACTTAGAAACAATACTTTTACACTACTTACGCATATACTACTTCAAAGGTAGTACCTATAGGTATAATGTGAAGGCATCGGAAATATTCCATTTTAGAACAGCACACGAATTTACTGTTTTTTTAATTAAAAATTGGCATAAATAATTTTTATTTCTTTGTTTTCCTTAGTATTTATGGTCATTTTAAAACAGATTTTAACCAGATAACAATCTCGAAAAATATAAAGCTCTGGACCTTGTTCATGGGCTCGTTTTGAATTTAACGAAACGGAATATCAGGAGTTCGAAATGTGAAAATTGCGAACAAAGATACATCTATTGATTTTTAATGTAGTGTGAGATTAAAGGGGCTGAGGAGGATTCCCCCCTCTCCTCTATCTTCAGCCATCCCAACCAGGAATAATCGTCTCTCACCAACTGGATATAGAAACCATATTATTGAATATATCATACTTATAGAGTCCACATCAGTTCAGTTCATTTTAATTTTAAAGTCCCATAGCTAAGCATAAAAATATCTTTAAACAATTTATGGCAGATATGTACCACATCCAATGCCTTTTAGAAGCCATGTATTCGGTATTTCCTCAGACATCAATAGGGTGTTGTATTTTTTTAAAATAATATTGAGTTAAGATGGTTCCCGATCAACTCGTAAGAGGTCTAAGTTTGGAATGTTTGTAAAACATTTGACAAAGTATTTGTTTTTAACACAATTATGTGTACCTAACGACGTTCTTCAAGCACTGAAAATACTATCATTACATATACAAAACCGAAATCCTTCAGATCTCAGAGCAAGCAAGGAAAAGCCAAATGCTCGAAAGTTGTTTTATTTCTCTTTTCAATCTTCGATGGATAATTTGAATAGCCGGCCAAGGTTTCCTTTCGTATTTAGTAGTATTAAATGCATATACATGCATGTTTTAAGGTGACTTGTCAATTCCTCGTTTACGTGAAAAGGTGAACTTTAATGTAAGCAAAAGCATGTGCGCGTCACAGTTAAATATTTTCGCATCTACAAAGAAAATCCAAAACACATTCCCACCTCGCCAGACCCCGTGGCGGAGTGATTAACATATCGTTCTACGACGCCAGAGGTCCCCGGTTCGAATCCTGGCCTGGGCATGGGTGTTATTTGTGAGTGTCCCTTCATCAATTTCATCATACCATCACTCATCCTCATCTTCGCAATTAGCCAGAAGTGGCTGAAATTTGAAGTATAATAAACCAAATCACTCAATCAAACATTCCTATCTTGCTCAAAGACCTTGTGAATTCAATCAAAAATTTACCAATATCTACCAACCGAATGTGAAATGTCATAAACCTAACCTTAACTGATTAGAAAAATAATTTAGAAGTTTTAAACATACTTTTACTTTCCTTATACCCCCAGTGCATTGCTTTCATGAAATTTGCAAGAAATTGAATGAAGATAACACAGTGGCCTTGACAAGCCAACTGGCAAACCATAGGACCTGCAGTGAGCCTCATTTATTCCGTGCATTCATTTGACTAATGTAATTTTCTTCCAGTTTGACTTTAGGGTTTAACTTCAAATGGCGTTGTGTTTGTGTTGCATTCGACATTAAAATTAGGTTTTAAGCGATTAATGTCCAATTCTAAGTATTATATCTAATACTTAGGTAAAATAAGTTGTCGACCTCTGATAAAATCACAAACTGCACCCTGTTCTAATGTCTAGGAAAGGGGAACCTTTCATTTGACCTAGGAATAACATCGAGATGAGACGAGAGAAGAATTGTCACAGCCTCATCTCGTCTCCTGTGTGGTGAGTTTGAGTTTGTTTGAGTTGGTGTATTAAGTCCACTTTATGCACAGTTATGTTAATCGGGATCCGAACCACTGTGCCACGTGCCTCCACAAGATATCGAACCCGGGACCCCTTGATTACAAGGCGACGACGCTACCGCTGCGCCATCGGGGAGGCCCTTCGGTGTGCTGAGGTCCTTCTAGTAGTGGTATTTGTACTATTATAAACTCAAGAAAGGAAGAGCTCCCCTCAAGCAGAATTGGCTACACTTAAAACAAGCTCAACATGCCCATATGAGCTTCTTGCTCAAGTGTAGAACCCTGCCTAATCCAAGATTTTTGTAAAAAAGCCCTCATGGATTCCATGAGAAAGGAAGAGCCCCCTCAGATTGATGTGCCTATACTTACAAAAGGCACTTCTGTGAGATTGTTGTCCATAATCCTGTCAAAAATATGCTCCTCTTGATATTTTTTTGGCCACACTTAAAACTAAGCCAAGATACACCCATATACACACCCACACCCACCCACACATATTTACTTCCGGTCTATTTCCGGTTATACAGTATAAATTAGAATAAAAAATATTCAACAAGACAGGACAAGAATAGACAAAATTTAACAATTCAGGACCAGCCTAAACAAAATTCAACAAGACAGAACAAGAATAGACAAGATTCAACAAGACAGGACAAGAATAAACAAAATTCAACAAGACAGAACACAATATTACAGGTTAGGACCAGTCCAAACAAAATTCAACAAGATAGAACAAGAATAGACAAGATTCAACAAGACAGGACACAATATTACAGGTTAGGACAAGCCTAAACAAAATTCAACAAGACAGAACAAGAATAGACAAGATTCAACAAGACAGGACAAGAATAAACAAAATTCAACAAGACAGGACACAATATTACAGGTTAGGACCAGTCCAAACAAAATTCAACAAGATAGAACAAGAATAGACAAGATTCAACAAGACAGGACACAATATTACAGGTTAGGACCAGCCTAAACAAAATTCAACAAGACAGAACAAGAATAGACAAGATTCAACAAGACAGGACAAGAATAGACAAAATTCAACAAGACAGGACAAGAATAAACAAAATTCAACAAGACAGGACACAATATTACAGGTTAGGACCAGTCTAAACAAGATTCAACAAGACAGGACACAATATTACAGGTTAGGACCAGTCCAAACAAAATTCAACAAGACAGGACACAATATTACAGGTTAGAACCAGTCGAAACAAAATTCAACAAGACAGGACACAATATTACAGGTTAGGACCAGTCCAAACAAAATTCAACAAGACAGGACAAGAATAGACAAAATTCAACAAGACAGGACACAATATTACAGGTTAGAACCAGTCCAAACAAAATTCAACAAGACAGGACACAATATTACAGGCTAGGACCAGTCCAAACAAAATTCAACAAGACAGGACAAGAATAGACAAGATTCAACAAGACAGGACAAGAATAAACAAAATTCAACAAGACAGGACAAGAATAGACAAAATTTAACAATTCAGAACCAGTCCAAACAAAATTCAACAAGACAGGACAAGAATAAACAAGATTAGACAATTAATAAACAGAAATTTTGAAAGCAAGGTTTTGATTGGTCCAACAAAACTATATAAGCCAGGGCACAGTGCAGATTCTTCACCATTGCTGGATCGGCAGTGGAACCCACAAGTGGGGGGCAGAACCTGAACAGGCTCCACCAAAGTATAGGAGAATTGAAGCATATAATTTGGCGGAATAACCCAAGTAAGGTCATAGAAACAATATACACTATTACAATAAAAGCCAATTTTTGATTTGATTCCCAGGAAATTTTATATAAATACCAAAGCCAAAAATATTAACACACACATACACATACAAAATATACAAGGCACACAGCTGAACCCAACGGATATTTTTATCCAGCATAGAGTTTTGAATTGAAGCCCAGGAAATATATATAATAAACCAATAACAAAAATACCGATTCAAAAATATTGCAATCAATGCAATAAAATATAGATACCTGAACATGCAAACATATTTTGAAAGAAGAAATATTGCAAGATATATAAAATCAGACCACCTGTTGGATTGTTTTAGGGAAAAATTTGAAAATCTATCAGAGTATGATTTTTTTAAAGTGCAAAATGAAACAGAGGCAAGATGGGTACTTGACAGTGATGTTGGGTTTGGGTATGTGAGCATAGAATTGGGTTCTGAATATGATGATTTTGAATCCAATACATACTGGCATAGAATTGATGCATACCTGTTGCATTGTTATTGGGGAAAATATGTTGCTTTTTTTACAAAAATTACTTCAAGTTTAGAAAAATTTAAGTTTTACAAATTTTTCCATGATCATAGAATTTATACAAACAGCAGGTGGCCTGTTGATGACACAACAATTTCCATACTTGATAAGGCAGGAAAATTGGATGTAAATTCTGGTTTATATTTTAATGAGTTGATTATGTACCTGCTTAAAAACAATATCAATTCTGGCTCATTCAATACAAGATGGACTTAAATATTTTTGTTGCTAACAATTTCAAGTTCCTTGAGTGGGAATATGTTGTTTTTAAGATCAGCATTGATTCTGTAGTACAGCATTGCTGTGGAACATGTTAAGTCCTTGGATTCTGTCACACCTATTCTAATACAATTAATATCACAAGGCACGCACCACATAAAATTATAATTCCAAGCGATGGCATGGAGTAATTAATTATTTTTCTACGATTCCATATCAAACATATTGCAATTGGAGCTTCAGCAGTTCAAAACTGTGCAATATATTGTCTACAAATGTAGGAAAAATTATATTGACTGGGTTGCAAACAAAACTCCCAAAGCTTATGTGTTTCAGGTTTCTTAAATTTGAAACAGAATCCAAACTGTCTGGAAGTTCATAAAAGTGAAGCCATTCTACAAGCGGGTCTATCTCAGCTTTTGCATGATATATTTGAGCAAGAGGTGATGTGTTTATAATATTTGTTGGTATAGAGGTTTGTTCTGAATCTTATCAATTATGAACAGCTCTGCTGCATGTTGTGATGATGAATATCTAGTCCCTAAACCTAACAGAGCTGTGCAGTGATGTTGTTATTGGGAACAGGATTCAAATCCTACACAGATTTATGGATAGGAGTGATTGCCATGAAATTATATCTAGATCCCTGTGCAATAATGCTGTTATTGGGAACAGGATTCAAATCCTACACAGATAGAGATTCTTGCTGAGCTTCATAGGTGATTGTCATGGAAGATATTTCTGCTGTTATTAGGTACAAAATTCAATTATACAATAATATCTAGATAAATAATAATGCATACAGAACTGTGGTTTCTATAAATCTATACTCAATATCCCTATACCTGACAGCTGTGCGGTGATGCTGTTTTTGGGAACAAGATTCAAATCCCACACAGAAATAGATTTTTGCTGGGCTTAGAACTATTATGGATAGGTGATTACAACGAAATAATATCCCTATACCTGACAGAACTGTGCAGTGATGCTGTTATTGGGAACAATTTTAACAGAGCTGTGTTTTCCATAAATCTATACTCAATACCTGACAGAGCTGTGCAGTGATGCTGTTATTGGAACAGGATTCAAACTTGCTAAACTTAGAACTATGCCATGAACAAAACTGTGCGGTGATATAATTATTGGGAACAAGCTTCAAAACCTCGCACAATGCTGAGCTTAGAGTAAAGATACCAGTGATATAATTATTGGGAACAGGATTCAAATTTTGGATAGGTGATTACCATGAAGATACTCAATATTTTTGTTATTAGGTATAAATATTATTTCATTCAATTCTTCACCTCCATATCTATAACATCTCTGTGTAATTCCATAACAGTTCCATGATCAGCTCGCAAACAAATCTCATCTAACAGTTCCATAACAGTTCCATGCTCAGCTCTGTGTCTGTGTGAGGCAAGCACAGCTTTGTTAGAGATAGGGATTAAAAATTATTTCATTCTTCACAAATCTAACAGTTCCATGCTCAGCTCTGTCTGTGTGGGGATTTGTGCCTAATAACATCAAAAACAACACAGCTCTGTTAGTTCAATTCTTCACATCCATATCCATAACATCTCTGTGTAATTCCATAACAGTTCCTTGCTCAGCTCTGTGTCTATGTAGAGCAGATAGGGATATTAAATAAATTTAAAAATTATTTTATTCTTCACAAACAAATCTCATCTAACAATTCCATAGCAGTTCCATGCTCAGCTTGTATCTGTGTGGGATTTGTACAGCAACATTAGAGACAGAGTAGATGGGTTTCATTCAATTCTTCACCTCCATATCCATAACAGCTCTGTGATTTATAATAGATCTTCACATCTAACAATTCCCATAACAGTTTCATGCTCAGCAAGGCTCTGTGTCTGTGTAGTTTCATAACAGTTCCTGTGTGGGATTTGTACAGAGCACAGCTCTGAGATAGGGACTAACAGTTAGGGTATAATTAATTCTTCACATCTAACAACTATAACAATTCCTCCTATCTATTGAGTGTCTAGATGTTATTTCATCCCTATGCCATGACAGTTTCAACTCTGTATTTGTGTTGGATTTAAAGCTTGTCCAATTCTTCACATCTCCCAATGTGTGGCATGAAATTGTGTTTTTTGCCAAAAAAAAATCTCAGCATGGCCCTGTGTCTGTGTGAGATTTGAGGCCTGTTCCCGGTATAGGTAGATTTGAAATAGGATCTGTGCCTCCCGGCTTGAGAAGAAAGGGACTATGCATATTGTTTTGAGGTGGGATCTGAATCTCAGCAAAAGCCCTAATCACAGCGGGGCTGTGTCAGGGATCATAATTGATAGGATATAATTGTATTCAGAACAAACCCCCCTATAAGATATGATAACTTTCAAGCTCTGCTGTTACAAACACTTCCCTGTATACATACTGGGCTATTACTATAATAATATTTGCCACATGTTCTGTGATCTTGTAATAATTATTCCTGTCGGTGATAAAAACATTGTTCAATTCTAACTAGTTCAATTCTTCACAATTCCATAACAGTTCCATGCTCAGCTAGCAGATAGGGATATTAAGTATAAATTTAAAAATTATTTCATTCTTCACAAACAAATCTCATTTAACAATTCCATAACAGTTCCATACTCAGCTCTGTGTCTGTGTGAGGCAAGCACAGCTCTGTTAATAAATTTCATTCTTTCCAATTGTATAATTGAGCATAGCAAAAAATCTCAGCATGGCCCTGTGTCTGTGTTTGAGGCCTGTTCCCGGTATAGGTAGGTACAAATCTGGCAATCACATAGGATCTGTGCCTCCCGGCTTGAGATATGCACATTGTTTTGAAACCTTACTGGGTGGGATCTGAATCTCAGCAAAAGCCCTAATAAAATATAATTTGGATGTGTTTCTGTATTTTTCAAGCTCTGCTGTTACAAATACTTCCCTGTATACATACTCTGCAACATATGGGCCATCACTATAATAATATTTGCCACATGTTCTGTGATCTGTAATCTTGTAATAATTATTCCTGTCGGTGATACAAATATTGTCACAAATTTCCTGTCTTGAGGAAATATCAACAAGGCTTATTCTTCACAAACAAATCTCATCTAACAATTCCATGCTCAGCTCTGTGTCTGTGCGAGGAGGATTTGTACCTAATAACATCAGTACAGCACAGCAGCTCTGTTAGAGATAAGGATGATTTATTATTGAAACATCTAGAAATTATTCTTCACAAACAAATCTCATCTAACAATTCCATGCTCAGCTCTGTGTCTGTGCAAGGATTTGTACCTAATAACATCAGTACAGCACAGCTGCTCTGTTAGAGACAGAGCAAATAGGTATAAATATTATTTTATTTATTTCTTCATAACAGCTCTGTGTCTGTGTGAGGTAAGCACAGCTCTGTTAGAGATAGGGATATTGAGTATTGAAACATCTAGAAATTATTTTATTCTTCACAAACAAATCTCATCTAACAATTCCATGCTCAGCTCTGTGTCTGTGTGGGGATTTGTACCTAATAACATCAAAACAACACAGCTCTGTTAGTTCAATTCTTCACAATTCCATAACAGTTCCATGCTCAGCTCTGTGTCTATGTAGAGCAAAACTGTTAGAGATAGGGATATTAAGTATAAATTTAAAAATTATTTCATTCTTCACAAACAAATCTCATCTAACAATTCCATAACAGTTCCATGCTCAGCTCTGTGTCTGTGTGAGGCAAGCACAGCTCTGTTACATGATAGGAATATTAAGTATAGAACTAAATTTCATGAATGAATGAAATTTAGATCTATACTTAATATTCCTATATTTAACAGAGCTGTGCTTGCCTCACACAGACACAGAGCTGAGCATGGAACTGTTATGGAATTGTTAGATGAGATTTGTTTGTGAAGAATGAAATAATTTTTAAATTTATACTTAATATCCCTATCTCTAACAGTTTTGCTCTACATAGACACAGAGCCGAGCATGGAACTGTTATGGAATTGTGAAGAATTGAACTAACAGAGCTGTGTTGTTTTGATGTTATTAGGTACAAATCCCCACACAGACACAGAGCTGAGCATGGAATTGTTAGATGAGATTTGTTTGTGAAGAATAAAATAATTTCTAGATGTTTCAATACTCAATATCCCTATCTCTAACAGAGCTGTGCTTGCCTCACACAGACACAGAGCTGTTATGAAGAAATAAATAAAATAATATTTATACCTATTTGCTCTGTCTCTAACAGAGCAGCTGTGCTGTACTGATGTTATTAGGTACAAATCCTTGCACAGACACAGAGCTGAGCATGGAATTGTTAGATGAGATTTGTTTGTGAAGAATAATTTCTAGATGTTTCAATAATAATATAATTAAATCATACCTATCTCTAACAGAGCTGCTGTGCTGTACTGATGTTATTAGGTACAAATCCTCCTCGCACAGACACAGAGCTGAGCATGGAATTGTTAGATGAGATTTGTTTGTGAAGAATAAGCCTTGTTGATATTTCCTCAAGACAGGAAATTTGTGACAATATTTGTATCACCGACAGGAATAATTATTACAAGATTACAGATCACAGAACATGTGGCAAATATTATTATAGTGATGGCCCATATGTTACAGAGTATGTATACAGGGAAGTGTTTGTAACAGCAGAGCTTGAAAAATACAGAAACACATCCAAATTATATTTTATTAGGGCTTTTGCTGAGATTCAGATCCCACCCAGTAAGGTTTCAAAACAATGTGCATATCTCAAGCCGGGAGGCACAGATCCTATGTGATTGCCAGATTTGTACCTACCTATACCGGGAACAGGCCTCAAACACAGACACAGGGCCATGCTGAGATTTTTTGCTATGCTCAATTATACAATTGGAAAGAATGAAATTTATTAACAGAGCTGTGCTTGCCTCACACAGACACAGAGCTGAGCATGGAACTGTTATGGAATTGTTAGATGAGATTTGTTTGTGAAGAATGAAATAATTTTTAAATTTATATAATATCCCTATCTGCTAGCTGAGCATGGAACTGTTATGGAATTGTGAAGAATTGAACTAGTTAGAATTGAACAATGTTTTTATCACCGACAGGAATAATTATTACAAGATCACAGAACATGTGGCAAATATTATTATAGTGATAGCCCAGTATGTATACAGGGAAGTGTTTGTAACAGCAGAGCTTGAAAGTTATCATATCTTATAGGGGGGTTTGTTCTGAATATCCTATCAATTATGATCCCTGACACAGCGGAGCTGTGATTTGCTGAGATTCAGATCCCACCTCAAACAATATGCATAGTCCCTTTCTTCTCAAGCCGGGAGGCACAGATCCTATTTCAAATCTACCTATACCGGGAACAGGCCTCAAATCTCACACAGACACAGGGCCATGCTGAGATTTTTTTTGGCAAAAAACACAATTTCATGCCACACATTGAGAGATGTGAAGAATATGACAAGCTTTAAATCCCACACAAATACAGAGTTGAAACTGTCATGGCATAGGGATGAAATAACATCTAGACACTCAATAGATAGGAGGAATTGTTATAGTTGTTAGATGTGAAGAATTAATTATACCCTAACTGTTAGTCCCTATCTCAGAGCTGTGCTCTGTACAAATCCCACACAGGAACTGTTATGAAACTACACAGACACAGAGCCTTGCTGAGCATGAAACTGTTATGGGAATTGTTAGATGTGAAGATCTATTATAAATCACAGAGCTGTTATGGATATGGAGGTGAAGAATTGAATGAAACCCATCTACTCTGTCTCTAATGTTGCTGTACAAATCCCACACAGATACAAGCTGAGCATGGAACTGCTATGGAATTGTTAGAAGAGATTTGTTTGTGAAGAATAAAATAATTTTTAAATTTATTTAATATCCCTATCTGCTCTACATAGACACAGAGCTGAGCAAGGAACTGTTATGGAATTACACAGAGATGTTATGGATATGGATGTGAAGAATTGAACTAACAGAGCTGTGTTGTTTTTGATGTTATTAGGCACAAATCCCCACACAGACAGAGCTGAGCATGGAACTGTTAGATTTGTGAAGAATGAAATAATTTTTAATCCCTATCTCTAACAGAGCTGTGCTTGCCTCACACAGACACAGAGCTGAGCATGGAACTGTTATGGAACTGTTAGATGAGATTTGTTTGTGAGCTGATCATGGAACTGTTATGGAATTACACAGAGGTGTTATAGATATGGAGGTGAAGAATTGAATGAAATAATATTTATACCTAATAACAAAAATATTGAGTATCTTCATGGTAATCACCTATCCAAAATTTGAATCCTGTTCCCAATAATTATATCACTGGTATCTTCACTCTAAGCTCAGCATTGTGCAGGGTTTTGAAGCTTGTTCCCAATAATTATATCCCCGCACAGTTTTGTTCATGGCATTGTTCTAAGTTTAGCAAGAATCTGTATATTTGAATCAGAGCTTTGTATTTTGTGTAAAAACTCTAATTATTTAAATCCATCTGGTATTCAAGGAGCCAGAATTGATATTGTTTTTAAGCAGGTACATAATCAACTCATTAAAATATAAACCAGAATTTACATCCAATTTTCCTGCCTTATCAAGTATGGAAATTGTTGTGTCATCAACAGGCCACCTGCTGTTTGTATAAATTCTATGATCATGGAAAAATTTGTAAATCCTAAATTTTTCTAAACTTGAAGTACTTTTTGTAAAAAAAGCAACATATTTTCCCCAATGACAATGCAACAGGTATGCATCAATTCTATGCCAGTATGTATTGGATTCAAAATCATTATATTCAGAACCCAATTCTATGCTCACATACCCAAACCCAACATCACTGTCAAGTACCCATCTTGCCTCTGTTTCATTTTGCACTTTAAAAAAATCATACTCTGATAGATTTTCAAATTTTTCCCTAAAACAATCCAACAGGTGATCTGATTTTATATATCTTGCAATATTTCTTCTTTCAAAATATGTTTGCATGTTCAGGTATCTATATTTTATTGCACTGATTGCAATATTTTTGATTCGGCATTTTTGTTGTTGTTTATTATATATATTTCCTGGGCTTCAATTCAAAATTCTATGCTGGATAAAAATATCAGTTGGGTTCAGCTGTGTGCCTTGTATATTTTGTATGTGTGTGTGTGTGTGTATGTGTGTTAATATTTTTGGCTTTGGTATTTATATAAAATTTCCTGGGGATCAAATCAAAAATTGGCTTTTATTGTATCAACGTATATTGTTTCTATGACCTTACTTGGGTTATTCCGCCAAATTATATGCTTCAATTCTCCTATATTTTGGTGGAGCCTGTTCAGGTTCTGCCCCCCACTTGTGGGTTCCACTGCCGATCCAGCAATGGTGAAGAATCTGCACTGTGCCCTGGCTTATATAGTTTTGTCGGACCAATCAAAACCTTGCTTTCAAAATTTCTGTTTATTAATTGTCCAATCTTGTTTATTCTTGTCCTGTCTTGTTGAATTTTGTTTGGACTGGTTCTAACCTGTAATATTGTATCCTGTCTTGTTGAATCTTGTTTATTCTTGTCCTGTCTTGTTGAATTTTGTTTGGACTGGTCCTAACCTGTAATATTGTGTTCTGTCTTGTTGAATTTTGTTTGGACTGGTTCTAACCTGTAATATTGTGTCCTGTCTTGTTGAATTTTGTTTGGACTGGTTCTAACCTGTAATATTGTGTCCTGTCTTGTTGAATCTTGTTTATTCTTGTCCTGTCTTGTTGAATTTTGTTTGGACTGGTCCTAACCTGTAATATTGTGTTCTGTCTTGTTGAATTTTGTTTATTCTTGTCCTGAATTGTTGAATCTTGTTTATTCTTGTCCTGAATTGTTGAATCTTGTCTATTCTTGTCCTGTCTTGTTGAATTTTGTTTGGACTGGTTCTAACCTGTATTATTGTGTCCTGTCTTGTTGAATCTTGTTTATTCTTGTCCTGAATTGTTGAATATTGTCTATTCTTGTCCTGTCTTGTTGAATTTTGTTTGGACTGGTTCTAACCTGTAATATTGTGTCCTGTCTTGTTGAATCTTGTTTATTCTTGTCCTGTCTTGTTGAATTTTGTCTATTCTTGTCCTGTCTTGTTGAATTTTGTTTGGACTGGTTCTAACCTGTAATATTGTGTCCTGTCTTGTTGAATCTTGTTTATTCTTGTCCTGAATTGTTGAATCTTGTTTATTCTTGTCCTGAATTGTTGAATTTTGTTTGGACTGGTTCTAACCTGTAATATTGTGTCCTGTCTTGTTGAATCTTGTTTATTCTTGTCCTGAATTGTTGAATTTTGTCTATTCTTGTCCTGTCTTGTTGAATTTTGTTTGGACTGGTTCTAACCTGTAATATTGTGTCCTGTCTTGTTGAATCTTGTTTATTCTTGTCCTGAATTGTTGAATCTTGTTTATTCTTGTCCTGAATTGTTGAATCTTGTTTATTCTTGTTCTGTCTTGTTGAATTTTGTTTGGACTGGTTCTAACCTGTAATATTGTGTCCTGTCTTGTTGAATCTTGTTTATTCTTGTCCTGTCTTGTTGAATTTTGTTTGGACTGGTCCTAACCTGTAATATTGTGTTCTGTCTTGTTGAATTTTGTTTATTCTTGTCCTGAATTGTTGAATCTTGTTTATTCTTGTCCTGAATTGTTGAATTTTGTCTATTCTTGTCCTGAATTGTTGAATTTTGTTTGGACTGGTCCTAGCCTGTAATATTGTGTCCTGTCTTGTTGAATTTTGTTTATTCTAATTTGATGTATGGGTGGGTGTGTCCTGGCCTAGTTTTAAGTGTGGCCAAAAAAATATCAAGAAGGGCATATTTTTGACAAGTTTATGGACAACAATCTCACAGAAGTGCCTTTTATAAGTGTAGCCTCATCAATCTGAGGGGGGTCATACTTTCTCATGGAATCCATGAGGGCTTTTTTACAAAAATCTTGGATTATGCAGGGTTCCACACTTGAGCAAAAAGCTCATATGGGCATGTTGAGCTTGTTTTAAGTGTAGACAATTCTGCTTGAGGGGGGTTCATACTTTCTTGGGTTTATAATACCACAAATCCCACTACTCCTTCTCGTTCCTGTTTGTGCTTTTCTTTTGTTTCGGTGTTCACTCAGAATCAGTTAAAACTTATTCTATGTACTTTATATACACTTGATGGGCTAATCGGGACTGAATCTGCAGTTTAAAGTGGAATACAAAGCTCAGTGCATGTTGGACCCTTCAATTACAAGGCGAGATATCTCGTCCTGACCCACGAAAGCAACACGTACATTGTGTCACCACTCAAAGTTTCACAACGTATATGTCATTAAAGCAAAACTTTTCTTAATAACGTTTTTCTGCTTTATATCTTGTTTCGATGCTGTGAACCGTCGAAATACGGAATAATATTATAAATAGATTAAACCGGGCAGCACAGGGTCGCAATTGTTACTAATGCATTAACTTTGCAATTACAGTAAACAAAATACACGACATTTTGAAAAAAAGAAGTCAATAAATTTAAACGCTTGGTGTGTCTGATAAGACACACAGTAACTTAAATTTATTTTTACCAATTTCTTCAAATGTGATACCAGAGTTTCGAACGAGATCATCTCGGACATCAAGTATCGCCTCGCTTTGATTTTGCAGAGATTTATTTCAGTCTCGTTTCGAAATTTGAGAGGAAACAGACTTTTCTTGTCTCACTATCATCTCTATGTTCAAAAATCTCTTAATATATATGTTTAAGTATAGTTTTCCCTCTTACAAAGTTATGAAGTACAGGAGTACATTGTACCCCCAATATCTCGTCTGATTTGTGTAAGTATTTCGTTTCGGAAAATTCCATTTGAAAAATTCAAAAGAAAAGGTCAGTCATATACTCTTCTGATTAAGATTTATATATTATCTTTCAATCGACGCGACCACTTCTTTAGAAAAGTGTTCTCCCCCCCCCCCACCCTTACGCAAAGGAGTATTCATCTGGAGTGTGATTTTCTGAGAGTAAACTTTATCTGATTCCATTGTTTCACAGAAATTTTACACCATTTTCATCTCCTTAAAGAGGTTTCCAAGAACAGGTCAATGAACTAATTACTTAGTAGCAAGCACAATGTACAGTAGTAGAATAAGTTTACAATGGTTTGAATTTCTTTGGTAGCTAAGTAAGATAAATTAGATAATGCTTGTAAGTTATAAGTCCTCCTCCGTAGCGTAGGTTAAGGCGTTCACTCGTCTTGAGATCGTTTGCTGCGGGACGGCGTAGGTTCGAATCCGGCTCTGGTCGGAATTTATTCGGCCTACGTATAGGGCCGGTGGCAACCCACCATCGTGAGGAAATTGGGGAGCTCCGAGTGAGTGAGTGAGCGTAATCCGGTCGCGAAGTCCTACAACGGTTGGGGGTCGGTCGGGCTGACCACCCTTTCCCCTAGTCTGGCTGCAGATCTCCACGCCCCGTTGGTGGCTCGCGTGGGAGGGAGGCCAGCAGTCGGTAGGTGAGCCTTGGCCCAACATTGGGCTGTTGCGCTATTGGATTTTGTAAGTTATAAACAATATACCTAAACCTTTTTTTGTTGAGCGAATTGAAAATATGTTCCTTTAACAGTTCCTTGCGTCTGTCAAATTATCTAAGGGGGGTATAGGGGGTACAACGTGATTTTCGGATTTAGGGGGTACAGTACCCCCCTTCAAAAATTTGAGGGGGTACAAAGTACCTCTGTCCCCCCCCCCCCCCCGCCGTTCCTGCGCCACTGCGCTTGTTAATGTAATCTGCAGGATCGGAGGTGTGAGTTTAGAATGTAATTCTTGGCTTCATTGATAACGCACAAGCACTAGGAATGTATTTCTCTCTGTCATACTCTTTATACGCCTCAACCCCCACCCCCGCATCCTGTGAAAATATAAATTCATGGCGTTTAAGTTATTGAAAATTTAAATATATTTGAGGCATTCCATGTGAAAGTGTACCTGAACCTCAATTTTGAAAATTAAATGCTCTGCTGTAACTTTATCATATCTTATGAGTGAAGAATCTAAAATTGTATTTGCATAAAAATTCAAGTATTATACATAATTAAGTTAGAAATTAGAAGGTATTTTACATTTTATTCGTTCATTTTAACATTTTGTTTTACGTGTGTTTTTATATTGTGTCCCACCCGTGACACCAAAAAGCAATTAATTTTTGCCTTTATCTGCTGCATTTTCACCTCAATTCCACTGGAATATTCAAAGGTCAATTACCTTCCCTCTTTGTCTTAAATAATTTATTGTTCATTATTTGGCAATTCACAGAAATTAAAATAAACTTCTTATTCAGAAAAGAGGCAGTGTTTCGTCTGTCCCAACGGTGACACAAAATTATTCACAAATAACTACACATTTGGGAAAGCATTTTAAGAGTAGTTATGTTTAATCAACAGCGTTCAGTTTCATATTTCATTGCATAGAAACTGTAATGTATAAAACCCCTTACGGGTTGTTAGGGATCGAATCGAGCAGGTGCCCGCCTAAGACCACTCGCCTGTGCGAGTGGTACGTGTATACAAGCTCGCCCCTGTGAAATAAGGAGAACACTTGACATTCGATATTTACACTACGATTGATTGATCTGGCAGGGTCATGGGAATTATAGAAAAGGAATAAAGGCACTGTCCTGAAATGAAACTTCGACAGCGCACCACACCTTCGGTAACTCTTTTGATATCAGACCATGAATTGGATGCAACAACTGTTCACTATAACTTTCCCATTACGTCTGGGCGAGAAATTATCTCTCGACCTATTTAAGGGAGATTCAAATTTACGATTGTTAAAGCCGTTGAGGCCGTGGCATCCTGTCGTTAACCGTGCTTTTTGCATAAGGCTGACGATATGCTATTTCAACTGATTTCTTGTGGATTGGATGTCAGTGGAGTTTTTAAAGATCCACTGATGGTTGCCGGTGTAATAAGTTTGTAATAACTGCTTCCAGCAGTTCAGCCGGACCGCTTGGCGAAGTGATTAGTCTATTGTGCTATGAATCCAGGGGTCCCGGGTTCGAGTCACGCCTTGGCGTGATACGGTAAGAAAAATATTACTTAACTATCAGTAGAAGAGTTACTTTAATATAGAAGATGCAGTCCGCGTGTTCCACCCGTGAAATGGAATGCACCATTTAATAAAACAGTAAATATTGTACGAGGGGTGTTCATAAGTAGTGAGCCTGATAGGGTTCTATACTTCAATCTGAAAATAATTTTGGGATTTGAAATAGCAATTCTTTGTAAGTGTATATGCAAAGCGGTGTCCAGTTCTAACCATCCTATTCTTCTGTGCAAGAGCTAGAATTGTGCTAAGTGCATAACGTCAGAAAAATGAAGAGAGAAGAGATACGAGCAGTGATCAACTATCTGTTGAAACAGAAGTTGAGTCCCAAAGAAATCCACGAGGATATGGTGACAACATTAGGAGAGGATGTTCCATCCTCTGCCACAGTGAAGAGATAGGTACCCGAATTTTACCGGGGGAAAATGAATGTGGAAGATGACCCTCGCCCAGGCAGGCCAATGGAGATGTTGACACAAGAAAATGTAGAGAAAGTGCACAAGATTATTCTTGCAGACAGACATGTGACTGTGCGATATATTGCAAAGGAACTGAAGATGTCAAAATCAACAGTGGAGCGCATTGTGCATGACCAGTAGTGGTTGAAGAAGGCTTCTGCATGTTGGGTTCCAAAACTTCTGACAAGTGAACAAACGTTGACAAGACGCATGATCTCAGAACGAAATCTTGAGATGTTCCAGGCCGATCCAGATTGTTGAACGACTTGTAACTGTTGACGAAACGTGGGCTCATCACTATGCACCGGAGCCAAAACAGGAATCAAAACAGTGGAAACACCTCGGCTCCCCCTCCCCAAAGAAGGCAAAGTCCGGTCCCTCTGCTGGGAAAGTGATGACGACATTCTTCTGAGACTCTAAGGGTGTTTTGTTGGTTGATCATCTTTGAAAGGGAAACACCATGACCGGAGAGCATTATGCTTCCCTGGTGAAGCAATTACGGGGTGCTTTGAAGACTAAGTGACGGGGAAAGCTCTATAAATGGGTGATTCTGCATCACGACAATGCACGTGTTCACACATTGCTTGTTGCGATGGCAACCATCCGTGATTGTGGGTTCGAATTGTTGGAACATCCCCCTTATTCACCAGATCTCGCTCCATCAGACTTACATCTCTTCCCTAACCTGAAAAAAGCATTAGGCGGTGTGCATTACTAGTGTGATGTTGACGTCATCAGTGCTGTGGGTGACTATTTTGCAAGCCTTGAGGAAAGCTTTTATGAAACCGGGATAAAATCACTGCAGAAGTGTTGGCAAAAGTGTGTGGACCTGCAGAGAGACTACGTAGAAAAATATATTGTTATTGTGGTTCCATCCTATTCCTTTCTAGGTTAGACTCGCTACTTATGGGACACCCCTCGTACCTTCCTTTGTAGCAACAGTATGGCACTTGTTTATTTCTTTTGCTGGACTCGCAACGAGTAACAAAAATTGAACAAACTAACAAGAAATATTGAACGAAATAGAATTTTCTTTTCATAACACACACAAGGCATACAAAACTGATAAATTCGTATATAAATTGTAATTTTCCTGGATTTTTGTGGGACAGGGGAAGGGGAGTGAGGTGTCTGAACCCTTGCTTACTTGTGCCATTGAAGAAACTTGCTTGCCTGAGAAGGGGGTGGGGTTTCGGAGTTATTTTATCACTAAATTTCAAGAAACCATTTTCTTATTGATTCATTGCTTCCTTTATTGTTTATATACATATGTGCAGATATATCTACAAAAATTACCATAATTAATATCAATTAAGAACAAAATATTACGCACATATATGTTATCATTCACTAAAGCTCAGAAAAAATATTAATGTTGCGTCAATGCTTTTTTTGCTTACATAATTGCACGTATGTAGCAATTGTATAAATTATAAATATTACCATAATTGTTATAGGCTTGAGTGCCACGTCGGTGCACACATCCTAAGGAAGGGAGGGAGTGTGGTGACGGGCCCACCAATGAAATTGTGTCTCTTACGTATGTTACCTTTGTGAATTTATGATCAAGAGTAATACAGAAACATTGGAAACCGCAGTACGGCACCAGGGACCCCGGGTTTGAATCATCGTCGTGATCAGTGGCGGATTACCAAATAGGCCCACTAGGCACGTGCCTAGGGGCGGCAACTCTTGGGGGCGGCAAATCTTTTTTCCAGAATATCAAGAATAATAAAAAGTGTCTTACGTGCACAGTTACAATTTAGACCTATGAAACCAATGTTTCAAATCAACGGATTCAACACTTTCGTTTCATAGGAAAGAAACCTTGATGTATCGGATTTCCTATGTGTTATCAAGAAATGTTTCGTCTGATCTGCCTCCTCAGGCGCCAATCAATTTGTTTTAACCCGTGCTGTGGCTTTTATCGCTCACAATGACAATGCAAACCGCCCAGCCTTTGTTGGTTTGTTTTTGTAAATACATACCACTCCATCTTCCACTAAGCGTTTGTTAATGGACAGGCAGGAAAGAAGACTGATTGTTTAAAACTCGCATCTGTAACAATGCCAGTCTTAAAAAAAATAAACACATAAACACTGCTGATAAGTGAGTGAGTGAGTGAGTGAGTGAGTGAGTGCAGCTTTCGCGTGGACCGCATCTAGTTTTTGTCTTACTGTATTCTCTGGCTGGTGCATTCAGTTTGTTGCTAGTGCGTTTGCGATTTGGTGTTTTTTTTATGCAGCAGGAAACATGAAGCGAACAAAGTTAAGTAAACTTGCAAACGAAAAGCGTGAAAGAGAAGCAACCTTAAAGAAAAAGCTTGGTACAGTGGATACGTTTTTTAGGCGAAAGGAACAAGTGATTTCCGAAAGCAGTTCAAAAATTGAAGTGGAAGTGGCTACATCGAGTGAACTCTGTGAAACGCAAAATGTCGAAAATATTGTGGGTTTAGTGGAGGAAGAAAGTGCACCTGAGGTAGTGTCCCCTCAGTTCGTAGGAGTTACTGATTGTGACAGTGAGAGGGCAAATTTCGTTATTGGCGATCCTGTCGAGTGGTGTCTGAATGAGTCTACAATTGACATTCTTCTAAGACGTGAAATTAATCAGAATGTTGAAAACGAGTTTTCTAAATCGCAAAGACTCATAAAAGGTAAGACAAGATTTTTAAATAATAGTTTTTTTTTCGTAAACTTGTAAATGGTGAATCAATTTTGCGGAATTATTTGGTATATTGTGCAGCACTGGTGCCGTTTATTGTGCATCATGCAGGTTGTTCAAGGGCAAGACAAACATCTCAACTCAAGGCATTTCAGACTGGAAAAACATTTCAAATATTCTAGCATCACACGAAAATTCTGAAGAACACAATAACTGTGAGTTGGCACTCTTAACAAGGCAGAAATCTGTTTGGACTTTGGAAAACCATTTTCGATCGATCACATATTCAGACGGAACTTACGTACTGGGTCAGTGTCTTAAGTAGAGTTTTCGCTGTCTTAGAACTTTTACACGAGTTTCCAGCAACCAAAGTGAGGCGGAAGCGGCTTCATTTATGACTGGTAAGTGGTGAATTTAATTTCTCAATACATTACATAATTCTAGGTATAGCACATACAGAAAATGAATGGTTTGTTATTGATTTGTATCCTTTGTTTTTTATTTCAGTATGTTCACTAATTTTTATATTAGCCTGTCAAAATACTGCAAATAAATTACTACTTTTCTTTTGAAAAGGGCGCACATTAAGTTTGTGCCTAGGGGCGGCGAGGAAGCTTAATCCGCCACTGGTCGTGATTAGACGTAAAAAAACGTAATTCAATCATATATCTGTGTGTGTGTGTGTGATAGAGAGAGAGAGAGAGAGACAGAGAGTGTAACTGTATGTTATGGTATAAAACCATTATTTCTTGCTAATTGCATACAGTTAGTAGAAAATCCGTCTTCCACTGCAAATTTCTAAAATACAATACTGATAATTTAAATATATGAAGTCTTATATTATGTACCAGATTATTGATTGTGTAAAATTATTTGCAAGAAAATTTCCAACAGAAAGTAAATACAACTGAGTAAATGCACCTGAAGCAAGCAACTGTAACTAGTTACTTTTAAAAAGTAACTTTCCTAACACTGATTATATGAATAAATAATTAATTTCTACATATTTCGTAGAGAAGGTCTAAATATGGGTTTTGGAGTTATCAACGCTGCTGGGTGCCATTAGTAGCCCATATTTAAACCAAAATTTTGAAATACATCATTTTACCATTTTTTGTTTAAAAAATTGAGTACTTCTATACTTTAGCATGCTATTATAAGTAAGTAAATATTTCATAGATATGCATTTTAAAGGCAGGTGCTTGATATATTAATTTATTTCGTCCGAAAATGACAACATAAAAAGGGGGCCCATATTTAGACCTTTTCCTCTATTATTACCTATGAAGCAATAGGATGAACACGTTGAAGATTAAAAATCAATAATTGTTGGAGGCTAATGAGAGTTTCCAAATTAGTCTTCTTTTTAATTTCCGATGTGCCACTGATGCTACGTTAATTATATTTAATTACAATGTGTCTGTTCAAAATCAAAATAATAATTTACGTATAAAAGTGGCAATTTTAATCATATCCAATAACATTCTCTATCATAATTCTCTTTTGTTTTCTTTTCATTGCATTTCAAGGTTGTAGTCAGTTTACATGGTTTCATGTGAAATAATAACTTCATGATCATAACAACTTCATGATTTCACAAATGGTGTATATATTATTTTTGATTGAAATGTGTGGATCCGATTTTATGTAGTACTTTCTTTAGGATATGGTTCATATAGTAATTTTCATGTTTTAAATAATATCAAAACAATCCATGAAGTCCATTAAGCAACTCATCAGAGTCAGGAAAGATCAGATCAGTTGCCTAATTGAAAACACCGGCGTCCTATAAACTCATATTAAAGCGCACAGAAACAAATATTTTCATCTGTCGGGAAACACAGGGTCTCGGTGACTCTACAATCTTTTCCAGAACCGAATCTGGTCTACGCGTAGACGTGCGAAACTGCTGATACCTAAACGAGCGTGAACATAAGAAATCAGAAATATTTCTCATTTCTCGTGCGAATTCCACTTGATATTGTTCAAATTATAATAAACACTGAATGTTTTGACAACTCAGTATGTGGCTGCCGCGTCTTTCAATAGTCACCGCGTGAAAACCGGTTTAGGGTCTCTAGTGTTAGTATATACGTATATTGATCGTTGGTAAGAACCTTTAAGAAGTTTGCATATTATGTTTTTCTCGTGCTATTCGCTAATATATAGTATTCCTGCTCAGTGGCGATTCCTCCGTGTGGGAAGTGAGGAACTTCCTACAGTTTATTCTTATTTCCAGTTTTCTACTCTTTAAGAGTTTAATGAGCGTTATAAATGTTGAGCGCAATCAAGGTTCGATACTCGACTGTCAAGAGTCAATGTGCTAGCTATCAGCCGCTCGTTCCATATCTGTTCCCCAAGGACGATCGTCTTTGCCTGTCGCTGAGGAAGCTTTCTCGTCATCCTACAGGGAGATGGTTGAGGGGCAGTGCAAGGGAGGGCTGGGGTACGCGGTGGGTTGCCCAGTTATATGAGGAAACTCCCGTGGTTTCCTCAATCAGTGTTGCCAACTCTAGCATTATGGTTCTAAACCTAGCAAAATTTGAACTTCGTTGACACCTAAAAAACCGGCGTCCCTGGGAAACAGGGAAATTGAATTATAATAAAGATATTCTGCGGCCAATCTCAGACTCTGCGGGCTTCAGGTGACTTGCACAGCGTGGCCGCCTCGCTACACGGCCTGCGGGAATATTGGAAGTGCGTTCCGTTGGTCCGATGTAAAGCATTGTAGCAGTGTTAAATATTGAATAAACAATTTGTCATATTATGAATGAAATACATTTTCTTTGTATACTTTAGTTTTTGTTACATTTTCTAGCTTTTTTACAATCTTTATACGAATGTCAGTCATTTTCTCCGTATCTGTATAATTTTATGTCGCTCATTTCAACAGAGTAAGTACAACGAAGGGTACGATTTGATGAAGACGACAAAAAATATTAACAAATATTTGAACCCGTGACTTCTGGCTTTACTGTCCCCTCTGTGTAAACAAATAACGTGCCTGTGATGCATAGCAACTTCATAACAAAAGAAAAACAGGAAAGAAAAAGTTCATGGTAGGAACACAAGAGTGATAAAATAAAATTTGCATTCGTCAATTACAGTATCTGAACAATGCTTCCCTATGCACAACAATTCGCTTTGTAACCAAAACTTTCTGCTTATGTTTCGTGTCAAAGCTGTTGGCTGAATAGAGTTGAAAGGGCTGCTGGCTTCATCGTAGCAACGAGAGGAAAAAGCGAGAACCGGTTGCCAAAAAAAAACAAAAAAACAATTCTGTCTGTCGTTTTCAATTCGCAGAATATGAAATGATAAGGCATGGAAATTTAATTTTTATTATGCTCATCATTTGGATATGCTTTGCATTGCCATTGGGCTAACACTGTTATTATACATTAATTGTGGCTGTTACACAAATCATAGCAACATTATATATGGCTGAGATATTTCCACACAAACAAGCTTCAATCACAAGAAATGTCATATTTTTACGACTTGTTTACAATAAGCTACAATTGGATTCGACTTACATAAAAAACACACAAAACAGCATTTTCTAACCTATATGTATACAACCACGTGACAAATATTTGCAGTTGACACTGACATTTGTTTCTGTCAGAGCGAAAAAAATTGTATGATAGGGGTAAAACGTGTTTGCATAACGCAAACAATTCAAACAGCCTACGAAAAGCAACATATGTGTGAGGGGTTGACGAGGGTTCGCACCCATTTTACAAAGTCCCTGACTTTTCCAGGTATTTTACATAACTGTGTAATGATTTAACATGCTAAAAATAATAGTTTCACTTCAACTTTGTAAGTTAATCAAATTAATCACGTTTATTGAACATTTTTTAAAAATAAATCCATTAGTGCCCAACGTCGCTTTAAGAGAACGTTAGAATGAAACTGAAAATTTCTACACCGATTGTTATGTTGGTTGTTTTTTTGTAGGATTGCATGGTCAGAACAATGGTTTCTTTAGTGGAAGGGTGGTTATTGTCAGATATTTATTTATTTATTTATTTATTTAATAGAAGATTCCAAATACAGCGTCAGCCATTTTACATTGGAACGATTTTATAGAACATAAGGACAAAAAAAATAACATAATACAAAAAAAATAACATAGAAATATTACATGTGGTTAAGAGACTTACATACTTTTAGCTAACTTTCTTCTAAAACGGTCCAGATTTTCAAAAATGTCTATTTCGCTTCCTAGATTATTGTATTCACTGGGCAGTCTATGGAACAGAGAGCGCTGGATGAGGCACAATCTCGGCTTCTGAGAAGCGAAAAGTAGAGTGCTTCTTGTTGAGCGGGCAGGCACACGAAAGTGAATTTCCTGAAGAAGGCGGTCACTTCTGATGTTGCCATTCACTATTTTGTGTAGAAATATATGGTCAGCCAGTCTATGTCTCTCTTGAGGAGTTTGGATATTTAACATTTGCAGGAGGATGGACTTTTGCAAGTGTTTTGTGGACGGAATTCGGTGTCGAACAATGGCCAGGAAGAAATTTAGGACGGAATTTAGTCTATCTGAATTTGAGGGGCATGCCATAGACCAGACCGGAGAACAGTATTCAATTTTAGGTGACACAAAAGATTTGTGAAAGGTGCTGAGGGCAGTAAAGTTGTTTATTTCCGTGAAACGATAGAGAAGACCCAGCATCCGAATTGAACCCCTTGTGACTGTAGAGATGTGCTCAGAAAAGGAAAGTTTCTCGTCAAATATGACGCCCAGGTCCTTTTGTGCGGCAACTCTTTGAACACAATTATTTTTTATGAAACATTTAGTATTAAATGTGTTTTTCTTCAAGGAGACGGTCATCATGGTACATTTTTGAGGGTTGAGTTTTAAGTTCCATAATTCACACCACTTTATTAGAGAATCTAAATTCTTTTGCAGAAGTGTCATGTCACTGAAATTGGAGATTTTACTATATATTTTGCAATCGTCAGCGAACAAGAGAAGGTTCTTGCATGACTCGGAAAGATATTCTGGAAGATCATCAAGGTACAGGATGAAGAGAAGAGGTCCAAGAACACTGCCTTGAGGTACACCAGAAGATACAGCTTGATAAGAAGAAGACATTTCGGAAACAACAACTTTTTGTTGTCTGTTTTGGAGGTAGTGCTTGAGCAGAGAGAGAAAGTTTCCATGAATGTTGAAACGGTGGAATAATTTATGAAGCAGGAAATTGTGGTTTATAGAGTCAAAAGCTTTCGAAAAATCCAGATATATTACATTCAGTTGAGAGTTTTCAGATATAGAGTTGATAGCGTCAGATAATAAAATGCTTAAGTTGGTTAAGCAGGAGCTGCCTGGTAGGAAGCCGTGCTGTGCTGTATTTATATATGGAGAGGTAAATTTGTAGAGTCGGTCCTTTATTATCTTTTCACAGGCGATAGAAAGTGGTGAAAGAAGGGAAATAGGCCTATAAGAAGAAACGGCACACTTGTCTCCAGATTTATATAATGGCACCACGTTAGCATTTTTCCATGAATCTGGAAATGTACCCTCATTGAAGCATCTGTTTAATAAAATAGAGAAGGGAATAGCGAGAGAGGAAGCAGCGTTTTTTAGGAAAATAGAAGGGATTTCATCAGGACCATTGGTGCGATTTTGAGGCATTGAAGATAGGATGTGTTGCACTTCTTCTGGAGACGTGGAGAGAAACGTTAGAGAGTGACAGCATACTGGACGGAGGTTAGGAAGGGATGAAGTCGGTGAATTCGAGGTTGTATTTATGGAGAAAAAAGAGTTAAAAAGATTAGCTTTGTCAGGGCCCTCTGCGCATACTGAGTCATGTTTTACTTTCAAAGGTATTCGGGAATTTTGCCTCCTTGAGTTGATTAGTGACCAAAAACGTTTGGGATTTGATTTGATAGTGTTCGTGATAGCACCGATGTGTTCCCTGTATTTGGTCTTCTGCAATTGTTTAGAGTGACGTCGTAAGTCGGTGAAAGTTTTCCGTGTGTATTCATTAGGAAAATGTTTCCAAAGATCCCAGGCCTTTTTTCGGTTTCCAAGGGCAAGTAAGAGCTCAGAGTCGAACCAGGAATGGTATTTGCTTGATTTCGTTTTTTGAGTGGCAATAACAATAACGTTGCTAATATAGCTGCTAACTTTGGAAAGGTAGAGGAGAGCACAGTGTCTAGGTGGTCACGTACTGAAAATAAGCGCATTCAAATATCTCGCCCCAGCCCTTTCAAACTCTACAATAATGTCATGCGAGGTGTTGACCAAATGGATCAGCAAGTTGCAGCTTACAGAACAAGATTTCGTCAAAGGAAATGGTGGTGGCCAATTTTCGTGTATTTTTTTGATGTAGCTGTGGTTAACTGCTGGTATCTAAAGAAGAAAGTATCTGGATCAAATGAAAGTTTGTTCCAGTTTCGCCGAGAGCTGGCCATTACTTTACTGAAACACTATGGTTGTCCCTCTGGACAACGCAGGAGATCTGAAACACATCAACAAAGTGTTCGCTTTGATGGACTGAATCACTGGATCGTAAAAGGTACAACTCAAAGAAGATGTCAACTGTGTGGGAAGAAATCTTACTATAAATGTGAGAAATGTGATATTGGACTCCATGCTGAATGGTTCAAGAAGTATCATCACAAGTTATCAAAAAACACAAAGAAATCAGAATAATCTGTGTAATGGAGTAAAACTTGATGTCTCATTAGACTACATCTATTCTGAGTAGCAAAGAGCAATGCAAAATACTGCATATGTTTTGTTTTTGAAAAAATGATATTGGAAAAATGCCGAGAGTACTCTTAAAATAATTTCTTATATATGATCTATGTATGTGAATGCAGTACAAAAAATTTCACTTTTTTCTACATTGTGAATCTGCTCTCAAGTGTAACAAAAATACGTATGTAGATATGATATTCTGTTCAAATATATTTTATGAAAAGTTTTTATACATGTATAGACTAGAAACAGCAGTCCATGTGTATGTAAAACAATTCTTGTGATGTTCCAAGTCTAGGAAAGAATCAATAAATTGATGTAAAAGGAAATGCAGACTTTCTTGAAAAACATGTATCTAAGGTGAGTGCTCAGCGTCCCTTTAAAGGGACGCATTAGATATAGATAATGATTGGCAACTGGAGATCAAATGTCAATTGTTGGGTCGATATATATACAAACAAACACAAATTACTATAATAAATAAGATTAAAATCTGATGAAGAAATCACCTTTGGGTACTAATGGGGTAAAAATAAAATGGAAGAACCTTTTTATTAGCAATATTACCCAAAAGGCAAAAAGGAAGATTTTTTGGAAGATAAAACGAAAGGTGTTTCCGGTTTCTAATTCTGCCAAGCAAAGATCATTTAATTCCCCTGACTTTTCCAGGTTTTCAAAGCTTTTTTTCAAAAAAAATCATTTGTTTCCAATGACCTCAATCCTAGCCTTGCTTTTCTGACTCCTCCAGTTGTCCAGGACTTTGGAGTCAGTGCGAACCCTGAAGTTAAATTATCTGAAGGGAACGGCTAAGTGACTTCACCCTGGCAGTGTGTCTGCTGACATAATATTGATTCTATTGTGTATTTTCTGTTTTAGAATCTTGTTCAATAGTAAAAATAAATGCCAGTGGCAACCCAGAAGCTATTAAATGGGGATGCATACATGTGGGATAGAAAATGCCATTATCAACGGCTTGTAGCATCGAATTTCCTGGCCTTGATGTCTTCTGCACACTGTGAATGTTGTCTGTTGTACGGTCACACCACTGTGTATTTATGTTCAAGACAATTACAAGTAGAAAAGAAGAAAAGTTGCAGTAAAAAATTCCGATTGACAGAATTTCGTAAATAATAATGTACTTAATTTCTTGAGTGTTTTGGACAAATAACAATATATGTTAAAAGTACGTACTTCAAACAAATTTTGCCCCAAAAATCTAGCAACGATTCTGCTGTGAAGTGGATTCTCCTATTTACATAATATTAATTAACCCTAAGCCATTGAGTGGCAGAATGAACATGAGTTGCAGAAGAGCCCTAATGTTGGAGATAGAAAACAAAGTTTTTTATCCTGCTGCTCAGTGGTGGCGGAAAGGGATCACAGACCTTGCGGTGCGGGTGGAGAGCCCAATGTCCCTTATATGGTTGATTTTGTATTGCAGTCATAGAGAAACCTTTCTTTCATAATGTAAAGAGTATATAAAATTCACCTCTATTCTAATTATGTGAAACATTTGTGACCGAGCCGAGACGAAAAGGTCGCGACATGGATTAAAAGGAATGGACTGTAAATCGGAACGCCTGATAGCCTTGCATCAATGGTTATAGTAGAACTAAAATAGCCCAATATTGCAGACTGCAGACTTCTAGAGCCTCTATCTGTCCAGAAACAACCTATTTATTTGTGCAAGGACAAAATCGATATTCATGCAAAATTTCAAAAACCATCAACGTAATTTTTGTAGGTTTTTTACGTTCAAATTAAAAACCTTCATGGCTCGAGGGTGGGGCCATGGCCCCCCCTGCCCCCCCCCCTGGGTACGGTCCTGGACAGAGCTAAAATCAGTTTGTCTTGCTTTTGTCTAAAAGCAGACAATTCTGGCTTTCAAATTAGATATATTTGACTTCTTTCCTCCCACGGAGTACAATTTTACAAAGCACGTAAACAGAAGGGCTCAATATTTTTGTCATGGATAGTAGTATCGTCGTCCCTTGTGCTTAATAAGTAGAATATATGTAGGTCAAATTGTTCCAATGGACACTTCTTGGACTAATATCAATAAAAGATTTGAGGAAAAATCCACCCAGTGCTTGCTGCTCATTTCGATTCTTCATTTTATTTGTGTTAATTGTTGCGATATTTATTCTTGTGGTCAGATATGCAAACTTTTACACTAATATTTTGAATGCTGTAGGATCGAGTAATTTTTGCAGGGATGGATAGGGCGAGGGTCGATCTTCATGGTAGGTGATTCCCTACTTTCCTCTGGTTGCTCGTCTTTGGTTTTTGTGCTAGTTTCTTACGGGTAGTGAAGTTGGGGTTGATGGTGACTAATACTGAAGATGTTTCACTCTGGTTCTCTGTGCTTGGGGGTCTAGGGTGCTTTGGGAATCGCGGGTTGTTCATGGGCCATCACTGCCTTGCGTCATATTAAAATGGGAAACATCGCGCACTTGAAGCATGTTCTATGACTTCTTGTCTTCAGCTGTCTGGTGTTTGGTTTCACTTTTCTCCACGTTGTTGGCCCCCGAAGAAAAACTAGTCTTGGTTCCATTGTCTATTGTGTTTCTGGAACATTCTGCTGGAGTGTCAGATGTTGGGAGACATTTGAACTTCCTTATGTTGCTGTCGGAACACTCTAGAGAGGTTATCCACGAAAAAACAAAAACATATCGAACGGCACAATCGATTATGGAGCTGTAGCACAGCAACTTCCGGTTCACTGCCGCAGGATAGACCCTGAGCATAATTCGAGCACTTGTGGCCTTTCTCTCTCTATTTGTTTATCAGATGAAGTGGATCATACAAAGGCACTTGACGACTAGTAGAAGAAGAGATATCTGTACAAAGTAGAGGTTTTTCCACATCCATTGGATGAGCAACTACGAAGTAATACGGGATTATTCCAGGATGAGATCCGTTTCCTGAGCGTCGCTGCATTTCATGATCTTTGTAGCCTACATATCAAAGTAATTTTTCCTACACAGCGCAAGTGCTTAAAGCGTATAAATAAATAGATCTTTGAATGCATATATTTATGTTTTAAGTGAAAAAGTGCAAGATGTACGGACATACTATAAGATGCGGAAAAATATGCTTTCTTTCTTTCTTAATTCAGGGCGAGTCAGCGGGATACGGTAATACGCAATTGCTGGTTTCGTTCCCGTTTGAATGCAGAAATACAAAACGCTCATTGTTATTTTAAGTACATTTTCTGCTATTAGTGTTAATCGCGACGATGAAGATGAATAATAGAGTGGAAAAATTAATAATGGAACATACACAATGACACACCATTGCCTCACCAGTGTTCAAACATAGGACCCCTTCTCTATCAATGTTGCAAAGATTTCCATATGCAAAAGACAAACATTACTAGTAACCCTCTTAGTTTTCTGGTTACACAAAAATTTATTTTCTCTGGTTACACAAAAGTATTTTTTGTGGTTACACAAAAATTTAATACAGTTCATGTGTTCTTCAAGAACGTAACGTTTAACCTTACTGACTATGACCGAGCATATTTTGAAATGAAAAGTAATATTTTTGCTCATATCACTAAAATAGAGAAGGAGAAATCAAGATTTTAATGATTTCTCTTCTACGTTTAATGAAGTACAAGGGGGTGCGGGACGCAAAATTTTTGGTCTGGGTGGAATCAGGACGTTTTTTTTTTTTTAATCCTGACGTTCAAAACGGGGAAAAAAATGTTATTTCCCGACTAAATTGTGACATTATAGGGGCGGAAGATATTAAACATTACCCGACACTGAAAAATGTTTAACATACACACAATTTCACCCTCGGGTGATGATTTATTTTCCATTTACGAAAACAACCTGCTAATTTCAATAAATTTCGGACAATTATACAAAAACAAACCTTTTAAACACTGTAATTTAGACTTTTCCGAAGTCTGGATCGAGACAGATTTTTTTTTTCAGGTTCCGACTTTTTGGGATCCTGCGAATCCGTTCTGGTTACTGCGGAGTCTACTGATGCTAATGGGCTTCCAATTCTCACGCCTGACAGTTTGAATACAATAATTTTCGCGTCCTAGATCTCGAGGAAATGGATGAAGAGAGATCTGTGAAAGACTAATTTTAGCCCTGATCCTAGTTTACATTCTACTGCTAAACACCCATTTGTTCCTTGCATACCAGACACAATCTCAACTCCCTTTAGCGGCATGTTGTGAGCCTACGAACCAGAAGTTTTTGTGCTACAACTATGTACTTCACACATATATGTATACCTAGGTAAAATGTAGGGGCATGGGAAATTCCATTTTAGACGCAAATATCTACCAGTTTTTATTTTTTAAATTTTTCTTCAAACAATTTATGGCTATTTTAAAAACAGGTTTCAAGAGACCACATAACAATTCCAAAACATAAAAAGCTCTGTACTATGTTCTGAGCTCATTTTGAATTTTATGGAATGGAAAATCAGAAGTTCGTAGATAATATGAAAATTGCGAACAAAGATACATCTATTCGTTTTAATGCATGTTGCGATTTAAAGGGGGTGAGGAGGATTCCCCCTCCTCTAACTTGAGTCATTCCAAATCAGGAATAATAATTTTCCACCCACTGAATATGAAAGTCATATTATTAAATACTGTATATCATAATTATAGAATTCCACTTCAGTTCAGTTAATTTAGAACCCAAAATCCATATATAAAATATCTATAAACTAATTGATGGCAGATATGTGCCGCATACAATGCCTTTTAGAAGTCGATATTTTCTCAGACTTCTAGAAAGTGTTTCACAATTACTTTTGTATCGAATACGAAAACTGTGCCCTGTCTTTGACGTATGTTGGTCCGCTTCGTCCTCAACACTTTTCGATCGCTTCTTTGCAGCTAAAGCGTTGTGTCGTCTTTTACAAAAAAAAAAAAAAAAAAACAGAGTCGAGATGCTTCCCAATCAACTCGCAAGAGATCTAAATTTGAAATATTTGTAAAACATTTGACATAGTAATTAATTGTAATGTAATTAGCTGTACTTTCTGATGCTCTTCAAACACTGAAAGTACTATCATTGCATATGCAAAACCGAAATATTTCAGATCTCAGAGCAAGCAAAGTTAGAGGAAAACCATACTCTTGAAATATTATTTTTTCAATCTTGGGTGGACAAAATGAAGAGCCGATTTGAAGATTTAGGTTTCTTTCCGGATGTAGTCGTATTAAATGGACATGCATACGTTTGTTTGATGGTAACATGCTAATTCCTCGTTTATGTGAAGAGTTTGAACTCTAATGTAAGTGAAAGCATGTTCGCGTCACCAGTCGAAGACTTTCACATCCCACATCCAAAATACACTCCCACCTCACTTAAAAACCTTGCGAATCCAATCCAAATTGTGTCAATATCAATAACTGAATGTGAAAGCGGGTTCAGTGCCATGAACCTTCCTTTAACTGATTAGAGAAATAATTTAGAAGTTTTAAACCTCCCAGTGCATTGCTTTGATGTAGAAAAAATTGCAAAAAAATTGGATCAAGACTAAGCATTACAGCGTCCTTGACAGGCAAACTGGCAAATCATCGAACCTGCAGTGAGTCTCATTTATTTTCTGCATTCGACTGACCAATGTAATTTTCTTACAGTTTGACTTTAGAATTTAAATTAAAATGATGTTGGGTATATGTTGCATTCGATATAAATATTAGATTTTAAGCTAGTTATGTCCAATTCTAAGTATACCTAATGCACAGATAAAATAAGTCCTCCCCTCTCTGATAAAAGCACAAATCGCACCCTGTCTTAATGTCTAGGAAACATCGCTGCTCCATTTCAACTAGGAATATATCGAGATAAGATGAATGTGTCACCACTCAAACTTTCACAACGTATACCTAGGTATATGTCATTAAAGCAAAAACTTCTCTGAATAATGTTTTTCTGTTTTACATTTTGTTAGACGCTGAGAACCGTCGCAATTTTATTCTGAATAGATGAAACCGGGCAGTACAGGCTCGCAATTGTCACTAATGGATTAACTTTGCAATTTCAATTAACAAAATATACGAATTATTTTAAATATGAACAAGATATACGCTTCGTATGTCTGAACAAGATATAGTAATTTAAATTTATTTTAAGTAAATTCTTCAAATATAATACCAAAGTTTCAAACGAGATTGTCTCAGACATCAAGTATCGTCTCCTTTTGATTTTGCAGAGATTTATTTCAGTCTCGTCTCGAAATTTGAGACTTTTCTTGTCTCAGTACCATCTCCGTTTTCCAAACACCCTCTGACAAAGTTACGAAAATAATCGGTGACGCACAGGAGTACTACATTGTACCCCCAAATTGGCCTGTCATGGCGTGTCTCGAATAAGAGACGAAACAGGAATTGCGGAGGTATTTCGGGTTTAGGTAGTGATTGCTGCTACAACCAATTCAAGCATTCCCATTGGCTGGTAGGATTTTGGGTAGTAAATAATCTGTGGTAGTTAGGTGAGGCTTGTTGGGTTTGCTTCTCTTAGAAGAAAACGACGAAGAAAAATGGTTGTTACAGCAATTGCGTTTAAGAAAATTCCATTTGAAAAATTCAAAAGGAAAGGTCTGTCACATACTCTTCTGATCCAGATTTACAGATATATCTTATCTTCGAATCGACGTCACAGTTTCTTTAGGAAACTGGATTCCTATACACAAAAGAGCATTGTGATTTTCTGAAAATAAACTTTAACTGATTCCATAGTTCCACATACATTTTAAACACTTTTCATCTCCTTAAAAAGATTTCCAAGAACACAGGTCAATGAAATAACTAGTAGCACAATGTAGCAGAATAAGTTTACAATGGTTTGAATTCTTGTGGTAAGGAAGATAATGCTTATGAACATATACACTTTTTGTTTTGAGCGATTAGAAAATACTAGGTTGTTTTAACAGTAGCAACTTGCGTCTGTCAAATTATCTGAGGGAGGTACAGTCATGGACACTTCTGGGTTGTAATGATTCCATTGAAAGTTAATGGAACTGTTATAACTCAGAAGTGTCCGTGACTGTACAAGGGGTACAACTCGAATTTACGATTTAGGGGGTACAGTACTACCCTTCAAAAATTTGTGGGTACAATGTACCCCTGTACCCCCTGTTCCTGTGCCACAGAATGTAATAACTCTGTCGTCTGATATTCCATTTTGCTTCTGTGGTTGTTGTTGATTTTGTTGATTTAGTGTTTTAAGTCCACTTTATGCACAGTAAGGCTAATCGGGACTGGACCTACAGTTTAAAGTGGGATCCGAACCACTTGTGCCTCCAACGTGTATCGAACCCGGGACCCCTTGATTACAAGGCGACGACGCTACCACTGCGCCATCGGGGAAGCCGCTTCTGTGGTTGGCAACGGTATGGGTGGTCGAAGGACACTTTTCACACACGTGTCGGGTGAATGGGGATTACTGGACAGAATGTTTTGGGTAGTTCCGGGTGTCGAACAAGTGTGGACGGTTTTGCCTCCGTTATTTTGAACAAAATAGTGTCGTATGGGATATGCCTTCACATAGCCTACGGGTAGGCTGTTAACCTTGATATACGAGTATGTCGTCCAGTATCGTGTAACCTGTATGGTCACATAGAACGGTATCGGTTTGTTAATTGTCATTCGCAACATTATTCTCCCGGTTCGTATGCGGTGAATATGTTCACCTGAGTACACTTCGTCACTAAAGATTTGATCTCACCATAAGGTAGTAGCAACGCAGCACGTATCACGTCATCGGAAAGTTCCATACGTACAACCTGTAATCTTACTAGCGTTGTATTTCTATCCACCTAATCCATTCTAACTTCGTGTTCACCGTCTTCACCACTGTACATCAGGTTTTCATCATTCTTCATGGTCAACTCTTCACATAGCACTCGGGAAACTAGTTCAATACATACGCTTTTTTCGAAAAAAGCATATTTCGATAATTAACACTTGATGTTCGGATTATGGACATCTTGTCACTAATCCATCGGTGTATTTGGAAGGAAGCAGGTGAATGTGTCACGTTTGCCAAATACAATTTTAGCGTATTTACTCTCCTTGATTTCACGTTATCTCCTGGATTAGACCGCAAGGATAAACACAACAGCGATAAGGCTGGGTCGCCGGTGTACACTCCTACTGATTCTGCGTAGATCAGAGGCGATGTTTCGCCTGACAATACTGGCTAGGAACTGACTAGATACCGCGATTCGTAAAGTTTATTACAAAAGTTTACTTTAAACATAATTAGTAAAAATGAACAAAACCTAGACATTGATGGTTATCCACTTTTATTTTAACCTTCAAAATACATTAATTTCCTTGCCACATTGGATTTGAGCCTAAATATATCTGCTATACTTTCCTTTGTATTTATTTTTGTGCCATTTTCCTAGCCTAACTTAACCTGAAGTATAGCCAAGAATAACGTAACAATTTACTTGGTACTGACCTCGCTCTCAAAAGAAAAAATGTAGTTACTTTGTAATAATCATTATCAGTGGCGACTATTAGAAGGAGTATGCTGGTGGTTGGACAGTTGCCCCCCCCCCTTATTTTTGCCACATTTTCCTCCCGAACTATGGTCTAAAATGCTAAGACAAGTCTACAAAGATAAAGTGAACTGTCCTTGCCCCTCAGTTTTAGCACCAAATCCCCGATACTAATCATTATCGTTCATCAGCTGAAAGTTATTGAAATACTACCGGTCAGGATCCATCCTGAAAATTATGGCAATTAATGGTAAACTCGTTATATGTACAATAAGCAACACCAAATCGACAATAAACCCAATAGCATTTTCCAATTTAAAAAGACTTTAAAACATATTTGGAGAAAGATGAACATTCTGCGAGGATATTAAACATTCACACAAAAATGGCCTCTATGTAAAGAATGTAAGTAGAACAAAATACGTTATATTTACAGAAAGAAAACATACGAATGTTAGAATTTATCAAACAGAAAAAAAATAGGCTACATTTCGACAACAAGGTAGAATTCCACGTTACTTTTAAGTATAGAAATAACGATGCCGACAATTTTTTTAAAAAATCAATGTTTATCCAAGAAAAACCTAAAGTATAAAGGCTTCCAAATACCGACGTGTAAAGGAATTTCCTGAATGTATCTACTACTGAGGCATGCGGTATATTCTGGATAAATATTATTATACGATCACTAAAAAAATAAACAAAGATAGAAATTTTTATCTGAAGTTTAAATTCGCAATTTGACCAAAATTTTGTGTCATAATTCATAAATTTAGAGAAAGTTACTAAAGTTAAAAAATATATTCATCTATATATTGTAAAAAAAATGTACCAGCAAAATTTTACAAACCCACCTCGTATACTATATACAGCCAGTATTAATTATATTTGGTGAATCTTTCACTTATTTCTACTTAACATGAATCAATGTCTCTAACACAAATCCGAATATTAAAAGTAAATAACCAACACCGAGTAACACAATACTTCCAATAATATGTGAAATCGTCAACGGAAGGAGGATTTGTTCCGTTTTACTTGTGTGTGTGTCAGGGATAAACCGTTCCTGCTTTTTCCGTTGCTGTTAGTAACTTCTCTCTTCCACTGCTGGATGATACCAGAGTATCTGAGTCTTCGCAATAAAATGTTAAAGGCTGGCACAAGTGGAGATCCTTTGTAAAATATAAACCCCCCATGCACATTAAGGGCGCTTTCCCTCATCAGATGTAATTGTTTCAAAGTGTCTTCCTCAAGAAAGTCAACGTTGCATACATAGCCTGAAGAAAGCTTTTCAACTGCTACTGCTACTTCACCATTCTTAGCCAACGAGTTAATTTTATTTAAATCTTCAAGCAACATAAACCGTTGGCGAATGGTTCTCAGATTTCTATCTGTAGAACCATCAAGCAGTTCTGACCATATTGGATCGTCAGCTGCCCATGGCAAAGCAGAGAGCGCAAGTTCTTCAAGGGTATAAATTGCATCTTCATGCCTAGGAATTGTGAGAAAGGAAACGAGGTTGAAGTTGTATGCTGTTATTAGTAGCATTGAGATGACGTAAAAACATACAACCAGATGTCTCGTAGGACGCTGCCCATCGTATGGTATTGCAACTCCCACCACAATTGCGACAGAGTTGAATAAAGTGTAATTGTAAATAGCAAATGAGTTTTCTGTGTAAGAGAACTGGTGCTTTTCCACAATGGAAACAATATACAAGGTAAACGAGAAAAAAATAAGAAAAGTAATAATTTATATCCACACCCAATTCGAAAGTGGAGTAAATATCAACCACAAGTAGTTCTTAAGTTTTGGAACTGGTGTTAGCAACCTTATACGGGTTGTACGGAAAGTATCCGAGCAGTCAAAATTTGACAGAACCTGTTCCATAATGTATGAGAAGGGAATACCTGCTTCATAATTTCTAATCAATAACAGTGAAAAAAAAAGATGCCCCAGAAACCCATTCGTCTGATGTACCCCAATTTGGATCAGTGATAACTATATCCCAAGTGAAATTATAGTTATTCGATATTTCCAACATAATTCTATAGTCGGTTCCATCACAATCATCACCTTCAATTAACACATATGGAATGTAAGGTGCCACAAGCAACTTTAGGGATTTACCATTTAAGTTCATCAACTTATTAGCTGCAAGGTCGGAATGTAAAATTAACTCATTATTTTCCCACTTAGTAAGAACTTCAACTTTGACAGGTTTCAACATATCCCCTGTGGTATGAGGTGAGACGGCATATGAATTATTGTCTAAATTACTAGCATTTCCTTTTGGAGATATAATATAAATGTAAGGAAATAATCTCTCTCATCCACTCCGATGTGTTGTACTCTTGCATGAACTTTTCTCCACTTCCTTTGTACAGTACTATATACCTCCTGTTCTTCCTTTGCATAGACATCATAGTCCTTTCCATAATACACAAGAAAGTTTCGGATAAATTTGAGTCTTCAAGAATAAAAGTCGTTCATCCTAGATGCATTGCTTCCAGAATCATACTGCAAGTGTTGTTAGTTTCCTCTAGGTGCTTCCTCGATTTATGGAGAAATGGTACATGTCCATCGATATTTAAGTTTCCATCTACACTTAACACATTTGTAACAGTCATCGCACATCTATCTTCACGTAGGACCTGGTTCAGCAGAATTTTCAATACATCATCGATACCATTCCCTTGTTACGAATGAAGCCTTCAGAGAAAAGTATGAATGTAGTGAATATCAGGAGTGCTCTCTTCATTGTTGACGACAGACTAGTAATATAGTAAAAATATTTGTAAATTTAATATATTTATATCATACACAGTGTACATGTAACAGTACAATAAGATACACCTAATAAATGAGACGTTCTTCACTGTACGATCCCGAAGGACGAATTCTACAATTTCTCCTTCTTACAAGGCTTCAGTTCAGTTGCTCGTTCTGCAGATACGAGATAGCGGGTTCACCAGATCTCATCTATCTGTTGTACTCGAGTAGAGAACATCCAGAAATACTCTGTAGAGATTTGCATTTAGAAAAAATGCTCTTGAGGAATTGACCATGTTACAGTGTGTAAGATGGTACCCGTACTTAATTCACATGCAGGGTGACGTTAAAATGGCGCCGGGGACCACAGAAACGTACAGACGACATGAAAACAAACAACTTTTCTCAGAAACATTTTTTGTTGATGCGTCGCTTCGGTGCTATACGAACGTTAAAAAAAATCCTTTTGCCGGCTGTATGCTGGTAATCCAACATAACATTAAATAACATCGGTCACGTCGCTTCCCATAGTGAAACGGCGTGTGCGAGTGTTGCATATTCTGACAAAAATGACATACTATTAACCACTATGTGCTGTAAAACGTAGCGGGGAACGTGTCCTGTAACCCAAAGGAGAAATAAAGCAACAATACGAAAACTATTGAAAAACAAGTAACTCATGGAAAGAATGTGGTGGAAACTGAGGTTGAAGAGAAATAAAGGAAACCTTACCTCAAGCCTGTACAAGGGCGAAACCGGAAATTTCTATCTCAAGGGGAATGTAGAGGGAACGCCACCAAGCAGGCCCGTAGCAAGGCAGATCCCCCTGGCACTGGTATTAGCCCCCTTGACATTAGGTAAACTATTTTGTATAATTTTTTTGCAGTGAAGAGTGAAAATGTAAACAGCATACAACTTTAAGGATAAATGCACAGAATATGAACAGCATCTATTATTCGCTCATTTTGTTTATGAGCAGAAGTAGCTGCAAGTATTTAGAATATTCTCTAGACTTCAGAAAGTTCTTTCGTAGGGGAGCTTCTTTGTTTGTACGTAATTTCACTGTCCCTGTTGCGACCTCCCGTTTAGACAGAAATATGTGACTTTGATGTCATCATGCAAATTTCCTTCGAATCTGCATCAAAGGCCAACAGCTCCCAAGTTTTGGGAAGGAAGGGGAGTTTAATTGCTTCGGCCGGGGGTGGAATGTACGTACTGTAGGCACTGTGATTGAATAGTGTACATTTTTTGTGTGTGATATAAATACCTGTATCTTCTAAAGTAGTATGGAGTGTGTAAGGGATCATTTCAGTATCAGTCAATTTACACTTATAGAGATGTTATAAAAGATGTACAAAAATGTAGTATTTGTGTAGTATATGATATTTATAAATTTTATATAACTTAATGAGCCCACCACAAAAATTTACCTTAATTTAATACTGATACTTTTTTTAAAAAATGGACTTGGTTTACAAAGCCCCCAGAGTCCCCCTGGAGATCAATTCTAGCTAAGGGCCTGCATCCAAGGAGCTAGATGGTTTTTTTTTAGTACTTTTCTCGAGCATTTCCAAATTGCTTATACCGGATTTTATCACTTAGCCTACATTAGAAAATTAATATTTCAATTTTATTCGGGTTTTTGCTTCTCTTCTGAAACAAGTACATATTATCAAGTTTATATTTACTTTTCTCGGGTATAGGAGGCACCTTATATCCGTGCTTCAGCATATAGAAAGGCAGGTACACACGAGATAGTGTCGTCTCTGATGTTGTGGAAAATGTGGATAATGAAAATGCATGTGTTCAGTTAAAGATGAAACTCAGTGGTAGAGGGTGGGTGGTCACAGAAACCCAGACGCCAAGTTTTAGTCTTGGTTATGGCAACTTTCGTTTGTTTTTAACGGAAAATTTCGACAAGGTTAACAATGGGGATTTCTCTTTGCTAGTGCGTTTGTGGAGTACGAAAATTCTTAACACATCGTACATTATGAAATAGCTAATTACAAATAGTGTATCGACGGCCTCTTCTTTACCGAAGAATTACGACCCTTAATTAATCGGCAGAAATCTCTTAGTGATATTCTAAGAAGAGAAGTATACAACACATGATTCACATTTTTCACAACATCCAAGTACTCAATTTCGACACGCTCAAGTGTGGATACACCCCCCTACCATTCTCCGCCCCAACATTCCCGAGAAAAGTAAGTTTAATCTGAATAAAATGTACCCGTGTAAGAATAAACTTAAAGGACTGAATAAAATTGAAATATTAATTTGCAATTGAATGACATGTAGGCTAAGTGAATTAATCCCGTATAACCAATTTTGAAGTGCGCAAGAAAAAGTACTAATAAAAACCAAAACCTCTTGGTCCTTGGAGGCGTTCCCTCCACTCTCCCCTTCAGATTGCAATTTCCAGTTCCGCCTTTGGACATGCTTGAGGTAAGGTTTCCTTTCTTTCACTTCTACCTCAGTTTCCACCACATTATTTCCATGAGTTACTTGTTTTTCTATCGTTTTCGTGTTGTTGCTTTATTTCCCCTTTGGGTTACAGGACACGTTTCCCGCTACGTTTTACAGCACATAATGGTTGAATGATAGTATGCCATTTTTGTCAGAATATGTGTGATCCTTGCAACACTCGCACACGCTGGGTTGCCAGCATACATGTAGCAAAACGGGATTTTTTTAACGTTACGCATGTATTCGTATTAAATGCAGATACATGGCCTTCCCATGAATGTCAGCGTGTGTTCATGGTTACATGTCCCCTCAAGTTTAAAATATGGCGTCGTTTATGCGTAAAGCTGAACTTCAATGTAAGCAAAAGCACGTGTGTTTGCTTCACTAGTTAAAAGATTTTCGCAACTGAAAGGAAAATACAAAACACATTACCACCGCACTCAAAGACCTTGTGCCCAATGAAAATTTCACCAATATCTACAGCTGAATTTAAAATTTGGTTGAGTACCATGACCTTCAAAACCTTAACTGATCAGAAGTTTAGAAGTTACAACACTTTCAAACCTGCTTTATCTTTCAATGAATGGTCATTTGTACATTACTTCGATGCGGAAGAATTTACAACAAAATGGATCAAGCGTAAGTACCACAGCTTGCAAAGCAACTGGTAAACCATTGAATATAAAGGAAGAGTCCCATTCACCTTGTCTATTCGCCTGATTCTATGTAATTTTCTTACAATTTTATTTTTAGAATTCAACTTCGAATGACGTTGAAGTCTCATAGTAATGTAAATTTATTGAAAGTAATTTCTTCAAATGCTACCAAAGTTTCGAACGAGCTCGAGTCTCTCGGATAATAAATGTCTCATTTTGATTTTATAGAGATTTATTCTCGTCTCGATAAGTCTTGAAGAGCCTAGTCTTATTCTGGCCTAGAATTTCAGAAGACCATCTGGTCTTATCTCGAAATTTGAGAGGAAACAATTAACAACTGTGTTAGATCACAAAAATATCTGCAAATAATTTATCTGATAAAATTATCTGACATTTTCAATAAATGTATTTATGCATAAAGTGGACAACACATAAAGTATGCTTAAATCATGGAATATGAAAAATTATAATTTAATTTCTTTCATAGCTGGTAAAAATTTTCACAATTTCTTTTGTGTCAATTGTAAAATTTATTTTCAAAAATCCCTTTTGAAAAATTGTAAGGGGGAAGAAGGTCGGTGGTTTTTGTTTCTTTCTGAAGCAGATTTATATCTCATCTTCCAATCGACTACTTATTTAGAAAAGTGTACATCCATTGCCCGGTCTACAAACCGCAAAACCCTGCAGTGCAAAGGGGCAACCGGGTAGGAATGTCTAAGCATTTTGGGGAGGCTATCACCATTCACAAAACGTAAGGTTCATACTCAAATATGTTCAGGGATGCCCACTGGGGTGATTATGGCGCAGAGTGCGCAATCAAGATTTGGGGGAGGGGGATTTTTTTCCTTTCGAAAAATATAAAATTCAACATTGATACACATTGATTTGTATTTTTTTTAAATACATGTAATAAAATTTACACCTAAAATGGACCATATTTAATCCATAAAAAAAAAATGTATTTAGGAGCAGGGATGCTCACAGGTAAGTTTGTTTACGCACATGAATCCACCAAACTTCAGGGCCGGGGAGGGATTTTTATGATGGAAATTTGACGTGAACAATATATAGCATTGGACACAAGTTGAATTACGGCATCAATTAGCCATTGCTGCTACACAAAAGGTAATTTGTAGACTTCTAAGGGAATTGCTGCGGGTAATTCGTATTATCGGTGGTGGGAGGATATCCAACTCTTACATATTAGTTCTTAAATTGACACGTGGATTATGGAGGGGGGATGAGAATTAAACTACGGGGGGACAAAATCCAACTGTTGAATATCAGTGTTTAGTCTTAGATTATGGCGGATATTTTAGTTAGGGGATATTGAGCATTAAATTGAAGGGGTATCGAATTCTTGTGTCTTAAGACTGTTACATAAATTCTGCTGTGGGGACTGAGAATTATTTTTTTGGAGGAGGCAATATCCACTCTTCAATGTAAAGAGTAAGTCTAAAATTGGCATGGAAATTTTAATGGGAGGATTGAGTAAATTTAATTTTGGAGTATGAATCTGTTGATAAAGTGTTAAATCTTAGATTGTCAAGGGACTTCTGTAGTGGGGGGAGAGTTCGAATATTATATTTGCGAACTATATTTAGCGATGTGGCTGATTCACACGTTCTCGGCGTCGAACTTGTGAAAAGAGAAGCTGGAAAAGAGTAAATATTGCGAGGTCCTAAGAAAGTATTGACACTCTATTAAATGAATATTCTTGAAAGCCCTGAAAGAAGTGGATGTAAAAATTTTCTTCCTCGCTTCGCTCCCAATATTGTTACGAAATTGTCTGTCTGACGTTTACTAAGGTAAGAGTGAAGCTTTATACTAAAGCTCAATGACAAGACATGAAACGATATTCTCGATATTGATAAATAACACTAACTAACTAACAAACTCTCTAGCCTTTTTAAACCCGAAGGTTCATGGCTGCACCAACACGGGAATTCCATCTTTCCCTATCTTGAGCAAGTTCTATATACTCTTTTCCATCCCTGCCGATTTCCCTTAGGTCCATCTCAACGTTGTCCCTCCATCTTCGTCTTGGCCTTCCTACAGGTCTCTTACCATCAGGTTTCCCAACAAGAATCCTGTAAACTCCTCTCTCCTCTCCCATTCGTGCCACACGGCCTGCCCACCTAAGTCTTCTTCATTTCATTATTCTAATAATATCTGGACATGAATACAAATTATGTAGTTCTAAATTATGTAATCTTCTCCACTCACCTGTCTCCTCATCCCTTTTAGGTCCAAAGATTTTCCTATGGATTTTATTTTCAAATACTCTCAATTTATGTTCCTCTTTCAATGTAAGGGACCAAGTGTCACATCCATATAATACTACAGGCAAAATTACTGTTTTGTATATTTTAACTTTTAGTTTCTTAGATATTAAACGAGAAGACAAAAGTTTATGAAGAGAGAAGTAACATGCATTTCCTGAATTAAGCATAATTCTTATTTCCTCTTTAATATAATTTTCATTTGTTAATATTACTCCTAAGTATTTGAATTTGGAAACTGGTTCAAACGAGTTGTTATCAATAATTAGATTTTGATTATTAACTAACACTTGGTTTCGGCCTGTAAGCATATATTTAGTTTTCTCTTTGTTAACTTCCAAACCTATCTCTTTAGCAGTTTTGAAAAATGTTTTAGCATTATTCTTAATTGTATTCACATCATCCCCCAGTAAGTCTACATCATCTGCATATGCTAACAACTGAGTCACACCATTTAATTTTAGTCCTTCTTTAGTTTCTTTTACCTTCCTTACAGCATATTCTAAGGCAAAATTAAAGAGCAATGGAGATAATGCATCTCCTTGTTTTAACCCATCATGAATTGTAAATTTATCAGACATATTAATACCCACACGAATTTTACTTTCTGTTTCACTGGTGCATATTTTTATCATACTAACAAGCTTCTTAGGTATTCCAAACTCTACTAATATATTGTTTATCTCTTTTGACCGAATCATATGCTTTTTTGAAATCAATGAATAGCTGATGGACATTTTGATTATATTCCCACTTTTTTTCAAGTGTCTGTCTGATGTGAAAAATTTGATCTGTAGTTGATCTGTTACGTTTAAATTCACACTGATAATCACGTATAATTTCATTAGCGTATGGGGTTAGTCTTGTTAAAAGAATGTTAGATAATATTTTATATGTTGTTGAGAGTAGAGAAATTCCACGGTAATTATTGCAGTTCATTTTATCACCTTTTTTAAACACAGGAACAATTATAAATTCTTTCCACTGTTGAGGGATTTCTTCTTTATTCCATATTAAACAAATTAATTTATGAATTTGACATATTAATGAATTTCCACCATATTTAATTAACTCAGCTGGTATTAAATCAATGCCAGGTGCTTTGTTATTCTTTAGCCTTTTAATAGCATCTTTAACTTCAGTCAAGTTAGGTTCTGGAACTAAATGTTCTGCTGTGTGGACTTCATTCACTTCTGATTTATCTCCTACATGGACATTTAAAAGGTCATTAAAGTAGTTCTTCCATCTATTTAGAATATCGCTTGGGTCAGCTAGAAAATCACCGTCTTTATCTTTTATCAAGTTTACTTTAGGTTGCCACCCCTTTCTAAACTCATTTACACCTTTATTTAAATCTCTGATATTTTTATTTTTGCTGTTTGTTTCAATTTCGTTAATTTTGCTTTTCAAGTAATCTCTTTTTTTACTTCTAACCGTGCGGTTAACTTCTCGCTTTATTCTATTATAATTGTTTAGATTTGTATCATCAGAGTTATTTAACCACCTAAGTCTAGCCTGATTTCTTATTTCTATTAGATTATGACATTCATTATCAAACCATGGCTTACTTTTTCTCGGTTTATGGTATCCTATACTTTCTTTAGCTGCTGATTCTATTGCATTACGTATGTGCTCCCAATTCTTATTTACGTCTGTTTCATTTATATTTTCATCATCATTTAAATCCTGCAAAAGTCAAATCTATTTGACAGTTTATTTTGGTAATCTTTCTTAATTCTTTCATCAGTAAACTTTCCTGTATCAAATTTTACAACTTTTAGATTTTGTTGCTTATGATTTATCACTGAGAGTCTTTCTCTTAATTTAGCAATTACTAAATAATGGTCACTGGCACAGTAGCACCTCTATGTGTACGATCGTCAATTATACTAGTATGCCTTCTCTTATCAATGAGAATATGATCTATCTGATTAGTTTTACCATCTGGAGAAGACCAGGTATATTTATGGATATCTTTATGTTTAAAAGTGGTACTTTTCACAATTAAATTCTTTGAGGTTGTAAAAGTAATCAATCTTATACCATTATCATTACTTAATTCATGAAGACTTTCTTTACCAATTGTGGGTTTAAATGTGTCTTCTTTGCCAATCTGTGCATTACAGTCACCTAACAGAATTTTCATATCATACTGAGAAAATTTATCAAAGACCTGTTCTAACTCTGTATAAAAATCATCTTTAGTATTATCATCTTTAACGTCCGTTGGTGCATGTATGTTTATTAAAATAATTTTACACCACCTACCCTGTAAAACTGCATATGATATCCTATCATTAATAAATTCTACTGTTTTAAGAGCCGAGATAATTCTATTATTTATAAAAAAGCCTGTTCCAAAATTATGATTTTCAGTACCACCATAGAAAAAAGTATAATTTTTAGTTTTACAATTCCCTTCTCCTGGCCACTTAACTTCCTGGACAGCTACTACATCTATTTTATACTTAACTATCTCATTAACTGTACACTGAAATGCCCCAGGCCGGTAAAGGCTCAGAACATTCCAGGTGCCTAATTTAATATCCTTATTCCTAATGTAGATCTTATCCTTAGTCCAGGGACCTCCCAAAGTAGTCCCCACCCGGAGATCCGAATGGGGGACTATTTTACCTCCGGAATATTTTATCTTGGGAACATCCATGGCCTTATATTGTTGTTTTTTGACATGCGTTTTTACAGTGCAGAGTTGTCAGCTCTACGCCTAACCCCCAATATGAATGGAGGAACTACTACATAAGACAAACACAAACACATTAGACAGCACAATTACTACACAAGACGAACACAAACACATTAGACAGCACAACTACTACGCAAGACAAAACCTACATACTAGACAGCACAACTACTACACAAACATACTAGACAGCACAACTACTACACAAACATACTAGAAAGCACAACTACTACACAAGACACACAAACACATCACAACTATAACAAAATATAAACACAAACACACCACAACTACTACACAAGACAAACACAAACAAATTAGACAGCACAACTACTACGCAAGACAAAACCAACATACTAGACAGCACAACTACTACACAAACATACTAGACAGCACAACTACTACACAAACATACTAGAAAGCACAACTACAACACAAGATACATACATACACACCACCGATAGTACACAAGACAAACAGAAACACATTAGACAGCATAACTACTTCACAAAATAAACACAAACACACTAGGCACCACAACTACTACACAAGACAAACCCAAACATACTACACAGCACAACTACTGCACAAGACACACAAACACATAACAACCACTACACAAGAAAAAACACAAACGTACAACTGTAGTACTAATTATTATACTCCATCATTATACTATCTAGCCTAACAATTGCCTATTTTGGGGGGAGCAGGAAAAGGTTTATTAAGCTCTTGCCTTGACTCATCTCACCCAAGAGGTCGGTAGGTGCCGGGGCTTGCCCCGACTTGATACCTTCCTGGAGATGAGGCCTGCTGGAAAAAGGTTTATTAAGCAGGTCTGAAAAAAATAGAATGTCCTTTTTTTTCGCAACAATTTTCTGTCCGAGGATGTGCCCTATGACAAATCGAACCTCCTTCACGTGTACTCGTATACACATCATAAACATCTTCCTACCGTTTTCATTCTCTATATTTTTTTCCATTAATCTCATTTCTTATATCCGTTCCTTACTCCTAGCAGCTCTACTATTGTTCTGATTCTGCTTTTCCTTCTCTCCTTCCACTTTCACTGGTAATTTATTATTTATTATTATTGATAAATAACATCGCTTCTTAAAATATAATGATGCATCATTTGGATGCAGTGGCGACAATTAAGGCGGGGCGAGGGGTGCAATTGCCCCTCCCCCCCACACTTTTCGCCACTTTCGCCCCCGCACAATGCTAAACCATATCTACAGAGGGACATATGGACAGTTTCACATGGTACTGTATTCAAATGAACATAAATTATTACATATTCATCCAAATTATTTTGAGGGGGATTGTTTGATTGATGGATTGATTGATTTTACTTAGCTTTTTGTGCAACTTTTTGGCTAATTTGCGAGGATGGGGATGAGTGATGATATGATAAATGGACACTCACAAACCTCCATGCCCATGCAGGGATTCGAACCCAGGACCCTTGGCGTCGTAGCGAGATGTTCTAACCACTCCGCCACGAGGGCTGGGTGGGGGGATTGTGATGAACGATTTGAGGGGGGTAATGCATCCAATGTCTTAGAGTGATGAGCTTCCCTGATTAGGGAGAAGGGCAGATCAAGTATAGTGTTCAGTAAAGATAAGATAAAGTTACCTTCAGTAGACACGCTGTCATAATTGAATATTTTATGGGTTGTAACATGATTTGGGGACGCATGATATGATTTGAGGGGACGCATGACATGATTGAGGGGACACATGGCATGTTTGTGGGAACGTACCGTTGGCCTTGGGGGGATGGACAGCCCCAAATATGTGTATGTAAAACAATAAAAGGAATAATATATCCAGCACCGCAGAGCAAAGAAAGAACCATCAAAATATTGTAATGTAAAAGGATTTCACGTAACATTTTAGGTTCGCCATTATACAACACTTATTAGGTTGATAACTTCTGTTCCATGCTCCATATAAAAATTAAACATTAATTTCTTTCTAACATCGAAATTTTCTTCCCTAGCTCTGTGGTGCGGGTCTACTATTGGTCTTGTCTACTCTTACAGTGAGCTGGTAAGGTTAGTGGGGAGCGAACAATCCAGTGCGATAAGAAACACAGCAGCTTGTAGAACGAATGCGCGTAGTTCTTCCTCCTACAACGTTGTATCTCTCGGCGCCATCGTTGTTGTCTGGTTGATCTACTGCATATTCCCCTCTCACCACTTCCTTTGCCAGCATGAGGGTAGGCCGCCCTAATAGTAGACAAGACCTATAGTTGAAACTGTACGTACGTAGGTACATACAAATTAGAGATGAAATGGGTATTACGGACAAACAAGGCTTAGTTAGCATTAAGTGTCATAGTCTTGGAGCAAGAATGGCATACAATGGGGGTAACTGGCCCCACGTCCCCCTAATCTCCGTTACTGTGTGTGTCATCATGTGTGTGTGTGTTAAACGTATATATTACCTATATACTGTGTATATATCTATATATCTATATCTATATATATATATATATATATATATATATATATATATATATAGATAGATAGATAGATAGATATAGATATATATAGATATATGATTGAATGATTGATTGATTTGTTGTTTTAAGTCCACTTTATGCAAAGAAAGGCTAATCGGGACTGGACCTACAGTTTAAAGTGGGATCCGAACCACTGTGTGCCTCCACCGGGTATCGAACCCGCGATCCCTTGATTACAACGCAATTACGCTACCACTGTGAGACATATATATATATATATAAAATATAATACAATAAAAATAAATTTAATTATAATAATAATATATAATAAAACAAGAAACTCTTTCTAATAAACTTTACCTCTAAAGCTCTTAGTTTCTACGCTACAAACGCTAAAAATCTAACTTGTAATTATGCAACCAAACACAGCAAACGATCGCTCTGACAACTTCCAGGGATACGTGGCAGGGTTGCCACTAGCGTCCCTTGTTAAGAGAGACGACTTGAAAACAGCAACTTGGGAGTCTTTCCTGGGCAAAATACAAAAGAATAATGGTACTTGCGATGTTCTAAGAAGTATTTGCACTATTTAAAACCAGACCAAGACAAAGAATTTTCAACAAATTCGAATTGAAACTCCAGAGTGTTAATTCCAAAATGCTCCCATGATGAAATCGACAAACGAACAAATGAAAACATAATATGTTGACTCCTCATTTTGAACACGCAGACTGTAATGTTACAACAATTTATTTATTTGGAAATTACATGTAGATATTTTAGCTCAATTTGTAATCGAATCGTCACGTAACACAAGAGCAAGTACATTACTGAAAAGAAAATTATGTGACGGCCTCTTGCAATAAAATAATAAACGCCGTATAATATAAATTAATTCAGAATAAAAGCAATAAAGGGATCAGGTTCTTCTTAAAAATTACAACTAAATAATCCATACTTACGCCAAGCGCTGAGATGAATACGGTAATAGCATTTACAGAAAAATAAATTAACATTTTGTTGAAGGAAATATCTTATTCACATGCAAGTAAACTATTCTGTGGACATTCGTCGAAACACGAGCGAGTAAATCTTTCCTTCTTGTGTTGTTGTTCTTGTGTAACTTTCCTATTTTGTGTGTGTGTGTGCGTGCGTGTGTGTGTATAAAAGATAATATATGTGTATTTACCAGAGTGTGCTCTTACATAAATTGATAAAAAAAAAACAGCAATATAGAACCTGATAGGAAATAGTAAAATAATATGGTTTTTAACATGACAAAGTAATTAGTTTAGTTTGTTAAATATAATTAATTAAATTAATTAAATTAACCTCTAATTTATTATCCCGGTCGGGCTTGGTTGTTTGTGAATGTCCATTCATCAATTTCATCATTTCATCACTCATCCCCATCTTCGCAAATTAGCCAAGAGGCACAAAACGCGAAGTAAAATAAACTTAAATCAAATCAAATCAACACACACACACACCTTCCAAGTTTCATGGAAATCGGAGGGGGACACATGGGTCAGATCCCCACTACAATTTGTCCTCATCTTGACAATTGAGTGGGTTTCGCCCTGTAAAACTGTTTTTTAGCTGAAACAAAACAAAACACGTATTTCTTCATTTGGGTCCCACTATACACTAGGGATGGCCAGATCCGGATCCTAGCGGATCCGAAATCCGGATCCGGATTTTTCAGATCCGGATCCGGATCCGGTACTTTTGGATCCGGATCCGTTTTGCCATCCCACATGCGCTTCTTTGGAAAGTAAGAATGTGCTTATAACATATTGTTACCCGCTAATATATATATAGTTGCCTAGTTGTTATGTGTTTTTGTGTCTTGTACAGTAGTTGTACTGTGTAGTGTGTTTAGGTTTGTCTTGTGTAGTAGTTGTGGTGCCTAGTGTGTTTGTGTTTATTTTGTGTAGTAGTTATGCTGTCTAATGTGTTTCTGTTTGTCTTGTGTAGTATCGGTGGTGTGTATGTATGTGTCTTGTGTTGTAGTTGTGCTGCCTAGTATGTTTGTGTAGTAGTTGTGCTGTCTAATTTGTTTGTGTTTGTCTTGTGTAGTAGTTGTGGTGTGTTTGTGTTTACATTTTGTTATAGTTGAGATGTGTTTGTGTGTGTCTTGTGTAGTAGCTGTGCTGTCTAATGTGTTTGTGTTCGTCTTGTGTAGTAATTGTGCTGTCTAATGTGTTTGTGTTTGTCTGGTGTAGTAGTTCCTCCATTCATATTGGGGGTTAGGCGTAGAGCTGACAACTCTGCACTGTAAAAAGACATGTCAAGAAACAACAATATAAGGCCATGGATGTTCCCAAGGTAAAATATTCCGGAGGTAAAATAGTCCCCCGTTCGGATCTCCGGGTGGGGACTACTTTGGGAGGTCTCTGGACTAAGGATAAGATCTACATTAGGAATAAGGATATTAAATTAGGCACCTGGAATGTTCTGAGCCTTTACCGGCCTGGGGCATTTCAGTGTACAGTTAATGAAATAGTTAAGTATAAATTAGATGTAGTAGCTGTCCAGGAAGTTAGGTGGCCAGGAGAAGGGAATTGTAAAACTAAAAATTATACTTTTTTCTATGGTGGTACTGAAAATCATAATTTTGGAACAGGCTTTTTTATAAATAATAGAATTATCTCGGCTCTTAAAACAGTAGAATTTATTAATGATAGGATATCATATGCAGTTTTACAGGGTAGGTGGTGTAAAATTATTTTAATAAACATACATGCACCAACGGAAGATAAAGATGATAATATTAAAGATGATTTTTATACAGAGTTAGAACAGGTCTTTGATAAATTTTCTCAGTATGATATGAAAATTCTGTTAGGTGACTGTAATGCACAGATTGGCAAAGAAGAGACATTTAAACCCACGATTGGTAAAGAAAGTCTTCATGAATTAAGTAATGATAATGGTATAAGATTGATTACTTTTGCAACCTCAAAGAATTTAATTGTGAAAAGTACCACTTTTAAACATAAAGATATCCATAAATATACCTGGTTTTCTCCAGATGGTAAAACTCATAATCAGATAGATCATATTCTCATTGATAAGAGAAGGCATACTAGTATAATTGACGTTCGTACACATAGAGGTGCTGACTGTGCCAGTGACCATTATTTAGTAATTGCTAAATTAAGAGAAAGACTCTCAGTGATAAATCATAAGCAACAAAATCTAAAAGTTCTAAAATTTGATACAGGAAAGTTTACTGATGAAAGAATTAAGAAAGATTACCAAATTAAACTGTCAAATAGATTTGATGTGTTGCAGGATTTAAGTGATGATGAAAATATAAATGAAACAGACGTAAATAAGAATTGGGAGCACATACGTAATGCAATAGAATCAGCAGCTAAAGAAAGTATAGGATACCATAAACCAACAAAAAGTAAGCCATTATTTGATAACGAATGTCATAATCTAATAGAAATAAGAAATCAGGCTAGACTTAGGTGGTTAAATAACTCTGATGATACAAATCTAAACAATTATAATAGAATAAAGCGAGAAGTTAACCGCACATTTAGAAGTAAAAAAAGAGATTACTTGAAAAGCAAAATTAACGAAATTGAAACAAACAGCAAAAATAAAAATATCAGAGATTTATATAAAGGTGTAAATGAGTTTAGAAAGGGGTGGCAACCTAAAGTAAACTTGATAAAAGATAAAGACGGTGATTTTATAGCTGACCCAAGCGATATTCTAAATAGATGGAAGAACTACTTTAATGACCTTTTAAATGTCCATGTAGGAGATAAATCAGAAGTAAATGAAGTCCACACAGCAGAACCTTTAGTTCCAGAACCTAACTTGACTGAAGTTAAAGATGCTATTAAAAGGCTAAAGAATAACAAAGCACCTGGCACTGATTTAATACCAGCTGAGTTAATTAAATATGGTGGAAATTCATTAATATGTCAAATTCATAAATTAATTTGTTTAATATGGAATAAAGAAGAAATCCCTCAACAGTGGAAAGAATCCATAATTGTTCCTGTGTTTAAAAAAGGTGATAAAATGAACTGCAATAATTACCGTGGAATTTCTCTACTCTCAACAACATATAAAATATTATCTAACATTCTTTTAACAAGACTAACCCCATATGCTAATGAAATTATAGGTGATTATCAATGTGGATTTAAACGTAACAGATCAACTACAGATCAAATTTTTCACATCAGACAGACACTTGAAAAAAAGTGGGAATATAATCAAAATGTCCATCAGCTATTCATTGATTTCAAAAAAGCATATGATTCGGTCAAAAGAGATAAACTATATAATATATTAGTAGAGTTTGGAATACCTAAGAAGCTTGTTAGTATGATAAAAGTATGCACCAGTGAAACAGAAAGTAAAATTCGTGTGGGTATTAATATGTCTGACAAATTTACAATTCATGATGGGTTAAAACAAGGAGATGCATTATCTCCATTGATCTTTAATTTTGCCTTAGAATATGCTGTTAGGAAGGTAAAAGAAACTAAAGAAGGACTAAAATTAAATGGTGTGACTCAGTTGTTAGCATATGCAGATGATGTAGACTTACTGGGGGATGATGTGAATACAATTAAGAATAATGCTAAAATATTTTTCAAAACTGCTAAAGAGATAGGTTTGGAAGTTAACAAAGAGAAAACTAAATATATGCTTACAGGCCGAAACCAAGTGTTAGGTAATAATCAAAATCTAATTATTGATAACAACTCGTTTGAACCAGTTTCCAAATTCAAATACTTAGGAGTAATATTAACAAATGAAAATTATATTAAAGAGGAAATAAAAAGTAGGCTTAATTCAGGAAATGCATGTTACTTCTCTCTTCATAAACTTTTATCTTCTCGTTTAATATCTAAGAAACTAAAAGTTAAAATATACAAAACAGTAATTTTGCCTGTAGTATTATATGGATGTGAAACTTGGTCCCTTACATTGAAAGAGGAACATAAATTGAGAGTATTTGAAAATAAGATCCTTAGGAAAATCTTTGGACCTAAAAGGGATGAGGAGACAGGCAAGTGGAGAAGGTTACATAATTTAGAACTACATAATTTGTATTCGTGTCCAGATATTATTAGAATAATTAAATCAAGAAGAATTAGGTGGGCAGGCCATGTGGCACGAATGGGAGAGGAAAGAGGAGTTTACAGGATTCTTGTTGGGAAACCTGATGGTAAGAAACCTGTAGGAAGGCCAAGACGAAGATGGAGGGACAACGTTGAGATGGACCTAAAGGAAATCGGTAGGGATGGAAAAGAGTATATAGATCTTGCTCAAGATAGGGAAAGATGGAAGGCCTGTGTTGCTGCAGCCATGAACCTTCGGGTTTAAGAAGGCTAGAGAGTTAGTTAGTTAGTTAGTGTTAAATATAAGAAACATAAGTTAATTACAATAAATATAAATGAAACGCACTAAATAAGTACAATTGTTTGGTTTGAAGGTAGTGAATATATCGAAAATTGTGCAAAACTTTGCATTATAACCAGTAAATTAAACAACGTTTGCCTTAGAATAGCACAAAATAGCATACTTATTAGATTAATAACAAACTTTCTGATGTAGTAAAGTATTGACTAGGGCTGAATGATTCAATTACTGTAAAATATTAGTCTCTGATTGAAGTAAATAAAGTGCAAACAATACCTTTTGTTTGTAAAATAGGGTTGTTAATTCCTCTGATAGCTGAAATATCAACTTGTACACGGTAAATTAGAGAGTTTTAGCAATATTTGTCCTGAAATGGATATAAGTGTAACTTGTTAAGCGTGCCAAACACAAAATATTTAAGAAACAGTACAGTATAACCACAATTTTGAAAGCTAACAGTACTCTAGTGTTTCAGCATAAGCGTCTGTAGTGGTAAAATATATCCAGTCCTTAAGATTTTTGGCCATCCATTCATCCTCAGCGTTGCGATTAGTCACAAAAGCAAAAAGCGAAATCTTTTGCTTGTTATAATTTCTACTTTTCATGCAATCACCTACACTATAGTACTAAGTTTAGTGAATTTTGGCGCCTTCCTGATTGGTCTGTTGAAGTTAGTAATCAATAATTATATACTTACATAGAAAAATCCTGATATAGTTGGATTCTCAAAAGTATGTACAGTGTCTCTCAAAAGTTTTAGGACAACGACATTTTAAACTAGGCAACCCAATTTACACAAGCCGTTGGTGGGTTGCGTGCAGAGTTAGGCTCAATTTCAGGGTTGCCACATGCACAATAGATATTTATAAAATACGCGAAAGAAATATAAACAATTATTATTGTATAAAATTATTAAAAATATCACTATTATATCGCAAATGACAAAATTCTTTCTGAAAGAAAAAATAGGTTTTCTAGTATTTCATCGCTGATGAGCCTACAGTAAGGAAAAGAGGTGAGAGGAAACGAAGGAGAGGAGAAAGAGAATGCGAAAGGAGAAGAGGAAAAGTAGAGGGTGAGGAGAATGGAAAAATATTCGTGGAGAGATGAGGAAAAAAGAACAAAGAAGAGAAAAGAGGAGGAAAACGAGAGGAGAGGAGAGGAGAGGAGGAGACGAGAAGAGGGAAGTGGAGAGTAGAGTGAAGGAGAGAAAAAGAGAAGAACGAAAAAAGAGAGTGCAGTGGAGTCGGAAATCTAAGACAGGAAAGGAGATAAGAGGAGTGGAGAAGAGTGGGATGGAGATAAGATGCGAGAAAAGTAGGGAAGGCGATATGAGATAAAAGCAGAACAGAAAGAGGGGAGAGAAGAAGGAGAAGGAACTGGAGAGAAGAGGTAGTTGCAGAAAATATCGTCTGAGCGTCAAGAATGGAAGCATTGGTCAAATTATCGACATGAAACATTCAATAACATTTTGAAATGTATTGGAGAATATATTAGATCGGTGCGAAATACCTTTTGGCTGAGTTCAGAGCAAATTTAAATCTTCCATGTAAGATCTTTGATTTTACCTGCGATTACACCACTAAAAAAATGAACGCAATTTTTAATATTTATAAGAATTATTCAATTTTTCTCTACTTATCGGTTCATTGAAATTGAGATTTTGTAATTCAATATTTCCCCTCCCCCCATCGTTAATTCCAAACTGAATCATTCCGTTTCACACGGCGTGGACAATTAACACAATGGGATATGTCTAAAACTTACGAAAATTTTCTGCCAACGGAAGGGTTTGAACCTACGACCATCAAACTGACAAACCTGAACGGTAGACACTACCCTACAAGCTTTCGTTCCTTAAACCAGGTAGAAGAACCGCTACACCACGCTTTTACCTTCGAATGAAACAACAATTTTTTTTAAGTATTCTGTCCCTTTAATATTGTAAATGTCGTTTGGTATACGTGTAGTTGAACTTTGACTTTAATTTTGATTTCCTTTCTTGTAGTATAACCGATATCTTCGAGAAATAATTTTCGAAGTGATTAAAGCGAGAATATTGGTAGTTGTGAAAATGCCAGTTATTTCTTCTAACTTATTATTGTGATTAGACATTACTAATGGAAAATATCTAGAGGCTTGAACATTACAGGACGATGTTCTATTCCTGTGATAGTGTAACAGACAAGATGCTTGTTTACTGATGCAAGTCTTGTGTCCAGAACAGTCTTATGAAATGTATTTGTTTTGCGTAAGATAACACGAAATAATTACACGAACTACCAAATCTGTGCAACGTTATACGTAAACAGGCGGAAAATTTTATTCATAAAATCATGTCACATTTGACATTGACGTAGACCAGAGAGAGAGACAGACAGACAGATATTACAAAATAGTTCAAATAGTGCGAGCGCCATTAAAAAGTCATGATAATTCTATGTTGCGTACTTAGAATTATTCATACAATAAGGAACATGTCTAATTATGAGTTAACAAAAAAACAATAATAAATAGACATTTTCGCATCACGATTGCAGTTCGAAAAAGTCGGGACAGAGATTGAAAGTAACGCACTGTCCTGACTAAATCGGTGAATGGGACGGTTGCTAGCCTTGCATCAATGATTATAAAACTAAAACCACCCAATATTGCAGCTTGAAGACTTTTGCGCAAGAAACAGACTCATTTATGCAAGAGCAAAACTGAAATTTTTACACATTTCAAAAATCGACGATGTTATTTTCGTATTTATTTATTTATTTATTTATAGGTTCACATTTAAATATTTTAGGGTTCGAGGGGGTAGCGTGGCCCACATGCCCCCTCCCCTGGGTACTGACCTTACGTAGACAGTGGAAGAGAAATTTTGGAGAATCTTTCTATTAAATTTAGTATTTGCATTCACCTTATGCTCAGATAGATTAAACCGTTTATTGACAATCGTGAACTTTTCGTTTAATAGATACTATTTGGTTTTAGACGACGGGAGAACATTGGTCGAATTTCCTTTCTTGCTCTTTTGAGAGAATATATACTTCTACAATAGCAATCGCGTTCGGAAACCGTGAAAAAAATGACTTGGTTTTCAAAGGCAGACAAGGTTGGTAGTCTAGCTTGCTCGCGATCAAAGTGACTCACTCACGCTATTCAAGGCCGCTTCTTATCGCAAAAGTGCTTCGATGAACAGTGTCTGCACCCAGCACGTTACAAGTGACCAGAGTCGAATTTTAAAGAGAATCTGAAGAATGGTAGATTTCATCAGAGGCGGCTAGGTAGGCACCAGCTCAACATGCAATCGTTTAAGTGATAATTCCTGACAAACAAAAAACCGTATTGAATAATTATTGGGATAGTAATACGTGTATCCGCTCCTTTTTAACAATGTAAGCTCGAAGACAATCTGTATTCCATTTATTTATATTGGCAACTTGGTCAACCGGAGGTTATTTTATCGCCTTCGATGATCGATTAGGCTGATCGATTATTTTTTGTTTACCCAGGAACATGCCCCATAGGAGATTTCCGAGACCGGGTTACGCTACTCACTCGTAGCTCCCCAATTTCTTCACGATGGTGGGTTTCTACCGGTCCCATACACAGGCCGAGAACCTAGAGAGTGAGCATAGGCGGACTCGAATCCATGCCGTCCTGCAGTCGGAGTCCAAAGCACAGCTCCTTTGACCGCACGGTCACGGAGGAGGACTTTTCTTATCTTACCTTTGGCTAATCGCGACGATGAGGATGAATTATGAATAGAAAAATAAAGAAGGTCACGCACAAAGCAGAGGACGATCTTCAACCTCTTGGGATGACGAGTTCAAGCCCTAAATATGAGGATTTCAACCTTAGACGACCTCAATTTCAAAATTATAAACAAAATGCCTACTTACACTAAACTTCTCATCAAGGCCAAAATAGTTTGTAACTGTGAAACTACCCCTGAATACAAATTGACATTTTTTTTCCATGTGAGTAAGAATTCAATGTGTGGCATACAGACATAGATGATACCTTTTGAGAAACAATTAACTGTACCCTGTCCCAGCATCTCTGGAGCAAAGCCACGCATAGCGGAAGAGAAGTGGGGAGAGGGGATCGAGTGGACAGAGCGAATCAGTGCACGCTGCTGGGAAGGCTGGTAACTGCAGTGGTTTTCCTCCCTCCACGCAATCCCATTCCTCTCACGTGTTCATCGCTGCTCCAGAGATAAGTGGGACAGAGTGTAGTTCGCATACATGTAGCAGAAACTTATCCCAGAATGAAAATTCCACGTAGTTTTAAAACGTTTGTTTAAGCAATGAATGACTGGAAACGGATCACACATAATTCCCTTGCCAAAATCTAGTGGTCGAAAATTAATTTCAAGACATTTCATATCTATTCACCATATTCCAAGTTATAAGGAACTATTTCGTAGATGTTCATGAAACCGTTATAAAATTACAAATAAAATATATTCACAAGCTTAGATATACTAATACGAAGAAAGAAATTCAGAGTTAAATTTCAAATGCATGTGTCTAAAGTAATTCTAGAAGTACAGAGCTATATCTGAGTATTTAACTTCTTTTTTGCAGATAACGTTGCAATATTGAGGCTACAGAATAATTAGGAACTGTAGCTCCAAGAAAACAAAGGGCGTAGTGTATTGGTTAGAGTTCTTGAAAGCATTGAGGTCCCACGTTCGATCCTCCATACTAGATGTTCCTTAAAAAAGAATTCCTTCCATTAAACAAGAGCATGGTAACATTATTTGTAATAGCAGTGTAAAGTAGCTACATTGTTCTGCATATGAAATTTATAAAAAAAATAAACAAATAAATGAATTGACACACGTTCAACGGGATATTTTTATATATAAGATCGTGAATTAAGATACTCATACGATAATTGTGTACTGCTTCAAAGACATTGACAAATATTAATGAAATAACTATTTATATGTGTGGCAATTCAGGACATGCTAATTTTACCCCTTTTCCCACTTGAGTTCAATGCAAGGATACCTCCGCAAATATCGAATGAAAAGTTCTCACCATGTGCAATTCTCCATTAAATGTTTTCGCCGAGTCTTACAACTTTCGTTTTCTGTGTTACAAACAATACTTGTTTGCACGTTACATGCAGGAGAGTTATCTACATTTCACATTGGTCAGCTCCTTTTACCTTGCTTAAGGAGCGAAAGCTTGTAGGGTAGTGGCTACCGTTCAGGATTGTCAATCTGATGGTCGTAGGTTAAAACCCTTCCGGTGGCAGAAAATTTTCGTAAGTCTTAGACATATCCCATTGTGTTAATTGTCCACGGCGTGTGAAACGGAATGATTCAGTTTGGAATTAACGATGGGGGGAGGGGAAATATTGAATTACAAAATCTCAATTTCAATGAACCGATAAGTAGAGAAAAATTGAATAATTCTTATAAATATTAAAAATTGCGTTCATTTTTTTAGTGGTGTAATCGCAGGTAAAATCAAAGATCTTACATGGAAGATTTAAATTTGCTCTGAACTCAGCCAAAAGGTATTTCGCACCGATCTAATATATTCTCCAATACATTTCAAAATGTTATTGAATGTTTCATGTCGATAATTTGACCAATGCTTCCATTCTTGACGCTCAGACGATATTTTCTGCAACTACCTCTTCTCTCCAGTTCCTTCTCCTTCTTCTCTCCCCTCTTTCTGTTCTGCTTTTATCTCATATCGCCTTCCCTACTTTTCTCGCATCTTATCTCCATCCCACTCTTCTCCACTCCTCTTATCTCCTTTCCTGTCTTAGATTTCCGACTCCACTGCACTCTCTTTTTTCGTTCTTCTCTTTTTCTCTCCTTCACTCTACTCTCCACTTCCCTCTTCTCGTCTCCTCCTCTCCTCTCCTCTCCTCTCGTTTTCCTCCTCTTTTCTCTTCTTTGTTCTTTTTTCCTCATCTCTCCTCGAATCTTTTTCCATTCTCCTCACTACATCTCCTCTCTTCGTCTATCCTCTCTTTCTTCTCTCCTCTACTTTTCCTCTTCTCCTTTCGCTTTCTCTTTCTCCTCTCCTTCGTTTCCTCTCACCTCTTTTCCTCACTGTAGACTCATCAGCGATGAAATACTAGAAAACCTATTTTTTTTCTTTCAGAAAGAATTTTGTCATTTGCGATATAATATAAATATTTATTGTGTATGTGGCAACCCTGAAATTGAGCCTAACTCTGCACGCAACCCACCAACGGCTTGTGTAAATTGGGTTGCCTAGTTTAAAATATCGTTGTCCTAAAACTTTTGAGAGACACTGTACAATCAGTGTTCTTGTTACATTTAGCACCTAATATAGTATAAATTGAAATCTGGTTAGTGTTGGGCTGTAAGATGTTCTGGTACATGTAGTTACTTGAAATAGCAAATATTGCCTGTGTAACTGGTAAAGCACTCAAAAATTCAACTTCGTTTCCTCGTAGAACTCCCTGAAAGTGATTCTTGCACGCTAATAAGGCCCTGGTGTGTGTTCCTATGTCTCCTACAAGCCTTTGAAAAGTTCATATTGGCCTGTGATTAACCATTCAACATGCTTTAGAGCCTAAGCTTTAAGCTTCATTCAGTGGAATTTAGTCCTGATTGTAGCAAGAATAGGACTCGCATTTTATAACAGATACAAATAACCCCTGATATTAAGTCTATCACTACAAAAAGTCAGTAATACTTGAAAAGTATCCTGAATAAAAGACTATAAGGGTAAATATTTCTTCTAGGATAAAAAAAGTTTGGCAGGCGGACTTAAAAGCCACGTCGTCATCTGCTAACATCGACTTGTCCTGTGATTTGTCATTATATTGTTATATTTAAGGGGAAAAATAAACAATATTAATAAACATCCAGTTATAGTACTCTTGGTAAAGGGGTTTCAGTCCTTAGACACATAATAATTTTAGTTACAGTAAAAGTTTGGCCTCTTATAAGTGCAAAAAAGTACAAATATTAAACTTTTCGTACAGTTCATCTAGTAAGCAAAAGCAAAAAAATACAATAACTGCGCAACATACTTAAAAATTAAGCAAGCCGTGATATTCTAGTGGCACATAATAAGTCTAAAATATACTCGAAAATACTCTGACAAAAGGTTGACGGTTATCTGAGATCGAAATTTTCAAGCTTTCTCTCATGCATAAAGTGGCTCTAGGAATCACTAAGCCTCAATAAAATGGAAAAATAGAGTAAAAAACACTTGGAGAGTCGTGCTGAATACATCATATGAAAAACATGCAAGAACAAAAATATATGGAACCCTACTCATATATTTAGGAAACAATACCAACCCTAACAGTAAAAATATACCGATGAAACTCTAAAATAAACAAACTTTCCTACGAAGCAAACCAAAAATAACTTAGTGTAAGTCAATAAACCCTAACAACAACAACATTCAACAACTACATAAAAAAAACAATAATAATAACAAAGTTTTACTTAAAAGTACTTCTTCCTTAGTGATTAGAGAATTGTTTTAAATAAAGAACAAAACTCAAAGTTAAAAATTAATAAATATAAGATACAAAAGGCAATAAATAGAAAAATTAATAAAAGAAGCTGAAAAAATTATCTTTGCAAGTTTAAACTGCAATAAAAAAATGTAGCCAGAATAGATGAAATTGTGATATTATAGTAAAAAATAAACCTAAACTTGCAAATAATAAGTTAAAAGTAGGAAAAAATATCTTTGTAAGTGCAAAATGTAACTAATAAACATTCCTGCCAGAATAGCTTAAAATGTGTTATTTGAGTAAAAAATGGATATAAACTTTTAAAATAACAAATTAAAAGTTGAAAAAATGTCTTTGTGAGTCAAAAATTTAATAAAAAATGTAGCCTGAATAGATGAAATTGTGATATTAGAGTAAAACATAAACCTAAACTTCAGCTAAAGTTTAAGGGGGTTCTAAAGCCATGCTAGAGCATAGACCCGAATTTCTAAGGGTAACCCTACAACTAATATAGATTCGGTAAGGAAGAAATTTTCCGATATAAAAGATTGTTTTATTCACTAGAACATGTGAACCTTATAATTTTGTTACGATTGAAGGGATTTAAGTAAATAACAGAAAATATAAGGTCTCCGTCATGTTCAAACTGCTGCGTACAGATGGCGCTGAAGTGGTAGTTTTGTTAATACCGGTGCGTTTTCTTTCTTTTATGACTAGTATGGAAGATTTCGTGGTGAAACAAAGATCACATGTTCTTCCCGCAAGCATCTGAAATACTATGTGAAAAAATGAAAACATTTCGTACCTTCAGAGAGTAGTGCCTATCATTAAAACTTTTGAAGTGGCGTTTCGCCGCAATATACTCCGTGGTGCAGATTTAGCATACACTGTTGCCAATATTTCATTCCGTGTTGTCTAACGATATGATCAATGCAAGTTCTTGAAAGAGTGAATATCAAACCAAGCTACCAGAGGATATCGAATTCCGTACAGATACGAGAATAAGGGAACAAATATTCCACGGAGGATGTTAAAAAGCTGAACAAGCTCGAAGGTAAGTCTTAATATTTAATTGCTTGTTGCTTAATATTATCCATCAAAGGCAAAATGTTTGAAATATAGGCAAAATGTATAATTTATTTACATGTTGAAGAAATATCTTCTGATGTAATATCGGTGAGAATATCGCTTGACACTGCATGACTTTTTTAACTTCCAAACGAAGTTGATAATTCTTTATAAATGTAAAATCAGAATAGAATGTTATATTTTACGTTAGGCATAACTACCGTTTTGAGGTCATTACTATAGCATAAAATATACGTAGCTTAATATAGATTATATCTGATATCATTAAATCAATATTGCATAAAATGCTCTATTTTCATTCCTGTAAGTTAATTTCCAAACCTACGAAACTCGTGCTATTCACATGTACAACATCGGAATGTTTATTACAAATCAGTAGTTTGTTCAAATGTTTTTTTACTTTGGCCTTGTACGTGGTTGAAACGAGTACTTGCTGACCTATTTTCTACAAGAGTTTGTCTCTATTTTTGAAGCAGCTCGCAAATATTCATATGTATTAAGTAGGTCAGGCTAAGTTAGGTTTGATTCGAATAGATGTAATGTGAGATCCCTGAATGTTGCAAGTTTCGGACACAGTTCTGTTATCTTCCTTTACAGAAACACGTCAGAAAACCGGTTTTGTAAACTGTATGAAGCTCTTCTGTTTTCTTGTCCTTTTATAATTTAGGACGGCTCATAATGAGAGTGCATTTCGTCCAATAACTTGATGCTGTATATATTTAAAATGTAAAAGTACACCCTAACAGTTATGAGACTAAAATCTTACCGTCTATCGAACACAAGTCTGTATGTTTACTGAGAATTTCAAAATGAGTACCGGTATAGATAAATGTTCCCATACTTACAAGTACAATTATTTTCTTGTAGTTTACGGTTATTACAAGCATAAGAAAACAGTTTTTCTTTGTGACGTTTCAGGAGAACACACGCCACCATCTTTGAAATTTAATGTAACAGAAAACATCAAAAGACTTTGTGAAAACAATGATGAATTTGAATTGCCTGATGATATTTTGGATTCATAATTTAAAAAGTCTCAAATAAAAATACAACAGACTGCTTTTTTCACAGTTAAGTTGCTATATTACAACAATGTAACATTGACAACATTCATTATATAACGGATTCTTTTTGTTTAAAAATTACTAACCATTGTTATAACTGTATCTTTAGTCAAAATGAAAATAAATGTCTGATGAAAGGAGCGTGTGTTCTCCTGAAACGTCACAAAGAAAAACTGTTTTCTTATGCTTGTAATAACCGTAAACTACAAGAAAATAATTCTATAATGCAAGCAATGCGTACATACAAGAAAAACTATTACAAGTACAAGGGCAATAATTTAATTGTGGATGACACAGAGCTTCATAGAAATCATAATTTGTCCTGATTATGCTACGTATATTTGGTTCAATATCAGATTGGATTTCAGTAGCCGTTTGTACTAAATGAGTTTGAAGCTTGACTAGTTTTTCTCTCAGACCTATGACTGATTGATTTTGCATGGATGCCTATTATTAACATTCCATGCAGATAAAAGTTTTTTTTAAGCTTTTTTGCTTCTTGGCTGGTCTACTATAATAATTCAAATAAAAATATAGTAGGAACTGAATTTCCATTTCATAATGTATTTCTGTTATTTTACCTCCAACTTCTGCTCCTTGGAACAATGATGATGAATAACGATTTGATAAAATGGATGATTGGAACAAAGATAATGATTAAATACATACATGAAACCAGGATTCGAACCTGGAGGAACCTCACTCCATATAGCGTTACAATCATCACTCTACTATGAAAATATTTCTAACAATTATTTTGCCAATTTCTGTTTAGGCTCATCATATTTAACATTCATTATAAAGTTAGATCATTGAAGTGAGCTCATATCGTGAACCAAACTGCCCTTTAATAACAGAACGATATCGTTAAGCATTATAGTGCCAATTGGATCCATTATTATCAAATCCATTTACTCAACATCTGTAAGTTCCATTATTAACTCAACTTGTCTAAGGTTGTAACAATGTAATATCAATATTTTTTAAACATGTTTTGTAAGTTCATAGTCTCATATACGATTTTAAAACTCTTTTTATTTGTTCCTTTTGCAGATGAGCATTTGAGAAACTAATCGAAGTATCTTCTACCAATAGTAAAGAGCACTATTGAAATTTGTACAAAAGGACAATAGGTTTGACCGACAATGGCAGTTGCATACCATGGCAGTTGGTGTATAAGCTTCTACGGAATATACTGTAAATCAACAAAGTGGACTGTTTGAACTTTACATGGAAGAGTACATACATTTTTGCTTGCTAGCGTAGACACTTGATTGAATGGTGATGATTTACTAGAAATCAAAAGTCCAAAATATGCTCAAGAAATTATGTTTCAAGCCTTAATAATATCTGATAGCAAGTGGTCATCAATTGTAAATTGTATATTAGTGGAAACAGGAGAAAAAAACAGTGCCAGGGGTGTGACTTACTTGTCTTGTCTGTCAAGCATTGGTACGCATTCATTGATATTCTTTCAAGTTTAAATTTTTAGAGGTATTTTCAAAAATCCTAAGGAAATAAATTTCTTCCTGAATACGATGATGATTTGCAAAAAGCATATCTTTCAGACAATGGCGGCAATTAGGGGGAGGGGCAGATGGCCCCCACTTTTACCCCAATACTATACAAAACCTCATCTACCAATGGAAATTAAAGTGTCCCTGCCCTCTCCCAGTTTTGGAACCCAATTGCCAACACTGCTCTCAGAGAACGCAATAATGTTTTGCAGGGTACGATAAAGAAAAATAATAAATATGCATTGAAACAACAACGTAAATATGATTTTATTTATCCCGAAAATCTAGTTTTAGTAGTCCCTGTAAACAATTATTTTGTAAGCTATTGAACTTCTATTCTAATGGTATTTATTACTGTATTGTATCTTCCCTCGAAATACATTTTTTAAATCTGTATACACAGAAAGGCTAATTGGGACTGGGCCTACAGTTTAAAGTGGGATCCAAACCACTATATACAGTCACCGGCAATAAAAATGGGACACCTATATTCTGAAATACCTGCATCCCTGCAATGCGTTATGTGTGTTGCCTAACTCAACGGCAGTGACAGAACTTGCCATTGAAAATTTGCTATTACAATTCACTCATCGCCGTAGATTTAGACAACACACAAGACGCAATGCAGAGAAGGGAGACTTTCAGGATCTAGTTTTCCCATTTTTATTTGACGATCACTGTACACTCACCGTCTATCGAACCTGGGACTCCTATATTACAAGGCGATTACGTTACCACTTTGCCAAGGGGGAGGCTCAACTTCCCTCGCAATTCATACTAATATGTTGCTGAACTCGATGATATATCAGCAGTGTTAGAATAGTTACTCTTTAAAAATAACTCCGAGTTAATCACTTGAGAATTACTATTCGCATATAATTACTGTTATTACTGTTCTTTAGAAAGTACTTGACATAGTTATTATTACAGTTACTTTACTCTAGATTTGTTTCATCTCGTAAGACGTTGTTCGGATCATGAGTTGCAAGCGCGATGTCCTTTTCACCACCGATGACCACTAAATGCTAAGCATTTAGTTTCATGAAATTATAACTTATTTCTTACGTTTCATGTACAAACATTGAGGCAATAAAATTCACAGTAAACTTCTGTTACAAAGCAATGACGATTAACATTTCATTTCATTTTGTTGAGCAAACCAAATATTTTTTAGAATTTTTGTTGAACTATAAAATTACTGTCCATGAGGATTGTTGGAGATTATGTATGTAGTCTTATATGGTAAGTGTTCTAATACAAATAAACTTGGGATACATCCTGGCTCTTGACGAAAAAAATACAAAATTGTCCTCATGATCTCGAGATTTTAATAATCATCAATTGATTGATTTGCTTTATTTTACTTCGCTTTTTGTGTCACTTTTGGCTAGTTTACGATGATGGAGATGAGTGGATATGATGAAATTGATGAATGGACACTCACGAACATCCATGCCCAGGCCAGGATTCGAACCCGGGATACCTGGCGTCGTAGCGCGATGTGCTAACCACTCTCTTTTTTATTTTTTTTTTATTTTTTTTTTATTTTTTTTATTTATTCCATTTTAGTCAACAATTACAGTAAATCTTTACAATTCTTACAGATATGTTATTCAAGTATCACATTTAGAAAGTTGGCATAGTGTAATTTCTTATAACCTAACGACATTTGTTGATATTCTTGTCTTATAGTTAATCCAAAGTCCAAGTAATTATAATTTTTCCCCACAGGAAATACAAACATTAAGTATTGTGCTATAAGCCACTGAACTGATTGTTGCTTTGTGCTTGGAAACAAGTGGAACTCTGGTAAAATAATGTCTTTTACTGATACCTGGTTTGGTGAAATACGACAAATTCTGCTTAGCATTGTTCTTAATTTTGACCAAGCTGTGGCTGCTTTCTTACATTCTGTTATCTTATGGGTAATCGAATCTGGTGCTTGGCAATCATAGCAATTTGGAGAATTACTAAAACCATATTTGTGACATCTATCTGCCGTTACAATAACTTGTTGAACCACTTTGTACCATATAGATGATGCCTTGTTCGTTAGGTGTTTCGCCGTTACATTGTTCCATATTTGTTTCCAATTACATTGTGGATTTTCTCTTTCAATTCTAACGGTTATTATATTTGCGTTAGGTTGCTCTCTGTAAATCTGTTTAACAGAAGGACAATCATAACTTTGATTCACAGTTTTGTAAAATGTATGTATAACGTACTCAGTATAAAACGCTAGTTCTCTGGGTATAACTTTTATATCCATTGGTGCTGTTAATGGTACATCTTTTAACATTGTAATTATGATTCGTTGCGTGGTGGATTCAGTTGGAGAAAATATCGCTGAAAGACCGCTTTGGATAAATAATGCTTTTGATTGTATCGCCACACTCTTTAGGTTCATACCTCCCCTCTTTTCCGGGAGGTATAGCTCGCTCATAGCCACTCGGAACACTGAGTCATGCCAGAGAAATTTACCAACCTGTTGCTTTACCCTGGCTGTTTGCTTCGCAGACAAAGTCAATGTCTTAGATAGGTACCAAAGCTTCGATAGAGCGTAAATATTTACGTATCTCACTCTCGATTTCATACAAAGAAACCTGAGTTGATTTGCACGTAAAGTATATATCACTTTTTCGGTTACTAACCGACTGTTATGCTCAATGGTGTCACTAATATTTGCATAAAATTGTATACCTAGAATCTTTACTTTCTGTACTACTCGTACACTAGTGTTATTACTAAACAAATTGTTGACTCCCAAAGGTAACAAAAACGTTTTGTTTACATTTAGCTTTGCGCCCGAGACATTTTCAAAATATTTCAAGTATTGTTGGGCATTCTCCAAATCCCTTTCGCTATTTAAAAATAATGTAATATCGTCCATAAAACTACTAACTTGTATCGTTTTTGACATGACAGAAATGCCTTCATTTATTTCTTGTATTCTTTTAAGTAAAGGAACCAGTGTTAATACATATAATGCACTACTAAGTGGACTTCCTTGTAAAACCCCTCTTTTCATTTGGAAAGTTTTCGTGAAACACCCATTAATTTTTAATTTTAACTGAATGTCGCCGTACAAAGTTTGTATCCATTTTATAAAGGTGTCTCCAAAACCAAAAGCCTTTAAAACACTGTACATATATTTATGACTAACTCTATCATAAGCCTGTGAGAAATCCACTGATAAAATTGCGTTGCTAGCTTGCTGGTTTTGTGTTGTAATGATTACGTCACGTATGGCTTGTAATAAATGATGAATCGTTCTTTGAGGATTACATGCATATTGGGTGTCCCCTATTAGTTTGTGCATGTAAGGAGATAGGCGGTTGTTTAAGCATCTGCTAATGATCTTAATGTCACTACTTAGAATTGTAATCGGGCGGTAGTCAGAAACCACTTTGGGTTTCAGTTTTTTTGGAATAAAAACCATTATTCCTGTTCGACTTGAGGACCCTAATTTCCCACTCTGTAATACCTCATTAACCCATTGCGTGAAAACATCCCCAAAGAGATTCCAGAAGGTTTGGTAAAAGTCTGAGGGCAGTCCATCCTCTGCCGTTGATTTATTTCTGGCCGCTTTGAAAACTGCATTTCTTACTTCGGTATTCGTAAAGGGTTTACTAATTTCCGTTCGCTCTTCTTCTGTTAGTCTTTCTGTCACATGGTTTGTGAAGTCCCACTCTGTTTCTAAGGGGTTAAAAGCTTGACCCATTAAGTTTAAATAATACTGTAAAAATGTGTTCTGAATTACTCTAGGATTAGTTGTGTCCTGTCCCATAGCGTCTGTTATCTCTGTTATTAGGTGACTTTTAACTTGTCTATGCTCTTGTAAAATATGATATAAATTTGCCTCTTCGTCATTATCCAAGGGTAACTTTTTGCTTTTGATTTTTACGATACTTCTCTTTTTTCGGTGTAAGGAAAGTAATTTTGATTTCATCTCGTTAATGTAAGGCTTATTTACATGACCTTGTAAAGCTTGACTTTGTAAGTCGTGTAACACGGCATAATAGAAGTTATACATGTTGTTAAAATCTCTACTTTTGTCTATACTGTACATTTTACTAATATAACGAAATTTTGGTTTTACAATGAATTCCCACCAATCTGTCAGAGTCTTACTGGGTGATCTACGCCTAACTAACTCTTGCCAAGTGTCTTTTATTAACAGTTCATAATTTTTATCCGCCAGTACGGAACAATTTAACATCCAGTATCCTCTTCCCATATGTGATTTGTTTTGTTCCAATTTTATTTTTAAAATTAAGGCACTATGGTCACTGAAGCACACGGGGAACACACTTACACTTTGTACATTTTCTTTATAACCCTTCGCTATATAAAATCGGTCAATGCGTGAAGAACTTTGAGTTGTAAAATGTGTAAATCCTGGTTGGTCTCTATGTTTACAACTCCATGCATCTTGTAACTTTAAGCCGTTTGTTAATTCATATAGTGTCCGGGAGAAATTATAGCCTGGTTGTTGATCTTGCCTGTCTAGGACGGAATTGAAATCGCCAGCCACTAACGCATTTAATGTATGCGATGTTAATTCTGGACTTAAGATTGTCGAAAAGAAATGTTCTCGTTCATGCTTATTGTGACTTCCTGAAGGCGCATATACATTGCATAAAAACAAAGGACCTAATTCCGCACTTATTAATCTTCCTGATGGGTGGAAGGTGACATTATGTAAATCAATTCTTTGATGCACCGCTATTGCTGTGCCTTGATATGTGGCAGTAAAATTATTATGAACCTTGTACCTTGCCAGGGGTGAAAAATTGTCTATGCCTACTTCTTGTAAAAAGGCGATATCAATATCCGACTGTGACAGAAAATCATTTAGCGCCATTAGTTTATTCTGACTTTGTAATTTATTAAGGTTAATCGTTGCTAATGTAAATGTGTACATTAGGGTTGGCAAGATCTTATGTAAGCAATGCATTAATTATTTTTTGTACTTTATGCTCTGCAATTGTTCCACTTTTGACGCTGGGCATACTCACTCATATCTCTTCTTCACTACCTGAGATATGAACTGTAGGCATTTCTGTATCACTTGGTTTATGTGTCCCTGTCCCTATTAGTTCTAAGCTTTTTTCCTCTTTTCCTAAAAAAGTGTTTGGTTGATTAGGGTTTTCTCTCTTGGGCTTGAGCTGTATTTCTACTGCTGTACTTACCACGTCATCCTTTTTTTGTTTCTTCGGACGTAAGGTCATGTGGTCTGTAGCATTTTTCCTCGCATCCCTGGCGGATCGTGAGCGGGGTTTTTTGGAGATAGGTGCTGGAAATTCTGCTGCTGTGAACATCGAACTTGTTGGAATTTGGGGATCTTGATTCGGGAAGTCGAATAGGGCGGATGGAACTATAGATTCGTTCCCACTTACACTTTCACTTGCACTTTCGTGCACACTTTCCTTGTTCCCATCACTTGCATTATTTTCTTGCGGATTTAACTGTGGGGGTTTGGAGATCTTAGTACTGACCTTGGTCTCGTTGTCTTCAGTGACGTCCATCTGCTCGTGTTGTTCCTTGTGGTCCTCTGGTGTAGCCTGTCGGTATGCCGGTACTGGTAAAATGGTTCGGGTATCCTGGTCATGAGCAGTTGAATCCCTAGGAGGGTGTGAAGAACTGGGGAGTGTATTTACCACCGCTGCAGCGTATCCAGCAGTGCGTGTCGACCTTGCCAACCTATTCTGGCACTGATGATGTAGGTGATCCTGCGCATTGCATCTAAAACAGAGTTTAGGTTGCCCTTCGTAAGTGGTCCAGTAACGCTCTTCATTTAACGTAATGTAAGATGGCACCGGTTTTTGTAAGATGATACGTACTATTTTCCTGCCCGTTCTGACTGGGTAGGGGAGAGAGGTGGAATAAACTTCATCTCGTACTGTTTGTACAATTCCGTATTTGGACATTTCAGTTGTTATGGCACTGTCTGGTAATTCCATGGGCACTAGATGAATACGAACGATTGTGACAGGTTTGTCTGCTCTATGCACTGGTATATCATATTCTCCCGTGTCGTCTGTAAATACGAAGGTTCCTTTACTACGTGCTATTATTTCCGTGCAAAATTGTTCGGTGCTTACTTTAACAAACACTTGATGTTTTACAAAGTCTACTTCGATACTCAAAACGTCCGCTACGCGCAATTTCACTACATCTCTCATCCATTCATGGATGGCGAGCGTGGTCGGTCTTTGCTGCACACGGGCGAAGGTAAATTGCAAAGTATTTAACCGCTTGACCGGCATGACTGAGAATTACATACGTCCACTTAACGTCACTGGTATTGAGCTGCTCGCTCTGCTGTTAATATAATATTCACCTGTCTGTAGAAACAAATTCCGCGTGTTGATTATACTCTACTTGACGAATGTTCGGGAGCGCTCGCTAGACACGTCTGCTCTCTACCTCGCCTCGTCGCGGAGTTAACTCCGCCACGGGGGCCGGCTTTAATAATCGTCAATTTACCCATTCTTTGAGGAGAACATTTGGTTCAAGTTAATATTTCTTTCCATGGAGTAAAGTAATTGTACAACTTATTAGTTAGGTGGAAAAATAACTGAGTTACAATTACTAATTTCATAAGTAGTTTACAGTTACCGTTACTTGAAAATGTTACTGATACTTCCAAAGATTCTACATCAGCTGCAGAACTGAACACCAGAATAGACCAAATCCGTAAAGAACTATGAAACAGGACATTGTGTGGTGACATGACATGCAAATAAATTAGATGCGCTACAAAACTGTATTTAATATTGAATTATTATAAAAATAACAAATATGTCTTCTATTGTGTATCCAGGATTCTTCTGACATTTTTCTTTCAAAATCGCGATATTAAAACTCAGTAAACATAAGGGTGCAGAATTACATGTTTATTCACTTGAAGGATAAAAGATCGTTAGAGAGCGCTAATATTTATAAATATTTACAAGATGTTCACTGGAATTCTGCAAATTTATGAAGAAAATCTGCTAACGTCACCGATAAAAGATATAAATATGTTCAAGTACTGTCATATAAAGTGAATTCTACAGTCAATGCAGCATTCGCTTCAAACGTAATTGCAAAATGTTTTCAATTATTCCAATTACTCTTCTTACTTTATGCATTTCGTGTTTGAATTAACTACAGCTATCTTTGTATGTTCTCTTCTGCTTTCGAAATATTAAAAGAAATACATAATACAATACAAGGGATTTTATAGTACTATTACGACTATTGCTATCTTGCATTGCTGATAAATTGTTGTATTTTTTTCAATAAGAACATACAACTAAAATCTCATGATAAACAATTACGTTGCTTCACATCTACTTAGATTTTTCAATAAAATCTGCTAACCAACGTGACGTCATATCCCATCAAGGAGTACCCTAATCGACCAACCTGTATGTATCTACCTTGATTACACGGAGATCTGGCAACATGGCCCTCGGTTGCCATGGCAAACGGTGCTGCCATCTGTTATCGAAAAATTACCACAAAATTGCCTTTAGTACGGCCTTAAGAAACACAGTTTGTGTGTCTAAATTGCCATGCAAACACTTGCTTGAATCGTTCAAATAGCGTTTTCTGAGTAAAAATACGCGAAAAATGCGAAATATTGGCCCTAAGAGTAAAAAATCTGGTCAATTTTACGTTAATTCTGCTGTTTATAAGGCAATAATGAAAGGGTCCGTGGTTCGCAACCTAGAAATAAGGGCAAATAGTGGATCGCATCCACTTTAACCTGTAGCGAACATAGGCTGACGCCATACATTGTGTTATAATATCTTCTACCCCAGATTGCATCGGGGCCGGTTGAATCCGGATAAATCCAGATCCTTAATTATACCTAATAATCCAGCACCGATGTCAAAATGGCCACTCATGACGTCATCGACGCCTGCAAACCTCGATTAACACCATCAATTGGCTTAGAATAGCCAAAAACGTGTTCTGAAATCGCATTAACTTCAAGTTCCCACGAGTGCCTGAATCAGCCTTGACTCATATCCGGGCGTAACGCGTATAAGAAAAGAATAAACTGGCTTAGAATATGTCGGAACTGAGTTCCTTGGGTTAGAATAGGCCGGAACCGGGTACCATAATAGTGTCTACCCAAGCATAATGGTTAGGATTCTGGTAAGATCCCAACGAGCAACAGTTCGTTACGATAGTACATTTTATAAATTTGTGGAATATTTCTTTGACTTGACCCCCCCCCTATATTTTTTACACTTGGGGCCACTGTTGATTAAACCTCTATATCACCAGTTAGTTAATTATCCTTCACGCCACAAATAACCATGGGGGATAGGACAACGTTGTAAATAACTGAACAAGTAAACAAGGCGCTAGAATTATGAATGTTTGTAAAACAGTTTATAGCCAGAAAGTTTCATTTTTCTACCATGGAGCGAATTGATGGAAATATTTTTTCTTAATGTTTTCCAATTTACTGTAACAGTTTTCCATGTAAACTACAAATTTCGAGAAAATAATTGTTTCGCTAAGGTCTGAGAAAAAATAACTACATTTAATGTTAATGTCAATAGCTCTCCATTTGACAAATTTTATTTTACAAAAATATTTTAAAGTGTAAAAAATCTAGTTGAGAAATTGAGTCAGAGTTATCGTTTCTTCATTCCAAATAGTAAGTAATGTATATAGTTTCATCCCTAAATTTGTTGCTTCTGTTCATAATGGCAGTAGACTGAATATTTCAAAGTGCAGTACACTAAATAGTAATTCTTGTATATTCCTTGAAAATTGAAAGATATCCATGTAGTTACAACTCAATTTTCACTTTTATCAGCTTCATAGTTACACAAAATCGTTGCACAATCCTGATACCAGCCTCCAAACCCTCCCTTGTAAAAGCGTGGTCTCACATAGCCTAGGTCCCAAGCCCACTTCACGGCTATCAGGTTTTCAGTTCTATCGCCGCACGAGAAGACTACAGGCCTCCCTTTCTCTGGCATCTTGAAGCCGTATTTACTCTCGAAATCCTGGGGTGTCATCTGCAATGCATTTTTCAATTCCGACAGAGGTACGTGAATACTATCTGGGACTGGATCTTTGTTCGCTACTTCTTCATGCTCCCTCACGTCGACAAGAGTCAACTTGCCATCTTTCTTAAAATTAACAAGGTCCTCGTAGTACACTTCATAGGGTTGCTTAGAATCTCCTATCGTCTCACTGGATATTGACCTACTTTTCACAAGAACAGATTTTGGTGATGACGATGTCGCATTAAATCCACTAATTCGTAATGCATTCTGCATTAGGGCCCTGTTTCTTACACATAATGAGGCTTGAATGCACCGTAGCAGTTTAACTTTTGAAGAAGCTATTCTATACATTATGCACAGCTTTGGTTAGAACTCGAAAAAATTTCCTTGTAGCCTAATGTATCATTTATCTTCATGTACTTTTAAGTTAAGTCATAGAACTCCAATTACCAGACTGGAAACTTAGACCTTTTAATATTGGATAACTTGAAGCCAAAACTGCTTAGTCCGGGTGATAATAATATGGTGATAGGCGTGCTCCCATATTTCTACTTGACACAACTATTAAAATTGTAAAGTTTACTAAGAAAGATACAACTCTACATATTCCACTCCACAAGTGAGTTCAAATTATTTATTCATAATAAATTAAAACCAAAACGAGTAAATAGCACCCATTCTCTGTACCAGCTAAATGCACGTAACTATACAACGTGCTTCTAATTGTGCACCTTAAAATAAATCAATTATGTAAGCTGTGTGAAATTAACTAATGTTATAATGGCAAATAATGTTCTAACTGGATCGAGAGAAGTTGTATGTATTAGTCAATAATGCCTGCAGAATTTCCCAAGTACATACATAACGCATTATGTGCATTATATGATAGGTATTTCAAGTGTTTTTGGAAGGAACATATTTTTCTAAAACGATCAGTGTTTAAACTTTTCTCTATGGATTGCCTAAACTTGAAATATCGTATTTAAGCACAAGGAATATATTGTGCATACATGAAGAGTTAAGCCAAAGTTGATACTTTAGTCTTAATTGCCCATACATTGAGACTATGGAGCTTTATTGGTACAAAATGTACAATGTAATTACTACTTTTAATGTAATTTAAATAAACCTTGATATTTGACTCTTTCTATTTAAATAAATGTTCAACAACGAAGTAACGTTAATGACTGACTTTCTGACAATAAAGTACGAGAGGAGAGGGGTCTAATAAAAGAACTCCATACTAATGTTCATAATAATACAAATAACTTTCATAAACTTGTGCATACTTTATTTTGTACACTTTCAATCGAAAAGTTTGTATCTTGGCTGTCGTGTTCAATATACCTAATCAGTTGCTCAAAACTTTAGAAGTTTGCTGTAGGAAATACTGCTATGGCCTCACCGATGGCGCAATGGTAGCGTCGTTACCTTCTAATCAAGGGGTCGCAGGTTCGATTCACGGTGGAGGCACATAGCGATTCTGATCCCACTTTAAACTGTAGTCCAGTCCCGATTAGCCTTATTGTGCATAAAGTGGACTTAAATCACTAAATCAATCAATCAATCAATAATATTGTACTAAACCGCGTACGCTTTTAGAAGGAACATGAGTTCAGATAAACTGACTGCTAGCGCAAGGGAAAGACAGAAAATTCGCGATGTGTCCATTATTTTGATAATGCATGCACAATATATATGAGTACAGTGAAATAATATAGTGAATATTTCTACACAGGATTATAATATCATATCACTGCAGCATATAAGAGAAATCCATACCTCAAAGATGCTTGAAGGTATTTATTGTAGAGGAACTGCCAGGTCATCATCATGGCTCTCGTTTCTGTTTTATAACATGTTTCGCAAGAGATTTGAATAGGTGTTCACCGATTTCTGTGGTATATGTTTTACCTTGTTTTACAATACGCGACTCAGTATGAAAACTTACACCACACGCTTTAGCCGTATTGTCTCTACTATGTGAAAACACTGTTTTCGCACGCAATTCTTCCGATGCCAATTCCTTGAAGAACGAATACTCTTAAAAAATAATATTTCTCCCTTGTGAATGTATTATTTTACCCTTTGTTCCTGTACTACTGGTGTTAGATTTCGAGTGACGTTATTAAAAAAAAACACACACACGGAACACACACTATTGCACGAAAGGCTGTATTTAATCTTCTCGCAACTGTTCCTTGTAGCGGACAAGTGAACGATAAGCGAATAATTTTACACCACCCTTGCTACGAAAACACTGAACTCAAACTGACCCATACTCACAATGCTCGAGAACGCCCACCACAATGAAGGGTCATTGTGTATATCCAGACGAATTTAACACCCATTGTTTTCCCTTGACACAACAACCTAGCTGCGTCAACATTGTGGCAAGGGAGAAATCATACGCAAGGGAAGTGAAAAGGTTATTTATTTATGTGTGTATGTTGAGACGTGATATTTCCATTGTTTCTTCAAGGAACGATAACTCCGGCTGTGGGCGACGGAAATTCATGCGACTTGGACAGTCAGGTTCAAATGTCTTTCCCCATCTTATGATTAACATTAAAGTAGTGAGTTTTATGAAAACTTCTTGCGCACAAGAAAAATACAGAACACGGCGTTTAACTTTCGCGCCGCTTTTTTTTTCCTAACTGTACAACGTTGCACACCTGCCATTGGCTGATCTCCACACACGCCATCTGCGTGGCCCCGCCCGATGTCGCTTCTAAAAACGTACGTCGTATAACAATACAAAACTGCATGATGTAGTTAAGTTCACCAAATAACCTCTACTTAGTGAATATTAGTTATTATACAGCTTATTACAGTGGCGGCGATTTGGGGGGTGCGCTGCCGCTTGCTTGGAAGTATTTGTAGATTACATACATGCATCATTTTCAGGTCCCTAATTCCAATGTGTATTACTCATTTTATTTAATTTCTGTTTTGTTAATTAGCATCGCTTTCCTGCCTCTTTTGGCGAATCGCGACTATCATGATAATGATAATGATGCAATTGATGAAGGGACACTCACAAAGAACACCCATGCCCAGGCGGGGATTCGAACTCGGGATCCCTGGCGTTGTATCGCGCTGGCGCTAACCACTCCGGCACGGAGGTTGGCGTCAAATGCCCATGTGTGCTTACGTGAGCATGGCGCACCAGGTTTGGAGCTCTTAGCATTACCAGTCACTCACACTGGGTGTTATTATTTGTGTGCTGTGAGTAAGCTCGCTTTGTTGCGTTTTATCGATTTAATGTTTCCATACTTTTTTCCTCTCCTGTACTTGAATACAATGTGAAATGAGTTTCACTCAACAGTTACATATACGAGAGTGATCACTAGACTCAGGATTTTTATGTAATATCAAAGTACAAAATATGTACATAAACAGGGCTCGAAAAATCCCAGTCGCCTGGTTGCCATGACGAGTAAAAATTTCATCCTGGCTAATGTGATGTTTTGATGTGATGTTGCCATTTTTTAATTTGTATGTACGGAATTTTGAAGATTCTAAGTTCAAATTGCAATGCAGTGTAAGTTAGCAAATGATTTTTTTGTTATCAATGTTTTTCTAATTCCATAGAATCAGTAACAATGTCTTACTCTTTGTCGTCATCACCCTTTCCATTCTTTGCTCGAGTACTTAGAAAAGAATTAATCAGCGAATTGCAAGAACAAAAGTATGTAACTTTAATTTTGGTTGCATGGACAGATAAATCTTCTTTGGCTAATTGTAAGTCAGTTCAGCGGAAGTGCCCCCGCGAGCAACATCGCCGTGCCTCTGCTCTTGAACCGGTGAGTCATCGGGACTCTGGCGTGCTAGACGACGCGAAACGCGTAAATTTTCAAGTTACGTAAAGTTGTTAAATTGAACGAAAATGGAAATCCGTCGTGTAAATACGCTAAAGTTATGGTTTTCAAGTGTGAAGAAGTGCCCATCATCACTGATGCTTCATCGTTGGATACGGGATACTCTTGCATTGACTGAAGACCAGGTATTAAGTATTGAACTGGACCAATACCGTAAGTACGTATATATTATGCTAGTGACGCGTCTATTAGGTGAACAGTTAATTAATAAATTTGAAGGGAAGTTAGTGTATTGTGATGAGGATGATGAACATGAAATTAGATTACACTGGGCTGATAGGACAACTACACTAGTGAGACTACATGTTATAGCAATGGAAATAACCGCTGATAGGGCAACTACAGTAGTGAGACTACATGTTATAGCAATGGAAATAACCGATAGCCATATCCGTACAGTGCTTGCGCAGTATGGTGAAATTAAGACGCCTCCGGTGGACGAGCGATATTCGGATGAGCATATTTATAAAACTCGTACAGGCATTAAGTTGGTGAGAATGGTTCTGAATAAGCCAATCCCGTCCTATGTATCAATACAGGGCATGCAATATTGGGTAACATATTATGGACAGAAACCTAGCTGTAAAATATGTGAAGACACTCAACACACAGCACGGTTTTGTCCATACCGACGTGGTGCTTTGGATGAGCGAGTGATACAAGACAATATTGGAGCATGTGCTACTCTTGTAGAAATCCAGCCTACGCAGTCATATACAGCAAAGGTACATAGACCACCTAGCCAACGTTCAGCGCATGAGACGGATATAAAGGCTGACACACCATTTACAGTGTTGCCAATTCCGATGCAGTTGCAAGAAAAAAATGTGAACATTGAACGCGACAAAAATCTGAAAATAGAGCCGAAAAAAGCTGATGTTTTAGAACACAAAATGGACCCTACCAAGGAAACACCTCTACCTGTGTCTATCCACAGCAAATCGTGGGCGGAAGATGTGGCATCTTTAGACAACCTCCACAGTGACGTACGGGATAACGTTTTGGTGACTGACAGTCTGGAAACAACTGATCAAGAGATGCGCGAGTCTGACACTACGAGTAATCGTGAAATGGAGACTGACATGTACGAAGCAGGAGGATCCCGTACACTAGAAGATCAACAAAGTAAGGTTCAGCTTGGTGAAACCACAACAGGAACTAAGGACAATGCCAAAAGAAAATCAAATATGAAGAGGCTACAGGAACGGAAGCAGTTGAAGAAGAAAAAAAGTACAACAAATTGTGGCACCACAAGAAGAATGTGAAGCAGCAGGTCCCCTCCTCAGCGCGTATAACCAGATCTCAAAGTGTGACAAATTTAGCTCCGAGTGTTGATTTACAACCTGTGATCGGATCCAAATTCAGTGTTTCGCCTAGTGTGTCTAGTGAATGTGTGGGTGCAAGTAAAAATGAAAGTCAGAAATAGCATGTGTAAAATGAGTAAAGGTATATGATGCTTGGTCATGTGTTTGCACGAGGTACCGTGCACATATGCAAGGTTTTTGTTTCGTGTGCATGGAAGTGAGTGGGAAAACAGTGTACGAATATTACTGTCCTCTGGCCAAAATGTATAATTCAAAGTGTTGGGTAACCCTAGTTCTTAAATTTCTGTTAATTGTATACAGTGAGTCTAAAAGGTGTTTGGACATCATTGATTGTACGTAAACAAGGGATCCGCTCAGAGCTGTGAGTGTAGGTAGGCGAGTGGAATGAATGAAAACCACATTATTCTACCTCATATACTTGTTTATCTGATACAACAGGAAAATACAAAATATAAAAAATAAACCATCTATAAACAATAATAACGAAAATATCACATATTTTGAACACAAAAAGTCTTTGGACACTTGCCATTCTTGTCCATATTTTCTGCAGAAAAAAAAGCATTTAATATTTTGTTGGATTTCCTTTGGCACGAATCACTGCCCGGAGCCTGTCTGGTACAGATATTACCAGATCTGCAGTAATCTGAGGTGAAATGGCGTTCCATTCTTCCTGCAATACTAATTTTATGTCTGATTTGCTGGATATGTTTCTTTTTCTTATCTGTTTCTCTAATACACTCCATGAATTTTCTATGAGGTTCAGATCTGAGGATTGAGGGGGGATGTGAAGTTGTTTTGGGGTGTTATATAACAGCCACAATTTATGCTTAGGATCGTTGTCCTGTTGAAACAAGTAATCATTACCCAAGTTCATTTGAGCCGCACTAGCTCTCAAATTATTCTTCAATATATCAATGTACATGTACTGGTCCATCGTCCCCTCTATGAAATGCAACTTGCCGACCCCGGCAGCACTCATACAACCCCATACTAAGAGTGAACCGCCACCGTGTTTAACAGTTGGGATAAGTTTCGCGGCTCCAACTCTGTATTTCTTTGCCGTCATACCATCGTACCTACCATCCGACCCAAATAAGTTGAATTTGCTTTCGTCCGAAAAAATGAACTTGTTTTAGAATCCTGCATCGTAATTGCAGTGGTATAGGGCAAATTCGAGGTGCTTCTTTCTGTTTATTGCACTAACCCAAGATTTCGTCCTTGCTACGCGTCCATGGTAGGCATTTCGTCGGCATACGTTACGAACTGTACTGGAGGAAACTTGCTTACCTCAATCTTAAAGGCTTGCAGCCAACGTCGGAGCACTAGTTTTTGGGTCTTTCTTGATAGTTCGCAAAATAAACCGTTCGTCTTGCACAGAAAGCACTCTTGGTCGTCCATTCCTCGGCTTATTTTCTACTGTATTTCTTTCGCCAAAGCAATCTATGATCACGTGCACTGTTGATTTAGGAATTCCGGACAAGCGTGATATTTCCCTAAATGATTTGTACTGATTGTGAAGCCGGACAACTTGCCGACGTTCAGAAACTCTCTCCTCTCACTTCGGCTGATAGGTGCCCTGGTACTACCTGCCCGGCTTGTCTGGGAGTACCCGGACCTTCCTTTCTAACCTGCTGTCCGTTCATAGGAGACACCGGTTGGCTTGCCAATTCCCAGCTACCGCCGGGGGTGTCCGGCATCCTTTAATCCTTTTACCCTGGGCCCGTTTTTCGGGAGTACCGATTGGTTTCGGCCAATTCCCGGCTGTGGTTGGGGTACTACGCACAACCTACTCTCTTTTACAGGGGAACCCGTGACGTCAGCGGTGACTAAGGCCCTAAATAAAATTAGGCCCCCTTACTCTCCCTAGCGCCTCACTGCGAGGAATAAATTGGATGTTCCCTCCCCCCCTTATCTCTTCGAGACCAAAGGTAAAAGAACGTGCGTGGTACAGGTATAAGCACGTGTGTGGTACAAGTAAATGCACGTAGGTGTTACAGGTAAAGACACGTGTGCTAACAGACATTCTTTTATTAAGATTATAATAAACATGTGTAAATATATATAAAGCTGGTATAACCTTTCTTTACACCCAGCAAGCCCTGAGATAATTCTGAGTCCATGTTCTACGGCTGACAAGAAGTTAGCACATATGGGTAGACTTTTGCCGTCCATCTAATTGTAGGGTTTAGTGTGTTGAACGCCGCCAGTGCCTGTACTCCAGTGCTGTGTTGTTGTGCTTACGTTAGTGTTGTTGTGAGCACGGGTGGACGTTGTAATATTAACAAAATGCCATCTTTTACTAAACAGGAGACGCTAGGAGATTTTTTCATACAATCATCTTTAGATATAGCACTTCTTCAAGAATGTGGAATAACAGCATTTAACCTCCCTCCAAACACATTAGTCTATAATAATGTGACCGTACCGATTACAAATGTGATGTGCCATCCCAATGGTAGAATTATCTCAGCAAAAATAGCTAATGTTTGGGTATATAATTTATATGCACCTTCAGGGACACAATTTAAGAAACAGAGGGATGCGTTTTTTTGCGACGGATGTCGCGACTAAAATGAAGGGTACAAGGGAACATATAATTTGCGCGGGCGATTTCAATTGTGTCCTGCATCCGCAGGACTAAAGACCTGACTATAATACCTCCAATTCTTTGCAAAGATTAGTAAATGCGTTCAATTTTACAGATGTATGGAATGACAAATATTTTGGACAGAAAGGGTACACGTACATTCATAATAATTGTGCTTCCCGTTTAGATCGATTTTATGTAACACCACATTTACGCCAACAAACTAAGTCACTTAGTATAACACCCACTTGTTTTTCAGACCACAGTGCTGTAATTATGGCGATAAATGGGTATATATCAATAGAACTTAGAGGGTATGGCTACTGGAAATTAAATGCTTCTATCCTTACAGATGCAAATTTCCAACGAGCCTTTCAGCACCAATGGAATGTATGGGAAGCACACCGTACCAGACAAAGTATATAATTCGCTGGTGGGATGAAATTCTTAAACCGGGCAAAAACGGTTTTTCTTAGTTATTGTAAGGAACGTTCTAGTGACTGGAATAATAAATTTTTTTTTTTTTTACCGTGTGCTGCGTGAACTTATTCATGAAGCCACTGAAGGGGAAGAAGTGCAAACAGAGGTAAAACGTATACAAGCTGTACTGATGAGAATGACAGCTGAAAGACTACAAGGTGTAAAAATTTGTAGCAGACTCTCCCACTTTGATAAAGAAGAGGTTGCATCTATAAGCCATGTGCTGCAAGAAAGACACAATGCGAAAAGACAATCTATTAGTGAAATAAACGATAATTCTGAAATTAAAATAAAAACATCCCCGGAAATACGTAACAGAATTTACAACTATTTCAAGAATTAATTTTCCCAACCAATAACACATAATGTAAATTTGACGTATAACTTGGAATCCTTGTCCGAGGTCCTTTACGATGAGGAACGTGAGCAATTAAATAACGACTACACAAGCAAAGAAGTATTCCGAGCGGTTAAGTCGGGGCAGCCGTTTTCTGCACCTGGTCTGGATGGGATACCAAACAAACTCTACCAAACATTTTGGACGTTGATGGGAAAAACACTAACTGAATGGATAAATGCAGTGTTCCGAAGGTATAAAACGGGAAAATCTTCAAATACTGGGATTATAGTATTAATACCAAAATGTGCGAAACCCACTGAAGTTGGTCAATATAGACCCATTACCCTTTTATGTACTGATTATAAAATATTCTCTCGCTGTATGCTAGGCAGACTTATGCCCTATGTAGAAAAACTAGTTGGAGATACACAATATGTTTTTTGGTATGAATAAGAAAATTACAAATGTCTTAATAAATACGCAGTCTGATATTGCTGCAACGTCTAAAGTATTACAGGAATTTGGTTCCCTTTCAGGGCTATCGGTAAATCAGAATAAATCAACTCGTATGCATTTAAACCCGGATATAACTTACCCTCAGAGCGGAGAATTTCATGTTGTTCCAACGATAAAAATACTTGGAATAATTTTCGTGCACTCCCTTCAACGAATGATCCAGTTAAACTATGACAGAGTGATAAATGGTGTTAAAGCAGTTCTACAAATGAATAAATTTTGAATACTTAGTATACAGTCAAGAGTTACGCCTGTACAGGTGTATGCTCTCTCCAAGGTGTGGAATGTAGCAAAAATACTCCCGTTGCGGCAACTGGATATTAATAAGCTCAATAGTATTGTGAACTGGTTTGTCTTGCTTGTAAATTACGTAACGCTTTGTTTACCCTATGCAGAAGGCGGAATGAACCTTGTAAACATGAAATATAAAAGCCAGGCTCTACGTATTCAAGCTGGTGTAACGACACTGATTCAACACCCTAACGGCCTCACTAGTAAAGTTCTGAGACACGCCTTGGACAACATTCAATTGGAGGCCCCCATTGATGTTACAAGACTTCCGGACAGATTATGGTATTTTAAGAATACAATAGCGGATATCAGTTACGCTTTAATACAATCTCCTATCCTTTCAACGCAAGAGACGTCGAAAATATATAGAAGAATGCGTGCACTATCACAAAAACAGCGTAAAATTGTAGATCGGAATCCACGAGTCAATTGGCGGGAAGTATGGAATAATATACAGGCACGCCACCTTACGTTAAGAGTCAGATCAGCGTGGTATATAATTGTACACAAAATATTCATTACTGGAGTTAAACTTTATGATATAATATTAGTTGGTTGGTTGATTTGTTGTTTTAAGTCCACTTTATGCACAGTAAGGCTAATTGGGACTGGACCTACAGTTTAAAGTGGGATCCGAACCACTTGTGCCTCCACCGGGTATCGAACCCGGGACCCCTTGATTACAAGGCGACGACGCTTCCACTGCGCCATCGGGGAGGCCAGCGATATAATATTAGTAAATACTCCAATATGTGCTACATGTAATGTACAAGATAATTTAGTGCATAAACTTAGCGAATGTCAAATAATCCAAAAATTATGGATATATATATAAAATAAACTTGTGAGTACAATTTGTCGTACATCAGAACGTAACATTTCAGTAGATATTCTTTTGTATCCTTCCTTTGCATATTATCCAAGAACAAAACGCCACAGTGTACAATGGCTCTTAGGCCAATATGCCCTTTTTGTATCCATATATAGGCAACAAGATTTTCACACCCAATTTATCAATCACCTTCACCAGGAATACCAAATGATCCCTCGTTGTTAAAGAGATTGTTATATGCAAATTTCCTAAATGTGATGTTAACTTTATAATGACCTAAAATGTATAACATGCACAATAATATGTAATAGTTTCAAATAAATAAATAAAAAAAAGTCGCTCACGCGTCTGACTACTAACGGTCCCGGGTTCGATCCCCGGCCGGTTCAAATCCGGGAACTTTTCTAACGTTGGAAGCGGCCCCGGCGCCCACCCAGCGTCGAATGACATGGGTACCTGAGGGGAAACCCGGGGGGGTAAAGGAGGTCAGGGGCGTGATGCTGATCACATCACCCCCACTCACGACCGGATCAAGAAACTGTGAGGCGTTACCCCCACACCCCCTATACGCCTTCATGGCGTGGTGCTATGCACAGGGGAGCACTTTACCTGATTTTGCAGAAGATTTTTCGAGCACTGTACATAAATATGTAACAATAATTGATAAGATATGTACGAAAATATGTATTATCAAAAGGATATGTAGCTAAATATGTAGTATCAAAGAATATGTAATATTAATAATGATCGAGTATCCAAGCAATTTCAAGAATTCTGCAAGATATATTCTGTCAAAAAAGTACCGGGAATTTTTAAATAATACGCACAATTTTCATTTATTCATCCCTATTTATTTTGTCGCCTTCAAAGTAGGCCCCATGTGATACAACACACATATGCCAGCGTTTTTCCCAGTCTTGGAAACACTTTTTTATAAGCGCTTTCCGGTATGGCCTTCAGCTCCTTCCACGAATTTTGCTTTATGGCTTCAATCGAGTCAAAACGGGTACCCCGGAACGGCAATTTTAGTTTTGGAAAGATAAAGATGTCACACGGGGCCAGATCTGGTGAATACGTTGGTTGTTCGATGGTATTTATTGTCTTTTTGTCCTTAAATTCGGTCACAACTGTCGCTGTATGCGATGGCGCATTATCGTCGTGTAAAATCCACGAATTGTTCTTCCACAAATTTGGCCTGTTTTGACGAATTTTCTCACGCAAGCGCTTCAATACGGCCAAATAGTATTCTTTATTGACCGTCTGTTCCTCTGGAACGAATTCATGATGCACCAAACCATGAATATCGAAGAAAACAATGAGCATCACCTTGACTTTTGATCAACTTTGACGTGATTTTTTCGGTTTCGGCTCCTCTTTTGTCCTCCATTCTGATGACTGTTGACTTGTTTGCATGTCAAACTCGTAGACCCATGTCTCGTCACCAGTTATGATGCGTTCCATGAATGTGGGATGAGAATTGGCGCGATCCAGCATGTCTAAAGAGACCTGCTCACGGTACTGTTTTTGAAGAAAATTCAGCTCTTTTGGAACAAGCCGTGCGGCGACGCGTCTCATGCCCAAAATATCCACCAAAATCGAACGAACAGACTCGTGAGAGATGTTAAGGTCACTAGCTACCTCTTTTAAGCTGGAATGGCGATTATCAAGCACAATTTCCTTCACTTTTTCGATATTTTCATCGGTTGAAGAGATCGAAGGTCGTCCAGAACGAGGCTTGTCTTCGACGATCTCTCGGCCCTCCTTGAACGCTTTGCACCACTCGTAAGCCCGTGTTTTTGATAAAACTGATTCACCATAAGTCTTTTCTAACATTTTTAGCGAGTCAGTACACGAAATTCCGTTCGCAACACAAAATTTAAGGCAAACTCTTTGTTCAATAATTTCGTTCATTGTAAAAATCGTGATGCACTACTGAAGTGAACTGATTCAACCTGCTGCTGTAAACAAACTGGTTGACAGATCGCGCTCATGTTTGGCATAGTAATTAAGTACAAGGCTACCAACTTACGGAAAAAAATATTTTTAAAAAATCATTTGCGCGGGCCTTTTAAATTACAAATTCCCGGTACATTTTGGCAGAAGGTATTTATTTTATTTGAACATATTCAACTTAATTTTAAGGACTTGAGTTGTTCAAATTAGAATTTTTATCAAATTAGCGACTTTTGTACCTTTTGTACAAGGGAACATATTGTGTAACACGTTACGTACAGGAAAGTAGCTTTCTTGTCCATCGAAGCCAAGTTTCCAGGTGCTTCGCCTAAACCTAAAAGCGGAACGAAAATATAGGTATAACCAGAATGAGGTGGAGCAGAGAAACTCCAGCATCTTTCGATAAATAACAGTTCCCATTTATTTTCAGCCTGTCTGTCGATTTGGCAGTCAATTTCAGGTGACCGTAAGCACTAAACAGCTCAATGATTAGAAATTATAACATCACATGAACTACAAATTTTCTTCATGTTTCAGAGATCGAAAACAGGAAAAAGGATCAAGGTAGGAAAAAATTACCGAAATATGTTGTTTTATGTAAAGTAAATTAGCAAATATGTAAAATATGTAATAATATGTAAGATAACACTTATGTAAAATCATGTCAGTTACATAATTCCTTGACATTTATTTTCCTGTTCAAGGTATGAATCTAGAAAGGAATAGAATATGTAATTACATACAAATCCGAGCTCTAGTGATCACTTGTATTTTTATATTCTTATCATCCGTCGTTTTGTTACAATTTTAGCTAATCGCGACTGTAAGAAATTATGTAAAATTATTAAGATGTACTCGAAAGATACGGGCAAAGACCTGGGCTTGAAGCCAAAATATTTGGTGCTTCGATCACTCATGCAACCCACGTTTCAAGGCATATTCATGCACAGTTTAAAATTTTAGTTTCTATAAATCTAAAAACTTACTCCCAGATTAATTTAAAGTTTTATGAATCCCATTTCCAGACCCTGTATAACTTGTAAAAATCATCATACAAAAGGGTCTGGTGCGAGGCACATCGAGCTTACAACAAACTCAAAACTACCTAAGAGCTCTAAACCTGGCCCTCTTAATCTAACAATTCCTGAACTACAATTTTACTTAGGTCTAAATGCATATGTGGTGAGGTTAGGTGATCCAGGTTTAGAGTTCTTAGTACTTAGTTGTGGCGTTGTTGCAAGCTTAGTTTGCCTCGTAACAAACCATACATTCTAAACTGAATTTTACATGCATTTTCTGTCTGTATAATTTGAATTTTACAAATTCGAATGTACTATTTTTTTTTTACATGTCTTGTACAGTCACGGACACTTCTAGGTTGTAAAAGTCCTATTAACTCTCAAAGTAATCGTTACAATCCAGAAGAGTCCGTGACTGTACATATGCTCTGAATATCTGATAGCATTGTAATACGTAGTGAATGCAAAAATAACAAATTTGAACTAGTATAATAGAGTAATATGAAACGCGGTGGCTCAGTCGGTAACGCGTCTGACTACCATGCTAAAGATCCCGGGTTCGATCCCCGGCCGGTTCAAATCCGGGAACTTTTCTAACGATGGAAGCGGCCCCGGCGCCCACCCAGCGTCGAATAACATGGGTACCTGGGGGAAACCCTGGGGGGTAAAGGCGGTCAGGGGCGTGATGCTGATCACATCACCCCCACTCACGACCGGATCAAGAAAGTGTGGGGCGTTACCCCCACACCCCCTATACGCCTTCATGGCGTGGTGCTATGCACAGGGGAGCATTTTACCTTTTTTAATATGAAACGCGTTTAACTTATTGAGACCCACGATCGTTCATTCTGTAGGCTCATGCGCACCTCCGCCATCTTTGAATCACTCAAGGCTATTCGCGAACAAATATGTGCGGCTTTAAACAAAAGCTCACCGTTTCCAGTCTGTTAATTACATCCATGAGTTTTATTATGTAATCGTATTCAACTTGAAATGCTTACAATTATTAATATGATTTAACCATTCACTTTAAGACAGCATCCATTGCCCGTATCAAATATACATATTACTCTGTCTCAATAACAATTCCTCATTTCACAAGTTTCAGTATTCTTTATTTTGGTTTTGTTTGTATTGAGTTGGTGTTAAAAGCCCACTTTATGCACAGTAAGGCTGGATCTACAGTTTGAAGTGGTATCTGAACCACTATGTGCCTCCACCGGGTATTGAACCCGGGACACCTTGATTACAATGCGACGACGCTACCACTACGTCATCGAGGAGACCCTCTTTATTTTGGTATACAAGCACTTGCGAATGATAACACTGGTCGACATGGGTTTCGATGTCTCGCAGATGACTGTTGTGTCTGAATAATTTCAGCATGCTGATTCAAAAAATGAAATCCATATATCCCATCACGTCAGAATTTTTCACAATTTCACAATCAAATTACGGTATTCGCCATTACAGTGCAATTATTACATAACACAACAAAAGAGAAATTTCGGTTGTTTCGCTATCAATAAATGATTCTGGAAGTATTTTCAATGCTGATCACGGAAATGAAATCAATTTTTTCCCTTCACGTCAGGATTTCACAATTTCACAATATAGTGTGTAGTTCCATTATTTCCTCAATAGATGATGGCTCTGTAATATATAATATGATGGGTTGATTGAACTTAGTGACGTAGAGAAAAATCCTGATATAGGGGAAAATCCTGACGTGATAGGTAGAAATTGATGTCATTTCCGTGATCAGCATCCTGAATCACCTATTGGTTTGGAAACAACCGAAATTTCCCTTGTATATATTTATTTTTTTGCGTTGTGTAATAATTGATTTGATTTATTTTACTTCGCTTCTTGTGCCACTTTTGGCTAATTTGCGAAAATGGGGATGAGTGATGATATAATGAAATTGATGAATAGACATCACAAACTTCTATGCCCAAGCCAGGATTCGAACCCGGGACAACTGGCGTCGCAGTGCGATGTGCTAACCACTCCCCCACGGGGGCTAGTGCGTTGTGTAATAAATGTGATGTAATGGCGAATGTGAGAATTTTGATTGTAAAATTCTAGAAAATCTTGTCGTGATATGAAAAATAGGATGTCATTTCCGTGATCAGCATTGAAAATACTTCCAGAAACACCTGCTGATTTGAAAACATCAGAACATTTTTCTCAAAATGTCGACCAGTGTAATTACTAGTATTTTGCCGACTATTAATTTTAACCAAACAGTACGTCCTCTGCCTGATTGATTGATTTGATTTATTTTACTTCGCGTTTCTGCAACTTTTGGCTAATTGCGAAGTTGAGGATGAATCCTGATAACGTGAAAGAACAATCACATACCCATATGACCAGCACAAAACAGAAGTCTCATTGAGCTTATACTGACAATGTGCCAGACGCCAAAACCTTGTTGGTCTGCAAAATGCAGACCAGGGTGTACTACGTGGAAGTGAGGTTAACATTTTTGTATATCTTAAGAAGGGATCATCCTTACACCCCATGTGTCCTACACAAGAAGATACACATTACGTTCTAATTACTAATTATGAAGAAATCCATGGAATTCGTCGATGAAATAACATGTAAGCGTGACATTCAATGATTACATTGAGAGTTTTATATGGAACAAATAATTTCCAAGAATATTTTTTTACTTCATATTATGTCAGAATTTTTTTTTTTTTTTAAGTTAATGATTTTTTCTCTTTATCTCAATATACGGATCTTATATAAATGGCGTTTCTACGTATAATGGAAACGCTATTTCGGATTCTAATGCTCTGAACTAATTTGGATACCAGCGAGAGTTACAGGTTCGATACCTGACCTGACCATTGGCGTTTCTTGATTGACAACATAAAATTTTCATCCATCCTCGTTGATACGATTGCCAGAAGTGGCACAAGAGAGAAAATAACATTTCGAAATTACCCAGGAATGCCATAGGTTCGTTTTAATATTACAATCATTGATAGTTGTTTCAGACCTGCGCATCACAAAATTAAAATCCCAACAAATGTTATTAATAGAGCCGCGGTGGTCTAGTCGGTAGAGCGTCTGACTGTCATGCAGCCGACCCGGGTTCGATCTAAGGTTGAGATTTCTCCGGCCTTCTCCCCACATAAAGAGTCTCTGGGGTTCATCCAGCCTCAAATCAATGGGTACCTGGGGGCAATCCTAGGGGGGTAAAGGCGGCCGGAACGTTGTACTGATCACATCACCTTCAAATTGGTCGAGATCGAGAATATGTGCCACCCTACCCTAACATCCGCTAAATTTTCCTTGATGGCACGATGCTATGCACGGGGAACTTTACCTTTACCTTACAAATGTATTAATATGGTATCTTGGAAAAAATATACTAATTTATATTCAGTACTGAATAAGCTAGAAATCACAATATACTTATGTAGTTTCAAGATATGACATATTTCTTTACAAGTTCTTTCCAGGACACCCTTTTGTTGTGTAATATTCCCAAAATTCTAGCGATGTTTGTCTAATTTTAAACTCGCATGTTGATTTCTTTATACTATCAATGCAAAGTATTTACTGAAGCGATGGACAGTTTGAACCTTAAAAGCTAACTACAGTTAATCAAGGGGCACTTACAAAGAAACAGGTCAGGGATCGAACCTGTAACCTTCGCTACTATCCAATACCGCCATGGGCAGAATTTAATATCCTATGGACACAATTAAGATGGAATGCAATAAATAAACTTGTTTATTTGTGGTTCATAGAGCAATCTCCGAATATATACCTCTCTCTCTCTCTCTCTCTCTCTCTCTCTCTCTCTCATATTTTGGAAGATTTCTGTATTTAGAGTAACAACAAATTATTTAGGTATACCTAATTGATGCGTAATTTGAGATAAAAAGAAGAGAAAAGCGACATATTTTAAGAGAAGAATAAATGATTAGCAAAAATATGCAAGACAAACTGAAACCACAATTAAAATCAATGAAATATATGAAGTTATGTAATGAAGCAAGGGGAGATAAATTTTAAAAAATAATTATTGATGTTCATGATATTAGATTGTATTTTCTCAATATTTTTATTTAAAAAATAGACCAATAATAATTTGCCATAGTGTTAATGTACATTTTGATTTGCACGCAGCAAAAACTACCTCAGCGATGAAAGCTTAAATATATCCTAAACCAGTTACCATATATAAATGAATGGTTTTATTGAAAAAATTAGCTCTTATTATCCGAAGACCAACCATCAAACGATCCCCTGTAATTTCGAACTTTCCGATACCCTAAATCCCTGGCTCTCTTCACGGCCACGACGCTCTCCTTGCCTCCAGCCGCAGAGAAGATGATACGTGAAGTTGTCACTGGTTTCGGAGCTCCATACTTCCTCTCAAAGTCCCCCGGCGAAAGTTGCAAAGCAGTCTTGAGTTCTGAAAGAGGGATGTGGATGCTCCCTGGGATCGGCCCCGTCTTATCTACTTGATGGGTGTCTCTTACATCTATCAACCAAATTCTTCCCTTCTTTTTCAGGTCACTGAGTTCTTCGTAGCTGACATCATACGGTCTTGCTGCATGATTTATTCCAGCTGGAACTGATGACATTGACCTAATCATCATAGAGGTATACTTCCCTTGAGAACAGACTGTTTGATAACAGTTTCCTCGCGAACTGTACACTGTTCTCGTTGACACTTCAAGATTCGTTGAGCCCTTTCTATATGAAGAGAATTTCACGCATAACAATGACAATCTCTTTGAAATAATTCTTACCATAGTGTGTTTCATTTTACGCAATCGTACACAAATCACAACATCTTTACAATCACCATATTTTAATATGTAATACAAAGATTTACTGAACAAGGTTGAGTCCTAAGTGTTAGAACTGCATTCATTGGGCACCACATATGCGTCACAATGGAATATGGACTAAAAGTTACATATATAGCGTGTCCCAAAATTAATGCAGGATTTAAATTGTCTGCCACTGTTTTCCCGTAGGATTGACTACGTTCTGTGAGGTCAAGTGTTGTAGTAAACACGTTGCGGTAAGTCAATATGGAGCGCTAAGCGAAGGAGGAGCGAGTGAGGATCGTTAAAATTCATTACAAGTACGGATAATGTTTTGCTGAGACTGTGCGCAAATTTCGTGACATTTTCGTAGGAGAAATGCCCCAAATAAAACAAATGTGAAAAGGCTAAAGTTCAAATCACCAACCCTGAGACCTTCTGTAAACAAAACCACGTGCATGCAGAAAGCATTGCAAACTCATAGATGTAAAATAATCCATACGAAAATCCAGCGTTGTTACAGGATTCGTTACTAAGGTAAAACAACGGCCAATTTGTAGTATGGGATACACTGCCGCAAATGACGTCTCACTTTAAACCAATGCTCTTTCTTTTGTACTTATTGCTTCACCTTTATGGTTAACTCCTTGCACCAGTAATCATTTTCCATAAGTTTGGCTTCTTTCTTGCATGCGAATTGAATATATTTTACTTGCATTTTTTTAGACAAATTGCTAGATATAACATGGTAATGTATATTTCTAAGGTTTGATATAGATAGGAGTGTATTTGAAATTTGTTTGAAAATTTGAAGAGACAGGTTCGATTTTAAAAACAAGCCGGCTTCATATCGGCTGTTCGGCCGAAAACATTCCCGCTGTGAGCGATAGTATGGCGGAGTATCCCGAAACCAGAATTTTAGAAAATAACCAATGTTATAAAATATAATTAAACACAAATCTCTAAGCTTTATTTGACCCAATAAAAGCTTCAAGAATTAAAAGAAAACTCAAAACAAAGGTGAAGCAATAAGATGACTAGGCTCTGTGTGACAACTCTTTGAATGCAATTAGTTTCTACGAAATATTTTGTATTTAGTGTGTTTTTCTTTAAGGGGGTTCTAAGGCCATGTTAAAGCATAGGCCCAAATTTGAAATTATAATCGTAACTAATATAGATTCGGTAAGGAAGAAATTTTCCGATATAAAAGATTGTTTTATTCACTAAAAAATGTGAGCCTTATAATGTTGTTACGATTGAAGGTATGTAAGTAAATAACAGAAAAAAAAGGTCTCCGTCATGTTCAAATTCTGCGTACAGATGGCGCTGAAGTGGTAGTTTTGTCAATACCGGTGCATTTTTTTCTTTTATGACTAGTATGGAAGATTTCGTGGTGAAACAAAGATCACATTTTCTTCCCGCAAGCATCTGAAATTCTATGTGAAAAAATGAAAACATTTCGTACCTTCAGAGAGTAGTGTTTATCATCAAAATTTTTGAAGTGGCGTTTCGTCACAATTTATTCCGTGGTGCAGATTTTAGCCAACACTGTTGCCGAGATTTCACTCCGTGCTTTCTAACTATATGATCTGTGATATGATCAATGCGAGGGCTTCGAAATTGTGAAAGTTAAACCAAGTTACCAGAGAATAACGAATCCCAGTAAATGTTGGAAGAAGGAATCATCGGAAAAAACTGAAAGGTAAGTCTTATATTTAAATGCTTGTTGCTTAATCCATCAAAAGCAAAACGTTTGAATTATACAAGAGTGATGCAGAATGTATGATTTATTTATATGTTGAGGAAATACCTTCCGATATAATTTCTGTGAGAATATCGCTTCAACGTCTCTCTCTACCTTTACAACGCAGCACGCATTTTTCCTTACAAACGAAGTTCATAATTCTTTGCAATTGTAAAATCAGAAGAGAATGTTATATTAAATTAGGGATAATGCAGATATTACAGTTTTGTGATTATTACTAGAGCATGAAATACCTTGATATAGATTATATTCTGGCATTAAATCGATATTGCACAAAATGCTCTACTATCGTTCCTGTGAGATTATTTTCGTATTTCACTGGTGCTATTCAAATGTACGTACATCGGAATTTGTATTACAAATCAGTCGTTCATTATAGTTTCACTTTGCCCTTGAACATGGTTGGAACGAGTCGTTTCTGACCTGTTTTGAACACGATTTTTCTCCTTTATGATTTTGAAACTTGAACACAGTTCATAAAGCTCGCAAATGTTAAATGCATTAAGTAAGTTAAGCTGTTAGGTTTGATTGGAATAGATTTAATGTGAGATCCCCGAATTTTGTGCAAGTTCTGGACAACGTTCTGTTATCTTCTTTCACAGAATCAGGTCAGAAAACCGGTTTCGTAAGCTGTATAAAACACTTATGTTTTCTCGTTCTTTCATAATTTTGAACGCCTTGTAATGGTAGTGTAGCATTTCCAATAAGTTCAAGCTTTATGTATTTAAAGTGTAAAAGTACACATTAACAGCTAAAAGAGTAAAATCCTAACAGTATACCAAACAATAGTTTTGCGTGTTTACTGAGAATTTACAAATTAGTATAGATTAGTAAAGATTAGAAGTTCACATATTTTACAAGTGCAAGGCCAATCATTTATTTGTGGGTAAGATTGATTGATTTTCAGAGAAATCATAATTTTTCCAGATTATGTTACGAATATTTGACTCAACCTACTGAAGTCCAAGTCATATTCATAGGCGTGTGCACGGGGGGGGGGGCTCACGGACGTTCGCAGATTTTTTCTACATAGGGACAAGCAAGATATTTTCCATGGGGCATATCACCCCGATAATAGTGCTGCCCCCTCAAAGAAACCACTTGAATTTGAAATTATCTCATACTTGCGTCCCTCCATTACATAATAATTAATGTAAATTACTATAACTGAAATCAAATTATACGTGTGAAATATATACTTTTAGGTTGATATTCGTTTTCGAAGAGGGAGGTGTGGTAATTCTTGGCCCCCTTCTAAACGTTCCATGCCCCTACATTATTATACTCTCAACTAGAAATTTAGTGTAGAGGAATCTTATGACTTATTAAACGATATTATTGGAGAAAATGAAGTATTTCAAGCCGATGAAAATGCAAAGCAACTACGGGGAAGGGGTTGCAGTGGCGCAACCACAAGGGGGCAGAGGGGCATTGCCATATCCCAGCCTTGGACGGAAATCAATTCTAGGGGGGCAAACATTGAATTAAGAGAAAGTAAGACTAGCAGAAATTAAGAGTAGCAGGACAATAGGATACTCAAAATGAAATTAGTTTTCACGTCTTTCTATCATCATTTTTCCAGACGACCAGGAGCACTTGTAGGGGGGCACAGAGGGGCAATTGCCCCCTCAACTTCAAATTTTATATACAAACAAAAATATATTTCGTAAAATTTTCTCGCTCGGTTCTCTCGCAGTATATGCTTTTCTTACAGTCTTGTCAAGATCATAGTCATAGCTAGGGGACTGCGGGAGTTGTGCCTGGACGCTGAAGAATCTGAATGAGAAAAATTGTAAAAGAGAACGCCATGGTGTCCCATGATTTTTCTTGCGCCATATTAAATCAATACAGTTTTCACTTTGCAAAAATTTGGATCGGAAATTTTCTTGCTCGCAATTTATTTTCTGTAGTGCATTGTAAATTACCAGAGACAGTGTAAGAACAATTAAGTACTTCAGACAGTAGCTCCTGTACAGCTTGGTTTGGAGGAAAAGGAGCGCGCATATTTCAGAGACAATTTATAACATTTTTTCTATTGGTTTGTTATGGGGCGGATGAATTGATTATGTAATGTATATAAATAATATGTCATATATACACACACACACATATACCCATCAATGCAATAGAAGTAAAACAGTGAGATAAAGTGAAGTTTTTCTTTCCCGACTAAACTTTCAAGGCTTTTGCCCCCCCCCCCTAATCAGAGGGTCTGCGCACGCCTATGGTCATATTTAACATGCACTGTAAAGATAGATCTGAGTCACTGAAGTGAGCTGATACCGTGAATCAAACCTTTCATAATTCTGTTATAAAAGGACCACTTCGTTAACCATTATATCAATTATATTCACATCCACTGACACAACATATCTAAGTTGTTTTCATTTTATTATTAACTTAACTTGTCTGTGGTTGTAACAATGTAATGAAAATGATTTTTTTCATCTTTGTTAAGTTCATAGTCTCATACACCATATTAACAATATTTTTATTTTTTCCTTTTGCAGATGAACATTTGAGAATTTATTTGACGTGTCTTCTAAGAATACCTTGAAATTTGTAAAAAAGTCAACAGATTTGACTAACAATGGCAACCCAATACCGTGGAAGTTTGTGGATATGCATCTATGGAATCAAAATCATTTGTGTGGATTGTTTGAACTGTACACAATTTGCAGATTCATGGTTGAATGGTGATGGTTCACAAGATATCAAGAGTCCAAAATATACTCAAGAAATGATGTTGCAAGACTTGTTAATATCTGGTTGCAAGTAGTTAGCAATTGGGGACGGTATATTTGAGAAACTGAAAATAATGGGAATGGTATAACTTTTTTGTCGTGTCTGTCAAGTTCCTTGAAATTTTTGTTAGTTCCAATTTTGAAGGGTATTTGCCCAAAGTCTTAGGATATTCATTGCTTTCTGAATGGGATGATGATTTCAAGACAGAAAGAAGCATACGCATCTATGAGAGAACCACATAATGTTGCAGAATGAGCAAGAAGGAGAATGCAGTTACATTGAAAGAAAAATGTTAATGTTAATTTATACGTATACCCCGAATATATAGTTTTAGTAGTCCCTTCATGCAATGATTTTTGAATGATTTGAATTTTATTCTAATGGTAATTATTACCATATTGTATCTTTGAAAACTTCTCTCACAATTCTTATCTGAGTAATGCTGAACTCTAAGATATCGACAGTGTTTGGAAAGTTAATTTTCAAAAGTAATTCAAAGTTAATCACTTGAGAAATTAATTCAGTTATAATTACTGTAGCTTTAAAACGTATCTAATTTAGTTACTATTACAATTACTTTATTCTAGATTAATTATATCTTGTAAGACATGGTTCAGAACATGAAATGCAAGTGCACTATTCATTTCATCACAGATGACCACCAACAACTTAGCATTAAGTTTCATATATAATTGAGGACTAAAGGTGGTAAACGTTGTAAGTGCCAAAAGCGAAAGTGTTGGGAAATCGCATCGTTCCGCACATCAGTCCGTACGAACGTGCACACTAGTGACCTCTTTACACGCCCTTTGAACTACTTAGAGGGATATCAGCCACATTTCACGTTTACCACATTATAAAGCATGGCACATTTCATAGTTTAACGTGGAAAACGGTGTTTGAATTATTGCGGCACTTACAGCGTTTACCAATTTTAGTCTTCAATTGTAACTGCTGGTCTCCATGTTAGAGTGGTTGGAACTGCGCGTTACGACGCTAGGAGTCTCTGGTTCGAATCCCGGCATGTGTATTCTTTGTATGTGATCCTTCATAAGTTTCATCATTTATCACTCGTTCTCATCTTTGCGATTAGACAAAAATGGCAGAAAAGCGTAGTAAAATAAACTAAATCAATCAACCACATAATTATAACTAAGTTAATATATTTTATATGTAAATACAGAGGCAATAAAATCCACATCTTTTACTTAAAGATGAAAAAATAATATTTTATTGTATTTTTGTTGAGCAAACAATATATTATTCAGAATTACTGTTGAACTGTGGTATACCCATGAGGATTGTTGGAGATTATATAGCCTTTTGTCGAAATTATTCTAATTAAAATACACTTGGAATAGATGCATTCTGGTTCTTGGCAATAAATAAGATTGTTCTCATGGTCTCACGATTTCAATAATCGCTAATTCATACATTCTTTCAGGCGAGGCTATGATTCAACAAATTGTAAAAATGGAACAGAAGAAAATTCCTTTCTATGCGAGAAAATAGTAATTGTACACTTCTGTTCACATCAATTGGTACATACTTCAACTGTTCGACCCTATAAAGAGTGACACTTTATGTGAACAGGAGGGTACAACTAAATTTGAATTTAGTTACTAGTTAGGTGGAAAAATAACTGAATTTCAGGTACTAATTTCATAAAGTAAGTAGTTTACAGTTAATGTTATCGAAAATGTTACTGTTACTTCCAAATACAGCTGCAGAACATACCAGTATAATTCGTGAAGAACTGTGAAACAGGACTTTGGACATTGTGCGGAGGCAACGTGTGTAAAATTCAGAAGCGTGCGGTAAAGAAAGGCGGGGAAAGCGCCGCTTGCGTTGTTTTTTAAAACACTTTTGATATCTTAAGTCCGTGTTTTTCAATGCCTTTATATACGTTAGAATGGAATTTATTTACTATAAGATATTTACATTACAGACTTTTCATTTCCCCTATTTCCTGTTCTATTGGCTTGAAACATAAACTGGCTGCACCCTTGACGACGCTGGGCGATACGGCACGACTGACCGCGTTAGAGGAAGAGGACTGCTCGTCTTTCTCCCCGCTTTTCGAGTGACTTATGCAGTTCTTGCATGGACACTGTCCATCCCCGTTTACGAAGAAGAAAGGCCGAGGGCAAGCAACACCAAGACCGCATCTGTCTTTGGCAAAGGTGTTGGAAAGAATTCGTCCACACTGGCCAGAAGGTTGCTAACTTCCAGAATTTTCTGTTCGTCCGTAGCACCACCTCACGCGGTAAGATTTTCATGTTTGAAACTCTATAGTAATTAACAAATTACATTATGAAGTTAGCCAGTGATCACCAGTCGTGTGATATTTATAAGAAATAAAATCACAGCCGGTACTTGAACATATCCGTCATGTAGTCAGTTACTCGGAAATATGGAGGGCATGTAACACTGCAGGTAAAACGGAAGAAGCGTGGGTGCTGCGGATGCGTGTTGTTTTTTACTGTGATATTGTGCTGTGTTTTTCTGTTCTTTGTGTAGTGTTTTTGTACCTGATGTAAAAGTATGATTCTACATTGAAAATTTCCGCCATGATTGACATACCAGACGAGCCATCGATTTGCAATGTTGCAGGTAAGGACTTGATTATTAGGGACCTTCTCTCAAAACCATTCAGTTCGAGAACATAACGTGAAAGGTTGGAGCTTGTGAACCATGAGCGACCGTGTCCTGAATTGTTCATAACCAAACCAACTAAGAAAGATGGGAAAGTTTTCATTAGGCAGTTTAAAACATCTCAGTACAAAAATATTATGTGGTTATGTGGCAGCAATGATCTTAATAAATTATTTTGTTGGCCATGCGTTTTATTCAATACAAATTTAGGCCCATGGAACTCAGTGGCGTGCCCAAGGGGGGTTGATGTGGGTTATAACCCCCCTTTCGCCCAGTATTCCTAAATAAGAACGTCAAAGGTAGGAAAATATGACAAAATGAGGGCCGACTACCAAGAAAAAGTATACATAACTCCTCCCTTTCGAAAATCCTGAGCACGCCACTGATGGAACTATACAGGCTACGGTGAGTGACTTGAGCAATTTTTATAATGCAGTGCAAAGACATGAACGTTCCCAGAATCACATCTGCGCTTGCATCCAACTGACGACAAGTCATGATTCATAATTCTAGCCAAGTAAGAAACCAAAACCAGTCCGTTTATTTAAGATCGAAACTTTATGCTAATAGGATGTTTCTTATTTTCAGGGTTAAAAAAGAACGTAATTTAATTTACAGTTGCCCTCAAATATCAGGTAAATCACAATTTTCTTCATGGTTGGAAGTTAAAAGTTATATCGAGAGGCTGTTTTCCTTCTTTAAAAACCGTGCAGCGAAGATTTGATTTTATGGTATGTATGCACATCACACACTCAAGCCCGATACGTCACCATTATGCACATTATTGTAAATGGGGATGTGTGTAGGCCTATATTATATTTGAAATTGTTATAATTAACCGAAACGAAAAATTAACCCATCGTTTGCCTATCACGAAAGGTCACGGCACGCCCCTGATAAAATTGTACTTAAGTATTTTGAAACGAACAAACAATCACTCTGCTGCTCGTTTACCTTTATTCCCGGTTCTCAAATAAAGGCCTCCCCGATGGCGTAGTGGTAAAGTCATCGCCTTGTAGCTACTCAAGAGGTTCGATACATGGTGGAGGCGCATTGCACAGTGGTTCGGATGTCACTTTAAACTGTAGGTCCAGTCCTGATTAGCCTTTCTGTGCGTAAAAATTACTTAAAACATCAATTTAAGGTTTTCAAATAAAAAAATTCTTAAAGTATAGTAATTTGAGCTTTAATTTCCATTGTAACACTGTTAAGCCTTGTTTTCATGTCATTAAAATGTTGACGAAGGAAAGCTTTATTAGTATAAAAAAATATACATAAAAACGTAACGTTTCCACCCTCTAACAGGGTCTTCTTCAGACGAATATTCACAATTGGCAATAAGCAAAGATTATTTAGTTTATCGTCATCCTGAGAAAATGGAACACTTTTTTGTATCAATTGGAATCCTGCAAGAAAAATACATTAAGAAACTGGAATTGACAGCCTTGTGGAAAAATTAACATTAAAATACTTTTAAGCATTTTTCAACAATGTTTTTAATTGAAAAAATTGAAAATGTGTTTTATCTTTAATTTCATTTTACTAATACAGGGTGCGGAAAATAATATCTTGCAAATGGCATTTCAACAATGAAAGCACGGTGCGTTGCATTGCGTTCTACCCAAGAATATTTTGAACGGTCACTCCATACACAAGAAAAGAACTTCGCTGGAGCAAGCGAACGGAAGCAAGTCTCTGCGCAAGTAGTGACGCGAGACGGCTCTACCAATGAACACGTGAGAGGGAACGGGATTGCTGTAGTTACAAGCTTTCGCAGCATCGTGTACTGCTTCGCTCTGCCCACTCGATCCCCCCCTTCTCTGCCGCTATGTGCAGCCTTGCTGCAGCAGAGATAGTTGGGACAGAGTATAAAGTCTCCAATCAAAAGTAGAAAGTACTGTCATGAAGTGTACAGTCAACGCAGGTACGTATCCAGAAATTCCTTTCGGGGGGAGGGGGGATAATATATTTTTAAGGGGTGTAGATAGAACCTCACAGGTGTATATTTAAGGCCAGTGGTGCCCTTTTGGTGGCAAAGCGGGGAGGGGGGGGGGCAAGGAAAATTTACTTTCTCTTGGTAGACAAGGCCTAGCATTAAGAGGCCATAGTGCGGAGGCAAAAAAATGGAGAGCAACTGTCCCCTAAATAGTAGCCACCATTTAAGGCTGCCATTTTTATCACGTGTTTGTCCGTTTCTTCTCATCAGGCTTCAAAACATCTTTGGTGTCTTTGAGTGTCTTCACGAAGCTGTTACACAATGGATGGACAATAGACTCGACGATGCGAGATTCAAACTGTGGGCTGTGAACTGGATGCACACAGTTCTCGAATATTTCTCCCTGATTCGAGCCTGAACACCACTAATGTGTCTTGTCTTCCCATGTATGCAGCTCTTATAAAAGCTGAAACCCACCAAATTGTTCATATTCAGGCCCAAGCACTCGCAAGTGTTCAAAATTGTCCGTCACAGCTTCCGCAGTCTTGTCATATACAGTGGCGGATTACCAAATAGGCCCACTAGGCACGTGCCTAGGGGCGGCAACTCTAGGGGGCGGCAAATCTTTTTTCCAGAATATCAAGAATAATAAAAAGTTTCTTACGTACACAGTGACAATTTAGACCTATGAAACCAATGTTTCAACGGCTTGCAACACTTTCGCTTCATACGAAAGAAACCTTGATGTATCGGATTTATGTGTTATCCAATAAATGTTTCGTCTGCTCTGCCTCCTTCAGGCGCCAATCAATTTGTTTTTAACCCGTGCTGTGGCTTTTATCGCTTACAATGACAATGCAAGCCGCCCAGCCTTTGTTGGTTTGTTTTTGTAAATACATACCCCTCGATCTTCCACTAAGCTTTTGTTAATGGCCAGGCAGGAAAGAAGACTGATTGTTTGAAACTCGCATCTGTAACAATGCCAGCAATGCAGTCTTAAAAAAAATAAACACGTAAACACTGCTGATAAGTGTGCGAGTGAATGCAGCTTTCGCTTGAACCGCAACTAGTTTTTGTCTTACTGTATTCTCTGGCTGGTGCATTCAGCTTGTTGCTATTATAGTGCGTTTGCGATTTGTTTTTTTTTATTATTTTATGCAGCAGGCAGCATGAAGCGAACAAAGTTAAGTGGGGCGGCTTATCGTAAACTTGCAAACGAAAAGCGTGAAAGAGAAGCAACATTACAGAAAAAGCTTGGTACAGTGGACACGTTTTTTAGGCGAAAGGAACAAGTGATTTCCGAAAGATGTTCAAAAATTGAAGTGGAAGCGGCTACATCGAATGAACTCTGTGAAACGCAAAATGTCGAAAATATTGTGGGTATAGTGGAGGAAGAAAGTGCACCTGAGGTAGTGTCCCCTCAGTTCGTAGGAGTTCCTGATTGTGACAGTGAGAGTACAAACAAATTTCGTCAGTGACGATCCTGCCGAGTGGTGTCTGAATGAGTCTACAATTGACATTCTTCTAAGACGTGGAATTAATCAGAATGCTGAAAACTTTTTTTTTGTTATTGCTTTTTATCCTTTGTTTTCTTATTTCAGTGTCTTCACTAATTTTTATATTAGCCTGTAAAAATACTGCAAATAAGTTACTACTTTTCTTTTGAGAAGGGCGCACAATAAGTTTGTGCCTAGGGGCGGCGAGGAAGCTTAATCCGCCACTGGTCATATATCGGCACGAAACAAAGGAAGTCTTCTCGAACACAGCTGGATCGAGAAACAATTAATGCACAGTGAAAACCCTTCCGTTCTCAACACATCTAATGTTTCGACTTCCAATATGATAAAATGTTCACTCATTTATCTCCAGTGGCGTGATGGGGGTCATAAACCTCCATTGGCCCAGTATTTCTAAAAAAAAAATGAACGTCAAAGGCAGAGAAAGATGGCAAAATGAAGACTGACTACCGAAAAAAGTATACGTAACCCCCCCCCCTTTCGAAAATCCTGGGTATGCCAGTAGAGCAACGGCACGACATGCCAGAGACCCTGGTTCGGGTCCTGGCAGAGCCTGAAAATTCCGCTAAAATATCTACATATGCAACATCTTCCTGCTTTCTCTCCTCGACATTCATATAATTTTCGGCTCTCCCTTTGTAGTGGTTAAGTGTTTGAGTGTGTGTCAAACCCAGTTGGCTTAAATAAAAGTCAGTTTTATCCCATGAAAGTCTCGGACTGCATACACGAAATTTGGCCCGGGCACAAATAAAATTACAGCTGATCTGTGCAACTTATTTATGTCTTAATAAACCTTCCCAATATCCGGTACTCCTGAAATATTCAGTTTAGATCTTCGATCTCTTCGGCTCATGACCCGAACTAGCACTACACTGAGGCTCCTAGAGTTCCACAGACGTCAATATCTTCAACTTTGGACACGAACTAGAAGTAGACTTCGGGTAGTTTACGGGAAATTGTCTCACTAGTCCTCTTCATTTTCGAATAACTAACAGATTCTGTTGTACTGATCAACCGGGAAATTGAAGCCGGGTATTTACGTCTTCATTATATTCTAGAATGTTCCGCAGGTAAAACGTTTCGTTAATATTACCAGTGGTTCGACTCCACCTCTTATTTAAGAACGTTTCCATTCCCGCTTTCCAAAGAATAAATAATGCAAAGAATCGTCCTACTCGTGGCACGCTTTGTTGTGCAGCTTCCAAATGATGACAAATCTTTACACAATGATCGCGCTCGCTGCGACAACAACAATGAAAACGCAAGAAAAGTTTACGTCCAATATTGTCAATAAAAGGGTTATAGAACATTCTCCGTCTTGCCTCGATAATTACTCTCCTTAAATTATCGTCACATTATTCAAGAAGCCAAAAAACTAATTTATCCAGTGTAAACTGATAAGATTTCCTGCGAGGGGTCGGCCTCCTGATCTCCACCTTGGATACGTGCTATGATCAATAATATGGTTATGGAACGTTCTCCCTTGCCCCGATAATTATTTCTCTTCTTACATTATCGTCGGAACTTTCAAGAAAACAAAAACCTAATTTTATCTAGTGTAAACTGAAAGATTTCCCTTGGAAGGGGCTCGACCCCCCTGATCCCCATCTTGGATACATGCTATTATCAATAACAGGGTTATAGAACATTTTCTGTCTTGCCTAGATAATTATTACTCTCCTTAAATTATCGTCACATTATTCAAGAAGCCAAAACCCTACTTTATCTAGTGTCAACTTAAACATTTCCTGGGTGGGGGGGTCGACCCCCTTGTCCCCACATTGGACACGTGTTATTATCAAATACAGGGTTGTAGAAAAATTTACCTTGCCTCGATAATTATTTCTCCCCTTAAATTTTCGTCACATTATTTTATTTCACACGCACAAGAAACCAAAAAGCCTCATTTTATCTAGTGTAAACCGAAAACTTTCGGGGGGGCTCTAGCCCCCTGAGCCCCCCCTTGGATACGTGCCTGAGTCAACGCAGCATTTGCTTCAAACGTATTCACAAAATGTTTTCAATTATTTGAATTACTGTCCTCACTTGGTCCGTTTCGTGTTTGAATTAACTACACTTATTATTGCATTTTCTTCTCTGCGTTCTGAACATTAAAATAAATACTGAACATGAAACAACGAATTTTATATTAATATTTAACTACACTCATTATTGCATTTTCTTCTCTGCGTTCTAAATATTAAAACAAATACTTAATATAAAACAACGGATTTTATATTAATATTTCGACTATTACTACCTTCCACTGATGATATATTGCTTATTTCTGTAAGAAGAACATATAACTAAAATCTCATGATTATCAATTTCCCTGATTTACTGCTATTTTTTAATTCACTAACTCACCTCTAACCAATATGGTGTCATCTCACATCGAGTACCCTAATCGACCTACCTGTATGTATCTACCTTGGTTATATATAAGCGGAGATCTGGCAACATGGCCTTCGGTTGCCATGGCAAACGGTGCTGCCATCTGTTATCGAAAAATTACCACAAAATTACCTTTCGTAGGGCCTTAAGGAGAAGGTTTTAAGTTCCAAATTTCAATGACACGTCATTTCAGTTATAAAATATAGATTCCTTAATAAAGTGGTGTTGAATAGGGTATCTGAGTCCTATCTTTGTCTTGTTTTGATCATCATCATCAATATATTTATGGGCATTTTCGAGAAATTTCAGAAACAAAAAGTATGCCTGATCGAGAGTTCCCTGTTCCACAGAATACCCAGTAAGGTGGAGTGAAAATTCTTGCATTTTGACTTGTAATAGCAAAATTATGTTGGCCTTTGCTTAAAAAAAGAAGAGTTTAAAATTTTACTTCGATATCTCGATTCTAAGGCTCACCCCCAATGGCTTTGAAGTGTTGTGGGTATGCAATCCCACAATACATGCAACTTTTAAGCGATTTCTCCAACTGCGAGCATGGATGTGGGGCAAAAACAGTATGTACACGCTACTTTACATATCGTCTTGTTTTTTGGGCCCGTTTCACTCATATTTGTAGGGGTGTGCGGGACAGAATTTTATTGGTCAGGATGGGATTTTTTTTTAATCCCGACATTCGGGACGGGAACAATACTAACAAAGGTAGGTCAAATTCGAGAGCATGCTGTTGGGCAACAGAGATTTCCAACGTTGGATCAACGGGTGGTCGGCCAACAACGTACTGAAAACTAAAAGTATAGATACGTAGTTTGTGTTGTTATACGTAAGTTACGATTAGCTTCAACTTTCATTAACAAAATATTATATTTTCAGTATGTGCTGTGACTGAAATATTAGTAAAGAAACACTGTTACACGCCATTTATTTTTAAAGACAATGCAAATAGCAAGCTTTTTTTTTACATAATCTTTGTAAGTGTGAAAGGGCGTCTCTGTCTGCGATTTAGCTGGGAGAACACGTGTGATGGAGACTTGACCGGAAATGTATTTCGTTGCCTGCCATTTTGCGCATGCGTGTTGGTTTGGCTCCTTCTCCCTACCTTATCCATGCTGGGCATGTAGGAGATGCGCTGGCCAACCAACAATTTTAACAGTGGCCTTCTACCATTTAAAGGCTCAGTTCAGTTTCATCTGCTGTGTTTTTGACCCCACGTGCTTTGTCCTGTTATAGATCTTTAGAGGATTTTCCTGTATCGTTATGAACACGAAGAAGAGGATCGATTTCATAGGCTTCTTGAAAGCGTTGAGGAGGAGCAATGTAATAAAGAGCTTGGAAGGCAATTTGAAAGAGTAAGACGACACCTAGTTTTGACGATGGAAAATGTAAAGCAGAAAAAGAAAGAAAATGCATCCACTATTCACTCTACATGTGCTGTGAACACACAGTATTTTTAATGTATGGAATGTGCAAATGGAAATCTTGCTGACGATGAAGGGAATGTGAAGAAAAGAGGTAAAATAAATTTTAAAAATTGGAGTAGTAAACATAGAAAACATACTACAATTGTAAATACTTCAAACTTATGTAGTTCTCGATTTCATTTATCAATGAAAGTTCTCCTAAAAAGTGTAATTTCATCAAAGATCAGATTGGCCATCCTGATGTCATCCACAATGTGCAGGTACTCAGAGGAAATATTGATTAGCTTCTAGGGCTGCTCAAGCATAGCGGAAGGTATCAAAGAAGCAGGGAGAGATGCAGCAGGTGAATGTGATGGCTGGTGAAGTATATTTGTCAGGTAGCAGTTCCAGTCAGCAGAGAGAGGTGTTCATGAACACAGCTGTTGTAGCTGCATGGTACGGAGTTTAAGATCTCATCGCTGCAGCCACTGTTACTTCAATTTTGGTGGACATCGAGGTAGTTACACCTTAGAGCTCATCATCAGTGGTTAGGGGTCCTGGGTTATCACTCATCTCATCTTCATGATTAGTCTAAACTGGCAGAAATGCGCAGTAAAAGAACCAAATAAAATCAAACCATCATCAGTGGTTGACCGGCAAAACATTAGGAGGGAAAAATGTAGTTTGGGAGTGCACCTACAGGCCAAGTCATGATGAAAAGAGAATTTGACGGGAGAAAAGATAAAACTTTAATGCAGGAAAAAATATGTTGAACTTTTCACCGCCGCACAACTCCCTCCCCCCAGAGGCCCTTCTGAAAGAATCTCTAATAGTAAGGGTGATCTTTTGAGATGTAAAAAAAAGTAAACCATTATATGCAGGAGGTTAATGTACGTATCTCTAAGCAGTTTGTTGTAAACAGGTATGACGACGGGAAGTAATAAGAATCAGTTTCCTTGACTTACTATTTATTCAACACAAACACGTAATTGCAGGTATTACACCCTGTACAAACGTCAAGCCACTACTGCTCGATACCCAGTCCGACGTCAAGCGATCTGTCGTATCAACTGCTAGCACCTCTCCCTTCCCACCTCGCTCGAGCCGCGAGGTATGAGGATCTCTGAGGTCGTCCACTACTCACAGCGACGTTCCTACCTCAATACACTCGAGTACAAAATTATTCAAATGATACAATTGTCATAGCTCCCCTCTCTTAGGAGAAAAATTTCCTTCAAGTGAAATTTTTACAAAATAAAATGCCCATTTATAATTTACACATTGTTATCATATCTACACTCATACTTTGTGTAGTTACAGTTAAACTGGTATACATCACAGTCAAATACACTGGGTATAATCAATACAACAACATCTATGTTAAAGAAAATATAAAAATAGCAAATAAATATAAATAATTTTAAATAATTAAGGATGTAAGTTTCGAGTGAGGGGAGATTTATAGACTTCAGCCATGTGGCAGCGCTAGCGTGCATGGTAGACAAAGATGGTGGTCACACCGCAACAGTACACACAGTGTGTCATATTCGTAGAATTTTCAGCAAAAAATGCAGGCTCGATCAGACTCGAACCTGGGTCTGTGGCATGCCGTGCCATTGCTCTTACACTGAGCTACCTACCCAACCTAGCTTCACCTAATTTTTCGCTGTCGCAGTTTTATCTGCGTGGAAACTTCTCTGCCAGTGCTAGTGCAACGGGATCTGTTGCCTTTGAAATACTGTAGACATCGATTTTGCCTGGTCCTCCCAGCATAGAGAAGTTATTTATTTAAATTAGGCACATGCAGGAGATGTACTCGCAGAATTTTTCAGCGAAAAATGCAGGCTTTACCAGGACTTAAACCCAGAGGTCTGGCCTACTGTACCATTGCTGTACCACTGAGCTACCAAGCCAGCCTGGCCTTGCCTGAGTTTTTACTGTCACTGTTTCACCTGCATTGAATTGTCTATCAGTGCTACTGCATTGGGATCTGTTGCCTTTGAAACACTGTAGATGTCGACGTTGCCTGGATCCTCCCAGCATAGAGAAGATATTTCTTTAAATTAGGTACAGTCATGTTAGAAAAGTCTGTCGCATGGAATTTTTCTAAGTCCAACGTCTTACGAAATTATGTTGGTAGCTCTGAAACAAGGAAGTGTTGTGAAATATACGATCTTCCAATCAGAGTGAAGTTCGATTCGAAGGAGCAGGAAGCGTAACTCACGGTCTTGTCCACAGGAAGTTCAACCAATGCAGCATTTTCAAACATGAAATAACGTCCCCATTGGTTAAATATTGTTTCAATAATGCAAATCAGCAGAAAGATTGCAAAAAGTTTACTTTGTCACTTTAATTGCCTTTAATCGTTTCAAATTACTATTAAATTCTCCCAATTATAATTCACGAACTTAATATATCTATTCATGCATGTGTTTTCCAATAATATGTCACTCATTAGAACAATTTTCACATTGTTTTCACTACGTGAGATGACATTTCATTTCCATTTACGATAAAATACTGGTTTGGGTGTAATAACAGTTTCCATTAATTAATTTAGAGATGCATTTTTATTTATTGAGTTAATGATTAAGATAATTCGTTATTTTTCGCGAAAAGAGGGAACCACAGCTGAAAGAATATATACAAATTGCATTATTGAGGTCAAGAGTTCTTTTTAACATCACTTTTTGCACACATAGCCTAATCACGACTCTGGATACATTTAAATTGGAATCTGAAACCTTATGCGACCTGACTGGAAGTCGGAAAAGGACACACTGATTACAAGACGTAGATACATTACCACTATGGTCTGGCGAACGCCAATAATAATGAGGGGTGACGGAAAGTAGAAAATAAATAGTATTTTTGGAGGTATTTAATGTTATATTTATGCACATACAAACCTAAGAAAATATTTAGTTTGATACCTGTGTGTGGGAGGTGGGGAAGGGGGAAAAGAGAGGAACAGAAAAATATTGGGAGAGATAGGGTGAAGAGGTGATTGTAGAAAATGTTTTATTTGACATTCAGTAATAAAAACAATCAAATCAATAATGATTATCTTATAAATACCATATTTCATATAAATTTGTTTTAGAAATGGGGGCAGGGAGCTGTTTGTTTAAGTTCAGTGCAGGATAACAACTGGAGACACATAGTGGTTCGTATCTCACTTTAAACTGTAGGTCCAGGCCTGATTAGACTATCTGTGCATAAAGTGGACTTAGAATTCAGTAGGAAAATAACGTCGATCTAGTATTTTGGATTTTAGATGCGTTGAGACCACTAAAATTTCCAATTCTATAATAAGAAACCTGTCCTCATATTACCATTTTGAAAGGGAGAGAGTTAATTGTATAATCTTTTGTTGTTAATTTCAAAGAAGACTAATTCAAATAGTAACAATGAGAACGAATGAAGCTTACAAAAAGTTTTTGCCACCATGGGGATTTGAACGTACGACCATTAGAGTGACAACCCAGTGCGATAACCACTACCCCATGAGTTCGTTCCTTCATACAGCATGATTATAAGTTAAGACCAATTTGTTCAATGTGAATTAGAAATATAATCTCCACCCGTCTCTTTATAAACAACACACCCAAACGCTCCTTTGTAGCAAATGAAATAAAGGTGGTATGAATGTCACAAAACATTTAATCAAAATCTACTATATTTACGAAGCAATCGTTTTACATGGAGAGGTTACAGCTTCGAAAATTGAGGTTGTGGTTTGACTGTAATTGTAGGATACCCCATTGGTATACCAAGGCTCTAGTGTGCACTAGATTGGTTCATTTGTAGTGACGTGCTCAGGAATTTGTAAAGAGGTATGTGAATATAAAAATGTGTTAATGCTTATTACAGTGAACTCATATTTTAATATCTCTCTGTCCATCTCATTATCTCACTTAGGAACTAATTAGTATTTCAGGAGTCATACTGAAAAAAAGCTCACGTGACAATGGCGAGAAATTAGATCTACGGAAGGAATAGTTTTCATATTTTAAAACCTCGAAGGGCTTTGGGCTATCTCCCGACTGTCAGTCTCCCTTCCACAATCCTAGAGGCGTGGAGATCTTCAACTGGCAACGAGGTGACGTTGGTCAGCATGTCGAACCCTCAGCCGCTATAGAACATATCTGAAACCAGGTTACACCAGTCACTCATAGCTCCCCAATTTCCTCACTATGGTGGGTTGCCACCGGTCCTATACACATAACAGGTAGAGAACCCAGGACGACTCGAATCCATGCCGTTCCGTTGCAGTCGGAGTCCAAAGCACAGAGTCTTAGACCGCACCGCTACGGAAGAGGAGGAGAGTTTTCATATTTTGTTTCTTATAAATGTCGACAATACATTAAATCTATTAGGAACCAAAAATTAGTTGAAAAAATAGCCGGTTCTATAAGAGATTCGAACCTTCGACCATTACTCAACTAGGCGGCTATTTTTAACAATTTCCCATTTTCTCACTCAATGACCTTGGTTGAACGTTTGTCTTAAGAGTCGTTAGCAATCTTGTAAACCTTATTAACCTATCCGCTGTCTATCACGAATTTATTTTACAACCTGGATGTAATTTTGATGTCTGCAATTTAGAACTTGACTTTCGTGGTAAGTAATTCTCTACCATCTACTATAATAAATAAATCAAAGTCTACATATCTCATATTTTGTAAATGCGAAATGTCATTGTTAAATGTTACAAACGATTTCTCATTCCACCGTTCGTTCCAGATTTAGCCACAGCCACCACGTATTTGCATTCTGGAAACCAGCGTGAAACGTGTTTCCCACATTTACAAGGTCAGGTGAACCCTTATCAGTTGTATTGAATGCCTGTGAACATGTTACTTCGTAAGTCATGGTACTGTAGTAGATTTCTTTCCCTTTCCCTTTTACGACGACGAATCAATCACAGAAAAGCAGACTGTCTAGTAAATTGCATGCCATGCATTCTTTCGAGCTTCTAGGTATTGGAAAGTGAAATAAAAAAAAGTATGTAACATTAATTCATAATGGATGACTTCTTTGGGTATTATTTCGTGACTCTTTTCTACTTACTTCTCTGAAACTTTTGTCTACTGTTTTCAGTAGATCAATAGGTGTTTTGAAACATCTCCTGTGTTCAGATTTTCAAAAAGATATAAATACAAAAAATAATAAGGGTGAATGATATTAATATTTACAGCCAAAATATTAAGCTTAACATATTATACACTATACTGAATAAATTATTTTCACTTGCAGTTTCTCTACTGTACTGGTGTTTTGAAACATCTATGATAAGATTTTTTAAATTTGAATTACAATTTGTGTGCATCAAAACTTAGGGTATTATGCACCTGTCATGCTATACGGGGCCCAGCCCTTTATCATGACAAAAATAAAAGTGTGTCTGAAAACTAAAATATCCTTACCTGGGTTAAAAGCTGAGGCTGTAAAGGGACAGTAAGCACAAACAAGGACAACACACAGGACAACACACACAAAGTCCTACGAAGATTATATGAACAGTAGGTCCAATCACCAGAGCCTCGTTATTCTGCAAAATGCAGTTCAGGTGTACTACATGGAAGTGATGTTTGTTTAGATTTTAAATAGATATAAAAACAAATTGTTAATCAGGAGGAATAAAAAGTTATATTTACAGCTATCATGCTGAGCTAAACACACTACAAGTGTGTAAGGGATGACCTTACACAAAGTACACCCAATTGTTGCTTCCACGTAGTACTCCCTGGACTTCAGTTTGCAGACGAATGAGGATGTGGCGACTGGCCCCATGTCCTGTATAATTTTCTGTGTTGTCCTGTGTTTGGTCCTTCTGGGTGCTGAGTGCCTCTTTACAGCGTCAGCTTTTAACCGAATTCAAAATATTTTAATATTTTAATTACAACACGACGTTACAGTTATGTTATTTTAGTTCTGGTAAGGGGCTGGACCCCGTATAAAGTGACAGGTGCAAAATAGCCTAAGTGCTGACGCATCCAAAATTTTGAATTCAAATTCAAACACACTACATGCAACATTACATGTAGTAGTGAAGAGAATATTTCACTTGTAGTTCCTCAACTGTAATTACACATTAGGCCTACTGAAAGTGTTCAGTAGGAAATCATTGATTTTGAGTAGCTTTCTACTGTAAACAGTAGAAAATACGTAGGTTTATAACAACGATGAGAATGAAACAGAGGTAAAAACAATGATAATGAAATGCAGAAGCGACCTGGAGCAAAAAGGAACGTAGAATGTCTGGCAGCGATACGCAAGAGTTGATCAAGCGATTGTAGCATCAAATTTAGCTTAGAGCTCATAATTGATATTTCTACATGAGCTCAACATACAAGTTACATACAATGAGAGAATTGAATTGAGTTTACGTCTCACGTGATATGAGTCGAAACTATTGTTGCATATTGAACTGTGAAGTGGATCAATATTCAATTTGATTAATTCGATATGGTGAGATTTTGTAACGAGATGTGCCGAATGGCTGACAGTATAATAAATTATGGACACATTGATTTGAGTTAATATATTTGAACAATCTTATAACGTGCGATTTTGCATGAATTTTATTACTTGAATCTACATCACTTCATTGCAAATGCTACAAGGCATTTTATGGGGTGTAAAATTCTGTGTTCGATTCCCCGTTCGGTTAACCCTGTGATTTTTCTTCTTTATTAAACCGAAAAATTATTTATTGCATTTTACTTATTACGAAAACTTGAATATTATTTTCTTTGCGAAATGTAGAGAAATATTGTTTTCCATGTTTTTTACAAGAATACAACTATGCATGGTGAACAAAAAATAATGTAAAATAAATACTATTCACAAAATGTCAATAGTATTTATTTGTATCGTTTCTTGATAATTTTCCCTAAAATAAAAATGTATAACTCTCGCTGTACATGGCATTTCGTCGAATATAAAACATGGATAATTTTTTATGCAAATATTTGTAAAATGATGACAAGAACAAAAACATATTCTGAAAAATTATTTTCAAAAATAACATTGAAAAATCATTGCAAAGGAGTGTTATTTTTTAAAAGTATATAACATTGTTGTTTCTTTAAATTATTAATTAAATACAATATTTAGTTGTTCAATATAATAATAGGGGTAATCGAACAGAAGTCAAACCTATAATCTTCGGTGTGTGATACTGATATCCTATTACCAAACCACTCTACCATCTCAAAAAAAATTGAAGTTTCTTTCTCGGAAATTACTGGCTAGTGCACGCTGGAACCTTGCCATACCAATATCTACCCTACCACTAAAAGAAGCCACGTCACAACCTCAATTTTCGAAGCTGTAACCTCTCCATGTAAAACGACTGCGTTGTAAATATAGTAGATTTTGATTAAATGTTTTGTGACATTCATTCCACCTTTATTTCATTTTCTACAAAGGAGCGTTTGGGTGTGTTGTTTATAAAGAGACGGGTGGGGATTACGTTTCTAATTCACATTGAACGAATTAGTCTTAACTTATAATCATGCTGTATGAAGGAACGAACTCATGGGGTAGTAGTTATCGCACTGGGTTGTCACTCTAATGGTCGTACGTTCAAATCCCCATGGTGGCAAAAACTTTTTGTAAGCTTCATTCGTTCCCGTTGTTACTATTTGAATTAGTCTTCTTTGAAATTAACAACGAAAGATTATACAATTAACTCTCTCCCTTTCAAAATGGTAATATGAGGACAGGTTTCTTATTATAGAATTGGAAATTTTAGTGGTCTCAACGCATCTAAAATCCAAAATACTAGATCGACGTTATTTTCCTACTGAATTCTAAGTCCACTTTATGCACAGATAGTCTAATCAGGCCTGGACCTACAGTTTAAAGTGAGATACGAACCACTATGTGTCTCCACTTGTTATCCTGAACTGAACGTAAAACAAACAGCTCCCCGCCCCCATTTTTAAAACAAATTTACATTAAATATGGTATTAATAAGATAATCATTATTGATTTGATTGTTTTTATTACTGAATGTCAAATAAAACATTTTCTACAATCACCTCTTCGCCCTATCTCTCCCAATATTTTTCTGTTCCTCTCTTTTCCCCCTTCCCCACCTCCCACACACAGGTATCAAACTAAATATTTTCTTAGGTTTGTATGTGCATAAATATAACATTAAATACCTCCAAAAATACTATTTATTTTCTACTTTCCGTCACCCCTCATTATTATTGGCGTTCGCCAGACCATAGTGGTAAAGTATCTACGTCTTGTAATCAGTGTGTCCTTTTCCGACTTCCAGTCAGGTCGCATAAGGTTTCAGATTCCAATTTAAATGTATCCAGAGTCGTGATTAGCCTAAGTGTGCAAAAAGTGATGTTAAAAAGAACTCTTGACCTCAATAATGCAATTTGTGTATTTTCTTTCAGCTGTGGTTCCCTCTTTTCGCGAAAAATAACGAATTAACCTAAACATTAACTCAATAAATAAAAATGAATCTCTAAATTAATTAATGAAAACTGTTATTACACCCAAACCACTATTTTATCATAAATGGAAATGAAATGTCATCTCACGTAGTGAAAACAATGTGAAAATTGTTCTAATGAGTGATATATGATTGGCAAACACATACATGAACACATATATTATGTTCGTGAATTATAATTGGGAGAATTTAATAGTAATTTGAAACGATTAAAGGCAATTAAAGCGACAAAGTAAACTTTTGCGCAATCTTTCTGCTGATTTGCGTTATTAAAAGAATATTTAACCAATGGGGACATTATGTTTGAAAATGCTGCATTGGTTTAACTTCCTGTGGACAAGACCGTGAGTCACGCCTCCTGCTTCTTCGAATCGAACTTCACTCTGATTGGAAGATCATATATTTCACAACACACTCTTGTTTCAGAGCTACCAACATAATTTCGTAAGACGTTGGACTTAGAAAAATTCCATGCGACAGATTTTTCTAACATAACTGTACACACAGATGTACTCGTAGATTTTTTTTGTATGTGACATTTTCGAGTGTAAAATGCACGCTAGCACATTTTCGCGAATAGTCAAAAGTGGCAGAAATGTGAAATAAAATAAATGAAACCAAATCAAAACATCTACGTTTGTTACTCTGCCTATGAATTTTATCAATATTCTTCTGTAGTACTACATTTTGAAGGAATCTACACTTCTTCTTCTTTTCAGCGTCAGTCACTGCCCATATGTCGCATCCATGTTGCTGTGCTCCAGACAAATGCCTTTAGGAATAGCTTCCTTGTAGCCAAATATATATCCCTGAAGGTCGGTAATGGTTTATTCTGGTATATCTTCTACTTGCCTTTGCTACCCTACTTCTTCCATCGTGCTCACTATTTTGATAAGACCTGCTTTATTTTTGCTTAGGAATGCTAAGCCATCTGCTATATATTTCTATATTATAAATTATATATCTTATAATTTAGTGCATTATTCTGTCATTTTCTTGTAATTTTTATGGATTTAAGCATATAATCTCCATTCTGTACTTTTTGTAAAGTTAGTATCTAAATAAATCAAAATATCTATGGAAAAGTTGGGTTCATCTGGTAACATACATTTATTAAGAAGATGAATGAACCATTTGAAACTTTACAATGGGTCGGTAGAATAGTATCAGTTATCAATATCATTAAATGTTACTAACTAACTAACTCTCTAGCCTTCTTAAACCCGAAGGTTCATGGCTGCAGCAACACAGGCCTTCCATCTGTCCCTATCTTGAACAAGATCTATATACTCTTTTCCATCCCTGCCGATTCACTTTAGGTCCATCTCAACGTTGTCCCTCCATCTTCGTCTTGGCCTTCCTACAGGTCTCTTACTGTTCAGACGAATTGTCATTCTTATTAAGCTTGTTGCCATGCAGTGTGCGCATGCGCAGTGTGAGTCCGAGTAGAGTCGTGAGACGACATACGTGTGTTGTACGCCTCGTCATATTCGTGTACATTTGTGTGGAACCCTTCATTATATTTGGTGTTACTTACGTGCTTCATGTTATTAAAGTATATGTTAATCTACATATATGTTTAATTTGTACCAGAGTGAAACTGACATACGCGAAACCACACACCCAGGAACTAGGAAGCTATTCATGGTCCTCCGGGCCGGATAAATGGTTGATTCGATTCGTTACGGCCCGGTCATCCATTGTGTTCCCGCTGAGAAAGTGCGCCTTACTAACGGCTTTGTGTTTGAGCTTCGAGAGACAGTGTTTTTGTGCTTACCAGCAATTCTGTGCATCGTATCCTTGCCGGGTGTGACTGTGATCTTCGTGTATGTACTTTACGTGTTTTGAGACTTAAATATGGAGCAAATACTTTCAAACAAACGTCTCCTCAAACGTGACGTCACACGTTTAGAGAAGAAATTGGCGGCAGATGATCTCACCGAAGGTAATGTTTTAGTGTACATAGACAAAGCATTACAACTGACAGAAGACACTCAAAAACTGATCCGTGAAATCTCTGAAAAGTGCACCGACGAACAGTTTGAGCAGTATGATGAGGAAATTGGTTCAGTGCAGGACAGGCTCGACGAAGCATTGGCCAAGTTATACATCGCGAAAAAACAGCAAACTACCGTGACCGTGACCGAGACAAAGACAGTGAGTGATGTGCGTCTACCAAGATTGGATTTGCCTACTTTTACAGGAAATCTGCAGCAGTGGCTTTCTTTTAGAGACTTGTTCGTGGCGTCCGTACACAACAACGCGTCACTTTCGCCCACTCAAAAACTGCAGTATTTGAAATCGAGCGTCCGTGGTGAACCCGCGTTATTGTTACAGTCTATAGCGATAACCGATTCGAATTACAAAGAAGCATGGGACATTCTGACTAACAGATATGAACAGAAACACGCGCTAGTGAACGACGCAATTAAGCGGCTTGTGTCCCAACCCTCATTACAAACTGAGTCTGCTGTCGGCTTACGCAAGCTGGTTGACGTGACGACAGAATGTGTTCGAGTTTTACGTGTGTTGGACATTCCAGTGCAGCATTGGGACGCTATCCTAGTGTTTCATACCGTGGAGAAATTGGACAGTACTTCGAGGCAACAATGGGAGCTGAGCGTGTCGTCCGAGCAACTTCCTACTTTCGAACAGCTGAGCGGCTTTCTGGACAACAGAGCGAGAGCGCTCGCAGCATCTGCATCTTCCAAGGACCCGAAACCAGGATCCCAAAGAAAACCCCCCACCCCCCACAGTGAACCCAGTGCTAGAAGAAGTGCTAATTCATTTCACGTGTCGTCATCTTGCCCTATGTGTCGAGAATCGCATTTTTTGAGTAAATGTGAAGAATATATGAGCCTATCTGTGCCAGAGAGGGAAGTGTTTGTGAAATCGAAAGGCTTGTGTTTCAACTGCCTTGATAATTCCCATTTTGTGGATAGGTGTAAATCAGGCTCGTGTAGGTCTTGTGGTAAGTCTCACCACACGTCTATCCATCGTGAAACTTCGCAAAGAGCTAAGGTAAGTGGAAACGTGGCAACGCCGCAAGTGGTGTCGCACATAACAGCTGATACGCAGTGTGACGCAACGCGTGTCTTGTTACCGACTGCTGTTGTGAGAGTAAAGGATAAACAAAATCAGCTTCACTCCCTGCGAGCACTTTTGGATAGTGCTATACGGCGCACGCTTTTAGAAGGAACATGAGTTCGGCCAATACCCAGCCAGTGCTACTGCGCTGTTGCCAAACTAACTGCTAGCGCAAGGGAAGAACAGCAAATTCGCGATGTGTCCATTATTTTGATAATGCATGCACAGTATATATGTGTACAGTGAAATAATATAGTGAATATTTCTACACAGGATTATAATATCATATCACTGTAGCATATACGAGAAACCCATACCTGAAAGAAGCTTGGAGGTATTTATTCATTACCGCTCTCGTCGTCTTCCTCGGTCTCCGTGTCACTGATTTCACTCATTTCCGAGACACTCTCCTGGAGGTTAATGATTAGCTTTTGCACCCTTGGTGCCTGTACTATTGGTGCTAGATTTTGAGAGTGACATTATTTAAAATTAAAATAACACACGGAACACCACTATTGCACGAAAGGGCTGTATTTAATATTTTCACAAACTGTTCTTTGTGACGCACGAGTGAACTATAAGCGAATAATTTTACACCGGCCTTGCTAGGAAAACGCTGAACTCAAACTCGCCCAGACTTTCAATGTTCGAGAACGCCCAGGACAATGAAGTGTCATTGTTTATATCGAGGCGAATTTAACACCCACAGTTTTCCCTAGACACAACAACTCAGCTGCGTCAACACGGTGGCAACGAAAAAAACAGGCTGAAGGAAATGGAAAGGTGATGTTTCCCTTGTTTCTTCAAGGAACGATAACTCCGGCTGTATGCGTCGGAAATTCATGGGATTTGGACAGACAGGTTCAAAATGTCTTCCCCATCTTATGATGAACCTTAAAGTGACGTGTTTTATGGAAACTTCTTGCGCGCAACAAAAATACAGAACACGGCGTTTAACTCGCGCGCCGCGGTCTCCTAACTGTACAACGTTGCACTCCTCCCATTTGTTGATCGCCACGCACACCCTCTGCGTGGCCCCGCCCGATATCGCTTCTAAAAGCGTGCGTCGTATAGTGAAAAGTCATTTTTGAGCGAGAACGCAGCCCAATTATTAGGCTTGAAACGTAAAAAAGTGTTCGTGTCGGTTACTGGAATTTCGGGTGTAAATGCCGGCAATTCACACTCTACTGTTGATTTGAACATACTCTCTAAAAACGGGGACAGATCCTATCATTGCTCGCCCTTAATTGTGAAGAAAATATCCAACACAGTGCCACAAGCGTGTGTACCAAACACACTGAGTTTTAAACATTTACGAAACCTTGAACTTGCCGATCCTTCATATCACAAACCTGACACTATTCAGTTGCTTATCGGGGCTGATCTTTTCCCATTGTTACTAATGAGTGGAAGAAGAGAGGGGAGAATGAATGAACCCGTGGCTATTCAAACCCGCTTGGGATGGGTTGTTTGTGGCAAAACTCCTCAACAAAGACCTCAACAATCTCTGTCTTCTTATCACATTGTTGTACAAGAAAATGATCTGAACGAAACTCTGAATAAGTTTTTTGAATCTGAGGAGATTCCTAAATTACGAGTGCCGAGTCAAGAAGAACAATTGTGCGAGGAACATTTCGTACGAACACATTATCGCGAGGATGATGGTCGGTACGTCGTACGCTTACCATTTAAGGTCAACCGCGACGAGTTAGGTTATTCAAAAGATAAGGCGATGAAATGTTTGCTTAGTCAAGAGCGTAGGCTTCGAGTTGATAGCCAGAGACTAGAACAATACCAGTCATTCATGCAAGAGTACATTGCGTTGAATCATATGACACCAGTGGCGGACTGTGAACCACCCAGCACCCCCGCTGATTCTTATTTCATTCCGCATCATTCTATAACAAAGGAGACAAGCACAAGTACGAAACTGAGAGTAGTTTTTAATGGATCGAGTAAAACTAGCACAGGCGTGTCCTTGAATGACGTGTTAATGAATGGAGGTAAACAACAGCCAGAGTTACTATCCATTTTGTTACGTTTTCGTGGCCATCTTATTGCATTGACGAGTGATGTTCGTATGATGTATCGCCAGATAAAGGTGGATCTTCAGGACAGAGACTACCAATTAATTTTGTGGAGAGAATCCCCCAATCAACCTGTGATTGTTTATCGTTTAAATACGCTCACGTATGGCACGGCACCAGCTGCTTTTCTTGCTACGAGAGTGTTACGTCAGTTAGCAGACGATGAAGGTGAAAATTACCCGATTGCAGCAGAAGTCTTAAAGAAACAGTTTTATATGGACGATTTGTGCAGTGGAGCTGACAGTGTTCCAGAAGCAATAGAGATGCAGCAACAATTGACACAATTGTTGAGAAAGGGTGGATTTGAGTTGCATAAGTGGACGTCAAATCATACTGACGTGTTGAACAGTATTCCCGAGCATTTGCGAGAGAAACCTACAATATCTTCCATCCATAACAGCGAATTCATAAGAACTCTTGGCCTTGTGTGGCACCCGGATACTGATAATTTGAGTTTCATCATTAACCCACCTAGTGAACACACTGTATTAACCAAAAGGTTGTTGTTGTCTGAGGTAGCTCGCATATTTGATCCACTCGGATTACTAGCCCCAGTCACTATGTTAGCTAAAATATTAATTCAATCACTGTGGAAGGAACAGTTAAATTGGGATGAACCTATTCCTAGTGACATAAGAGAAATATGGGAAAGACATTGTGCTGAATTATATGTGTTACAGAGCATACAGTTGCCACGATGCTTAAAATGTAGAGAACCAACTTTGTGTCAACTGATTGGTTTTTGTGATGCCAGTGAGAAAGGTACATGTGCTATTGTGTATCTACGAACAGTATATGATGACGACGCTGTTACAGTCAGATTGTTAGTTTCGAAAACAAAGCTTGCACCCATAAAACCTGTAACATTGCCACGTTTAGAGTTATGTGCTGCTGTGTTGTTAGCCAAATTGATTAGTGTTGTGCAGTCATCATTGTCATTGCATATAGACGATATTTTCCTTTGGTCTGATTCACAGATCACCCTATGTTGGATTAAATCAGATCCATCCAGATGGAGTACATTTCTTTCGAACAGAGTTTCACTCATTCATGAACTGACGAATCCTCAACAGTGGTTTCATGTGCGTTCGAAAGAAAACCCTGCAGACATTGGTTCTCGTGGTGCTTTACCTACACAGTTGTGTGAATCTCATTTATGGTGGAATGGTCCATCATTTCTTTATTTGCCTGAGTTGCCTATGCATGAATCATCTACAGTGGAAAGTGAAGAAATAAAAAGGGAGGAAAGAAAAACAAGGATTCGTGTGCTGTTGACTACAACCTTTGACACTAAGGAGTTATTGCAGAGATTCTCATCATTCTTGAGATTAATACGTGTTACTGCTTGGATGTTTAGATTCATAAGCAACTGTAGAGCGCCTTCCATGCAGCGAATCGAGCAAACGTTGACAACCGAAGAGTTATCAGCTGGGACTGAGTTTTGGGTCAAGGTCACCCAACGTGAAGCGTATGAGAGCGAGGTTAACTGTTTACAAACAGAACAGGAGCTCCCCTCATCCAGTACACTTCTATCGTTGAGTCCATTCATTGACAAAAATTCTGTGCTACGAGTAGGTGGGCGTTTACATAATGCTGATGTGTCTTCAGATAAGAAACACCCTATAGTGTTGATAAAGAAAGACAACGTACCCACATTGAAGTGGAAATTAGGTAGAGTTATCGAAACTCACAAAGGACAAGATGGTTTGGTAAGAGTTGCAACTGTTAAAACTAAAGACGGTGAACTAAAGAGGCCTATTATGAAGCTTGCACCTCTACCAATTGAGAAAGTGTAAATATGAAACCAGAAAGAAAATTTGTGTTTATTGTAATCTATGTATTCAAGTGTAATATGTTATATTGTAAAAGGTAATAATTATTGTGTATTCTAATTTTGGAAGCTGATCTTCCAAGAGGGGCCGTGATGTTCAGACGAATTGTCATTCTTATTAAGCTTGTTGCCATGCAGTGTGCGCATGCGCAGTGTGAGTCCGAGTAGAGTCGTGAGACGACATACATGTGTTGTACGCCTCGTCATATCCGTGTACATTTGTGTGGAACCCTTCATTATATTTGGTGTTACTTATGTGCTTCATGTTATTAAAGTATATGTTAATCTACATATATGTTTAATTTGTACCAGAGTGAAACTGACATACGCGAAACCACACACCCAGGAACTAGGAAGCTATTCACTTACCATCTGGTTTCCCAACAAGAATCCTGTAAACTCCTCTTTCCTCTCCCATTCGTGCCACATGGCCTGCCCACCTAAGTCTTCTTGATTTAGTTATTCTAATAATATCTGGACATGAATACAAATTATGTAGTTCTAAATTATGTAACCTTCTCCACTCACCTGTCTCCTCATCCCTTTTAGGTCCAAAGATTTTCCTAAGGATCTTATTTTCAAATACTCTCAATTTATGTTCCTCTTTCAATGTAAGGGACCAAGTTTCACACCCATATAATACTACAGGCAAAATTACTGTTTTGTATATTTTAACTTTTAGTTTCTTAGATATTAAACGAGAAGACAAAAGTTTATGAAGAGAGAAGTAACATGCATTTCCTGAATTAAGCCTACTTTTTATTTCCTCTTTAATATAATTTTCATTTGTTAATATTACTCCTAAGTATTTGAATTTGGAAACTGGTTCAAACGAGTTGTTATCAATAATTAGATTTTGATTATTACCTAACACTTGGTTTCGGCCTGTAAGCATATATTTAGTTTTCTCTTTGTTAACTTCCAAACCTATCTCTTTAGCAGTTTTGAAAAATATTTTAGCATTATTCTTAATCGTATTTTTTATCATCCCCCAGTAAGTCTACATCATCTGCATATGCTAACAACTGAGTCACACCATTTAATTTTAGTCCTTCTTTAGTTTCTTTTTCTTTCCTAACAGCATATTTTAACGCAAAATTAAAGATCAATGGAGATAATGCATCTCCTTGTTTTAACCCATCATGAATTGCAAATTTGTCAGACACATTAATACCCACACGAATTTTACTTTCTGTTTCACAGGTGCATACTTTTATCATACTAACAAGCTTCTTAGGTATTCCAAACTCTACTAATATATTATATAATTTATTTCTTTTGACCGAATCATATGCTTTTTTGAAATTAATGAATAGCTGATGGACATTTTGATTATATTCCCACTTTTTTTCAAGTGTCTGTCTGATGTGAAAAATTTGATCTGTAGTTGATCTGTTACGTTTAAATCCACATTGATAATCACCTATAATTTCATTAGCATATGGGGTTAGTCTTGTTAAAAGAATGTTAGACAATATTTTGTATGTTGTTGAGAGTAGAGAAATTCCACGGTAATTATTGCAGTTCATTTTATCACCTTTTTTAAACACAGGAACAATTATGGATTCTTTCCACTGTTGAGGGATTTCTTCTTTATTCCATATTAAACAAATTAATTTACGAATTTGACATATTAATTAATTTCCACCATATTTAATTAACTCAGCTGGTATTAAATCAATGCCAGGTGCTTTGTTATTCTTAAGCCTTTTAATAGCATCTTTAACTTCAGTCAAGTTAGGTTCTGGAACTAAAGGTTCTGCTGTGTGTACTTCATTTACTTCTGATTTACCTCCTACATGGACATTTAAAAGGTCATTAAAGTAGTTCTTCCATCTATTTAGAATATTGCTTGGGTCAGCTAGAAAATCACCGTATTTATCTTTTATCAAGTTTACTTTAGGTTGCCACCCCTTTCTAAATTCATTTACACCTTTATATAAATCTCTGATATTTTTATTCTTGCTGTTTGTTTCAATTTCGTTAATTTTGCTTTTCAAGTAATCTCTTTTTTTACTTCTAAACATGCGGTTAACTTCTCGCTTTATTCTATTATAATTGTTTAGATTTGTATCATCCGAGTTATTTAACCACCTAAGTCTAGCCTGATTTCTTATTTCTGTTAGATTATGACATTCATTATCAAACCATGGCTTACTTTTTGTTGGTTTATGGTATCCTATACTTTCTTTAGCTGCTGATTCTATTGCATTACGTATGTGCTCCAAATTCTTATTTACGTCTGTTTCATTTATATTTTCATCATCATTTAAATCCTGCAAAACCTCAAATCTATTTGACAGTTTAATTTGGTAATCTTTCTTAATTCTTTCATCAGCAAACTTTCCTGTATCAAATTTTATAACTTTAAGATTTTGTTGCTTATGATTTATCACTGAGAGTCTTTCTCTTAATTTAGCAATTACTAAATAATGGTCACTGGCACAGTCAGCACCTCTATGTGTACGAACATCAATTATACTAGTATGCCTTCTCTTATCAATGAGAATATGATCTATCTGATTATGAGTTTTACCATCTGGAGAAGACCAGGTATATTTATGGATATCTTTATGTTTAAAAGTGGTACTTTTCACAATTAAATTCTTTGAGGTTGCAAAAGTAATCAATCTTATACCATTATCATTACTTAATTCATGAAGACTTTCTTTACCAATCGTGGGTTTAAATGTATCTTCTTTGCCAATCTGTGCATTACAGTCACCTAACAGAATTTTCATATCATACTGAGAAAATTTATCAAACACCTGTTCTAACTCTGTATAAAAATCATCTTTAGTATTATCATCTTTATCTTCCGTTGGTGCATGTATGTTTATTAAAATAATTTTACACCACCTACCCTGTAAAACTGCATATGATATCCTATCATTAATAAATTCTACTGTTTTAAGAGCCGAGATAATTCTATTATTTATGAAAAAGCCTGTTCCAAAATTATGATTTTCAGTACCACCATAGAAAAAAGTATAATTTTTAGTTTTACAATTCCCTTCTCCTGGCCACCTAACTTCCTGGACAGCTACTACATCTAATTTATACTTAACTATCTCATTAACTGTACACTGAAATGCCCCAGGCCGGTAAAGGCTCAGAACATTCCAGGTGCCTAATTTAATATCCTTATTCCTAACGTAGATTGTAATGACCCCGAGTTTGCCATTACTTCGTGGTTTTATATTATTATTATTATTAGTATTATACAGTTAATAATTCATATATATATATTCATAAATATGGCCGCCTTTATAATCAATACACATATCTACAAGTATGAATAGCGGCAAATTTAAGCCATTTACATAGTTTCAACATTAATCGTTTCATTTGCTTTTAAATGTTCTAAGGAGTGTTATAAGTTTCATTTTAATCAAGTTAATGAAGCCTAAGTTAATAATTTCTGCGTTAAATTCCTTATATCTATTTGTTGTTTCATGTTTCTGGCCAGCGCCGTTCGTTTCTCTTATATTTTGAAAGCCATTGTTGATGTATTTAAACTCTTGTGGGGTGAGAAGATCACGTGCTTTTCATTGCATTGTTGCCACCACATACCTAAATTCACTGTGCCAGATTACTGTACTTTTCTAATATATTACTGTTGGCTTTTATAGAACTTCCTAGTATTAAAAGGTTATTGTGTCTGGTAACACTGTGTAACGGAGGAGGTGTTTTCGCCTTCCAGGAAAACGGTTAGTAGTCATGCGGAGAGATTCGAAGTAGCAAGAGGTGCTTCGCGTTACGGAAAAGATAGGCTTACGCATCTCGTGCTGTACCGTTCAAAAGTATTTGAATTGTAATTTTCGTATTACATTATATACGTGCGTGTCTATAATAAACGTAAAGTTGAGCATATTGCGTTTTTTTTCTTTATTTCGAAAGTGTATTTCGTACTTGTGGATACCTGCATCAGGAGGACAACCTCGTGGGTTGTCATTGTTGGACTTCACCTGTGGATCCAAGGGGAAGGAACGCAGTAACTCAGCCCGATCCCTGGGATTATCCAGCATGCTCTGCTGAGCTTATAAGGTAAGTGTACTTGTGAAGTGCACCGCTAAGCGGGACGTAGCAAGTTTTTGGCGCCACATCGCGGGGCTCGTGAAGAGTGAAGATTGTCCTTTCTCCCATTGTGTGAAGTGTTTTCCAGTGGTCCCGAGTGTTTTGTGTCCTCCCAAAATTTATACCACTTTCCCAGAAGATGGATAGGAAGAACCTAAGGAGCCAATCACGCAGCGTATTACAGGAGACGACAGCGGCGTGTTGCAGCACTACTTGGACAGAAGAATCTGGATACCGATGTCAAAATTGTGACAGGTTATTCCACACTGGGTGTGTAGCCCGAGCAGAGACTGTGGTCGGCGAGAATGACAAGGAGTTGCTGTGTCAAACGTGCTTTGAACAGAGGATGCGGCCGGTGGAACCTGTGCTAGGCACCGTGTCAGTGATCCCGGATTGGATAAAGGCCGTGATGGAGAGACAGGATCAGATGATTGCTGCCATTGCTGAAAAGGAACGTGAGCGGGAAGAGACCAGGTTAGCTCAGGAACGTGAGCGGGAAGAGACCAGGTTAGCTCAGGAACCTGAGCGGGAAGAGACCAGGTTAGCCCAGGAACGTGAGCGGGAAGAAAGAGACCGGCAACGACAAGAACAATTCGTCAGCGCTATGGAACAGAAGGAACGTGAGCGGGAAGAGACCAGGTTAGCCCAGGAACGTGAGCGGGAAGAAAGAGACCGGCAACGACAAGAACAGTTCGTCAGCGCTATGGAACAGAAGGAACGTGAGCGGGAAGAGACCAGGTTAGCTCAGGAACGTGAGCGGGAAGAGACCAGGTTAGCCCAGGAACGTGAGCGGGAAGAGAGAGACCGGCAACGACAAGAACAGTTCGTCACCGCATTATCGGAAAAACAAAGGGAGAGTAATGAACAGATTGCGGGAAAGTTTGGTGACATTATGCAACAACTAAGTGCTCTTCCTATTCAAATACAGCTTACATCTGAACGTATTGGGCAAGTCGCAGAAGCACAACAGGGTCTAGCGTCCAAGCAGACTGTCCTTGAGTCCGATGTAGGCATGTTGAAGGATCAAGTGACCGAACTTTCGCAGGACATTTCTGGTCTGCGGACCCAGCTAAAGGAGACTGTGACGGAGACCCACACGAACCTACAAAACGACATTGCAGACCTTTGGCAGCGTGTGACAAATTTAGTTCGAGAGGAAACTGTTACCCCTCCCGCAGGCGAAAACATGGGCCACAACATTACCTCGTCGCCCCGTCACATTGCAGGAATGTACGTACAACAGCAGTCCTTGCAGATTGAGAGAGATCATCGACCTTCTATGCGCGAGTCCGTACCTGCTCGAGAGGCAGCTCGGGTTGGACAGTACGACGTTGACGAACGACGAGTAAGAGATGAAGTGTCCGATTCGGATAGTGCCCCTTTAAGAGAGTGGAATCTTCGTTTGCCACGAATGACAGACATAAATCAGTTACCAAAATTTGACGGAAACATTGAAGTGTACTCAGCGGAAAAATATCTGACAGACCTAAACCTTAGCTTTCACCTAATGCATGTACCTTATGAGTGTCGAGTAGGTTTGCTGTCTCGAATCTTTGTGGGAACGGCTGAACATTGGCTTTCTGCGAACCGTGATCAGTTCCAAAACTATGAGGACTTTTGTGAACAGTTCCGGGCACAGTTTGCTTCCCCGGAAGCTAAACAACGGCAACTTGCTGCTTTGCGACGGCGTCGTTATTCTAGGCAAACTAATTCGTCCATGGAAAGTTACGCCTGGAGTACCTACGCTGCTTTCAAGAACTTGTCTGACAGTTTACGAGAAAATGAAGTGGTGACTTTGATAATCGAACAGCTCCCTTTTCGAGTGCGACATCTGTGCCTTGCCAACGCTCCTAGGAACATTCGTGACCTGACAACATTTCTTAAAAGTTACGAAGTGTGCGAAGAACCGATGGGTTGGCAAACGTATGACAACACGGCTGGCGTACGACGACAGGAAGACTCTAACTTTCGTCGTACACAAAATAACCGAGCTCCACAAGTAAGGATGGTAAGACAAAATAACCGTCCTAACAATCAAAACCAAAATTCATTTCATCCGTACAATACTTCTCGACGGCAGAATCAACAGAACCGGACGTCTCAAACAGATGAGCGGTCAGAAAGAACGAGGCAATGGACACCACCTGCTCGTCGACGACAGCGATACAGGCCGAGCTACCAACGGTCAAGATCGGACTCTCCCCGTCATAACCACATGGTGAACGCTGAAACAAACACTGATGAGCCGCCGTTAAGTCACGAACAGCAACAGGCCATAAATGACACTCGAAACTACTACTGGAACATGAATCAGGCAGGTGGGAATTCTCCGGAAAACTCTCACCTTGCTTAATTGATCAGCTCCGTGTTGGGCAAGGGCATCTTGAGGAGCTATCCCACGTTAGTGATTCGAGATCTTTTGGAGTGACCACGGCGATTGATTTAACTGAAACTGAAAAGGCTGTGATCCGAGGTGCCGTATTTAAAATTCAAAAATTATCTTCAAATAGCACCACTCCGATCGTGAATAGCAACATCACTGGACTTCCGGTATCTTGTGTCATCGACACCGGAAGCGAGGTATCATTGTTGAATTATGAAATTTGGGAACGTTTACTGCAGAAATTCAGTGGTATGACACTTACAAAAGAACCACAAGTTAGGCTGACAGACTTTACAGGAAAACAGCACGTACGTGTGTGTGGAAAACGAAAACTTACAATATCATTTGATGGACAGGAAGGTCAAGTGGACATTTTTGTGATCAAAAACATTCCGGCAGATATGTTTTTAGGAGTTCCGTTTCTGCGTGACTACAAGGCTAATGTGGACTTTCAAACCAATCAGCTGATACTTCGCCTCGATGATGAATCATCCTTGTCTCAGAATATAGTTTTTAACGTGGGTGCAAATGAGCAAAGGAAGGCTGTGCACCACGTTCAGTATGACAAGTGGATGGCTAGTGAGGAGGATTTGAAGTGCAAGGTCGATGAAAGTATTACTTTGGGTTTTTCAGAAAGAAAGGAACTGTTAGATTTAATTTTAAAATATCAACCGACGTTTTCTGACAGACCAGGAACGGTCAAAGGACTGGAATGTGAAATAAATTTAATAGATCAAATTCCTGTATTTCGGAAGCCTTATCCGATTCCCATCGCTAAACGTGCTGCACTCAACAAAGAATTAGAACAGTTGAAGGAATGGAGAGTTATTCAAGAAATGTTTTATTGCGCCTTCATTGTCGACACGAATCACCGATTGTGGTCTAATTTCATCATTGATATTGTTTTGGCTCCCAAACATTCGATCTCACAAGTCATCCAACCCTTGCCCGACAACTCACAAATGGATGCATTTTGAATTAAGGAAGGAATCCCGCAAGTGCAAATGAACTTATAGCTTAAATTGTTGTTTTGTTCTTTATATTACTCAATACTGTCGAACAAAAGAATCCATTGTTAGGTTGAAATGCAAGAAAGAAAGAACTGAGAGTATAAGAAAGATATCTGTTTATTTCTCTTCAAAGCAAGAACGCGCTTTTTCTGTAAAAGCCTGTAACAATGAATGAAGCTTGCGACTGTAATTTCCTGTAAATATTTGTATGTTTTCTTTTGTGGAGAAGCATGACTGTAACAATGCTTATAGATTGGTAACTTTTTCTCATGTTCGGCGATGGTTGTCAAAGTGCCGACAACTTTTCCATTTGTAATTGTTTTCTGTGATTGTTGAAAAGCTTGCATTTACGAATCGTATATGTTTCTAATGTAAGTTAAAAGGGTAGAATATTTTGATTGTCAAAAGAAAAACACGAATTAAGTATTGCAAGCTAAAGATTAAGCTCTGTGCACATATTCAAATTCTTTTGGAAGCTTATTTTGTAGCAATGCTTTGAATGATTTTTTTTTGTGTACAAGAATAGAATAGTACACTAACTTTGGTTTCTTATCTCCATAATCTGTTTATTGTGAATACGTTACAAAACATTTGTGTAATCAATGCTAAGATACTTTGTTGTTAGTACGTTTTCTGGCACAGACAAGTTTTATATTTGTTTGATATATATATATATATATATATATATATATAAAAAATACTTTTCTTCGATTTTCTCATTAAAGATTTTTTTTATTTGGAAGAGGGGGGATATTGTAATGACCCCGAGTTTGCCATTACTTCGTGGTTTTATATTATTATTATTAGTAGTATTATACAGTTAATAATTCATATATATATTCATAAATATGGCCGCCTTTATAATCAATACACATATCTACAAGTATGAATAGCGGCAAATTTAAGCCATTTACATAGTTTCAACATTAATCGTTTCATTTGCTTTTAAATGTTCTAAGGAGTGTTATAAGTTTCATTTTAATCAAGTTAATGAAGCCTAAGTTAATAATTTCTGCATTAAATTCCTTATATCTATTTGTTGTTTCATGTTTCTGGCCAGCGCCGTTCGTTTCTCTTATATTTTGAAAGCCATTGTTGATGTATTTAAACTCTTGTGGGGTGAGAAGATCACGTGCTTTTCATTGCATTGTTGCCACCACATACCTAAATTCACTGTGCCAGATTACTGTACTTTTCTAATATATTACTGTTGGCTTTTATAGAACTTCCTAGTATTAAAAGGTTATTGTGTCTGGTAACACTGTGTAACGGAGGAGGTGTTTTCGCCTTCCAGGAAAACGGTTAGTAGTCATGCGGAGAGATTCGAAGTAGCAAGAGGTGCTTCGCGTTACGGAAAAGATAGGCTTACGCATCTCGTGCTGTACCGTTCAAAAGTATTTGAATTGTAATTTTCGTATTACATTATATACGTGCGTGTCTATAATAAACGTAAAGTTGAGCATATTGCGTTTTTTTTCTTTATTTCGAAAGTGTATTTCGTACTTGTGGATACCTGCATCAGGAGGACAACCTCGTGGGTTGTCATTGTTGGACTTCACCTGTGGATCCAAGGGGAAGGAACGCAGTAACTCAGCCCGATCCCTGGGATTATCCAGCATGCTCTGCTGAGCTTATAAGGTAAGTGTACTTGTGAAGTGCACCGCTACGCGGGACGTAGCTAGATCTTATCCTTAGTCCAGGGACCTCCCAAAGTAGTCCCCACTCGGAGATCCGAATGGGGGACTATTTTACCTCCGGAATATTTTACCTTGGGAACATCCATGGCCTTATATTTCTGTTTCTTGACATGTCTTTTTACAGTGCAGAGTTGTCAGCTCTACGCCTAACCCCCGATATGAATGGAGGAACTACTACACAAGACAAACACAAACATTGGTACTTTATCAGTATCAGCAAAGTTTCATATTGGTCCATCCCTACATAAAATATTAACTAATTCAAAATAATTGGCAAATTGTTTTAACACAAGACAAAAAAAGTTGTATATTAAAATGCAGATCAGTTAATTACATTTTTTTTAAGTAGTTTTAATTTTTTCAGCTACAAATATTATGATATTATTGATTTTCAGATGAATGCAAATTGTTTATCCAAATCAGGAGTATATCGGATAACTAATGCAGATCTTTGAATATAACATATACATTCCAGCAAGTACAATAAAATAAAGTCTTTAATTAAAATTAATTCGGAAGTTCAAGTATTCCTCCTGAAGCAGTCAAAATGATGTCTCCCTATGTTCTAATGTTAAATGTGCTTAAATCTTAAGATCAATGAAAAATTAAAACCAACATGAAAAAGTTGTAAAATGTATCATTTTATTGAGATATTTAGTGCTCTTAATTTTTACATGTTTTAAAATTATAATACTACATTCAACAAACTGTACAACAATATATTTATCTTTGCCCCCTCGATATGGTTAGGTTAACCATTATATAATATTACATTAATTACAGTCCTGTTCAATGGGAAATTGTAACTAGGGTTCTTCTCCAAGGATGAATGCTGGAAGATATATGTGCCTCCCTCTTTCATCTATGGCTTGTAGCCTTGTATCAGGTAAAGTTTCACCCATGTCTCCAAGATGGGAATATCTGAAAGAGTAGACACAATAGACTTCTATAAGACATTATTATTAAAATTATGTAACGTTTCAAGGAGGGTAGAATTTAACCAGAAAACATTACATGAAATAATAATAAAAAAATTACCAATTCACACAACAAAGATCAGATATACGATAAATATTACACTACAATTTTAATATGACAAACTTCATGAGGCTTGTTCAGAAATAGTTTTGCAATCTTATAATGATAAAGTATTTAAATGTATGAAAAGTTTCGGAATACCAATATAATATATCCATTTTTTTTTTAAATATATGAAATCACAATTCAAATTATACAAATATAAATGCTTAAAGAGCAAAACAGATATATATGCACATTAAAACGTGTATCTTCTCTGTGTATCAGTCACACAATTGATTTGTTGTTTTAAGTCCACTTTATGCACAGAAAGACTAATCAGGACTGGACCGACAGTTTAAAGTGGGTTCCGAACCACTGTGCCATGTGCCTCCACCGGGTATCAAACCCAGGACCCCTTGATTACAAGATGATGATGACAATAACAGAAACGAAAAATTGCTTATCCAATTATCCTTTCTTTAATTAAGCTGTGTAAATCTTTGTGGTGAAGATTTACAGGAATTAAACTTACATGTAATAGAGTGTGCAGCAACTGAACCTGTTTTTAATTACAAATAATGTATACTGTACAATAAAAAATAAAAACAAAACTCTTTCATGCAGCAAAGTCAATTTAATACATGCTGTACTACATCTCAAAGCATTTTAGGAAAATTACATGAGAGGCAGTTTCATGTAGTTCCTTGACAAGGACAGTTCATTTTTTGAATGACTCCTCAAAACGGACCCAAACTCGTTTAATGTTCTCGGGAGTGAGAACGTTACAATGTCCACCACATGTTCTTTTAATTCCTGAAGTTCCTTACCCACAGTAAAATGGTATTCCGAATGCGAACATGGAAATTACGGTGAATGTTCAAGTGCCGATGGAAGACATGCTGCGTTGGCACCACACATTCATTATGAAAAATGTCTCAACCACAAAAGCACAGTGTTGTCCCAACCACTGCTCCATGTTGACTGACATGGTTGAGATAACGAACAGCTGAATCTCATTACTTGAAGTAACTTCCATTCAGTGTTGATTTAAAAACCATCAGATTCAGTTGCCGTGCCTCACAGGTGTGCTATGAACTGTCGTTGTCAAGAAATTGCATGGAACTGCCACTCATGTCATTTTCCTAAATCGCTTTGAGATGTAGTACAACATGTATAAAATTGAGTTTGTTTCATGAAAGAGTTTTGTTTTAATTTGTATTTATAAACCGTTAGGTTCAGTTGCTGCATCCTGTGCATGCCACAGAAGATACAAATTTTAACTTGTTTCTTGAAAGGCGAGCAATATTGGCCACAACTTACCCTCTGTCATATAAGTTGCAGTACGGCAGATACAAGGAACGGATAAAATGCCACACATCACAATATCTCCAATTGAAAATTGGGCAAACCCATTTCATTTCTGGATTGATGTTAATTCCCTTCTCAAAGATATCATGATTACCTATAATAAATCAAAAATAAACAAAATAAGTTTCTAATGTATTGTGTATTTATAAATTCTCTTGTAAAATTATGAGCTACAGAATTCAGGAAATAAAAAATCACTGTTCTAACCTTAATTTTTGTGCATAATTACTTTGCTTGTCTTGACACAAAGTTTGATTCTAAAGTCCAATTCATGCTCAGGTAGGTTAATCGGGACTATATCCAGTGCTTCAAGAGAGGGGTGATACCAGCTAGCAAAATTTTCACAGGCATTCCGCCAGTTGTCTCTTTGTCATGTTAAATCACAGGAGCATCCCCCCGGCTAACATTTTCCACCTCATTTTCCACTGACTATATCTACAGTTGAAAGTGAGATACAGCACTGTCCAATGTGCTAGCACTTGGAATAGAACATAGGGAAGTGCTACCTGATGCACTGTTGTGAAATATTGTTATTATTTTAGAAAATGCCTTAAAGATACTATTGATATTGTTGTGATTAAGCATGATATTATGTATAATCAAGCTATGAGGAAGAACAAATATGTTCAATAGTCTGTTGTTTATCCTAATAGAGTTGATTTAGTTTGCTGGATGCCATGTTGTGTAAATGTTGAAGAATTATTAAACCTCTTTTTTGTGTTTATGTACAGTACATATTTTATTTAATCTATCTTTGTTTCACTTGTACATCCGCATTCTTAACCTCCGAGACATTTCACATATTTTTAATGTCATGTGATAATCTTTCAAGAAAGGTTAAAAGAAGATTTTAATTATTTGTTCATACTTTCACATGAGATGGAAAAAAATGTAATAATTGAAATTGATTGATTGAAATAATTTTCTTTCGGTGCATCAACACTTGGGTTGTTTGCGCACATCATATTACGAGGGCCTTACCGAAAGTAATGCAAAAGTGGTCATAACCTCTTTATTAACTGATGTAGATCGTTCAAATTGCACATGTAGTTGGAGTGACTCTTCCTCTATACAAACCAGCTACTCAACATAGTCTCCATTTAAAGCAATGCATTTGCGCCATCGTTGAACCCAACTCTAGAATCCTCTTTGAAAAAAGTCAGGTGTGCACTGTCTGACATCCACAGAAGGCTACAGAATGTGTACGGAGATGACACCATTGACAAGAGCAATGTGCACAGGTGGATGAAGAAGTTTACAGAAGGGGAAACCATCAACTACGACCACTCACACGAATCGTCAGTGAGTGGATGAGTTGATTGCGCTTCATTCTCCTTGATTTCCTGGAATGCGGCCGTACCATCAACAGCGAGCGGTACATTGAGACACTCCATAAGCTTAGAGAAGCCATTAGGAGGAAGAGATTGCACAAGAATCTGAAAGCGATCCACATTCACCATGACAATGAGCAACCACACACCTCTTCGGCAACAAATCAGGTGATCGGCAAAATGGGCTGGTCTGTGGTCCCCTCTACCACTGTACAGCCAGATCTGACACCCTCAGACTTCTACTTGTTTGGTCCCATGAAGGACAGTCTTCGGGGACAACGATTTGATGACACAGATAAGGTGAAAGTAGCTGTCAAGAAGTGAATGTTGGACAGTGCACACGGGACTTTTTTCAAGAGTTGGGTTCGACGATGCCGCAAATGCATCGCTTTAAATTGAAACTATGTTGAGTAGCTAGTTGGGGGATTCCAGAGTTGGGTTCAACGATGGCGCAAATGTTACCAGCACGTAATTTGGTAGAATTTATTTTAAAATGCATGCAGGCTTTAGATTCTAAATAGTCTGTACTACATGGACTTATACCTGACAAGTCTTATACAGATTATGGAACTTAATGTACTTACAAGCCATAACTATTGTAAATGCATGTTGTTTGAAAAGTCATTACTCATTTCAAGAAGGAATTTGAAGTTAAATAAACACCATTTATTGCGTATTCCACACAATGATACCAATATTGCACTGGCAGATTTTGTGTCCATTCCAGCAAGTTTGATACAGGTACAGTCAACGGAAAATATAATGGTAAGCAAATTGTCCACTGCTATTTTCATTACTTTTTTATTCTACATCTTGTGTTCTTTTAAGGAATGAAACTATGTTGTTCGAAGCAGCCATTGCCCTCTGCTTTTTGACGTCATTATTTCAATTCATTATCATCACATTGTGTAAATGAAAATGGCGATGGACAATTCGCCTGCTGTTTCTATTGCCGTTGGGCGTACCAACCAGAACATTTATTTTAAATTTTTGATTCTTCAATATTTCGATACCAATTTTCAATGTTCCACCGATTTCAACCACATTAAGTTCGAGGGAATACTATCATTATTCGTGCAAGCTCTTTGCTAATAAAGGAAAAATATACATACACACTTTAAATTAATTTCATGTTAACTGCATGCATATCTATATCTTCAGGGAGGGGAGGGAGGGAGCGAGAGAGCAAGAGAGAGAGAGAGAGAGAGAGAGAAAGGAGGGATGTTAAAATCAGTACTAAATTCGAGTTGAAATAATATAAGAGAATACAAATGACATTTATTGTACTCACAAGACCTAGTGTCAGTAGACCGTGTGCCTGATATACAAACTTTCAAACCATCTTGCGAGTCAAGATAGGAATTCAGGCCAAAATCCAGTGAGCCATTCACTTTCGTAACATTAAGAACGTACCTGAAAAAGTTAAAGTGGATATTTAAAATATGTTTTTATCATTAAAATATACATATAATAATAACTAATAAAACACAGAACACAATAAACACTGTTGTACCAAAAACAAAACAGTACTAATTTCCACTTCCTGCTTTGTGATGTGATATGAGGCATTACAAATTTAAAAGAATAGTAATTTTCAAATTTGTACATTGCTTCAGGGTGGCCTGAACAGGAAAGAAAAATTACATGAGCTACAATAGCCAGAAAAAAGTTGTATTTTCATTTAAAAAGTTCACTCAAGAGGTCGTCATTAGTTTCTCCAGGTTCAATGTTTCTTTAACCTTTGATGTAAGGCTGATACATTTGTGTACCAAGCAGTGTCGTTTTGTAGCATGTGACTTTTGGAACTTACTGTGATTCAGTTATATTCAGAGATACGTGCATTAATTGCTACATGAGCCTTGAGCTGTGCCATTAGTAATTAGCAGGGAAGGATTTATATGTAATACATATTTATGTATGAAGCTGAAATCAGTTATATTTCGCATTATTTTTGCACATGTGACATGTAGACTCGAAAACTTCAGTTTTCATTTTCCATATTTGTACATATATTAGGTTTTGGCTCATGTTTTACATATTTTAGTTATTTCTACATATTATTTCCACATTTCAGAACGTTTCTCCACTCCATATTCGCGCAATAACTACATGTCTCCATGTGACCGAAAAAGTTGGGGGAATTTCTAGCGAATAACTGACAATTTTGAAATACGCTCTCATTACTTATTGTGATGTTGAATGCAGTTTTAGTCAATATAAATTCATCTTATAAGAGACAACAAATGGAAATTCACGTTCAAACACTTACAACAAAATTGTGTTATTCATCGATTTGGAAACTCAAAACGAAAATGCATTTTGAGTATTTTTACAATTAATGTCAATGTAAGCATACTGTATTTTATGTAGCTCGTGCAGTGTCCTATATTATTAAAAAGGAATTTTTTTTACAATTTTAAATCCATATTTTGGTGAAAATAACTAAATATGTATTTACATATTTAGCATATTTTTACCACATACAAATTCGTTCCCTGGTAATTAGTGAATAGGATTTTGATTCTGGCAATATTTTGGTACATACAAACTTTTTTTTAGAACATCACTCCTGTTCTTCAATTTTTTTTTAGCCTAAACATAAGTTTTGTCTAGCTATGCTGACAAATGCGGTAAGTTTCCTTTTCAAAGAGGGTAAGTGCTAATGGAATGATGAGGGGGAGGAAGTTGTGTGTCAGACATTGCAATACAGGGTTCAAGAATAAAGCATGTTAACACAGTGACTGCTTGTCGACATAGCGGGACCAAATTACTAATGGGAAATGGAGGTACAGGGAGTTAGTGGTGTTGTTTTGTCGGACTGTTAGCAAAGGAGTGCAGGTACATGTGCACTCTAGTTCTTTGTTTGGGATCACAAACAGAAACGAACACTGATTGTTGCATAATTTCTTGTGGAGGGAGCAGAACACTTGAGATTGGGTTTGCTCTAGGTGTAGATATTTAGCAATATTCACTGTTCACTTCCTTGTTTTGGGCTACATCAGTGGCATACTGTGGAGGACAGCTGAAGGTGAAATATAAAAAAGTTTTTAAAAAAATCATCTTCTATTTGATAAAGCATTTTTTCATGGTCATAAGCTTGCAGCCTAATCTGTACTCAGCAAAAGAAGGCATGACTTGTTACTATATTGTTATTAGCTTCCATTATATACATATATATTTTTTTAAAAACTATCTTCCTCTGGTTACTTTTAGGTACAGTAGAGCGTCGATTATCCGAAGTAATTGGGGGACATGGGTGTTCGGAAAACTGGTTTGTTCGGATAATCGAACTGTACATGTTTATTTGCCAAAAAGAAGTACTGTACAGTAAATTTATTCATAAAAACAGGCATCTCTTTAAGTATGTATTACAAAGTAACGTACAAAGGCAACTTTAGTAGGAATATATAGTATGTGGTACAGTTTATGAAACAAAAATATGTACATATTACATACGCATTTTGCATGAACAATACACACAGTACACAAAATTAACGTTTAAAAAAATCCTTTATTTTGGTCTGTCTAAGCAAGCCTACACGCTTACGAGCAGCTAAGTCACGTACTTTTTTCATTACAGATATCTGAAAGTGAGCGAGTACACAGTTCGGTTAAGCGGTCGTTCGGTTGACCGACGTTCGGATAATCGACGCTCTACTGTATATGTGAGGAATATATATAAAACACTTTTTTCCTCTGAAAGTATCAACACTTGCATATTTTTTTCCACATGAGTAATACACATATAAAACAATATGGAGGTACAGTTTTCAATACTTCGCGTTGCCTGAATGAAGGGCAGCCAAAGTTCAAATTTCTGGAAAAGAAACTTTCTTCTTCTTCGTCTTTTTTTTAAAAAAACAAACATTTTCTCCTATTTGAAAAAGCATTTTCTTTATGACCATAGGCTTATAGTCTAATATGTACTGAACAAAACAACGTATGATTTGTAGCTGTGCCATTAATACTTTCTGAGCCACTCAATTTAAAACACTATGGAAATTCAAATTTCCTGCTGAAAATACATGGGGCAACAGATTGCCTTCATATACTTATTTATGTGTACTATTGCTTCTACAGTATCTTAAGCAACCAATTGAATACTTAGGTTCACACTCAGAAGCTATTTTCATACTCTAACAGGAACAAAGCATTTAAAACTCCATGGTGCAACAGCCCTTTGAGGTCTGTCAAGCATCTTTTCATTGGGTGTTGCATGGTAAGGCCCACACACTGGATTCGACACGACACGACGTAACGAGTCATTTTTGTCTAAAACCATATCAGGGAAGGTTTTACCATAGTTTCTTATGAGAAGCTACACACCGGATGAGAGGAATGACTCTAGACAGGTTGTGATGGTTTGCAACAAAACAATGAAAGTCAGTGGAATTTGGTCTCGCGTAGAGCAGCTTGCAACAAAATGCTGTGCACATGTGCAAATAATCCATTGACTTCAAGCAGAGACCTCAAATTACACGCTGGAAATGGGGGCAATTCAAAATCCAGCAATTAAATGAAGTCATTGAATCTTACATAAAATTGTTAATATCATATTTTCTAACCAATTATTTGCTGGAAATAAGTCCACCGGACAAAAAATTAGTCACCCCCTGGAGACATCACTCTAATACAGAGTAACACCACCTCTGGCCCTCATAACCGCCTCGATTCATCGAGGTAAGGAGTCCACAAGGTTTTGCAGGTACATCCAGTTGACACCACTAGATGATCAGAAGATTACGTAAGGCCTCCAAATTGCCGGGATGCTGATTTCGGTGTTTCACCTGCTGTTCCAAATAGTACCACAAATGTTCTATGGGGTTAAGATCAGGTGATTTAGTGGGCCAGGCGAGGTGCGATAGGGTGCCTGAGTGTTTATCAAACCACTCACATATGCGTGCTGCCCTGTGAACATGGCAGTTGTCATCTTGGTAAATGGGGATGTCCACAGCATGCTCATCATGAAAATGTTGACTGAAGGGAAGCACCTGATCACCGAGAAAGTTCAAATAAACATACTGGTTCATGTTTATGGTCACCTGAATGAGTGGGCCCATTGCATAGTAAGAAAAACACCCCCAAAACATCACAGAACCACCCCCTGCCTGAACTACACCTTCCACACACTGAGGATGAAATGCCTCATTTGACCGTCGGTGCACTCGACAACTTGGGTCAATTGAAAAGAGGCAAAATTGCAATTCATCAGACCACATTACACGCCTCCAGTCTGCGACTGTCCAAGTTCGGTGTTGTCTGGCCCATGTAAGACGTGCAACTTTATATGTCGCTGTGATCAAAAGTTTCTTTCGAGGTACCCGACTCCATATGTCCGTGGCATGAAGTTCTCGTCGCAATGTTCCCTCTGAAATTGGTTGGGATGGACCTTCATTCACTGACTGCAACAATTCCTGTCTGCTTTGAAACCGATTGTCATTCACAAGACGTCAAACTCATCTCCGGTCCCTCTGGGTTAGGATCTTTTTCCGACCACAGTTCTCACGCCGTGTTTCATTGCCACCAGTGGGACACCATTCCTTGTACACACGTTGGACAGTTCGTGTCGATACACCAACAAATCCGGCAACTTCATTCACTGTGTGACCATGGGCATGCCCAAACACGAAAGCCCTTTTTGCCACTCCGACACATCCCTGGCTTTGACCATGTTGACACACTATTTCCGTACCGAACAACGTCTTCCGCACTCAATGTTACTGCTATAGTCACACAGCACTGATCCAGACTTAATGCACCACGCCATTCCTCTGCAATGCCATCTGCAGGGGCATCAGAAAACCACCTTGCTTTTGCGCAGGGGTGACTAATTTTTTGTCCGGTGAGGTTATATTAAATTCAAAATATATAAATTGATACATTAATTCTACATGCACAATGATACATTAATTCTGCTGTAAACTGTTATGCTTAAAATGCATTGTTACCATCATCCAAAAAATAAAAGACAGAACTAGACCTGCTACATACATGGACAAAATCTGCAATGACATTTTAAATAACAAACAAAGTGATTCATCTTGTCATGTTGTGTTGTGTTGCATTGTGTCGCATCATCTCATGTTGTGTCAGATGTGATGGGAGGTTAACCTAAGTACATTGAGTCACATTACTACCGGTAATGGACTGGAATCTGCCACTATTGCTTTCAAATACTTCCCCAATTGTCTTTGCAATTCAAACTCAACACAAATATTTTGTAGTTCACATCAGGAATCAGACCTGAAATCACTTGAACCAAAAGTGGGAGTGCTAATCATTTGAAATGTCAGTGGTGGCTTTAAATGGTGTGATTATTACAATTACAATCACCCCATATTCTAAATATGTATGCTCGTCACATGTCCCATACATCACACACATAACATGTCTCTTGCATGACTAATTCAAGCAGACAAAATGCTCTCATATACAACTAGTGGTCATGCTGAACTGGTAATATGACAGCTGATGCTGTGTCACAATCTGTGCTCAAAGTGAGGGGGTGCGGGGTATGGTATATTCCAGGCAGAAAAAAATTCAAAGCATCTCCCTAGCCTATCCAAAGGGCAGTAAACCAGCTTCAGAAAATTTGAAGTTGTTAGATCTGTTTTGACTTTACTTGCATGCCTGCAGTGGTGTTTTATTACTAAAATATATAATTAATATATAATAAATATATACAATAAATAAGAATTGTTGCAGTAAACCAGGTAAAATGTTCAGAATATGCAACTGCTGTAAAAAAATATTCATTACAAATATCAACCGAACAATATAAGTAGCTTGTCTGGCTATGATCTTACATAACTTGACTAGATGTCTCGGAAATAATCAAATAGAAATGGTATTAGTTTTCTTACACCCAAACAAGTCTTGAATTTTGTTTCTATCATGTGAAACACATATTATGAAGCACAGCACAGAATTGGAGATTCATTGATTGATTTATTTTATTTTACTTTGCTTTTTGTGCCACTTTTGGCAAATTTGGGAAGATGGGGATGAGTGATGATATGATGAAATTGATGAATGGACACTCACAAACATCCTTGCCTAAGCCGGGATTCGAACCCAGGATCCCTGGCATCTTAGCGCAATGTACTAACCAATCCGGCTCAGATTTGGATAGGAATTTGGATTTGCTTTTTTTTTTTTTTTTTTTTTTTGGTAAGTGAGGTATGTTCCTGAAACATATATAGAAATTCATTACATGAGGAACTATTTCTTTGTTAGGCCATATGTATGCAAATTTGCCAAATTTTCTATGTGAAAAAGTATATTTCAACCATTTTTCGGTCATATTCAGCACAGTTTTGATTGTTCAAGGAAACTCCATATACAGCAAGACCACATCTGTGACCAGATGTTCCCTTGGAAAATATTTAATAATAAGCTTTGTATGTGGGAGTCTGAAGGGGTGGGGGGGTACAACCTCCCTTGAAAATTGAATGTTGAGTAAATTTCATATTTATACATATACTTTTAAATTAATGATTATACATTGCATAAATTATTATAGAGACTGAAACACAAACAGGACTAAGATAAGATTACTACACATTTATTACACGAGTACCAGAATTTAAAAGTCAGGCAATATAAGAAAGAAAGATACATTGCTTGTTCCTCACTGGAAAGGCAAAAAAAAATTTAAAAAAATGGAGGGTAAATAAATGGACTTCATTCTAATGTGGATAGTCTATGAGAAATCATGCTTACCTTTTCACAGTCTCGTCAACAAATAATTCCACTTGAGGAAACTGCTTGCAATTCCGTACATATAAGCACGATAGCTTAGCTTTGGGAAAATGCTTCCTCACAACAGCATGAAGTAAGTGCAAGACAGCTGAAGAATCCTTGCTACCATTGAAGCACAGGAAGATTTCTTCCGGCCTAGAAAGAAAATATTGGCAGAGTGTAACTTCTTCAATGAAAATTACTTAGTATTTGAATTTGGGATTTGACCAATTAATTGCAAATTTTGATAATTGATTAAATATTTACAAATACTATAATTTTAAAACATACAATTTGAAGCAGTTTTCTGTATAAACTTTTAAAGAATGAATGTAACAAAAATAATGACGGAATATTCATTGTTTGGTTTAGCAATCACACACATACGAGGTGTGGCAATAAAGAAACTGGACTCATGCTCTAACCCTTTAACGAAAAATGTCAGACAATTCAAATGTTGTCCCCTTCAATGTAGTCCCCTCCTCGATCTCTACACCGTTCCATGCAAATTTTCCACTGTTGGAAGCAGTGTTGCAAGTCATCTTGTGTTATGCTGTTTAAGAGTTGCGTCGCTTTTGCTTTCACCGCATCCACGGACTCGAACCTGGTTCCTTTGAGCGCAGACTTGAATTTTGGGAAGAGAAAAATGTCACATGACGCTAGTTTGAGCGAGTACGGTGGAATGTTGTTTTTCGCAAAATACCTCTTCACAGATATAGCATTTTGTGCCGGTGCGTTGGATAATAAACCTTATTGACAGTCGGACCTTCAGGCGCCCAATCAATGTAGATAACCCTCCGGATATCGAAAAAAACAATCATCATTGCTTTGAATTTGGACTTGCTCATTCACGCTTTCTTCTTCCTAGGGGATTGGGGGCTCTTAAATGCATGGATTGTCACTTCGTCTCTGGATCATACTGCAAAATCCAAGTTTCATCATACGTAATTACGTTTTTGAGGAAATCAGGATCATTTGCAATGTTTTCAACAATGTCAGCACAGCAATTCACTCGATGTTGCTATTGCTCGGGTGTGAGGAATTTTGGCACAACTTTAGCACACACCTTTGACATGCCCAGATCGTCATCCAAAATCTGTCAAACGGATTCCCTATTGATGTTGGTAAGTTCAGGAATTGCTCGAACAATTCTATCGACTTTCTCCACATTCTCTTGCGTTTTCACAGTGAGTGGAAGGATCGTTCCTGACGTCTTCCCTCTCCTCCTTAAACTTCTTACACAACTCAAACACTTGTGTGCGAGATAGACAATGATCACCATAAACTTCTGTCAACAAATTGTAAGTTTCTGTGGCAGATTTTCCCAATTTTGTGAGGAATTTGATATGTACATGTTGTTCCACTTGAGCACTTAGCATGATTCCAACTGAGCAATGGTCACGGCCAGGCTAACTGCCGTGTATGCATGAAACTTTGTGTGTGGGTAGGTGGGTAGAGGAGAGTCCCCAAGTCAATGTCCTACCCTTCTCTAGTCATCGACGTGACCTGAACTGAGAAAAAAAAATCAGTCAGGTTTCTTTATTGCCACACCATGTATATTTAAGGCTAGGTTAAACACGATGGGGAGTAGAGGAAGAGATGGGAGGAAAGGGTAAGGAAATAGAAGAAAATATCTGTTGCTCACACAAAATAAAGCTGAACAGATTGGAAAGTACATGTAAGGAGAATGTGTACAGTGGGAATGTTGGTGATGGTACGAGTGATGTTTTGATTGAATTAAAATTTTTGGGTGCATCAGCACATTAGGTCGTTTTGTACCCTTCAATGTATATTGGGAAACATATACAATGTATGTGAATAAAATTCTTCCTGAAAATGTTAAAACAAGGGTGTAAACAGCCCCTTGGGAAAAGCTAAAAGTGTAAGGTTGTAAAGTCAAACACAACACATTAAAAAGCAAAAATTTTCTGGTTCCTTTCAGTGCTCATTTGCCCTTTGGGAATAAAAAAAAGTCGCAAAGAGCGAGATCCAGCAAATAGGGTGGATGTTCTAACACTGGGATCCCATGCTTGGACAAAAAAGCCTTGACTGACAAGGCCGTGTGAGCAGGAGCATTCTCCTGATGAAAAATCCATGACTTGCTTTTCCACAAATCAGGTCGTCGTCTTCTTACTTGCTCACGAAGGGTCGTCAGCACCGTAATGTAATAATGTTGGTTGACAGTTTGACCTTTGGGTACCCAATTAACGTACACAATCCCACGGATGTTGTAAAAAAACAATCATCATGGCTTTGAATTTTGATTTGCTCATTCGAGCTTTCTTTTGTCATGGTGAACTCTGGCTCTTGCAATGCATTGATTGGTGCTTGGTTTCAGGATCGTAGGTAAAAAACCATGATTCGTTAAAGGTTATCACTCTCTCTAAGAATGCAGAGTCTGTTTCAATGTTCGTTAAAATGCCACCACAAATGTTCACTCGAGTTTACTTTTTTTCCACTTTCAGGTTTCGTGGCACCAATTTCGAACACACTTTGTTCACGTTGAAACTTTCGTGTAAATTCTGACGAACACTTTCTTTGTCAATTCCTGTGAAATCAGCAATAGCTCAAATACCCAAGCGACGATCCTTTCGAATCAATTCACCAACATTTACAATGTTTGATTCTGTTTTTGACGTGCAAGGCTGTCCAGGATGCAAGTGTCAGCAATTACTTCTCGTCCCTCTTTAAACCTTTGAAACCACTCAATCACTTGTGTGCATGATAAACACTCATCTCCGTACACTTCCTTCAACAAACCATAAGTTTCTGTGGCAGATTTTCCGAGTTTCATAAGATTCACATTGATACGCTGTTCCACTTTCACACTTAACATTTTTCCGATGGAGCACAGATGTACGGTTCAATTTCTCCACAAGCTACAGCGGAACTGAGCACCGCACACCCTGGGCAATCACACAGACGATAGGCAGGATATCACGTTATACACTCATGCACCATTTGACTGTGACGCACTTGCCGTTTGTCGACAGCAACATCAATCCCTTTTTTTCTAGCCACACCTCGTATACTGTCTTTGTCCCCCCTCCCTGGTTTTGGAACCCAATCGCCGCCACTGCCTGTAAGTTATACAAATCACAGAAAATGACAGGTGAGATTCTGCTGTAAATATTTGAGAAGCAAAAATGGACTCCTTCACATAGGAAGAAAGTTAATACTCTCATAACCACATAAAGGTGCTAAGTGAAATGTTAATTTAGTGTAATAAGTATAGTTTTAAAATCCATTTTAGGTTTCTATACACAATTTTAAGTCCTTTTCTGTGGCCGTGCGGTCTAAGGCACCTTGGTTTGGATGGCGGATGCGGGACAGCATGGATTCAACCCCAGGTTCAGTCTCGGGGAATTTTCGGCCTGTGTATAGGGCCAGTGGCAACCCACCATCATGAGGAAATTGGGGAGCTACGAGTGAGTAGCGTAATCCGGTCTCGAAAATCTCCCATAATGGCTAGGGGATCGACGTGCTACCGGTTGAAAAACTCCACACCTCTAGGTAGGATTGTGGGAGGGAGACTGGCACTCGGGAGATAGGCCAAGGCCCTTCAAGGGCTGTCGCACCACGGATTATTATTATTATTATACACCATTTTAACATCGAAATTCTATTTTATATACGACTTTTGGTCTAGAAATATGTCGTTTTTGTACTGAAATCTTGATCTTTTATTCACGATAAATATGTGGTGGCTCTATCAACCGGTCCTTACTTTTGAAATGCACCATGCATTAAATGTATTATGTAAATGAAAGTAAATACACTCTATGATTTGATAGAGGTTATCACTCCTCTATATTTGAGATTTCTTATAATACAAAACTTCTTAATATAAAACCCACATTTCCAGATTATCAGTAAGCCAAGTATGCCACTGTCGGCTCTGAAATTGCATTTGTGTGCAGTCCAAATTTCTGTGGGCATTAATAAGAATTATTGCAGACACTACTGTAGAGGGCTCTGAAGATATTTATGTGCAGCTTGTCCCAAAATTATTATCAGGGTTTCAAGCAATTGGTATATTGCAACAGATGAATGTGAATGTTTATATCGTACACGTATGATAAGAACAGCTTTGGAAGCACCCTGAGTGCTTATAATTTGTTTTCCATCAGTGACAGCAGCATAGGTGTATTACAAGATGGCGACTCCCATGCAGAAGTCCTTTCGTGGGGGCCTTCACAATCACCTGACTTCACACCTTCTGACTTCTTCTTGTCGAGCTATGTGAAACATAAAGTATACATACCACTGATACCTGCCGACTTGCCAGACTTGAGAAACAGAATTATTGCAGGTGTTCAATCATTCACTCCAGACATTAGGACCCATGTTTGGAAAGAATTGGACTACCGGATGGATGTGTGCCATATCACGAAAGGTGCTCACATTGAACATTTATAAGGTACAATATGAAAACTTGTTGAGATGTTGTTTACTCCCACGTAAGCTATGTCCTTGTACCCCACTTATAAGGGAAATTAAATTACTATGCAACCACAATAATCATTTTGGGACATGCTGTATTTTGTAAAAACACACACACATGTGAAAAATCATTCTCTACTCTTCTTTACTTTAAAAACAAGCACCAAAACCTTACAATTACTACTATTAAAATGTGTTGTTTTAATTTTTATTATTCTGTCTTTGACACTTTGTACAAATTGACTCACTGCTGAGAGCAATGCACCCCTTCGCCACCAACTATTTATTTCATTTCATATCGGGTGTGACTTTTGTGTGGTGCATTATGGAGATTCTTACAACTACTAAGGGCAAGCCTCGCGTGAACTATGAAGGCTACGCGTATCGTACAGCAAACGGCCTTACCACTTGGTGATGTCTCTAGGAGCAATGGAAGAAGTGTCATGGGACAATGAAAAGTAGGGACAGTGAAGTGTTAAGTGTCACTGAACATTCATGTGGAGCCCCGGATGAAGCGTACCTCAAAGTAGAGAAGAGTTTACATCAGGTGAGCTAGTAATTTACATTCGCCCTGTCACTTACAGGAATTGCAAAAATAACAGAAACTTCAATTAAAAACCATTTATACAACTATTAGTTACATGTTTTAAAAATTTGTTTCATGTTTAAGTTTTAAAACTTAAAACTTAAATGCTTTACTTGATTACAGGCAAAGAAGGGAGGTAGAGAAGAAGACACTCCCATACCAAACATTTACTCAGAAGAGCTGGTAGACCTTCATAATATGTAGATGTATATCTTCATAAAAAAATCGTCATCATATTCAAATGTGTCCATTGTTAGCATTCCTGAATCCTGAAGACATAATAGATGGTTGGTTAGAGATCCTATCAGAGGCTCCCATCCATGCAAAGTTATCGGACCTCTTTGATCATTTTGTCGAGAGATGTCTGGAAAATGAAGAAATTCCTGTCGAAGTTTGGACGTGCTACAAGAGACGACACCAAACTACAAATGCTGTTGAAGGATTGCATAGTTGCGTAAACAGCCTACTTGGATGACCAAATCCCAGGATCAGAGACGTGGTTCTTTGCTTGAAGAAAGAAGCGGAAAATTCAGGTTTCGTGTAAATGAGATCAGTTAAATTTTGAGGCAAGGAGAAGAAAAACTGCATACCAAAAGCTGGATGCAAGAATCCAGAATACAGTAAAGAGGTACGAAGAAACAGGCAACATTAGATCGTGTCTCAGAGCGATATCATTCTTACAAAAGCTGCAGTAAACTCGATAAACCGGTGATATGACAAAGCTTTCTAGCAAGAAAATAATGACAAAGTTTTTATAAACAGATTTTAAACACGCCTAAATAGTTGAAAGATATTTCAATTATTTAGCCAGTCCACAGCCTGGAAAAAGTATGATGGGAATAAAATATTACATAAATATAATACATGAATATATGATTTATTATTAGGGGGGGAAGGGTGGTAATTAATGGTTCTTGGAAGTGTGAGCGGATATTTCACTGAGCGGAACTTTTGCGACACCAATTGGAACACGATGGATAGAGTTAATCAAAAAGGCATGTGAAAGACTGTTTCCACAGCCACCTTCATTTTTCAGGACAATAGTGAAAGACTTTAATTTGCCAAACCAGGTAAGAGAAATGATGAAGGTAGGTGCCAGCAGGATAAGAAGGGCTTCAATTTGAGTTTTGTTTGAAGTTCATTGTACACATGGATATACAAATTGGGAATGGACCTTCAGTTAAGAGTGGGATCCAAACCACTTAGTGCCTCCATCAGGTATTGAAACAGAGACCCCTTGATTACAAGGTAGTGATGTTGCCACTATGCCATCGGGGAGGCCCAGAAGGAGAAGGGAATGGAACACAAGTATAAGTCACAAGATGGAAAGAGGGGCAGAAACAAGCACATGTGATTCCACAGCAGCTCCTAGGACAAAGCATGGGAGATGACACAAACTGTTCATATTTTATTTATGGGGAGAGACTAGCCATATAGGTTGTGTATGTGTGTATATATTTTGGTGGTGTAAACTTGATCAAGTTCTGGAGAAATGGGACAAAACATTCAAGCAAGAATAAAAAAGCAGTTTACTGTGTTACAACAGTCGTTTTGCAGACTTTTAAGGATAAATGGGACAAAACATTCAAGCAAGAATAAAAAAGCAGTTTACTGTGTTACAACAGTCATCTTGCAGACTTTTTAAGAAAAACCTTGATAACCATAGAGAATATAGTAGCTCGGTGAGCACAGTCAGATCTCAGAATATAAGTTTCAGCTATAGAGTCCAGTAAAATGATATTATGAGATGGAGCACCAGTCTTCTCCATAAAATATAACTACAGTAAAAACATGAGAATTGTAATAAATTGCATTGTATATATTGTAATAAACAACTCTCGATAAGCAACTTCTCAGGATCGGCAACATCAAAAGATACTTAAAGTGAATCTATGGTAAATGAACAGAGCAGTGGTCTAGTCAGTGGGGCATTTAATTGCCACACAGGAGACTTGGATTCAATTTCCACAGTAGGTAATGTAAGGTCGGAATTTTTCCAGCCTTGTCCCTGCATAAAGTGGCTCCAGGGTATACCCAGGCTAAAATAAATGGGTACCTGATCATATCACCTCCAAAATAGCTGAGATTGAGACTGTGTGGAGCCCCACATAACCTAAATGTGCCTTCACGGCATGGTGTTGTATACACATGGAAGTTGACATTTGTTTATGGTAAATGAAAGATTAAGAAGTGCTGCAATAGTCACATGTGCAGTATGAAGTAAGTCCACACATCTCTCAAATACTAACATGTGGGTATTAAGTAACAAAATCTGACCTGAGGATTCTCATGAACATTACAAGATGAAGTGCTTTTGTCATGTACCTGCCACTCACTTGTATTCCTGCAGACACTTTTCCAAGATATCCAGAGATTCCTGTAGCCTCAACTGAAACCCTTCGCCATCCTTCAACAAAAGCCTTTGTATCTTGTTGTAAGCATCTTGAGTTGGTTGGTCATCATACTCCACTATGCATTCTGCAATAAGATACCCATACATTTAATTACAGAGTGTACCAGGGATTCTCAACCAGTGTGCTATCACAATTTTTTGAGGTTGAGAGAATCAGTGACTATATTAAAAAAAAATACAAACATTTACGAATAACACAAGTTTCTTATATTCTGCTCTAAAGCACCTGTAGGATATCCAATATATTTTCCAAATGTTTTCTAGTTATAAAAAATAAAAAGTGCCAAGAGCTAGATTTTGTTGCCAGTGAATGGGACAAATTGATTTCTCTATGCACTGATTATATTATAAAATTTAAACCTGACAAGAAGGAATGGATATATTGGTTGCTTTTTGACTCAGACTGGCCGAGAAATACCCTTACATGGTGGGAAAACACAACATACTCACTTTTGTTGAGTATTAGGCACACACAGGAGATCTCTACGCTGTGATGAACCAGGGAACGTTGAAGTCTACTGTTTCAGAGGCAACAGATCCCGTTGTAGTAGCAGTGGCAGAGACAATTCAACACAGGTAAAACAGCAACAGCGAAAAATCAGGCAAGAACAGGCCGGCTTGGTAGCTCAGTGATAGAGCAATGGCATGGTATGCTAAAGACCTAGGTTCGAGTCCTGCTCGAGCCTGCATTTTTCGCTGAAAATTTCTACGTAATACTCACTTTTGTTTTTCTATTTCTGTGAAGAAGCCTTCTTGGCTGATAATGGGTTTTCCAAATACATTTGGGGAGGGGGCAGCAGTGTGCAATTTTGTGATAGAACATAACAGTTGGTGTGATTTTATTTGTGATTATCTTGGCACTGTGATATTTGAAGGGGGTATGAGGGAGAATCCCCCTTCCCCAGTTGCTACATTTTGGCACTTGGGGGGGGGGGGATACTACACACATAAATTTCAAACATGTGAGATTCACAAGTAATAATAGTAAGTAAAATGCCAATGTGTACACAACAATGTGTTGTGAGTAACATCACCAAAGTAAAAACCGAAGAAAAAAATGTTTGTGTAAGGTTCACTTTTAAGCTGTGGCTTCCCCAACTTTCTTAGCTCCTTTAGCCTTATTCCTCATTTGAAGAAATGAAATATTATTCTTATGAATGCTAATTAATCTATCTTCCATCCGTTAGGTTAAAATATACAAAACAGTAATTTTGCCTCTAGTATTATATGGGTGTGAAACTTGGTCCCTTACATTGAAAGAGGAACATAAATTGAGAGTATTTGAAAATAAGATCCTTAGGAAAATATTTGGACCTAAAAGGGATGAGGAGTCGGGTGAGTGGAGAAGGTTACATAATTTAGAACTACATAATTTGTATTCATGTCCAGATATTATTAGAATGATTAAATCAAGAAGATTTAGGTGGGCAGGCCATGTGGCACGAATGGGAGAGGAAAGAGGAGTTTACAGGATTCTTGTCGGGAAACCTGATGGTAAGAGACCTGTAGGAAGGCCAAGACGAAGATGGAGGGACAACATTGAGATGGACCTAAGGGAAATCGGTAGGGATGGAAAAGAGTATATAGATCTTGCTCAAGATAGTATGACGGTATCAGAATGAGTACCATCATAAAGTGAAAAATAAAATAATTTTATTACTCGAATTTTTCGATTTGAGCTCGTATTTGGCGATTTATATTTGTACAAAATTAATTTGCATCACTTTGGCTTTGTTCTTATTTAAGTACATATCCAAACTTCACGTATTTACAATATTTTGATAATTTAGCGATGTAATTTGCTTTGTAAAGTATCAAGAATATGCTTACCGAAAATTGCCAATTTATGCATAATCGCACATGTGTGTGGTTTCAACAGCTTTTATTTGTTCTTTCATAAGTATTTGGGCGCGAACATGTATTTAAAACATATTACTACCATGTACGAGACATTTAATATAATTTTGGTTGATTTTCGACATTAAACTTACGGTTTGCTAAAAGAAGCGCTTTGAAGAGTAATCCCAGAGTTGAGAAGTAATCCTAAACTTGGACGCATAGTCAACTCGCATAAAGGGAAAAATCCAACTTGTGAGTAAATAACCTTTTTCCCACCAAAATGATAAAACTTAAAATAACTGAAAAAGGTGAAAATAAAATACGTAAACATGTGTTAGAATATTGTAATATCTATTTTATTGTATCTAATCTATTTTACAAGCATTTTTATGTATAATTACTGTACAATTCAAAATTTGTCACTTGAAAAGTATTCGCAAGTTTGTATACTGTGAAAAAAGTTGTAACAGTGTGAGTTCGGATACACTGCTTCATCTATAGGATCATCTCGACTAGAATGAAGTCGCTAAAAAGTTTCGGAAACTGAAATTGGAACTTTTAAAATATAACATGAAGATTTGTGGATATGACGTGATATAGCAGCGCAGATAAGTATAATATTCGATTGTAACGACTGAAATTGCGTCGCAAAATGCTTAAAAGGTCCAAAGGACATTAAATTTGTGACCCGATGGATTCACGTAAAATGGCAGCCATCTTCTCTTTGTGTGGAATTATGAGATAAGTATCTTACATGCATGTACCTACATAAGTGAAAGGCCTATATTTGCAAATATACAAAAAGTGTGCACTCGGAATGTGAAAAGTTGATTGAACGTACAAATACACATAATTCGTATCTGATTCTAAGCTGATAATTGAGCGTTTGGTGCCGATTTTCATCGTAAAGATCTACGCAAGGTTGGAAATAATTCTTCGTGATAATAAATGACTTAACGGGATAAACTTGAAGATAAATCTGTAATATGCGAACAGGTTAATGCAAAACAATATTTATGCTTCAATATATATATATAAAAACATGTACTGAATTTATGTATGAACTTGTTAAACTCAGTTGTTTAATCTTTGTTTAAATATATAGTGCATTATTACTCGATCTTGGTAATTTTCCTTAAGTACTCAAATGTGAATACATATTTGTGCCAGTAATTTTGCAACATAGAAAATTTAAAACTTGAACTTCTCGTATTTTGTCATGTAAAATTATGAAACCATTTTAATTTAATTTCTTTTAATATAATTTTGATCTCGACCGTATAGTTCTTAATCCGAGGTAAAAAGGTCACGAGATACTAGATTAGTGAGACTCATTTATGTCTCTTAAGTGATAGGAGGAAGTATAATATTTAATTTGAGTAATTTTGTGATTATCTAGTAAGTCTGTTTTCATATCTCAACAATGACACAAGCTGTTGAGGGAAATTTCACACTGGCGGACATTGTGGGGTTAATAAATGCTCAAAATAGTGTGCAAGCAGAACATAATAATAAACTAGACACTGCTTTGCAAGTGCAGGCAGAACATAATAATAAACTAGACACTGCTTTGCAGGCACAAAATAGTGATATAAAAACTGCTTTGCAGGTACATAATACCAAAATTGACACTGCTTTGCAAGTGCAAGCAGAACAAAATAAAAAGGTAGACACAGCTTTGAATGCATTAACCGAAGCACATAAGGCTCATACCAAAGACTTCAAAGATCTCAAAATTGATATAGGTCAATTTAGAAATGAATGTATGCTTAGGTATGAGAAAGTAGAGAAAGATTTGCATGCTCTAGACAAGAAAATGAAAGTAGAATTAGTATCGTTGGCAGAGGATGTCGATAACAAAATCGAGAGTGTTACAGAGGATCTGTCAAGGCAGTTTGACTTGAAGCTTGATAGATGCTTTAGAGCTTGTGAAGAGAATGATATGTCTCTGTGTACAGTTAGGAAAGACTTAGGAAAGGTACAAGCTGCATTAGAACAATTACAGTTCAATAAACCGTTAGTGAATAAGATACATAGGGGGGATCAGCTTGATAAGAGCGATGGTGATTACGAATCCGATGTCAGAAGTCATGTCATTCTGTCATCCAAAATTCCACCCAATGTTAATAATCCTAGTGAAGATGATAGTAATGTACAACATGTTAAGGTAGCTCCAAATAGTGACATGTTGAATGATGGTGCAGTTACTAATTTGAATGTCAACATTAGAAAGGCTATGTCGCTGATCGAAACTAGTTTGACAACCATGGTCAATAATGTACTGACTCCAGTTACAGTCAGAAAAAATATGACATCAAAGAATGTAAAGGTGAATTCTATGCAGGGTGATTTTCAGGAGCTTGATGCTAGACAGATTGATTTAAATCATGAAAGCCATGAAGTTGTGAGTAGACCTAGTGTTGGTTATGTTCCACAAGACTACGATAGATCTAGACACCTTTCGGGTGCAATTTCTGATTCGGAAACTGATTGTAGTGTCAAATCTGTTCATGATAGTGCATGCGTGAATGATGGTCCGTATTGTAATACTAGACTGGCTAATAAGCGAAATAAGCTAAAACGTGACAGGTTAACTAGTAGGGTTGGACAGAATGTAAACAATACTCCTCTGATAACTCCTCCGACAAATGTTCCAAATGTTAAACATACGGAAGTTGATCCGTCAAGAGATACATCAAAGGTTAGGTATAAGCCAATAATCAAACCACAAGATTTGAGGCACTTTCCTCATTTTGATGGTGTTTCCGCAGATATTATACCATCTGAATTTTTAGAAAAAGTAGAGGAAAACCTGGAAATTTACAATATTCATGAGAGTGAATATATGAGTTATTTACCTAAATTACTCACAGATTGTGCGCGTACCTGGTACATTGAAAATAAATTAAAGTTTAAGTCTTATGCTGAGTTTAAGACAGATTTCTTATCCCATTATCAAAACGATAGGTGGAAATCTGTAAATTTGACTAAAATCCTAAATTCACCTTATTATAAAGACAGCAAAGAGAACTTATTGCAGTTTGCGAATAAGAATTACAAAAAATTGAAATCTATACAACCACATGCTGACGAAGCCCATCTTATTGCTCAGTTGTCTTCGTTGTTGCCTTATAAAATAAGTGAACACTTGGTGGTGAATAATATTCACACACTGAGACAGACATTGCAAGCCATAGAAAATTTTCAATCTTTAAAAAATAATTCAACTAGGTATATGGATTCTAGTAAAACTTATGGTAACCAGAGGAATAAATCGAAGGTAGCTAATGTGTCTATGTTTAAGGAGCAAAATGTCCAAAGTATGTCTAACAGAAGTGGGTCAAAAAACTTAGACCGTAACGATTATGTTGGATCTGCTCGTAAATCCTATGCTAATGGTAGGACATGGGTAAGAAATGACCAGATTTCTAGAAATGTAAATTTGGGTTCAAAGCAGGAAAACTGTTAGATGCTCCTGATACAGGAGGTGTCTCGAGCATCAAAGCGGTTGAAAATCCTCCTTTTCCAAAAGCTCAATATAATGCTCACTCAAGTGAAGTAAATAATGATCATTGTGATTTAGGTGAGTTCACTCCTAAGTTAGGAGATCATCAACTACTTGGTGACAGTATGTTAGTTAGGTATGCTAACAGTATTTTAGGTTACAGATGGAATATGAATGAATCTGCTTCTAGATTCATAGGTTTGTGTGTCTCAGGACAAGCTATTGATGATCTGCATAGGCGTGTATCAAATGCTAAGAAAATCTCAGACAAAATATTGGTCATGATAGGTACCAATGATTTAATTAGGAAACGCAGCTTCGAACAAATGCAAGTGTCTTTCAGCAAACTCTTGAATACATTGAAAAATAAATGTGCTGAAATTTCGATACTGTGTTTGCCACCTCTTCCTAAATATATGTCATCTCCTCATGAACAATTGTGGCAGACATGGAATAATTTCAATCTGTATTTGATGTCACTACACGACGAGTTTAAAGTAAAAGTATACAATATAGCACCTTTATTCTTCTTGGAGAATGACCGCATAGATAATTCCTTGTACCAGAAATTCCTTGGTCACCCTTCCAGAGGTAGAGTAGATATGATACATTGGAATTATGCGGGAATGACTAAGGTTAAACAATTTTTGTACAGTATGGGTTTTAGTACTACACCTTGTAAATCTAATGATAAAGTGGGTAGAGATATAGAAGTGCAAGCTACGGTGCACAATGTCAACGTTGGTCATTTTAGGGATGCAAATAGCATTGATAGTTATCCCGATGAGGATAACGTTTTGTCCTTGTGGGAAAACTAACAAGCGACCTTTGTTTTAAAGTGGGTGATGAAGGTCAAATTAATAATCCCACTACTGATAACATTAATCTTGGTAAATGGGAAGAACTTCATAACACTAATGGGTATGAATCAAAAGAAATTCCAACACCAATTAATGCTCTCAGCGGTAACTCTCTTACTGCAAAATTAAAAGTTTTAATATTTGGTAAATTTTATACTGCTCTCTGCGACACTGGCGCAGAAATTAGTCTGCTTTCTAATACTGTTTGGAAAGAAATTAATATTAAGGCCAGTAGACCCAGGCTCACACCTGCGGATAATGTGAGATTGGTGGATTTTTCTGGTAATAAGAAGACCAAAGTATTAGGTATGGTTAAACTGATCATTCAAATAAGTAATTTACAATGTTACGTTCAGTTTTTGGTGGTTCACAATTTACAAGTGGATATCATTTTGGGATTAGATGTGTTGTATGCACTTCAAGCATCATTAAATTTTAAAGATCAAACCATAACATGTGGCTTCGATGAAGAACGCACTTTCGCGCGCTTCATGCCAATAATTGAAGATGGCAATAATTTATCTTATTTTGAGTGTTCTCATGTCAGTAATTATAATGTCTTGGAGGATAAATCCAAGTTCAACCTGCATAAGTTTGAAGAGTACATGAATAAGGCTGATTCGCTTACAAACGAACAGAAAACTTTGTTCATAGAATTACTACTCCAATATCAAGAAATATTTTCAAATAAGCCTGGTTTGTGTAACGATTACGTTCATAAAATGGTTTTAGATACAGATCTACCTATAGTAGGTAGAAATTATCCTATACCTTTTGCTTATAGAGATCAAGTGCGTGAACAAATAAAGATCATGCTTGATTGGGATGTTATTGAGTTGTCTAATTCAGAATATCTGTCTCCACTTTTAGTAGTTCCTAAATCTGGAGGAGGTATCCGTTTATGTGTTGATCTCAAAAGAGTAAACCAGCATGTTAAGCTTATTCAAGTGCATCCCATAAAGATTCAAGATTTATTGGTAGAATTCCAAAATTGTAAATACTTCACTTCGGTGGATTTATTGAATGCTTTCTGGCAAATAAATTTACATCCAGACAGCAGAAAATATACTGCGTTTATGTTCGAAGGTATCCTATATCATTTTAAAAGAGTTGTATTTGGTTCAGTTAATGGTACAGCTGTATTCGTCGATGCCTTAAATCGAGTGCTTAAGGACTGTAGAGATTTCGTAGTAGTCTATGTTGACGACGTTATCATAAAATCTCAAGATTTCGCATCTCACATGCTGCATGTAAGAACAGTTCTTGAAAAATTGAAGCAGGCAGGCATGACGTTGAAACTTGAAAAATGTGAATTTTGTAGATCAGAAATAAAATTTTTGGGTCACATTATTACTTCGCAGGGTTATAAAAAAGATCCTAAGTATGTAGATTCCATTGTGAATTTGCCTGTGCCCAATTCGGTTAAGCAATTGCAAAAAATCTTAGGTTGTTTTAATTGGTTGAGCAAATACATAAAAAATTATGCCATCATAGCACAACCTATGTATGACTTGTTGAAGGCTGGTAAAAAATGGCAATGGAATGACCAAGCTTCTACAGCTTTTAAGATACTAAAAGATAAAGTTAGTGAACAAGTACTTTTATCTTTTCCTAATTTTTTACACGCTTTTTATGTACAAACTGATGCATCAATAATAGGTGTTGCAGGATACTGCTATCAGATGATAGATGGTACTATCAAACCTCTCGGTTTCGTGAGTAGATTGCTCAGAAGTTATGAAAAATCATATACTTCTACAGAATTGGAGGTTTTAGCAATATTGTTTACTATTGATAAGTTCTGTTCACTGTTAAAAGGCAGACATTTTATTATCATAACTGACCATAAGGCACTTACCTGGTTAGAAACTGCGCACACATGGAATGCACGTTTAACTCGTTGGTTTGTACAATTACAACAGTATTCCTTCCAAGTACAATACTGTAAAGGGTCAGAAAATATAATTGCTGATGTTCTAAGTAGAACATTTCCGATGCAAGAAGGCCTCTTGTATCATGTAAATTCTTTGCAGTTTAAGGAAATACTAGAACCTTTTATTAATATAGAAGATTTGATAATAGCTCAAGAAAATGATGATGAATTGAAGGAAATTAGGCAATATATTTTGCACTCCTCAATTCTTAATGATAATCCAAGAAGTAGGACTTGGAAAGAGCGTTATGTTCTAAGGGACAATATTTTGTGTGTTACAGACTTTCATAACGTTCAAAAAATTAGAATTTGTATTCCAATTACATTAGTAGGTTCAATTTTGAACAAATTTCATGACTTATCGGGACACTTTGGTGCTAGTCGTACACTTTCTCAAATATACAGATACTTCCAATGGAAAGGGATGAAGACAGATGTACAACAATATGTAGCAGACTGCGATGTATGCATTCGTACTAAACCGAACAAGCATCCATCTAAACATCTAGCCAAAGTACACATTACCGACAAGCCTGGGAAAATATTGTTCATTGACTTACAAGGTCCATTCATCATGGGTCCTAAACGCGAACGCTTTTTATTTACCATATTGGATGCAGCATCCAGGTATTTAGTGGCATATCCAGTGACAAACAGCAATGCTGTTACAGTATTGAATAAACTGTGTCATGTATATTTTGTACATCTGGGTATTCCAGAAAAAATAATTTCGGATAATGGACCACAGTTTCGTTCATGTCTTTTCAATACTAAAATGAAAGAATATGGTGTCAAACTTATGTTTACTCCACCTTACCACCCTTCATCCAACATGGTTGAACGGTATCATTCGGAACTTAACCGTTTAATGAGAGTATTGTGCATTGATAACCATGCTAAATGGCCCCAGCAAGTAACCATAGCATTGCATTGGTTAAACAATACTATCTCCTCACAAACTGGTTTCGCTCCAATAGAATTAAGGTTAAACAAGGAACCTAACCTACAAATAGGAAATGTCATTTTTGATGATGGTACACATCAGTCATGGAATGACAAACTGCTAATGGCTCAAATTAAAAGTCATGCAGCTAGATCCAATAAGTTAAACAAATTGAATTGTAAACAACAAGATAAAATATCAATTTCTTCTGGAAATCTTGTTTTTATCAGAAATAGACAAAGAGATATGGATGATAATCCAATTAAAAAATATTGCTTTCTGTATGAAGGTCCATACTTATGTATAAAAAACTTTGGTGATTCTCGTATATCTGCCTTACGTTGCAGTGATGGGATTCTTCAGGAAAACATTGCTATTGAACATGTAAAATTGTGGAAATGTTCCAAGGACAAGAAAATTTCTTGGTTGAACATTTTGCAAAATGCAAGTGGTGCACATGAAGATGTGGTGCAACATATACTTGATCAAACAATGCAAGAAAAAAATGATATTTCTTCAACTGTCACTACAGATGTGTGTACAGTTTGTTCTTGAAACAAACTTGCCATTAGTGAGGTTAGCCTAAGTTGGTAGTATACCTCGTATAAAAATATTAATGTGTTAAGTAACTCTTATAGTTATTCAATATTTTTCTTTGGTTGGCCTATAAATGGTCGTACTTTAAATATAATTTATTATAGTAATAATTACATTTCGTTGTTAGGATTTACCTCGTGGAATGTGGGATACTTAATTATAAATGCATAACAATTAAGTGCATCTATGTCACACTCTAGAAACAGTTGTTAATTGATCTGTATTAACCCATAACATCTCGCTTATTTGTCTAAGGTACAAGTTAATCAAGTTTTAGTCAATAACACCTAAGGTATGGTACCAAATCCAAATGCTAATTTTAATGTGAATTGTTTTTGAGTTATTTGATTTCATAAGCTGAATCAAATGCTCACTCTATGTTGCAAACGGTAAGCAAAGAGATCCATGAGTTGATCCGAGTTCGTTGCACATGCTGACATGCTATATAGCATAAAAACTTGGGGTAGGTTCACGTAAAAGGCAATAAGTAAGTCCTATAGTGCCACTCAAGAAGCTGAATATGAAAAATGTTATTTATATTTTTTGTCAATTTTATTGAGCAGTAACCATTTTACTTTAAGTGGCGAAGATTGACAAAAAACTTAATATGAAAAGCGTATAATTTTATTAGCATAGGATATTGGATGGTACATATTCTTCACAAGTTGAAACCTTGCTCAAGCAATATCTTTTGTATGGTTAGATTAAGTGAATAATAAAACATTATTTGTACTGGGCAGATGGGTAGTACTGGAACGTTAAGATTGACTTCATGAAATGTATTACTTACTCAATAGTACCTGGCTTAATGGTGTGTTGATTGCTCAAATTAGTAACATTCGCATCTGATAAATGGTCATGCTACTTGAGATAGCAGTGTATGCAATGTTAACGTTAAGTATACTCTAAAATACTAATTTAAGTTTCAAGCGAAAGTTTTCTCACGTCCACAGCAGTGTGAAATTCCTCTCAACAAACTTTTAATTCAGAACAGTATAGAACTAATATGTATTTCTTGTTTGTCATTATGTAATGAACAGTAACCATCTATCTTGAATGGTGAAGATTGGTAATAATTTTGTGCATTAGCCATATTATGAGTAGTGAACTTTGTGGATATTCTGTCATATAAACGATGGATTGTAATAATTTTATGTTTTGTATTCATTTAACTAAAGTATTGATCTATAATTTTGTGTAGCTCACTCTACTAGTAATGATGTAGCTACAAATGTGTTAAAGTATTAATTTTTTACTTTTGTTTGTCATTTGACACTTAATACTTGATATGCTATTGAACTTCACCATAACTTCGAAGTTTGAACTTCATTTTTCGCGTATTTTAATATAACATTATATCACATTAACTATACTTCAGCTCAGAAACATGTTAAAGTTTCTTAATATATAGGTCAATATTTCCTTGGTTAATAATTTTGACACAAAATGTATGATATGCTATAGAAGTTCATTATTACTTCATGATTTAGCAAGTAATCAATTGTGATATATTACTATTGCTCGTATGGTCAGTTCAGCATTCATGGCTTACGAAATATGTGTAGGTTAATAATGTCAACATGTGTGTATAATCATTTTTACTGGTATGTTGTCATTCTTTTGTTTTGGTTGCCTGATGATTTCGTCCAGCGACATAGACAATATATCATTAGACATTTTTGGAAGTGTATATTCTGTGCCTGAGAACAGGATTGTCTTGTTATCATCTTGAGTAACAAGTGTTTCAAAAACACATAATACACATTCACTTATATACACATAATCACATTTCACTCCAGTAATGTCTTGTTTAAGATTATACGACACATTACAATAACTCAGATTATAAGTAGGCGTTCACTCTAGTACACTATCACATAGGTATACACTCAAACACTTCACTCTAGTGATATTGTTATGATTATCACTACACTTAATAACACACTAACTCAGATTGTAAGAAGAGATACACACTCGCATATGTACACACTCAAACGTATTGTTCTAGTGATGTCATGATTATAACTGTGTGATACATCACACTACCTCAAGTTAAAATAAAAGGTACACACTCTCTAATGTATACTCTCACACATTCTGTTTTGATCGTGTTGTGATTCTAACAGCACAATATAACACACTTAATGATATTATTGTTTCTTACCTAATATCGCATAGTCTTGTATGATTACTATGTTCTTGTACCAATTTTTGTTTTCCACTGTAATAACATGTCTTATCTTGATCTCATGTGATGTCATAAGTTTAGAAAATTGTAAATTATAGTCAGGCGTGGGTAAGCCCATTGGGCGCCAGTATGACGGTATCAGAATGAGTACCATCATAAAGTGAAAAATAAAATAATTTTATTACTCGAATTTTTCGATTTGAGCTCGTATTTGGCGATTTATATTTGTACAAAATTAATTTGCATCACTTTGGCTTTGTTCTTATTTAAGTACATATCCAAACTTCACGTATTTACAATATTTTGATAATTTAGCGATGTAATTTGCTTTGTAAAGTATCAAGAATATGCTTACCGAAAATTGCCAATTTATGCATAATCGCACATGTGTGTGGTTTCAACAGCTTTTATTTGTTCTTTCATAAGTATTTGGGCGCGAACATGTATTTAAAACATATTACTACCATGTACGAGACATTTAATATAATTTTGGTTGATTTTCGACATTAAACTTACGGTTTGCTAAAAGAAGCGCTTTGAAGAGTAATCCCAGAGTTGAGAAGTAATCCTAAACTTGGACGCATAGTCAACTCGCATAAAGGGAAAAATCCAACTTGTGAGTAAATAACCTTTTTCCCACCAAAATGATAAAACTTAAAATAACTGAAAAAGGTGAAAATAAAATACGTAAACATGTGTTAGAATATTGTAATATCTATTTTATTGTATCTAATCTATTTTACAAGCATTTTTATGTATAATTACTGTACAATTCAAAATTTGTCACTTGAAAAGTATTCGCAAGTTTGTATACTGTGAAAAAAGTTGTAACAGTGTGAGTTCGGATACACTGCTTCATCTATAGGATCATCTCGACTAGAATGAAGTCGCTAAAAAGTTTCGGAAACTGAAATTGGAACTTTTAAAATATAACATGAAGATTTGTGGATATGACGTGATATAGCAGCGCAGATAAGTATAATATTCGATTGTAACGACTGAAATTGCGTCGCAAAATGCTTAAAAGGTCCAAAGGACATTAAATTTGTGACCCGATGGATTCACGTAAAATGGCAGCCATCTTCTCTTTGTGTGGAATTATGAGATAAGTATCTTACATGCATGTACCTACATAAGTGAAAGGCCTATATTTGCAAATATACAAAAAGTGTGCACTCGGAATGTGAAAAGTTGATTGAACGTACAAATACACATAATTCGTATCTGATTCTAAGCTGATAATTGAGCGTTTGGTGCCGATTTTCATCGTAAAGATCTACGCAAGGTTGGAAATAATTCTTCGTGATAATAAATGACTTAACGGGATAAACTTGAAGATAAATCTGTAATATGCGAACAGGTTAATGCAAAACAATATTTATGCTTCAATATATATATATAAAAACATGTACTGAATTTATGTATGAACTTGTTAAACTCAGTTGTTTAATCTTTGTTTAAATATATAGTGCATTATTACTCGATCTTGGTAATTTTCCTTAAGTACTCAAATGTGAATACATATTTGTGCCAGTAATTTTGCAACATAGAAAATTTAAAACTTGAACTTCTCGTATTTTGTCATGTAAAATTATGAAACCATTTTAATTTAATTTCTTTTAATATAATTTTGATCTCGACCGTATAGTTCTTAATCCGAGGTAAAAAGGTCACGAGATAATAGGGACTGATGGAAGGCCTGTGTTGCTGCAGCCATGAACCTTCAGGTTTAAGAAGGCTACAGAGTTAGTTAGTCCATCCGTTAGGTAATCCATATTCATGTATTCTTTGGTTAGATAAGCCTACCTGAGACTTCTGTTGGAAATCAGAAAGAGAGGACTTTTTATCAATAACCTAAAAGTGAAAACACTAGGGGAGGCCCAAATCCAGTTTTCACGTTGACACTAGCACAGCAAGGGTGACTATTTGCAGTCAAGGTAACTACATTCCAGGTGGTCGAAACAATGAATGTTTGCAAAAGTAGAGTGAGATGCCAAAGGTGTGTTCAACTTGTAACAACTTCAAAAATAGAAGCAATAAAACAAAATGATCATCATCTCTTGCTTAAGAAATTATTGTTTTATTGTTACATATTATATTTTCAAATGTAGCTAGTAGAATTTTACAAGAAATACAGAATGTTTCCAATTTGTTAATTTGTCATGTCTATCCTTGCATCATAAGTAGAGGCATGCATATTTCGTTTTTGATGTGAAATAACTCACTGCAATGTTCATTTCCCATGTTTTTGAAAGGTGTGAGGTGCATTATCCTACTATGTTTTGTCACGAAATTATGCAGAATGAACGGCAAAAATGCAAAATAAATTCTTAAACACGAAACTTTGAGATAATTTACAGACACTTTCTAAAGTCTGAATTATCCTGAGAGTTATGCAAATCACAGAAAAATGGAACATTCCTGCTATAAATATTTGAGAAGCAAAAATGGACTCCTTTACACAGAACTACACTTACTACTCTGACGACTGCATAGAAGTGCTATTCATTTTTAATAAGCTTAATTTTTAATGTCATTTGATGCAAATGATTTCATCAATCTGTCTCTGAACCACCAATCCTAATTTCAGAACACTAAGTTTATTCACAAAAGTATGAGACTTTAATCATAAGTAGAGATGTCCACACCTATGTAGGCAATATAATCAATGTAAACAACATGGAGTCCAAAGTAGACGTTTGTCGCATGAATGCAACCTGTTTTTTCTGGACCTCTTTTTTCTTAACCAATTGATTATTCTGACTTTGTTTCACCTGGATACATGTTCGCTAGAGGCAGCCCTTCATGTAGGTGAACAAGGCATCGCCTAGGACCTGCTTCACAAATTTGATAATTTATTTTTTTAGATAAATGAGTAGAATACATGTCTTTCCATCAAGACTGAAAATAAACTTCAAGTAAGTACATCAGGTTTGTTGCTTTGTAATAGAGCATTCTTGTAAGTAATTGAAAAAATGTACACACTGTATATGATTTGGGGCCTCTCAAATCAAAGGGTCACTACTGGTCAGAAGAACCCATAATAACGAGGTGATCTTTTTGAATTAATAACTGAATAAATTATGCATGTTTGGAGAATAAAAGATGTGGTTGATAATAATAAGCAAGTTACCAACTTTTACCGCGAAACTTACTTGTAGAGGATCTATTAATTTCGGTAGCCTCCGCCACCATCTGCTTGGGAATGAGAACACATTCTTCTAATTTACAGTATGATCCAAACCATTGATATGCAGATCCACCCAGATATCAAACCTAAGACTTTTTGGTTACAAAGCAAACAGCCAGCCAGAGCCGACCTCCATGGCAGATTCCAGGGTTCAAATCCTAGACTGGGCATGGGTGTTCTTTGAGTGTGTCATCATTCAGCCTCATCATTACAATTAGTCTCAAGTGGCAGAAAAAAAATACACTCTGAAGGCCAGACAGAGAGGCATTTTTATTGGGTGATGCATGACCAGCAAAGCAAGTCCTATCGCTGCTGTTATCTGGTTTACGAGACTGGAGCCTGATACTTCAACTTCCCAATTGTCCTCATGACACTGGGTTAATGCCGAAATTTTGAGAGCCTCCACTGGAATCAAACTCAAAACAGTTTGCACCAAAACTGAGATCTGACCATTTCACTTGCTATGCAGTAGCCCTAAAGGGAGGGAAAAGCAATGCTAAATAACAAAAATGAATCGAGTAAAAATCAAAAGAAAACTCAAAGTTAAACTTATATAATAAACTGAACTATCATATTTTATATGTGGGTCATTCCATGTCAAATCATCCAGAATTTTGTGAAAATGTCACTCACTGTCCCCGATTTTGATGAAATTCGGTATACTTATAGAACTTTTGATACTGATTAGAAAATGAATTTTTTTTGTATTAATCAAGGAGTTCAGAAGTTACGTGCTTTTTAAAATCTCAGTGTATGCCATATGCGGCAGCTCCCCTTTAAATGACATGCATTAGATCTTCCTTCAAGTTTGCCGTAGAACCTTCAAACTTGTTTTCTTTTCTTTAGAATAGTGTAAGCTTTCATTTAAATAAGGCTTCCGATGATTGTATCAATAACCATGTATACAGTTACTGGTCCTATGAAATAATCATTATTTTGTGTAATAAATTACACTCAATTAATAATCCTGAAGACTTGTGTGTGTTTTACTTATGTTTCTGGTACACAATATGTCTTCATATATTTGTATTATTACAGCATATAAATTATTGAACACAGAGTCAGTCCTGCTTCAACGATTTTAATTAAGATATCATTTGAATCCTGACCACGGTATTTTGAATATGGTGTCATTGATTCCACTTGCACCTATTTCTTTCTCCTTCATTCCAAGTTTAACGAGATCCCTGCCTCCCCGATGGCATAGTGGTAACGTTGTTGCCTTGTAATGAAGGGGTAGCAGGTTCGATACCTGGTGGAGGCACATGGCACAGTGGTTCGGATCCCACTTTAAACTGTTGATCCAGTCCCGATTAGCCTTCCTGTGCATAAAGTTGACTTAAAAGAACAAATCAAAAAGATCCACTCCTTCGACAATTACTTTTTCCTAGCTCGACAACCACATTCCAAATGAACGCAACAATCCACCAAAACACTGAAGTTTTCACATATAATTACAAATGAATTGCAATAAAGTGTGGATGTTCTAAATTTAGCATGCAATGAAGCATAGCTTCCTTTCACCTAAAAAGGTAAAGTGCTCCCCTGTGCTTAGCACCACGCTATGAAGGCGTATAGGGTGATGTGATCAGCATCACACCCCTGACCCCCTTTACCCCCAGGTACCCATGTTATTCGACACTGGGTGGGCACCGGGGCTGCTTCCGACGTTAGAAAAGTTCCCGGATTTGAACCGGCCTGGTATCAAACCCGGGACCTTTAGCTTGGTAGTCAGGCCTTACCGACTGAGCCACCGTGGCCACTTCCTTTCACCTAGCGCATTTTTTTTTTTTATAGTTGGAAACAGAGTGGTCAAATTTAGCTCTTTCCCTATTGCAAAAAGTAACTGTTACCATTGTTAACGTTAAAGTTATTTACTTTTAAAAGTAGCTAGTCACAGTTTTTTGTAACATGGTACTTCGTAACATTGGTAGTTTAACATTTATTGTAAAAATAGTAAGTGCTAATGAAATACGTTTTGTATAACTGTATGGTTGGACATTTTAAAAGAAGTGACTTTCCGAATTCCAACTCCAAATAGTTATGTAGTAGCATGTGTGCAACTCAAACTTGTTTGTAGGATTGCTTCAGGAGTCTTAAAAAAGGAGATTCAGCAATTAAATTCATGCATCCACTTGGTCCATCACCTTCTTACCACTGGACGCAAAGCATTCAGTGGACATTAACAACACAAATGGAATGACATATGTACTTAGTGATAAGTCAAATACTTTAGTGTGTTCGAAATTGTCAAAATATTCTTCTAAAATGTGAACAGCACAATTTATAGTATACAAAATTTTGGCAATGAATATAGTACACTAGAGTAAGTATTATTAGGTACTATCTTCATGGACGTAACTTGGGAACTATCTTTGGGGTGAGAAAATCAAAAGGATTTCCATCCCATAAGAATAGTGTCCAGGATTATTTGCTAAAAACATTTGAAAAATCACAATTAATACTTATTTGTTTGCAGCAGGTTCACAAAATTTACAAAACTTGTAAATTTTAATTAACCTATATAATTGGGGGTGCAAGCACTTCACTTTTCCCCCGCCATGTTATGCCAATGCCTACCTTCACACATAGTGAATAGAAATTTTGAATATTATTACTTAAAACATATTGTACTTCAGGCTTTGTGCTAAATACATAAGCATTTTTAATAAGATTAATTTTTAATGTCATTTGATGCAAATGATTTCATCACTCTGTCTCTGAACCGCCAATCCTAATTTTTTCATCAGGTATTAGTACACACTCTGCTATCTATGTATAAAATTCTGGGGAAATTGAACAGGGGGCAATGCATGAAATTCACTCTTAAAATTAGTCATTTGTTTTTCTGAAGAAAAAAAATACATAAAACTATATATAAATATACATGATTATTGATACAATCATCTGAAACCTTATTTAAATGAACGCTTATCCTATTCTGAACAAGAGAGATTATAGAAACATTAAAATTAAAAGAGTATTAAGAGTATATTAAAAGACACTGGGAAATCCATAAAATTCATTGAAGAAAATAACATGTTATGTAAAGAAACAAGTAAAATAGTTAAAACAATGATACAAAGGGCTTATTCGAGGTATGTTAAAGAAACCAAAGAAAATATTAAACATAATACAAGATCTTTCTGGAACTTTATACAAAATAGAAGACTGTAGTAAACAGACTATGGTTTTTGAAAATAGAAAATTAGAAACAAGTCAAAGTGTAGCAAATAGTTTTGAGTTTCTTTTCAAATCTGTATATGCTAAAGGTATAAGCTCATATTATATTCATGATGATGTTAAAATGAATGTATCATATTCTATCTCAAGTCATATAATTACTGATAAAGAATATTTTAATGCTGTAAAGAAATTGAAACCTAAGAGAGCTAGTTGTCCTGATAAAATTCCACCCTATTTACTAAAGGCATGTGCAGAGATATTAAAGAAGCCACTCTGTTTTATATACAATTTAGTTCTAAAATGTCAAACTTTTCCGATTATCTGGAAAACAACTCGAGTTTCTCCAATTTTTAAGTCAGGAGACAACTGTAAAATAGAAAATTATAGACCTGTAGTAATTCTCTGTGCGCCCGCCAAAATATTAGAACAAGTATTGTACACAAGAATCTGGAATCACAGTAAATATTACATAAATGAAAATCAACATTGTTTCATTCCTGGAAGGTAAACAATTTATAATTAATTTTGTTCAAGATGTTTATGCAGCATTTCAAAATCCATTACCTATACATACAATCCATCTTGATTTTGCTAAAGCTTTTGATTCAATTAATCACAATATTTAATTAAGCAAACTTTCAAATTTCGGGTTGACTAGTCATTTTCTTGCTCCCATGGCCTCATATGTTAATGGTCGAAAACAATATGTAACTTATAGACAATCAAAGTCGTTTGAATATATTGTGAAGTCAGGTGTACCACAAGGATCGAATCTTGGACCACTACTTTTTGTATTATTTACAAATGATTTACCATTACAAATTGAATATTCTAAATGTCTCATGTATGCTGATGACATAAAGCTTTATAAACAAATTAATAATCATGGGATTGGTAAAGAAAGTCTTCATGAATTAAGTAATGATAATGGTATAAGATTGATTACTTTTGCAACCTCAAACAATTTAATTGTGAAAAGTACCATTTTTGAACATAAAGATATCCATAAATATACCTGGTCTTCTCCAGATGGTAAAACTCATAATCAGATAGATCATATTCTCATTGATAAGAGAAGGCATACTAGTATAATTGACGTTCATACACATAGAGGTGCTGACTGTGCCAGTGACCATTATTTAGTAATTGCTAAATTAAGAGAAAGACTCTCAGGGATCAATCATAAGCAACAAAATCTAAAAGTTATAAAATTTGATACAGGAAAGTTTGCTGATGAAAGAATTAAGAAAGATTACCAAATTAAACTGTCAAATAGATTTGATGTTTTGCAGGATTTAAATGATGATGAAAATATAAATGAAACAGACGTAAATAAGAATTGGGAGCACATAGTAATGCAATAGAATCAGCAGCTAAAGAAAGTATAGGATACCATAAACCAAGAAAAAGTAAGCCATGGTTTGATAATGAATGTCATAATCTAATAGAAATAAGAAATTAGGCTAGACTTAGGTGGTTAAATAACTCGGATGATACAAATCTAAGCAATTATAATAGAATAAAGCGAGAAGTTAACCGCACGTTTAGAAGTAAAAAAAGAGATTACTTGAAAAGCAAAATTAACAAAATTGAAACAAATAGCAAAAACAAAAATATCAGAGATTTATATAAAGGTGTAAATGAATTTAGAAAAGGGTGGCAACCTAAAGTAAACTTGATAAAAGATAAAGATGGTAATTTTCTAGCTGACCCAAGTGATATTCTAAATAGATGGAAGAACTACTTTAATGACCTTTTAAATGTCCATGTAGGAGATAAATCAGAAGTAAATGAAGTACACACAGCAGAACCTAACTTGACTGAAGTTAAAGATGCTATTAAAAGGCTAAAGAATAACAAAGCACCTGACATTGATTTAATAACAGCTGAGTTAATTAAATATGGTGGAAATTCGTTAATATGTCAAATTCATAAATTAATTTGTTTAATATGGAATAAAGAAGAAATCCCTCAACAGTGGAAAGAATCCATAATTGTTCCTGTGTTTAAGAAAGGTGATAAAATGAACTGCAATAATTACCGTGGAATTTATCTACTCTCAACAACATATAAAATATTATCTAACATTCTTTTAACAAGACTAACCCCATATGCTAATGAAATTATAGGTCATTATCAATGTGAATTTAAACGTAACAGATCAACTACAGATCAAATTTTTCACATCAGACAGACACTTGAAAAAAAGTGGAATATAATCAAAATGTCCATCAGCTATTCATTGATTTCAAAAAAGCATATGATTCGGTCAAAAGAAATAAATTATATAATATATTAGTAGAGTTTGGAATACCTAAGAAGCTTGTTAGTATGATAAAAGTATGCGCCAGTGAAACAGAAAGTAAAATTCGTGTGGGTATTAATGTGTCTGACAAATTTGCAATTCATGATGGGTTAAAACAAGGAGATGCATTATCTCCATTGCTCTTTAATTTTGCGTTAAAATATGCTGTTAGGAAAGAAAAAGAAACTAAAGAAGGACTAAAGTTAAATGGTGTGACTCAGTTGTTAGCATATGCAGATGATGTCGACTTATTAGGGGATGATATAAATACAATTAAGAATAATGCTAAAATATTTTTTCAAAACTGCTAAAGAGATAGGTTTGGAAGTTAACAAAGAGAAAAACTAAATATATGCTTACAGGTCGAAATCAAGTGTTAGGTAATAATCAAAATCTAATTATTGATAACAACTCGTTTGAACCAGTTTCCAAATTCAAATACTTAGGAGTAATATTAACAAATGAAAATTATATTAAAGAGGAAATAAAAAGTAGGCTTAATTCAGGAAATGTATGTTACTTCTCTCTTCATAAACTTTTGTCTTCTCGTTTAATATCTAAGAAACTAAAAGTTAAAATATACAAAACAGTAATTTTGCCTGTAGTATTATATGGGTGTGAAACTTGGTCCCTTACATTGAAAGAGGAACATAAATTGAGAGTATTTGAAAATAAGATTCTAAGGAAAATATTTGGACCTAAAAGGGATGAGGAGACAGGTGAGTGGAGAAGGTTACATAATTTAGAACTACATAATTTATATTCATGTCCAGATATTATTAGAATAATTAAATCAAGAAGACTTAGGTGGGCAGGCCATGTGGCACGAATGGGAGAGGAAAGAGGAGTTTACAGGATTCTTGTTGAGAAACCCGATGGTAAGAGACCTGTAGGAAGGCCAAGACGAAGATGGAGGGACAACGTTGAGATGGACCTAAAGGAAATCGGTAGGGATGGAAAAGAGTATATCGATCTTGCTCAAGATAGGGACAGATAGAAGGACTGTGTTGCTGCAGCCATGAACCTTCGGGTTTAAGAAGGCTAGAGAGTTAGTTAGTTAGTGGAGACATTAGGAAACTTCAAAGAGATTTAGATATAATGTATGAGTGGAGTATAAACAATAACCTTAAATTTAATATTTAGAAGTGTTCTTTTATGGAGTTATCAAGTAAAATAAATACCTCTAAAATCTCCTATTTTATTGTGGAGAAGAGCTTGAAAGAATAAACTTTATTAAGGACCTAGGTATTATTAAGGATAGTAATATGATGTTTAACAAACATGTATCATACATAGTAAACAATGCATTTAGATCATTAGGTTTTCTTATAAGAAATACGAGGAATCTAACTAATGTAGACAGTATTTCTATCTTGTATAATGCATTAATTAGAAGTAAGCTTGAATATGGTTCTAATGTTTGGTTTACATATTATAAATCCCAGGAGATGGTAATTGAAAGAATTCAAAAACGATTTTTAAGATACTTCTGTTACAAAAAGTATAATGTACCATCATATTATAATAACTTATCATACAATGACCTACTTAATGAGTTTAATTATGAAAGTCTTATTAACAGAAGGGAAATAACAACAATTATTTCTGTACAAAACAATGACTGGCATCATAGATAACCCTACTTTTCTCCAAAAGATATATTTCAAAGCAAGGAAATGTGGCTTAAGGCTGCAACAATTGATGTCTTATGATATTCCTAAAACAGAAAGATTCAAGAATTCACCATTATTTAGAATGTCCTTTGCGTACAACAAAATATCTATATTGCAATCTAATTTTGATTTCAGTATCTCAATCAATGAGTACAAAAGAATATTAAGACAAGTGTTTACAACATAAATTGTTATACGTACTTAGCAATATATCACTGCATATGAATAAAAATTACATCTTGTTTGTTTTTTGGTCTTGTTTTGTATTGATTTGGGTGAAGCACTTCTAAATTGCTAATTGGGTGTTATATTATTCTATAGTATAGTTTAGTGATTTATATTACATTATATTGTGTATGTGTTCTACCTGTGTTATGTCTCACTGTACTATATTATGTGTTTCATCTTCTTTTTTGGCAACCTTCTGTAAAACGAGATAATTTCTCTGTTAAAGGAAATAAATAAATAAAAATAAATAAATAAGTTTGAAGGTTCTACGGCAAACCTGAGGGAAGATATGATTACTTATAGCCTAATGCATGTCATTCAAAGTGGAGCCACATATGCCATACATGAAGATTTTAAAAAGCACATAACTTCTAAACCTTTGACCAATCTCAAGAAGGTTGTCATTTTTGCAATCAGTATCAAAAGTTCTATAAGTATACCGAATTTCATCAAAATCGAGGATGGTGGGTGACATGGCCTGGATGATTGACATGGACAATTAATTAAGCCTGTATGCGACAGGAATAAAAACATTGCATGAGAATGAAACAAATTAGACTTTATTTTTTAGTGTACATGTAAAATAATCTTGTTCTCTTTCTTAAATAGGCATTCCAATTAGGCATGTTAGTTCACTGTTCCAACCTTCGTTTACTCTAATGGACATCAATGTGTACTAATTATCACAAGATTGTGTTGTAGTGTATGCACACAACATGAGTATGTGTGCACGGTTTTACATCATCTCTATTAAGCAGGATGAAGAAGAATAATCTGCATTAAGATCGTGCAAGTTAAGCCCAACTTTAATAGTAATAGTAATAATAATAATAATAATGTCATGTGATAAAATACCGTAAAGTTCCCAGTGGGAATCCACCATGCTATGAAGGCACATTTAGGGGATGTGGGGATAGGGCCCCACACATTCTAGATCTCGGCCACTTCTGAAGGTGATGTGATCAGCACCATGCTCTGGCTGCCTTTACCCCTCGGGGTTGTTCCCAGGTACCCATTGATTTGAGGCTGGATGAGCCCCAGAGCCGCTTTATGTGGGGAGAAGGCTGCAAGAATTCTGATCTTAGATCACCCACCCCAAGAATCGAACCTGGGTATCCCATGTGGCAGTCAGATGGGCTAACGACTACACCACCATGTATATATTTATCGGGACTTTACAGAATAAGCACAAATGAAGAAATTATTAAATTATCTAAGCTATTTTATGTCATGAAAGAGTGAAATCTAAAAGAGTGGTATCTGAACCACTTCTGCTTCCAAATATCAAACCCAAGATCTCTTCATTGCAAGGCAATGGCGTAACCACTATGCCACCTATCAAAAAAATTATAAAGAAACACAGTCACACAACTTGCCAAGACATGGACTGCTCCATTTGAAACAAAGAAAGGGAGGAGGAAAGGACTGTTCCACTTTCTGATAGGGAGGAAATGTGGTTATTGACATTGATATTCCTTAATTTTTTTCTTCGAAAGTGGCACAAGACTCTTTCTTTTTCTGTTCCTTGTGTTAGTACATATACTTAGGTACAATATGGTATATTTAGTTTTTTCCGCTTTGATGCATTTTTTGAGATAAGCTTCATTTTAAAGTTGCAGATTTTGCAATTTTTAAATAGTAAACTGGTTATGTCTGCTAACAGCATCAATATCCAAGTAAAGTGCTGTCAATTAGCTTGTCCTAACAGTGAGCTTCCATGTTCAAGAAACAATTTTTTTGGGTGCTGTTGCTTAACCAAGATAAGAAGGGCAGACAACCGACAAAAATTACATTTTTGACACTTTTGCTGCAGAACAATGGAAAGCAACAATGGCCCATCAAACCAAGTGAATGCTTACATGCAAGCTGTGTTATACTAACAGTATATGAAAGCTTAAGTCTGGGGTGTTGTTTCTTTCTGAAGATATAGCACTCCAAACTTACTCATATTTCATTTTTCATGAAAAATATAAGATGTGACCTTGAATTTTGACATTTTCTACAGGAAAGAGGAAATTTTTTCAGGGTCACAAAATTGCACAACATTCATTTCTGATGACCTACTTAGGGCCTCCCCATTGGCATACTGGTAGTGTCATTTCCTTGTAATCAAGGAGTCCCGGGTTTGATACCTGGTAGAGGCCCATAGTGGTTCGGATTCCACTTTAAACTGTAGGTCCAGTCCTGATTAGCCTATCTGGTCATAAAGTGGACATCAAACAACTCAACAAGGTCCTTATGATGTACTTCAACATGAATAAAATCATGTGATCAAAAAATACAACTATCACACTTCTGTCTGCATTTTGAAATATTAGCGTACCTGTACAGAAAATGGAATTTTACAATTTCACATTAATATTAATAGATTTTTTTAGTAAATCAATACTGCTAATTTAACAAATAATGGTCCTATTTAAAATATGATTTATTACTAGCTCAATAATTACAATATGAAAATCAAATACGCTGATTAACACAAGTCTTCATTTTATACACAGTGAACAAATAATCCTTTGCTGATTCAGTTTCTGTTTCAGCAAAGGTATATTTGTGCACATAACAAGCACTAAATTCAATATTTCATGTTGAGAAAATTTCTTGGATTTATTTAAATATCAATTTCCATGGAAACCAGTAACAGAGAAATTAAATGGAGCATTGTTTCAACAATATTCATGGATACAGAAAGAATACAAGAATTTGAAATTGTGTTTTATATCACAATTACATGCAATATAAATTCAATTGGGAAACCAATCACTTATGTATAACATTATGTCAAATTCAGATATTGTTTTAAGTCCACTTTTTATGTTCAATTAACTAATCGAGACTTGGCATACAATTTTAAGTATAATAAAGCCTTCTCCAAGCACATTTTCACAGTACTTGCACCAGTAAGGAGTGACAATGGTTAAGTTGGAAATGTGAGTGCCAAGCAGGAGAAACAGGTTCAATTCCCACGGGGGGGGGGGGGGGGTCATCTAAGATGAGAATTATTCTTACCTTGCCTGCATCAAAAGACTTTACCCAGCATGTAATAAACTGGTTTATGGAGGCAACCGCAGGGAGGTAAACAGGGGTAAAGGCAAGCAGGCAATATCATCTATGTAGCATCACATGGTAATTTTCTGTGTTGACAATTTACGCATATTCAGCAAATTCGATATATGTAAAAACAAGAAGACAACAAACACTTTCTCACGGAGATGGCTATCTTGGCCTTCATTGGGGAGTAGCAATCGCATCATGATAATGCAACAGATAAATGAATGCACATCAAGTCCAGGTGTGTAGCCTGATAATGTCCGCATGAACATGTGAACACTCATGTACATGTTTTAAATTATGTACATATTAAATTCACACGAACACATATATTCATTCGAAAAATTACTTTGTTTGATGTACGAGTATATACATAAACAATTTACTCTGACACGACTTTTTTCACGTCTGATAACTTTTCTAGATATTTGGTAACACTGATTCCCATGGTGTTCAATGCAGGGCATTGGAACACAATTGCTATGGGTGCTGCATAAAGCTGACAGCTAAGGGGAGTTGGCCACTGTACCCTGAAGATGTTCACTTCGCTGTGTGAACCCAGATGCAAGCGGCAATACTTCTTACATTCAGCACCAGAGTGCAACATATACAAGGCTTGTCTAGGAGGACTACATAGTTGCAAACTTTAGCTAGCGAGAAGTCGCTAATCCTGGCATATTTTAAGCAAATGAAAGTGCATGTCTAGTGTGTGTTCCTTAGCCACTTATTTCAGCAAATCAGCAAGTAGTCTTGTTCTCGTTAGATATATTTAAGAAATATATAAATATATCTAAAAGAGAATTGTTAGTTTATCTTTTTTCATCGTATAGTACTTGTAATTGATCAAATGACTCAAATGTATGGATGGGCAACAGGCACATCCTGGGTGTTTGTTACCATTTGCACATATACAGGGGCACCGCGAAATGTTTCAACATGTTCACTGAATTGTTAGACAATGATATAAATGTTTCAAATATGTGCTTATTTAGTACTTTTTACATATAAAATGTTTCAGAATTTGAAATATGTGTTTATTTCTTAACTTAAAGCAAGCAACCTTCCAAGAAACTGAGCATTATAAGTGTTATATATGCCTACATTCTGACTTGGACGCTGCAAAAAAAATCTTGAAACATTAAGGGTGCCATGAGGGAAGAAGGAATATGAGCAATGTCACATGGACTGATACTTCAGTAATAAGCATCACAACCAAGTTATTGTGCGCAGGGGGCATTTTGCATAATACCCAAATATCTTACATACAAATAATACATTTTTTCTGGAATCTTGGAAGGATGCATCCTCCCCTCTGTTCCGCTAATGATGCACATGCTTTCAATGCTAAATGAACGTTGTTTGTTAACATACTGTATGGTCCGTGTAATAAAAAGTAGATTGCGAAGTATGTTAGTCTTGCAGTGTACATACCTGAGATTGCATGTTATACTAAATAGTTTGGACTACCCATTACTAATTATAAATAATGTAATTGACTGATTGATTGATTTGTTGTTTTAAGTCCACTTTATGCACGTAAAGGCTAATTGGGACTGTACCTACAGTTTAAAGTGGGATCTGAACCACTATGTGCTTCCACCAGGTATCGAACCCGGGTCCCCTTGATTACAAGGTGAGGATGCACCCAGTGCACCACCGGGGAGACCTTAAAATAAATAATGTAATTAAAAGGGTGTTAATTTTATATAAAAAAATTATATTACTTCAAACATTTTGGGGGAAATTGTTGAAAATAAGTTGAACTGTTATACTTACTTTTTTAATTGAAGATGAAGTTACAAGGGAGAGGAGTAAAACTGCATTCAGTATAGAAAATTTATTGTGAACACCCATATGTGAACTGCACGTGACACCACTGATCAAGTCTATGGTGTTTATTTCTTTACTCAGAACCTTGGGAATCCATTGTGCACAGAGCAGTTGATAGTTAAGATACTGATGTGTTTTAACATTCACTGTACCATGACTAATGTTTACTTTTGAGGTCAGTTTGTCAATTCTGGTGTCGATCTTGTTGGATTAATGCATCAACCTGTGGAAATGCATGTTGTATTATGGTACGATGGCTCTGTCCAGTTCTTGAGTCATCTCGGAAACTGACACATCATTACATCATTCCTTGAAACATTTTCACCATCATTTCACAGTGGCTAATGAAATGCAACGTTCTCTGTGCATTGAAGCAGACATGTTGTGACGCTCTTTGTGTTCTGAAACACTTTCAGTATTCAAAAATCTTACCACGCTGCCTGTCTCTCTACTGGAGGATCCATTGCAGCGTAGACCTTTATTTAACACGCAGTAATGCAGGATCTACCGTACCTCGCAACACAACAACAGGCAAAATGCAATTTTATAGGTAGTTGTGTCATTCACATGGATTGCCAAGTCCTAGGAGAAGACAGGCTCACTTTCACTCGACTCACCCTTATGTAATTTACTCTGATAAGCTTACTTTTAATTTTTCCGTGCAAATTTTCTTCGCGATTGATTTCGCCACCCATCTGATGGCTTCGTCAGGCGTGTACTGTCTTGCTGCGGGTGATGTGGTAAATAGTCATGCAAGCGAAATCCACTTTGGAAAGGTTCTCAAAAGAAACCTATGCAATAGTGACCACTCCTGCCGACCTCAACACTAGCCCCGGGGCCCTCAAAAAAACCTGGCTTCCCGCTATCAGAAATATACCCACCCACCCGACTGGCTCACCCCGCAGGACAATAAACCAAGCACGTCACTTAAGCGCTCGCAAAAAAGCCCGCCTGTACATACGAACAAACGCCGTTCCATGGAAGTAGACGACGAGACCGAGAACCGACGCCTGCAGCACCAAAAACCGATGTGCGGCAAAAGAAGGAAGCTCTACACCACACACCAGAACGGCAGAAAGTGAAAGGACCACGTCAACTAGTGCCGCCACGAGCACAAGTGGAAGAATAAGGAACCATGTTGCTCGCAGCAAGACAATACATGCCTGATGAAGCCACGAGACAGGTGGCAAAATCGATTGCTAAGAAAATTTGCGTGGAAAAATGAAAATTAAGCTTATCAGAGTAAATTACCTATCTCCATGTAACAGCCAAACAGACATCTTTAGATACAACGTCACCCTTATGATTCAAAATCACAATAACATACACATATGGTCAGTGGCGAATTAAGCTTTCTCGCCGCCCCTAGGCACAAACTTAATGTGCGCCCTTCTCAAAAGAAAAGTAGTAAATTATTTGCAGTATTTTACAGGCTAATATAAAAATTAGTGAACATACTGAAATAAAAAACAAAGGATAAAAATCAATAACAAACAATTCATTTTCTGTATGTGCTATACCTAAAATGATGTAATGTATTGACAAATTAAATTCACCACTCACCAGCAGTGGCGTAGCATGGACATTTCGGGTGGGAACGCCAAGTCCGAAGGAAGGGTCGGCCCTTTCTTGCTCAATACTTTACTTATGGTATTATTCACCACAGGTATTGTTTATTTGCCTGAAGTCAGCTGGGTTTTCAATAAAACATCATTTATGCATGTTTTAGGTAGAAAATTAGATGCCTCACTATGCCACAAATGTTTTGAACTCTGGTGTTTTATACCTTTTTTATATCTTTCTGCATGACGCAAGTCATTAAAAACCTACCTGAATCACAAGCGCCTCTGCACAATAGACGTCATTGTTGTGGATGATCCAACTACTGATTGATTTGGTTTATTTTACTTCGCTTTTCTACCCTTTTGGTTAATTGCGAATATGAATATGAGTGATGATATTGATGAAGGGACACTGACAAAAACACCCGTGCTCACGCCGGGATTCGAACCAGGGACCTCTGTCGTCTTGGCGCACTGTGCAAAGCACTCTGACACGGAGGTGGGTGGATGATCCAAATATCGTTCACTCTACTGACGTAACAGTGCCGATTAGTAATTCAGAATGCTGATAAACATTTTAAAATAATTTTGTCCAGAGACAATTCGTTGTTAAGAGTTTTCAAATGAATGCTAAACATTTTCATTGACACAATATTAAGTAGTTAGATAATAACGAAAAAAATAATAACAATAAAAAATAATAATAATTTTGCGGGTTAAGTGGTAGAGCAGCCACAGGCTGAATTTCTACCAAGAGGACTTCACCAACTTATTTGACAAAAACTGTGTTGATCTTTTAGTTTCTAATGCACATCGCTGTTCGTGCGATAAATTATACAATGCAGTGGCTATTAAGAAGCGGTATATTTGAGATTGGTAAAGTTACGTCAGTCAATTTTGCGTATTGTAGCATCACATAGCACGCGTTGCATGAGCGCGAAGAGCGAAGAACCGGGTAGGAATTCTACCGCTGTCGTCTGCTTCAGAAGGCAGGAAGGGTCACATGAACCAATCACGGTAGACGTCTGCTGCTCCTTACGCTGGCGTATGAGAGAGTATTTACGCGCGTGCTGTAGAGATCGAAGCTTTCCCTCCAGAAAGGCAGCAAGGAATATAGAGTTCTTTACGCCGAACCTGCTCGGCGTCCGGCCAGGAAAGGCATTGAAAAAAGATGCTAGAACGAGTGTTGAGAGTGGAGCGTTGCAAAGGGATCGCAAAAAATAGCTATTATAATGCCATGAAGGTCAAACATGTATGAAATTAGTCAAGTTTTACTTTATATTCACAGCATTTACGCATTTTTTTAAATTTTAAATCTGGGACGCCGGGCGTACGGGCGTACTATAACGCTACGCTACTGCTCACCAGTCATAAATGAAGCCGCTTCCGCCTCACTTTGGTTGTTGCAAACTCGTGTATAAGTTCTTCAAAGTTGATGTGTCCATATAGAATATTTGAAATGTTTTTCCAGTCTGAAATACCGTGAGTTGCGATGTTTGTCTTGCCCTCGAACAACCTGCATGATGCACAATAAACGGCACCAGTGCTGCACGAATATACCAAATAATTCCGCAATATTGATTCGCCATTTACAAGTTTACGAAAAAAAAACCACTATTATTTAAAAATCTTGTCTTACCTGCTATGAGTCTTTGCGATTTAGAAAAATCGTTTTCATCATTCTGATTAATTCCACGTCTTAGAAGAATGTAAATTGTAGACTCATTCAGACACCACTCGGCAGGATCGTCAGTAACGAAATTTGCACTCTCACTGTCACAATCAGGAACTCCTACGAACTGAGGGGACACTACCTCAGGGGCACTTTCTTCCTCCACTAAACCCACAATATTTTCGACATTTTGCGTTTCACAGAGTTCACTCGATGTAGCTAGCCGCTTCCACTTCAATTTTTGAACTGCTTTCGGAAATCACTTGTTCCTTTCGCCTAAAAAACGTGTCCACTGTACCAAGCTTTTTCTGTAAGGTTGCTTCTCTTTCACGCTTTTCGTTTGCAAGTTTACGATAAGCACTTAACTTTGTTCGCTTCATGCTGCCTGCTGCATAAAAAAACCCACCAAATCGCAAAAGCACTAACAACAAGCTAAATGCACCAGCCAGAGAATACAGTAAGACAAAAACTAGTTGCGGTCCACGCGAAAGCTGCACCCACTCACTCACTTATCAGCAGTGTTTATTTTTTTTTAAGACTGGCTTTGTTATAGATGCGAGTTTCAAACAATCAGTCTTCTTTCCTGCCTGGCTATTAACAAACGCTTAATGGAAGATCGAAGAGTATGTATTTACAAAAACAAACCAACAAAGGCTGGGCGGCTTCCATTGTCATTGTAAACGATAAAAGCCACAGCACGGGTTAAAAACAAATTGATTGGCGTCCGAAGGAGGCAGAGCAGACGAAACATTTCTTGATAACACATAAATCCGATACATCAAGGTTTCTTTCGTATGAAGCGAAAGTGTTGCAAACCGTTGATTTGAAACATTGGTTTCATAGGTCTAAATTGTCACTGTGTACGTAAGACACTTTTTATTATTCTTGATATTCTGGAACAAAGATTTGCCGCCCCCAAGAGGTGCCGCCCCTAGGCACGTGCCTAGTTGGCCTATTTGGTAATCCGCCACTGCATATGGTACTTTCCCTGCATTGGTACCTCATTCCAAGCACTTGTCAAACTTGTCAGTACATTACTTAAATATGCGACTTTCAGATTTTATTCGTAACTTATCAATATTTCCTGAGTTGACACCAACCATGAACCAACATAAACACCAATGTTGATAATCTTTACTGATTCCCACTGATACTGAGGCTTGAACAGTGCAAGAATTTCAAATTCTTCAGAATATTTATCAATGTTAATTTATCTGCAAAAACATCGCTTGATATTTTACATACTCTATGAAATATCTAGTTTCCAGAAAAGCCTTGGTGATTAATATCAGCTCAGCTATAATATTTACATATACACTGGGTAACCATGCCCACACAAGTGAATACACAATTATGAACTATAAATCATGAACAGATAATGTGTACTAGTTTCTAATATTTAAGAAAAACACTTCACAATATTTGCATTCAGTACTAATGCAAGTCTCGTTCTGAAAGAAAGTAATAAAATTATGTACCTTGAGGCAGTTCACATTTGAGGGATTCATATGCGGCTTCTGAAGCCTCTCTCTCGTCTGCCTCCATCACAACCATCACTTTGTAGTAACTGGAAAGATAACAGTCATATTAAAATTTCTACTCCAATGATACTGCAGATTACAAATACTGTTATTTACATATGTGAAAGGAATCAAGTACCCAGCAATACTAAAATTCATCATCAACCTGTAAACACTTTGTTGCCACATGGTAGTCAATAGAAGGTTGTTCTTTTTTTATTATTATTATTATTTTTCCTTTTCTTTCGTATATTGTTGTTTTCCTTGTTTCCTTTTATCTTATTTAGTTTATTGATGTAATGTCCATGTTGTAATATTACAAGTTTCTTGTCAAACAGTAAACCTTGGAAATAAAATGTATGTGGATGTTTTTATTCAGTTTCTAGGCAAGTACAGAAGTGCTACATGCCATGGGAATGTTCCAGGTTGGGCGACAAGACATGGAAAAGTGATTTTGCAGCACGACAACACCTCTTCACACACACAGCGAAAGGTTAACCCCTTCGGACTACCACTTGTTTTCATCGATGTCTCACTCACTTTCCCAGCAACACTTCAACAATTATGAAGATGTCGAACAATGGCTTGCTGAATGGATCACTTCAAAATGTGAATGATTTTTTTGGTAAGGCATCCACAATTTGACGGACAGATGGGTAAAATGTATAGCTAGCGATGGCGCATACTTTGAATACGTTCAATACTTTCTCCCCAGATACACTTGTTTTCTTTCGGATCAATTAAGAATTATTAACTGGCACACCTGGTATGGAGAGAGAATCAAACAAAAAAAAAAGTTATCATTAAGATTGGAAAAACCCAAATTATGTTTTATGATGATGATGATAATGATTAATAATAATATTAATAACATATCTTTAATTAGCAGGCAAGGTTCAGTGTATGTTGTCCTCCCACCTAACACTTGTCAGAATACAGTCTAAAGTTGACACACATTTCCTACAAAAGGTATATATATCCAATAAGAGAAAAGAAAAGAAAACAAAATAATAATAATAGTAAATAAGAAAGATGAAATAAAAAAGTATGGACAATTGGAAATCAAATTAGAACTGTAAACATACAATTAAGGAGTATATGTGTACACATAAAACTACATAAAACTAAATATTAAATATATACGTATATGTTTATAAGCACACACACATGTACTTGAAAATGCATTATGTGTGAATGTTTAATGGTTCAAGCAGAGAAATATTTGACAAGAAGTAATATAAAGTTCTTACATTGACATTAATCCATTGTAGGATGTATTTTATTCACGTGTGCTTCTAGATTGAAACTGTCTACAGAGAAGAAAGTGCTTTGCTTTGGTTTTAAGAGCATGCAGTGTTGATTGGTTAGTTATTGTTGTGGGCAATATATTCCAGGTTGAAACTGCATTTACCGAGAATGATGATTTGAAGGAGGCGGTACTGCAATGATATGTAAAAAGTTTTTTATGCCCTTGCATGGAGAGTGAGGGTCATCCACCAAAAAAAAAAAAAAGGAACGCTTTGGTGTAAAACAATGACCAATAATGTGTGCAAACAATTTATGATAAAGAAACTGCATACCTTATTCTACTTTTCCACATATTCGCCATACCCATTCAAGCACTTACCATAGGGTGATACCCATTTGTTGATATCGTCATTGTACTCACTTGCCCCCAATGATTCAACCATGTAGCGACAGCATCTTTTGAATCCATCAGCCATGTCAAATGTCAAAGTGCTTACTGGAAAGAAGGAACATTCAACTGTAGTACACAGCACACTCCACCCCATCAGTTTGAGCTCAGCAGCAAGATGGTGCAGACATGTATGCTTACGTGTACAGTGTCGAGCTATGAGCCTTGAACATGGAACATGTGTGACAAAATTTTGTTTACGTGAAATTCATAAGCAAATAATGAAAGTGTACGGTAGTGATGTGATGAATGCATCATCTGTGAGAAAATGGTATTCCAAATTTAATGCAGGAAGAACATGTGTACATGACAGCAAATGTTCCGGTCGACCCCGCTTGTGACAGAGGCCTCAAAGACAAAGATCAATGAAGTAATTCAGGCTGACTGATGTTTCACGTCAGATATTCTCCATGAAAATTATTATAGTACACCTTTGGTACAAGAAAATCTGTGCCAGATGGGTTGACTCAGGAGCACTATATGGTTCAATACATTGGCAGCAATCGAGTACAATGACGGTATCAAGAAACTGGTATCACGCTATGGTACGTGATTGAATGGGTATGACGAATATGTGGAAAAGTAGAATAAGGTATGTAGTTTCTGTATCATATTTCTTTCTTGCACAGATCATTTGTCATTTGTGTTTTACACCAAAACGTTTCTTTCTTTCTGGGCGACGCACATATTTTCCATAATATCTTGGCTAATTATGATTTATAGTGTTCTTCGGAAGTAGAAAATTTCTATTAAGAACCTTAAATGTTTCTACATGTAAAAGATACTTAAAATGTAATATGAATTGCTGAAATTAACAAATCTTATATTTTATGCTTAATATTCTGTTTGAATTGTGTAATTTTAAATATTTTATTATTAAACAAAAGCATTTTTTAAATGTTGGTGAATATACTTCATCAAATTCTTATAAGCTTCAAAAATCTTTTTTTCTAAATTTTTTCCTTCTTTGCCATTCTTCCATTTAAAAAAATGTAAAAGGAATTTTCAGTGTACTCAAGCACACTGAATGCACCAACTACAAGCACTGAGATTTTCTTCAGCCAAGTTTCAAAAGAACATGTCAAAAATAGCATAACCATATGCTTGTTCATAGGGATTGTGGCAACTATATAAAGATAAAAGGCAGAGAAAGAAAATTATAAAGAACTTGAAGAGTATAGTAGAACCACAAGCAAAGAAACCTGCGCAGACTCGTGACTCTTGTGTACGTACTCCCATGGGACGAGTGGACCATGCTGGTGGAAAGCATGTGGAGTGAAGAGCCACAGGTAGTGTTTTGAAGATGGCCATCAGCCGTGAAATATGAGCTATTCTACAAGACATGATGAGATGTGTCATGGAAGGCTTCCTGCATCACCTCAACAATGCATCCAAGCAGGAGGACATTTAGAGGATGTTATTTTCAAGGTGCGGTGATGTCTGTATTGTCCATATTACACACAGTATTAAATGCCTATGTGCAGGGCTCGAAAATTTCTGGTCGCCAGATCGTCAGGGCAAATAAAAATTTCAGCCTGGTGACTGTGATGTTTTGCTGTAATATGTACGGAATTTTGATGATTCTAAGTTCAAATTGCAGTACAGCTTAAGTTAGCAATTTCTTTATTATTATTATTATTATTATCAACGTTGTGAAGATTCCAAAGAGTCAGTAACAATTCCTTACCCTTTGTCCCCCGTTTCCTGCTTTCTCAAATAATTTAGCGATGTTTTGAATACCGTGATGCTCAGCATCTTATACAGAGAATTTCAAAAGTCGCACAATCCAAACTTTGGAAATGTATATCACGAAAACCGTAAGAGATATTTACACCGGGTTTTCTGCATTATAAAGCCTCATCCATTGAGATATTTTTCAATGCTTAAAATTATCAGTTCACTCCGTACAGAAAATTATATAAATTAAGAACTGACGGAAAGCAGCATTTAAGTTTTTCCAGAAATAAACTTCTGAGTAAGAAAAATTTGTAAGAAATTATCGAAGGGTCATAATTAGACATTTGATGACTGATGCCATGTCAGTCTGTCATTTGCGACCAATATTGGTCATTTGCAACATTTGATGAAATTTTGACTGGCGATTTTATGGGTTGAGTGAAAAGTGCCATTTTGGGGACATATATCCATATAGGTTAACACTAGCAGGTTGAAATATTGCCAACAGTTGCAAGCAACATGTGTCTAAGTATTGGCTATACATCTACGTGAAAAATCATAAATCAAGATTTTGTGCAGAAATTGGACTCAAGTATTCAGCATCTTCCCATTGTTATTTGAAGTTGGTAGATACAATATGAGTTATCCTGTATGTCTACTAGATACAAAGTCAGTGAAGCACAGATGACTACAGCGGGTGAGAATCTGAATGCTACACTACCAAAAACCTCTAGTGGGTGGTACTAGTGGACGTAAAAAAACTGCTGCATTTTTAACATTGTGTTGAGTCAATATACGATCATGATTTGGAGTGGTCAGTGATATTCAGTTTCCACAGTTTTCATATAATGTATGTATTAAGGATGGAACAGATACATTATATGGATAGGACATATCTATAATCAGCATCTAACTTGGAGTATAATTCTGCCAAACCTAGGGGTATAATTCACATAGACTTGTTTTAGAATTAAATATATAAATATGAGGTTACGTTTTCTTGAGTAGGGTTATTGCAATCACTTACTTGCGTACATTAATTAAAAGATTTAATGAAAAAGTTGTGTTCTTCATGGAATATTTACAATACTATATTGGATTGGTTGAACAACATTTATCAGTACCAGTGAATTTATCTGTATTTTCTTTAATGAAATAAAAATTATTTTTTAAGTAATTGTTATCATCATTACATCATAGGACAAGCATGATTCCTTCTCTTTAGTGAAATTACCTGTGGAAGAGCTTGGGGTAAGAGCCAAAACACACATTCTGCATCTGCACTACCACTTTGTTGAGCCTAGTTGCTAGAGAAACCTCGTCCAGTGTTATGTACAAACGTTTCTCATGAAATACTCTTCCAGTGGCAAATAGGTTCTGGAATAACAAAAAAAGACTTCCATGAATTCTCACATCCAGTAATGATGTGGTAATGAACATTTGTAACTGATAAAGCAAAAAAGGAAAGGTATCTTTAAATATTATCTATTAAATACTACAGCATTACAAGTTTCACTATTTACAAAAAAAATGTGCACGTGTTGATTGATTGATTTGGTGTTTTAAGTCCACTTTATACACAGTAAGGCTAATTGGGACTGGGCGTACAGTTTAAAGTGTGATCCGAACCATTTGTGCCTCCACCGGGTATCGAACCCGAGACCCCTTGATTTCAAGGCGATGATGTGCACGTATGTGTGTGCAAAGTTTTAAAAAAAATGCAGATATGGCAAAACTTTCAGAATTACAACTGCAAGATATCTCACCTTGCATATTATAACTTAATTAAACACTTGTAAGACAAACTGATGTAATTATTTGATTCTCTCTTTCATTCTATAAAAATGTTCACAGTTGAAACTCCATTATTATATTTATTGTTAAGGAAATTTTAATACACATTAGAAAAAAACTTATTTTCATACCATCCAAATGAAACATTTAATTTCAAATGAAAGGCTTCTTACCTTTTTGTTTATTCTAAATGCATGTCGTAGCAACTGTGGTACACCAGGAAAAATATAAACATTCCTCACTGCTACAAGAGGAAATTTTGTTTTTACACCCTCTTCATTAATTCCAAATATCACCTGGGATGATTCTGGAACCTACAATATTTAATTCATTTTTACCAACATTCACATCAGATAAAAACAAGAATATAATAAGTGTGCATATAGAGGAGAGTGGCACTGACCAGTTGATAGTGCATCTGTCATGTGGGAGACCCACGCTCGATTCACAAGGTGGCTGATTTAAGGTGGAAACTTTCCCCACAATATCCCTGCATGAAGCAGCTCTGGGCTTCATCCCACCTCTAATAAATGGGTACCTAGCAGGCAATCCTGGGGAGTAAAGGCAGCAAACATTGTAAATGTGTGTGGGGCTCTTACTTTTGCATCCTCTCTTATCCCTTCACAGCAGGTGTAGCATCATACACAATGTTTAGCTTTGTCTTACAACATTATATATAAAGGACATCAAAACATGCTTATAAGAAGTGGAACACCTTCTTTAATATACTTATGCTTCTTGGTTTCAAGAAAACAACATGTTACATGGATTTCTTGCATTATGAGTTCGTGTAGTCTCAAATTCCTCACACCTAAACTCATTGGTATTACTTGATAAAGAGCTTCATGATGAATGCTGAAAACAGGCTTCAAAGTTAAGATAATAAATTAAATACTTTACGGATACTCATTAGGAATACGACATACATGATATATTGCATTCCAATTTCTGCAAACTTTATAAAGGTAGTACAATTATGTCTTATTCTCATACATATAAACAATATTGATGCTTCCTGCCAGTTCTACTTTGCAATGAAATCTGCATTGGTATCACCAGGGGTGCAAATATTTCATATGGTCGGTGGTTGGTATGATAGTAGAGAACATTTTAAACAACTGGGAATTTGCTTATTTTGTGAGTTTGACGAGTAATACATGAGTAAAGTAAGTATGCAGTATTCTTTTAAACAATTAAAATTAATATTATCTGAATTAAAATGGTGTATGTATTTTACAAATACGTTTATTATTCTTGTTCTGAATATTAAATTTTAAACGAACATACACTGACAATAATAAGTTTCTTTCTTGAAGAGCTGGTATATGTATTTGGTTATATTAGGGGGGCCTATAAGGGGGACAATGTATAACTTTCAACAAGATTTCATGTTGTAACAAAATATTATTTGTATAATGGAAATTTCTAAAATTATTTGAGGACTCTCTCAGTAAGAACATTTAGGTCCTTATTTCTTCACATTTCTATTTTGAATTATAACGTCAAAAAGTTTTGCATACAAGAACTTTGTATGCAACAGATGTGAAATTACTCAGGATTCTGCTTTCAAATGGGCACATTAACAATGTGGGACCATCACTCAGTTGAGTATTTATAGTTTAGAGTGTCCCGTGTGTTTACTCTATTTCAGTATTTATTTTTCCAAATACACAGTTAATTACGGAAAACGCATGGTATATTATGATTATGTGCACAAATAGAGGAAGAATCATGGGAATACTGTAGTCCTCACTTTCCAGTAAGGAGATGTATTTTTTTTTTTTTTCAATTAAACTAAAGTAAGACATTTTTCCTGCCAGTGACAAAAGCTTTTCTTGAGTATTTGCTTTCTTCAATGCGTGAGTCTTTGCTAGTTGAGCTAAAGAGTGATAGAATGGTACAGAAGAATTATTTTCACCAATGGAAAAATGTTTTACTGTTGAGGAGGCTTTCATATAGCAAAATGACAGGGTGAATGCCACAAGTACATGAGAAGGTAGTGGGAAGGAAGTGTCCAGAGGAGTCACCATCCTGCTTCAATCATAATGTGGTGGGGGTGAGTTATGATGACATTGCCGAACTGCATTTCTGCAAGAAAAGGGTGAGTGTACCAGGAGACAGTCATGGACGTAATGGTCAGTATCTCAGCAACACTCTATTTCATGGTCAGGAGTGGAGCTTTCAGCAGGATTGTGAACCAGCTCATAAGCCAAAAACAACCCTGCAGTGGCTTCAGACTAATGATCCTGATTTCATTTCACACTTTGATGATCCATGTGGCAGTCCAGGCCTCAACCCTCTAGATTACAAATTGTGGTCTGTGATTTAAGGCATGCTTGTGAGAAGGCACACCCCTGTATTGCCAGTCTGAAATGCTCTCTGGTGAAGGGAGTGGCAGATTTCCATCTCATAAGAGTTTATTTCATATATTTTTTTATCAGTAATATACCAAAAAAAGACTTTATGTTTTTCTTGTATGTACGCATTGCTTGCATTATAGAATTATTTTCCTGTAGTTTACGGTTATTACAAGCATAAGAAAACAGTTTTAACAGTTTTGTTATAACTGTATCTTTAGTCAAAATGAAAATAAATGTCTGATGAAAGGAGCGTGTGTTCTCCTGAAACGTCACAAAAAAAAACTGTTTTCTTATGCTTGTAATAACCGTAAACTACAGGAAAATAAGACTTTATGTAATGACATGTGTTATCCTTTTCAATATCTGCTACACATTATTGTTTAAAGAATTGTTTTATTGCCTTACATAATTTTGTACAATTATGAAAAGTATCATCAATAAAAAATGTGTGATGGTGGAGACCAGATAATTTTTAAAAGATGAAATACCAGTATTACTTTTAGGATGCAATTTATTGATATGGTGTGAATAAATAGGTCAGTATTCCATCAGTAATTTGTCAGTATTTGGTCAGATTTTTTTTCCCCCAGTTAAATCAGTAATTTTCACGACTTTACTAGTTTCCACCCCTATGTATGGATCTCCTCACGCCTCAGCATTTGGAATGTTTTGGCTCTCACTTGCATTCAAAAGAGACAAAAGAAAGGAGTGAGAAAACAACTTGATCGTATTTATTCAGTAGGCTACATAGCCGTGAATTGTGGTTGGTGAATGTCCTTGAGCTTAGGGTTGAGAAAGGAAAATGGAGAAAAGAAAAACTGGAACACTCTTTGACTATTTCAAGAAGAAATCCAAAATGTAAATAGTAACTTCCTTATTTTCTTGTAGTTTACGGTTATTACAAGCATAAGAAAACAGTTTTTCTTTGTGACGTTTCAGGAGAACACACGCTCCTTTCATCAGACATTTATTTTCATTTTTTTTTTTTATATTGGTATATTACTGAAAAAAAAAAAAATGTCTGATGAAAGGAGCGTGTGTTCTCCTGAAACGTCACAAAGAAAAACTGTTTTCTTATGCTTGTAATAACCGTAAACTACAAGAAAATAATTCTATAATGCAAGCAATGCGTACATACAAGAAAAAGTAACTTCCTTTACAATGATATTTCATAGATACTCTATCTTCAGATTAGTACAATTAGGTAGGACAACTTTAGAACCACAGAAAGTGTGCATGCTTTAGACACTGTCTTGTTGTGAGGAGGCTGAAAGTAGTTGCCCAAAAGCATCCTAATTTTGTGCAGCTGCATGAAGTGCATAAGGAAAAACTGCACAATACTGACACTGAAGAGATCAATGTTGTTTCCCTTCACAAAAGACCGGTAGAAGTTGAAAATATTCTGTTTTGCAATATGCCACTTTCTTATTCAGGATTAGTAGTATTTTTTAAATTTATACCTGTAAACGTATGTGTGATACTTCATAGTACATGGGTACACATTTGTATAATGAGTAATAAACGTTCCATATAAAGTGTTATGTTGCATGTTCAATTAATCAAAATCGATGTACAGAGTTAGTAATTGTAATTACAGTTTTCCAAAGGCTAACACAAGTATTTATTCTTTGGTCCATTCTATCGACATTTAATAAAAAATGCTCGAAACCCCGGCAAACTAAAAGAAATCGGTATTTATGCTTTGCTTAGCTTTTTTTAGCTTTAGGCTCCCCCTCCCCCAAATACCAGAAGAAATCGGCGCCTTCTAGACTACTTAGTATTCAATAAAACTCTTATGTACTGGCTCATGTGTAGCTGAACATACTTTCTTTGTCTTTATTCTAACCTCAACTGTGTTGTTCTGTTGCACTCCTAAGCCATGCAATATTATAAAGTTAATATCATACTTGGAGCACTAAATACGTAAATAAGAAAAATATTAAAGAAAGAAAGACAAAGCACACAGCATATTCTGATGTTATACAGAAGTGGGTTAGTGAGGAAGGGGATGACATGTAGCTATGAATTAGTGCTGAAACTGAACATGAAAGTGATCACGGGACAGTGAACATCACACTGATTCAGTTGTTACATATTTAGTTGCATTGGGGACAACTGTTTCCCACACATGCGACTGATGTTAACTTTATAATATTATGGCATTTAGAGAGTGCATAAGAAAATTGCAGCTGCTCTTAGAAGAAAGAAAGAACATTCATCATCCATGTCCAGTAAAATTCAGATATTGTTTCATACCTTAAAAATAGTTAAAGGGTTGGGGGGCAAGTGTGCCCCATGTGCCTATGCATGTAAGAGAAAATGATGCACCTAACACAGGAATAAAGAGGTCAAGTTATAACTGTACCTTGTGAATATCAAACCAAAATAGTTAATTTTATTTTTCGAAATTTCTAACTAGAATTGTTAATCAAACATACATATGAGTCATTCCATGCCAAATCAACACAGATATGTGCAATTTTTAACCTGACCATCTCCGATTTTCATGAAATTTGGGGAGTTGAAACTATGCATAGAACTTAGTAACTATGAAAATTTTTAGTCTCGTGCATCTTGTAATTGTTAAATTATTCAAGGTCAAAGTTTGCAGAAATTGCCTTTTTTGAGCCCGCTTAGCTATACTAAATATGCTGTAACTCCGCCCCTGTTTCGCCTAGGAAGCTCAAATAAAGCTTATTGTACAGGGAATTGAACAAGTTTTCCAGTGATATATAACAAGCCTACCTTTGGATAAAAATATAATTTTGTCACGTGACCTTGACTTTTGACCTTGAATATCTCAAAACATGTCATCACCAAAAATCGTGAAAAAAATATATTTGGTCCCTCATACCATACTCTAAAACATATCAAAAAATCATTCTGGGACTGCAATGGGATCAGAAGATACAAAATAATATGTGTAACTATGTGACTGATAAAAGCCCGATTACATGAACTATGAAGAGTGTGTGTCAAGCGCAGATCCGGCATATTGTTGACCGCCATATTGAATTCAACACAAAAATTTCAAAGGAAAGGGGGTGATGTGATATATCAAATGAGGCTAGAATTTCACGAGAAATGAAGTGACGAAGGTTTATCCAACATATATTTAACCAGCAAAAATTTATTACTGCATGCTTGTAACCATTTTCTCCTTTTCGAGGTGTTAAAAACAAAGCATTGGAATGCTCCTAACGTGTTAGGAACTCATCGAGATCCCGCTGACATCTTGGGAGAGAAAGAAGTATACGCACCATTGCATATGATTTTAATCAGCTACATTCACCAAATAGTTGAATAGTCAAGAATATTGGGAAAAGTATCTCAAACAATTACGTGACACTTCCTTTGGAATGAAAAATTCTTCAGTGACGAGGCAAATTTTTATGTTCACGTTAAATTAATAAAAATAATATGCAATACCTGTGATTTGCTCAGTCGAATGGTTGTTGCTGGTAAGCTAATTATGTGGTATAATGTATGGCAAACGGAAATGGTTGGTCCATATTCAACAACGGAACCTTAAATGGTGAGGGCTTCTTCGATTTGTTAAGTGAACAGGTTTTTTCACCCTTGCTTACGGGATATGGAACTTTTCGAGAGTTTTGAAACAGGACAGAGTGTGACCACACTATGTAGACATTTTCGCAATTTCTTCATGGTAATTTTCTAGGTAGATTGATGGGCACACGGGGATCTATTAAAAGGCCTGCACATTCCCCAGATCTAACATCTTAGGAGGACTTTTACCTTCAGAAACATTTGAAGAGAATGGTGCATGCACTAAAAGTCCCTGATAATGACCATCTGAGAGAAGGCATAGTTGCTGCTTGCGATGTTGTTGCACATGCTACATTACCAAATGTTCTATGCGAGTGCGAGAGACGTCAACGAGTGTGCTCACAGGAACACTGACAACATTATAATGTGCATACATCGTAAGTGAAAGATATGTGTATAACTTTTTGCTGGCGTAAGATACGTTGGAAAATCCTTCGTCACTTCATTTCTCGTGAAATTCTAGCCTCATTTGATATATCACATCACCCCCTTTCCTTTGAAATTTTTGCGTTGAATTCAATATGGCGGTCAACAATATGCCGGATCTGCGCTTGACACACACGGCTAGGGATCTCCTTATACCTAACATATTTCTTTCATGACCAATTATACCCAGGATAACTCCTTCACATTTTGTAGGGGGTGTTAAGGGACATTTGACTCTTCATAGTTCATGTAATCGGGCTTTTATCAGTCACATAGTTACACATATTATTTTGTATCTTCTGATCCCATTGCAGTCCCAGAATGATTTTTTGATATGTTTTAGAGTATGGAATGAGGGACCAAATATATTTTTTTCACGACTTTTGGTGATGACATGGTTTGAGATATTCAAGGTCAAAAGTCAAGGTCACGTGACTAAATTATATTTTTATCCAAAGGTAGGCTTGTTATATATCATTGGAAAGCTTATTCAATTCCCTGTACAATAAGCTTTATTTGAGCTTCCTAGGCAAAATAGGGGCGGAGTTACAGCAGATTTAGTATAGCTAAGCGGGCTCAAAAAGGGCAATTTATGCTAACTTTGACCTTGAATAATTTAACAATTACAAGACGCAGGAAACTAAAAATTTCCATAGTTACTAAGTTCCATGCATAGTTTCAATTCCCCAAATTTCATGAAAATCGGAGATGGTCAGGTCAAAGGCTGTGTTGATTTCGCATGGAATGACTCATATGAAACACTGGCAAAGAGAATGAAGTTCATTGCATTACAGTCTACCTGGAATTCCTTACATGCGCTAACTTCATTGCGGGAGAACTCTCATCATCTATCTTAAAATAGTATTTAACCTCTTTAACTATGTCTGGATGGAAAATAAGTTTCTCTCCAAAAGCAGCTGCAACTCCTGCAAAATGAAAATGATAATCATTATAAGAAATTGATAATTACTAGAGGCATGCATATTTTGTTTTTGATGAAAACAAGAAATGTGAAATAACACATTGTAATGTTAATTTTTCATATTTCTGAAAGTTGTGAGGTGCATTTTCCTACCCTGTTTTGTCACGAAATGACGCAAAATGAACTTCAAAATGCGAAATAGACTCAAACACAAAATTTACTGTTTATATACGGACGCAACACTTTTTGAAGTCTGAAGTATCTTGTGAGTTAAGCAATTCACGGAAAATTGATTAATTCTTCTGTAAATATTTGAGAAGCAAAAATGGACCCCTTTATACAGGAATAAACTTAATATTCTGGTAATGATTTAATGTGCTATTAGAAGTGGCCGCAGTGGCTCAGTCGGTAACGCGTCTGACTATATATACCTGGGGGGAAACCCTGGGGGGGGGGGGGTAAAGGCGGTCAGGGGCGTGATGCTGATCACATCACCCTTACTCATGACCGGATCAAGAAAGTGTGGGGCGTTACCCCCACACCCCCTATACGCCTTCATGGCGTGGTGCTATGCACAGGGGAGCATTTTACTTTACTTTTACTTTTAGAAGGGATAGGTTTATTTTGTGTAGTAAGTGCAGTTTTTGAATCAAATTTGGGATTATATTCACATTTTTAAAACCAAAATGTCATTTTATATACCGCTCTTTCACCGCTATAACAGCGAAATTTCATCTTATTTACCACTTTTGAACCCAAAATTGACTCTGTTTTTGTACCGAAATTTTGCTTTTTTATTTACCAAAAATATGTGCCTCTAATAATTACGAATATTACTGGTACAGGTTCACTGCAAGAACATTACCGTTACAAATTCAAAATATGTTTGAGAAGGGAGAACAATAATGTTTGGTAATAAAAATGCCTTGCTTGCTCTTGAAAGGAGAGGGCATGGAACAGAGAGATGTAGAGGCAAAAGTCTGTGTGTGTGTGTGTGTATGTGTGAGATCACGCACAGTAAATTAGATACAACCATTAAATCCCCAATACATAATATTCAAGTACCTTTGCAGTGAGAACAGTTTCCTCTAACAACCACCTGATATAAAACATAAATCAAATGATGAATCACAAATCTCCAGAAAATATAAATTGAAAAGGAAATGCTTAAATACCGACTGGTTCTACAATAAAAAAAAAGTTTTGAAAAATGGAAGAAATTAAAGATGTACGAAAATGATACAACAGTAAACTGTGAGAGGAGAATCTAATAGAAGTACTGTGTGGTGACAAAATGTATTCTTTTTATTACAAAGAGCAAGTGTAGTTCCATTTATTGTTACTATCAGTGTTGTCATGTGTGCAAACTACATGCATTCAGAATCTAATGGAATTTGCAAGAAAAGGTACTCGTAAAACAAATAAATTATTGGACCTCCGAGGATATATTTCAAATTTCGAGGAAATGTTGACTGTTAGAAATTTCTATACACTATCCTAATGCAAAAATTAATATCTTACATAACAATGAGCACTATTGGCATAACTCCACTTTTCATGAAAATAGAGTTACATATATAATCTAGAACTGTGACGTATCAACTTTTCAGCATTAGCAGTAGGTATCTCATAAGTTTCCAATTCTTGCTCATGGAGGCAACACTATGTTTGTGCTCCAATTCCAACATAGTATTAAGTTATTTAAATGTGCTTCTTTCTCAAAACTGTCATGAATGGAGTTACACTTGTGCTCTGAAACCCTCACATGTCACGGGCATAAGTCAAACTGACACTCTTGGAAGGGTATTGTTGTGATATTGATCACATGGGTTCTAGAAAGGTTTCCCAGCTTTTAAGAGCTAAAGCCACTCTCATCCTCAGAGTAGAAGTGCAGTCTTGAGTATCATCCTGGTTTTATGTACAGGGTGAGTCAGAAATATGGCTACACATTTGAAGTAAATGTAGTGTGTTACTGTACAATGTAGAGGGAAATAGTGAATGGTATATTAAACTTGAAACTTCATTTTCTTATTTCAGATAAGTGTCACATGCCCGAGCTTGCACCATTAGCCAAGATGGCGCTGAAGCAAGTTACAGTTGCAGCATGGGCAATTGCATACCAGAATGATCATGAGAGTCGTGTGCAGAACAATGAACTTAAACTAAACAACAATTTGATGTATGAAGTAGTTTTCTCCACTTTCCCACAGTCAACGGCAACAATCTTACGTTAAAATCAAATCTCGCCAGCCTTATGATCATTCTGGTATGCAATCACCAAGCTGTAACTGTAAGTTGCTGTTGCATGTACAGTGCCATTTTGGCTACTGACGTAAGCTCTGGTGAGGGACACTTATCTAAAATGAAAAATGAAGTTTCAAGTTTAATGTACCATTCACCATTTCCCTCTTCATTGTGCTGTAACACATTACATTTACTTCAAACGCATAGCCATATTTCTCACTCACCCTGTATTTAAAGTGGGAGGTTTGTGATGCACATGGTGGACCAATCTGGAGCTGTCTCTGCAGCATCTGTTCTCATCACTGCACTGCCACCCTGACAATGAGAGTGATGCCAGCTCTCGAAAAGTCTGAAATCTTTCCAGAACTCATCCCGAGAGAATTTGTTATCATTTATCGCCAGGAAAGCTTCAAAACTCACTTCATGAGCATAAATTTATTTCATGGTGCCATCAAAATACATTACCTTCATAAGTAACATCATCATGTGTTGGGCCTATACCACCAGCTGTTATAACAAAATCAAATAAATCAGAGAACAACTTCACTTCCTTGCTGATAAGATCTACACAGTCAGGAACAATAGACACCTGAAAATATACACTAAAATCAGAACTTACGCAATGGACAGAAATCACAATGAAAATCTAACTTTTCTTTATCAACTGAACTACCCAAGTGAAATAGCTTATGGTACTCAAAGTAGTAGTGGCTGCTGCCTATTCACACACTTCCACGTGCACATACAAATACATTTGTAATATAATTAATTTTTATTATATGTATTCATGAAACGCAATTTCTTCAAAAATCAAATGTGCATGAACAAAATTGGGAAGTGTACATGGGTGCATACCGAAGTGGCACTGTGTTCAATGGGGGTAGAGGAAGCAGAAAGGCTCTTCTTGTGGCTTGCATCAGTGGGCTCTCGGATTCGCTTCGCATCAAGGATTGAGACATAGTAGCTAGGGGCAGGCGCTGTTCCCTCTTTGTCATTGCAAATTGAGGGATTTTTTGTTTTCAGAAAGGGAAATTTCGATCTCTCTCACCTCACATCATTCCGAGCATAGCATCGAAATCTGAATGAGGCAAGGGAGGGAAAGGAAGAGGAGAGGGCGTGGAGTGTAATGACGAGCGTATTTAACAATGCAAGGCCATATGCGATGAGTGGAATACGTTGATACAGGTGCTGGAAAAATAGTTTTAAAAAATTGTCAGGGGTTTGAATTAAAAACATTCACAATGTCATACGAATTGGTGTCATTTAGATGCTCTGACTTGTACTTGCAAGTTCAAAGAAAATTTTAAATAATTAGAGTTTAATCTTGTATTTTTGTCACAGAACAGTCAATTCAGTTTGTTATTCATTATATATGAGAATCTGTAACTTGTACTATTATGTCACAGATTTGACATAACTTTTGTAAAGATGCTGGCAAGAACTAGTTGCACTTTGTTAGGGTTTCGAGGATCCTCATAACAATGACTAAAGTGAATAAGTACATTAAAAATGGTAATTAACTTAGGCGTAGAATGTGGCATAAACTTGGGTTTCTGATGGGACATATTTACCTTGAATAAAGATAATATACGTTATTAAAACACGGTAATTACAGAATATACTGGCGATATTATTTTCCCGTACAAACCATAGCAATTTATCGGTATACCATTATGAGTGATTTTGTCAGGTCATCGAGTGATGAATTTTAAGTCACAAAAGAGACCAAACAACCCATCCTTTATTTATTTTCCTGTAGTTTACGGTTATTACAAGCATAAGAAAACAGTTTTTCTTTGTGACGTTTCAGGAGAACACACGCTCCTTTCATCAGACATTCAACAATGCAACATTGACAACATCCATTATATAACAGATTCTTTTTGTTTAAAAATTACTAACCATTGTTATAACTGTATCTTTAGTCAAAATGAAAATAAATGTCTGATGAAAGGAGCGTGTGTTCTCCTGAAACGTCACAAAGAAAAACTGTTTTCTTATGCTTGTAATAACCGTAAACTACAGGAAAATAATTCTATAATGCAAGCAATGCGTACATACAAGAAAAACTATAACCCATCCTTTCTCGTCATTGGTTAAATAAATCACTGGGGTATTTTGAATTTGTAATAAACCTTATTTTTTATAAATTTTCATGAAATATAGCTCTGCTATCATCTCATTATCAGGAAAAGGTAAGTCATAACTTGGATTACTACGATTAGCAGAAAGGGGTCAGAATAATTGTGTGGGGGTAACAACACCCTTCTGGATGCGATGCTGAGGTGTACACTCATAGACCCAGACCACCAGCAGCCACTGACTCAAAGGATACACTTACTGAAAAGCAAAACCTGTGGCCCAGCCAAGTAACAATGCTCTACCTGTGCTACCAAGCCAACCATTGGGCCTCTCCATAATCTTCACATGGATCCATGTGTACATTTATATTGTCCATTCCATCCATACAGAAACTTCTCATGGTTCTTCTTTTTAACATTTACAATGCAAATTTATAGTAACATTACTTTGTTTTGCTTAAAAATACAACCATGAAATTAAGACAGATGCAATTTTACCTATAAATCCACTTTCTATCAACTAAATTTAATTTATAGGTAGAAATTCAGGGTGAAATTATTATTTGTACTTTTTCCACAAGACCGTATGGTGACTGATTAGACACATGTTACCTGCATCAGCAGACAAAATTCTGGACTGCTTGAGTGGTCAATCGTTATTGTAAACCATTAAAATAACACTTTTTCACTTTGCCCATAAAACTGCAACTCACAAGTTCATCAAGTGTGGCACATGACACATAGGTTGCACGACACAAATCAACATGAAACCAGCTACAAAACTTTGATTTATAGAACACTGATAATTTACATTTCCTTCTCTGCACTAGCCGGTCCCTGTGGCAGAGTGGTTAGCACATCGTTCTACGAAGCCAGGGGTCCCAGGTTCAAATCCTGGCCTAGGCATGGATGTTGGGGACTGTCTATTTATCAATTTCACCATCACTCATCCCCATCTTCGCAAATTAGCCAAAAGTGTCACAAAATCAAAGTAAAATAAAAGCAAATCGATCAATCAAAAACCTTCTCTGCAAGAAAAAAAAACACTGACATACTTTGTTAATTAATTAATTTATGGAATTTCTTGTACTCAGCAAAGTGGTAGTACTTCAAGGAAGCCCTATTATGAAGGAGAGCTAGTGTAAATATCTCTTACAGAAATGTTATAACAAATCAGAGCTAGGGATGTGACTCTTCTGAAATATTCTATACATATACATATAATACAAAGTAACACATTTCAAAATCGAAATGTTCATTGCCACAGAAATAAGATTAACCTACTTGCTCCTATTCTGGTTATATCATAAATGGAACAATTTAGAACCAAGCTATGGTAAATTGGCATGATGTGGTTGAAATATTTATTACGTCCTAATATTTAAAATAATATGTATACCTTAACTGTCCAAATAAATAGCAAATTATTGAAATGTCAAAGCAGGAATCTTTAGGATTATATAACACTGTTGTTCAAATACACATGGTTGAAATGTTTAAATTTAATTAAAACATGCTAAACTTACTCGACTTAACTTAACACCAAGTTCACGGAAGCCCTTGGCTACGTATTGAGAATTTATATCTTGCACTTGTCCTTTCAAAATTTCATCTCCAATAACTAAAACAGAAAAAAGAAATACTGAGAAATAATATTTTTCACGAGCAATATATCCATTAGGCATACATGACATGTGTGCAACACTTTAGGAAGGGGAGGTCTATTGTGTATCATTGCAGAGGAAGGGGAAGGGTAGCAAACCTGTTAGCTCAGCATGCCATGATGCCAGAGATTATAGGTTTGAATGCTCAGGAACAGATAGATATGTGTGTGTGGTCTAATTGGCATCAATCTCATTGTTTCTGCCAGCCTCCGCAGTTAATTGGTTAGCACATTGCGCTACGATGCCAGGAGTCCCAGGTTCGAATACCAGCCTAGGCATGAGTGTTCTTTGTAAGTGTAATCAATTTCACCATATGAACACTCATTCCCATCTTTGCGATTAGGCAAAAGCGGCAGAAAAGCACAATAAAATAAACAAAATCAATCAATCAATCTCATTGACATGATAAACCTAGAGATGTAGAAAAGTGACATAAAATAAGCACATAACTATCCACATGATCTTTGCTTTACTGGGTATCCCAATCATATTTTAAGTTTAATTATATAATTTGCCCTCCTCGAAAATATTCTCTAGTCATATAAGATAAACTGGGACTGGCCATACAGTGTAAAGTAAAATTAACGATAATCTTCCTCCTCGGTTAATTGAAACTTGAAAATCGTGATTGCAAAGCAGTGTTAACCATTATACCATCCAGGAAGCTTAGAATCACACTCTTTGGCAAATATTTGAGAACATAATACTTAGTTAATTTAATTTAATTATTTGGAAAGTGTGAGACCTTCATTAGTGGAACGCCTCATCCTTGAAAATCAATGAGTAGCATGTCGCCTGGTGGAGTAACCTTCAACAGTGTTTACTGCCGCAAGTTCTCCAAGATATTCATAATGTTCTCAAGACAAAACAGCCTGGTTAAATCACTAAAGGCATTCTGTTTCTGCAAGATAATGCACACCTGCATACTGCACAACACAAGATTTGAACACTACAGGAACTTGGCTAAGAGTAACTGCATCACACCTCTTTCCCTTTGCAGTCTGGACTTAACCTGAATCTTTTTCACCTTTAAGGATTTGGCAGTGACGAAGAGGTAAAGCAAGTAGTCTGATCATGGCTCCGACGTACTGAGAAATATTTTCTACACTGCTGATATCATAGCACTGGTAAAATGCTGTATAGTGTACTACTGTAGAGTGAGTATACATAGAGAAATAGAAGTATTTTCTAGATATCCAAACGTATTCCGTTATTTTGATTTGAACGGTTGTCATATTTTTTTGATAAATACAAAAAATTTAACTAGTTTCTGATTCAGTCAACAAAAACAATACAAACTTAAAGTTAAGGTCCATAACTTCAAGGGATAAAAAATGGTAATTAATATTTGAAATAAGGATTTAAAAAAAAACAAGAGTGACTATCTTCACAAGGTGGTGAAGCTAGCTTTTGAGCTATTTTCACCAGGTTTTTTTTAAACTGTGCACATGGGAGACCTGGGTTCAATTCCCAGGGTGGGTGACCTAAGGTAGGAATTTTTCGAGTCTTGGCCGCCCACACAAAGTGGCTCTGGGGCTCATGGTCCTACTCCCACATCCTCCTATATGTGAATTACAGCATGGTGCAAAGTGAACAGAGAACTTTACTTTACATGGATACATGCACTCTTTAATAGTTCGTGTGTATCAAGCATAAGTCGGTTTGCACTTGCTTTCATGTGGGTGATAAAACTCTTTTTTTTTCTGCACATTATGGGGAAAAATACCACAGGGTGTTTCAACATGGACTGTTACTGCTAATATGTCACTTGACGTAGTATGAACATGTATTACATTCCTAAATGTTTATGTTGTTAGGTTAGGCAGGTCATGTTTAGGGATATTAGCATTAAAATTACTTCTGTAAATTTTTCCAATACCTGATCACGTCCTTAGCACTTTCTGCTATTCTCACCACCTTCTGAAAATATATTTTTACCGCAGCCTTTTAAAAAATAAAATGCAGCAGAGTTGGGTTTTTCAAAAAACTTGGGCAAAATGGCCAACTCTGTAAAGTATAATACAGCTAAATGAAGAGGAATATTAGTATTATAAAGGAGGTAACATAATTGCCTCACATACAATTTTTTTAAAACGGAGTGACTATTTTCACCAGGTGGTGAAGCAGCTTTTGAGCTATTTTCACCTGATTTTAAACTACATGTGCATGATCTGCAACCTAGCCCAGGCTGTAACATGGATGTGTGTAGTCTTCAGTTATTGATGTGTATGAAGCTTACGTTGGTGTGCATTTTACCGTGCATTTATTTTCGTGTAAGAGACAAGTACTTCTTTTCTGCACATCATGGTGTTGAAAAAACACCACAAAGTGTTCACACATACTTTGGTAACATTATAGTATATGGGTGACGGATTTCTTCAAATTTACAGGAGAAAATACTTACAGAAATCATTTTCTGTAGCGTTGTGGAAGTTTGTGAATGTAGTTTTGATCCAATTTAATGCGAATGCATGTTGTTTTCTGCAAAAATCTCTGTCTGACATGCTGTTTCTGATGCCGCCATTTGCTTTCTGCACGAGAGCACAATGTTCCCCATAGTCAGTGTTTCAAACTCACCTTGTTTTCACTACTACATGACGTGTTGAGTATTTTTAATTTTTTTATATGTTTTTTTTTAACTATGCTTGCCTAACCTAACTTAACCTAATCTTACGGAAAATGTTTTTTGGGGCTAACGTCAATGGTTTTTGGGGCTAACGTCAATAGCTTGTGGGGCTAACGTCAATGGTTTGCGAGGTATTAGCATAATTTCAAATCCGGGCACGAAAGTAGGTATTTTCCGGTGAACGAGGTTGCAACACTGCATAAATCGACAAAACACTCGCACAACGCACCCTTAACCAGTACACTATCGCCCGCCATAATGTGTTACAGAATCGAAATAACAAGTGACAGTAAGTACTCGTAAATGTAAGAAATAGACATTATCTTAGTTAGAAATGCATTATTTCACCTTAAGAAATGTTTCGCATTACAAAATAGATAGTACGTTAGCAATGTAAAAAAAGTGAGAAATATATGTTTTATAGGTGTCACCCCCATACTATAATAGTACTCAAGATACAATATGAATCAGAAACATTAATGTGCTGAGTGTTGCAACAAAGAGGATTCGGTAAATATGCGATATCGCCCGGACGGATTTCTTCAAATTTACAGGAGAAAGTAATTACTGAAATGAGTTTCTTTAGCATTCTGGACGTTCTTGGAGGTATTTTCTTTCACTGAAAGTAAAAACTTCGTAGTTTAATGCTGCCGAACTAGAATTAATCACTTTTTACGTAAGAAATTGGCATTGCCTGCCACATTATGCTGTTGTTTCCATTGTGTGTGTGCAGATCGCGAGAGCGTTGAAAGTCATGCGATCTCTGCAGTGTTTCCAAACGTGCCTTCTTTTTACGAAAATTTCTATTTTTATCTATGTTCGCCGCACATTCTTTTTTCGATGAATTTAGGGGTGAAATGAGTGCTAATGGAACCTAACCTAACAGGCCTAACCTAACCTTGTGTGAATGGTTTGTGGGACTACCCGTGGATGGTTTTTGGGGCTAACGTACATGGTTTGTGGAGGTAAACATGAAAAAAAAATCGAAATAGTACGTAATTTTCCGTCATGAAGGTTTGAAACACTGCTTGCGCACTGAAAATCGACAAAACACAAGCTGGCGCATCAAGACGCGGGATGATCCATTACGAGTGCACCCCATATTGTCTATTACAGAAGCAGAACAAGTAAGGCAAATAATCAATCGTAATATGAAAAGTTGACAGTATTTTATGGATAAAGGCATAACTTCACCTTAAAGAATGTTCCGCAAGGCAAAATAGGGTACTACTTTACTATACCTGAGACACCTGGGAATCATTTCTTTCGCACTTTTTTACATTGCTAACGTACTATTCTGCATTCCGGAACACTTATTTAGGTGAAATAATTGAATTTGTTAGGAAAGTAATGTATATTTCTTACATTTACGAGTACTTACTGTTCTTGTTTATTTCCACACACAACATGGCGATAGCTTACAGTTGATCGTTCCTTGAGCCAGAAAAACCATTGACGTTAGCCCAAAAATTCACGATAGCCCCACAAACCATCACGGGGACGAGGTATGCCTACTAGGTTAGGTTAGGCCTGTTAGGTTTGGTTCCATTAGCACTCCTTTCGTTCAATTTAGCATATACGGACAATACGAGAGCGTATTGTGCTCTCATGCAGGAAGCAAATGGCGGCAGCAGCAATAGCGCGTCGGAAATAGATTTTCGTACAAAACCACATGCAATCGCATTAAAATGAATCAAAATTACATTCCCGAACCTCAACAACGCTACAGAAAATGATTTGCGTAAGTACTTTCTCCTGTAAATTTGAAGGAATCTGTCTCAGGTATAGTAAAGTGTTACCCAAAAGAGGTAAGTACCAGTGGTAAAATTAAGGAAATAAATGAGTGAAAGGTGTCCGGGCGTTATCGCATATTTACCGACGAGGTATACCACACAAAATAACAGTTTTAGAAAAAAAAGTTTTAACTTGCCTATTATCCCTGCTGTTTTGACCTTCACTGAGTCATTTAATACATCCTTCTGACAAGTACAGGAACATGTACTGATTTTTCTGGTTTTCAGTGCTATGGAAAATGCATATCGATGGAGGTACGAAGTTGGTATTCTTACAGCAGAAGCAATGCACTTGCAAAACATCTGTATATTTATAACTTTAGAGCTCAAAATTAACACGGCTACTAACTACGTGAATTCGCATGTTATTTCATGCAGCTGGTACAATGATACAATGTCATAATATAATACATGAAATAAAAACAGGCGGTAACTTGTAGCACAAAATATAGATGCTGACAAAGCTAGCAGACGACAGATCAAAAACAAAACAATCCACTCGGGCAGGCAGTGTTGCCAATTGTACCCGAGCATTCCCACGGGCGCATACAAATTATAACTTTTTTCATGCTTCGGAAATGAAAAGTACATTTCCTTATGGAATTGAGGGTGCTGACTGAATACGAAAATAATAATAAAAATGCTGAATTGGTTCGAGTTTAAGTGAAATCGAAAGAAATATGTGTTTTGTGGTGTTAATAGGAAATTAACACGTGTATAAAATGGAAATCATAAAAACATTACTTACATGGATATTACAAACGGCGCCTCTTTGCCTGTCGCTTGTATTGTGGTTCTGGAACATCTCTGGTGATTGTTCAACAATAATCTGCAAGCATAGACTTGCTCCACTGGCCCTGATATCGTTTCTCCATTGTAGATATAACTTGGTGGAAATGTTCCTCATGTTCATCGCTGACTGCTCCGCAATTTCCTGGGAAGAAGTTTATGTGGGAGTGCAACATATGTATTTTTAGTGACATATGACACTCCATTCCTTGGTAGGAAGATATTAGGTGCTCCACTAGTTCCTTATAATTCAGAGCCCGCACGTCACCACGTTTTGGAAAGAGTCCCATGCAATCTTCTCCTTATTTATTTATTTATTTATTTATTATCCTGCGCACACCAGGCATCTGCCCTTTTACAGTGCACAGTAAATGTCTTACATAGGATTTATACACATCAAAATAATATTTATACATGTTTCATATATATAAAAAAATACATACGGAGGTTATATATATCGTCCTTAAACATTACCGTGGATAAGAAATTAATCAAACCTTACACAATTACATTCATATATGTATGGGTATATATATACACAAAGAAGGTAAAAATTATAATAATAGTAATAATAATAATAAATTAAAAAATTAAGCAAGAATGTTGTCCAATAAATAGCGTTTATACTCAGAAAATTTATCAAATATGTCCAAGTGTATGCCCCTCTCTAACCATTCATTATACAAGCTACACATTCTTCGCAGGGGAGCCATTTCTGCGGATTTTGTACGGGTGCGGGAAATTGCAAAGAGTTGCTTTCTTGATCGCAACTTTGGATGGGGGACATAGAAAGCTATTTTTGAAAGCAGAGAGGAAGAATCTAATTTGTCGTTAAGAAGTTTGAAAAGAAAAAGGAGCTGATGTATGGTTCTTCTGTTTGCAAGGGAAATAATGTGTAATTTAATTAGTAATTCGTTATAAGTTGTCATCTTTGGATATGCACCATCTATCCTAAAAACTATATAGCGAGTGAACTTATTTTGAACTTTTTCAATAAGATCTATTTGTTTACTTGTTTGTGGACTCCACACTATAGATGCGTATTCTAATTTGGGCCTAACATATAGGTTAAATAATGATAACAACGCTTTATTTTCATTGAATTCTTTTGCAGTTCTCATAATGAACCCCAGTTTTCTATGCGCGTCATTAACAGTCTTTGTGATATGTAACTGAAACGATAATTTATCATCGAACACTACACCAAGATCTGTTATTGAGTTTGCCCTGTCTATTTGTGTGTGTGCTATTTCGTAGTTATAGTGTATTGGGGATTTCAATCGGGTAAATGTTACGGCCCTACATTTCTTATGGTTTAGATTAACTTTATTTGCTTTACACCATGCGATGAGATTTTCGATATCCTCTTGTAATTTAATGGAATCATCTTCATTGTGAATGCTCCTATAGAATTTTAAATCGTCAGCGAATAAGAGTTTCTCGGAATTTCTAAGCTGTTTTGGTAGGTCATTAATTAATATTAACTACAACAAGGGACCAAGATTAGAACCTTGAGGTACGCCTGAGCCAGCTACAAATTCATCGGAGCAGCAACCTTGATAATTTACGTATTGTTTTCTGTTTTTGAGATACGAGCACATTAAATCTACGAGCGAAGAGGAGAAGTTACAAAATGCTAATTTATGCTTATATGCTTATCTTCTAACAGTGCGTCAAATTCAGGATCATTGAGGAGTTCTCGAGTCTGAGGGCCAATAAATATTCCCTCCCTGATTTTAGTTTCACTAATTCGTGGAAATTTACACAGAATATACTTGAATGCATTACTGGCTTCGTTCATACCTTTAATGAAGTTCTTGATTAACCCTCCGTCGGGTCGGGCGCAACTGATCAAAATGATACAACATGGCAAAATTTTGATGTCACTTCTCGCTGCGTCACTGGCTCCGCCCCACTCCTCTTCCTCCCTCTACACCCACTCCACGTCAGTCGAGTGGACAACTTTGTACAAGGTGTTAGTCAGTGTCCGTAGCTCTTTGTATCAAAATAATACAGTACGCCCGATTGTTTTATTGCTTGTCTTTTTTAAGTTATTAGTGTCAAATTTTGTCTGTGTTTGTTGAACGGTTTGTTCTGCGTGGCTTTTTTATTGTACGTTTTGTCTGAATAACATGGCAAGCAAGCTCCAGTAGACTTTTTGACTTTAATAACCCCAGTGATTTGAACACAGTGCGTGAATTACTGTTAGACGATAATGAAGAAGAAAATCACTTTGAATTTGAAGATTTGGGTGTAATAGATATGGAAGAAACTGCTTAGCGGTAATCCCAAGTAAAATGTAAATAAATAAAATAAAGATTTGGGTGGTGAATCTGATGTAGATGACCAGGATGAAGTAGAAGAATGCTATGAAAATTCCGATACGGAACAAAGTGATGAAGTAGGAGTAGTTCAGGAAGATTAGACTCTCATTATAATTTGTACATTCTTGGAAAAGACGGAGTTACAAGGTGGCAGTTGGTTCCTCGTGTAGGTAATCAGCGTGTTCCTGCTCAAAACCTTCTGCCACGCTTGTCAGGGTGTAATTTAAGCCGCTAGGCAATATAAGACTGAGCGAGAGTGTTGGGAAATGTTTTTCAAACAAGATATGCTTGAAAGGATTACCAATCACACAAAGGAATATATACGTGTCATACAGCACTCATTTTGCCGTCAGCGTGATGCACTTGAAACAGATATCCCAGGAATGTGTGCTTTTATAGGCCTCTTGTATCTAGCTGGCACACACCACGGAAATCGGCAGAGCTTAGAATACCTCTGGGGTACAGAAGGTGATGGAATTTAAAAGTTCCGGTTAGTCATGAGTATCAAGCGTTTTAAGTTTTTATTGAAATGTGCAAGATTTGATGACAGAGCAACGAGGGACGAAAGGAAGACAACAGATAACCTGGCTGCTGTTCGTGATTTGTTTTCTAGTTTTGTTGTGAACTGCAAGCACAACTATTCTGTGGGAAATTGTGTCACAATCGATGAGAAACTTGAAGCATTCAGGGGCCGATGTAGATTCAGGCAGTATATTCCCTCTAAACCAGCAAAGTATGAACTCAAGATTTATGCCATGACCGACGCCAAAACGTTTTATTCCCACAACTTGGAAATTTACACGGGTAAACAACCGGAAGGCCCTTACCGACTGAGTAATAAACCCAAAGATGTTGTTTTGAAACTGGCTACACCAACATTCAAAACAGGGCGGAACATAACTGCCGATAACTGGTTTACAGATGTTGGGTTGATAGAGGAGTTGAAACGTCATAGATTATCGTATGTTGGAACAATAAAAATAATAATAATAATAAAAAAAGCTATTCCAATAGAACTGCTGAATATCAAAGATCGACAGCGTTCAAGCAGCTATTTTGTGTTCGGGGAATCATCAACACTTGTATCATATGTCCCCCCCCCAAAAAAAGTAAAAAGAAAAATGTACTCGTAATCTCAAGTCAGCATTTTGATGATGAAATTGGTTAAGAAAATGGAGAAGCAAGTAAGCCTATGATGGTAACTTATTACAATAAAACAAAGTCTGGCGTGGATGTCACTGACAAACTGCGCGTCTTACAATGTAGCTAGAATTATTCGTCGTTGGCCAATGGTCATTTTCTTTGCAATGCTCAATATAGCTGGCATCAATGCTCAGGTCGTATACTTGGGGAATGGCAATGAAATAAAGAAAAGACGACTGTTTCTTCGAAATCTAAGCCATGAACTAGTACTTCCACACTTACAGCGCAGGAGCATTATCACTGTGGGAAAGCCTTCATCCCTGCAAAATGCTTTGAAAAGGTACCACCCTCAAAATATAGTGGATGCTAATGTAGTTTTAGGAGATGAAGCGCTGGATAAACGAGTTAGATGTGCCGTTTGCAAGGACGCAAAAAGAAGCAAACTGACAAGAAACTTTGCAAAGCTTGTAAGTGTCCAGTGTGCCCACAACACAGATACTGTATGTGTTAAGTGTTATCCAAAGATGCAGCTATTTAATGACAGACCTAGTGATGGAGACGACTGAAAAGATATATAACGATTAGATGTACATGTAACAATATTTTACAAATATTTTTTTTAGTCCAAATTTGTACATTATGTTTTTCTTATGCTAATTTTAATAAGAAGAGTTTGTATTATGTAGTAATGAAACTAAGGACTATGTAGTAGTTTACTGTATTTTATTATAACTGTATTTGTATACTTCCTTCTATTTATAAGTTGTAGAAAATATTTTGAATCTTCTGTTTTGTTCTAATAACAAATTTTTAAAATAAAAAAAAACTTTAGCCATCTCCCCCCTCATACAAATTCTCCCCCCCCCAAATAAAGAAAGCAAATAATGAAACATTATGAAACAAAAAGAATCAAAACACTCGAAAATTGTCAAATTGATACATTTCGCCCGATAGTGTAATATTAATTACTGTTAATTAAGTAAACATTTTTTTTTCAATATTTCGGAATAAGTAATTGAACGAAAAACTCTTAGGAACTAGTCCTTACATCTTAAATTAATAGTTTTATTGATTAATATTTAAATAATATTCCTACAAACACAAATAGAAAAGCTTAAAATCAAAAGTATCAAATTGATACATTGCGCCACCTATGACACATTTAAATATTGCGCCCGACGGAAGGTTAAATAGATGGAAGAACAACTTAAATGTTCATGTAGCAGATAAATCGGAAGTAAATGAAGTACACATAGCAGAACCTAACTTGATTGAAGTTAAAGATGCTATTAAAAGACTAAAGAATAACAAAGCACCTATCATTGATTTTAATACCAGCTGAGATAATTAAATATGATGGGAATTCGTTAATATGTCAAATTCATAAATTGATTTGTTTAATATGGAATGAAGAAGAAATACCACAACAGTAAATAGAATCCATAATTGTTTCTGTGTTTAAAAAGGGGATAAAATGAATTACTGTGGAATTTTCTCTACTCTCAACAAAAATATAAAATATTATCTAACGTTCTTTTAGCAAGACTAATCCCATATGCTAATGAAATTATATGTGATTATCAATGTGGATTTAAGCGTAACAGACCAAATTTTTAACATCAGACAGACACTTGAGAAAAGTGGGAATATAATCAAAATGTCTATCAGCTATTCATTGATTTTATAAAAGCATATGATTCAGTCAAAAGAGATAAAATATATTAGTCGATTTAGGATACCTAAGTGTTGTGTAAGGTGCTGCCACCTAGGCAAACAAAGCTGCACTATGCCAGTGCCTGGGGCAGTACGTCCTCCGAGCCTCACCTATATACCTCGCTTATCTCTTGCTCCGGCTAGCATGACAAACACTACACTAAGAATCTTGTTAATATGTCTGACAAATGTACAATTCATGATAGGTTATAAAAAAATGCATCATATCCATTGCTTTTTAATTTTGTCTTAGAATATGCTGTTAGGAAGGTAAAAGAAACTAACGAAGTACTAAAATTAAACGATGTGACTCAACTGTTGGCATATGCAGACTTACTGAGGGATGATGTAAATGCAATGAAGAACAATGCTAAAATATTTTTCAAAGCAGCTAAGGAAGTTAGCAAAGAGAAAATTACAGGCCGAAACCAAGTGATAATTACTCGTATGAACCAGTTTCCAAATTCAAGTACTTAGGAATAATACTAACAAATGAAAATTATATTGAAGAGGAAATGAAAATAAGGCTTAATTCGGAAAATGCATGTTATTTTTCTCTTCATAAACTTTTGTCTTCTCGTTCAATATCTAAGAAACTAAAAGTTAAAATATACAAAAACAGTAATTTTGCCTGTAGATTCGAAAACTTGATAAATTGAGAGTATTTGAAAATAAGATCCTTTGGATAATATTTCAGCCTAACAGGGATGAAGAAACAAGTGAATGGAGAATTTTACATAATTTATATTCATTTCCAAATATTATTAGATTGATGATTAATTCACGAAGACTTAGGTGGGCACAAATGAAATGAATAAAGAAGAATTTACAGGATTCTTGTTGGGAAACCTGATGGTAAGAGAGCAATAAGAAAACCAAAACGAAGATGGAGATGGACCTAAAAGAAATCAAGGACGGAAAATATGAACAGCGAATGCAGACTTCAGAGGAGAGGGGATATTCAAAAAGGAGGTGGAACACGGAAAGGCTCTTCCATGACAATTTTTGCTTTCTGAATCCGAACAAGTTCATAAACACTGTTTTTATTATGATGATGGTCATCATTGGTTGGTTAATTAGGTGCTCGGTTTACGTTGTCCCTCCAAACGAAAGATGGAATATATACAAGCCTATGCCTCCTAAATTCATCGTAGCTATGAGGATGAATCGCAACATGAGACGAACCGGAAACTTCCAATAATTTTTATTTTTTTGAACATGCTTCGTTAAGAAGGTCAAAATGACAAGTTCCGTAATTGGATTGCTATTCTCTTTATAACTTGTTAATTTTATTACGAACGAAGAACGAATGCGACGTAGGGTTTCTTGCGTTAGCATCGTATCGGTGTCCTCTCCGGCTGGAAATTCAAAATGGCGTAGGTCGTCATGGACCCCCTCTGAAAATATTTTCCAAGTCCAGCGTTAAAAAACCTAAAATTGCGAATATCTCGAAAACGGCGAGAGATAGGACGAAAATAAATCGAAAATCTCCCCAAATAACCTCTTGTCGATTTTCAGACTTTGGAATACGTATACCAAGTTTGGAGGTCCTAAGTTCAGGGGGGGAAGGGGGTTGGTCCGACACTCGAAACTTTGATCATTCATAATTTCCAAACAGATAGTAGTAGAGTTCTCGGGTTTGGTGCGTTGGTCGAGTCTCGATGTCCTCTTTGATCTCCTAACAAAATTAACATAGGTAGTCATGGAATCCCCTCTGAAATGTTTCCAAGTCTCCCGTTAAAAAACCTAAAATTGCGAATATCTCGAAAACGGTGAGAGATAGGACAAAAATAAATAGAAAAATCTCCCCAAATTACCTTCTTGTTGTTACGTACACAAAATTTGGTAGTCCTAACTTCAGGGGGGCCAATTGCCGATTTTTTTCATCGCTCGTAACTTTCGAAAGGATGATCATAGAGAGCTCAGGTTTTTTGCGTTAGCATTGTCTCGATGTCCTCTCTTTCAAAATGGCGACCGGAAGTGGGTGTATCTCTTTTGGTCAAAATCTTCTTTTTGCGAATTAGAAAGGACATGCATACGTAGGTTAGTTTAGTTAGTAATAGATCGTAAAAAAATGTTCTCGTGACAGATTACAATTGGAGTGAATGTATGTTACCTAACTCGTTAACGATCGTAAAAATATAATAATAATAGGTTAAATTATATCACGTAAGATGGTAAGAAAAAAAGACGTAACCAAAAAACAACACTTGCAGGTTAACTTGGCCCGTAAAAGGTTGTAAAACAAAGTGAATAGGTTAAGTTATATCACATAAGATCGTAAGAAAAAAGGGACTTAACCAAAAAACAACACTTGCAGGTTAACTTAGTCTGTAAAAGGTCGTAAAGAAATGAATAGGTTAAGTTATATCACGTAAGATCGTAGCATACCTACAAAGTATGAGGTGGAGAAAAACGAGATGCGATGAAAATTGTACTGGAACGTCGTCGAACGCCATAAAATCCACAAAAAGTCGTCATAATATGATGCAACTCAGGTTAAATCCATAGATAAAAAAGGGATACCTACAAGTATTGCGTAGAACTCTCTTTTTACACTACTAAAAAGTTTAAACCAGTATGAAAATAACATAGAAAGTAATGGTGAAAATATCCAAAATGCACATGTTTTCACCACAGAAGTATCCGAGAATGCAAGTAACGCAATCTCGGACACAAATAAATTTGACATAAATCCTTAATTAGAGGCTCATGAAAAGGAACAATTATAATTGTAAGCTGTTTTGACTAAATATTCTCATGTTTTTGCTTGGTCTAAAGATGACATAGGCAGAGCAACAAACTACGAGCATAGGATTAGGCTAAAAAACAACTCTGAATTTCATTTACCAGCTTATTCTATTCCGGTCCACTTACGGACAGAAATTAGGGATCAAATTAACACTTTATTGCGTCAAGGAGTAATTAGTCGTGCCAACTCTCCATTTAACTCTCCAATTATTCTTGTAAAGAAGAAAAGCGGTAGTTACAGGCTAGTACAGGGTTACAGGGAACTTAATTCGAGGACTGTGTTCGACGCTATCAGTTTAAGTAATATCAATGAAATACTACATAACATGGGAGGACGACAATACTATTCATGTGCTGACTTAAAGTCTGGATTCTTTAATATACCCCTCAGTGATGATTCTAAGCCATATACTGCTTTCACTGTACCTGGTTGAGGACAGTATCAGATGATGGGCACTCCAATGGGACTAGTGTCGTCACCAGCGGCAATGACCGATTTATACAGATGGCTTGCTCTGGAATGGAGAGTAACAACTTCGCCCATTACGTAGATGATTTATTCTGCTTTGGCAACACTTTCGAAGAAATGCTGACAACTTTGGAACAAATGTTGCAATGTTTACAACACTCAAGGCTCAAGCTTGATCCGAAGAAGTCCAAATGGGGTTATTTTGAGGTATTAGCCCACGGACACCGTGTAGGACGTTTTGGATACCATTTGAGTGACAGGATTATATCTTCTATCAAATATTACAAGACTCCCACCACCATCAAGCAAATTAGGTTACTATTTGGTTTAACTTCGCATGTTCGTCGGTACATAAAATCGTACTCAGAAATAGCTATGCCGTTACAACGACTCATTGGCAAAGGCAAGAAGTTCGTCTGGAAGGAAGAGCAGCAAGCAGCTTTCAAAAAATTGAAACAAGCTCTTATTACCGCTCCGGTATTGCAACCATACAATCCCCAGAAAGAGGCAAGAGTTTATACAGATGCCAGCAATAAGGCTATCGGAGTTTTAGTTGCTCCAACCCAATGCAATTGCTGAATTTTTACCATTGTCCTATTGCTCCCGAGTATTGACAGACGCAGAGAAACAACTGTCCACCGTCGAGCAGGAGCTACTTGCGATTTTATACACTCTGAAATCATTGCTATTCTACAATCCGTACACAGACAACTGAGCGATCATCTTTATGAAGACGACACCGTAGATGCTGCGACACACCAAAGGGAAGACATATTTTTAGGCCAGATTATTAAAATATTGGAAGGTAATGATGAAGGGGGCACCAACGACCCGCCCAACCCCCCCCCCTTTCAACGACAAGCCTATTATCGAGGATGGTTTGTTGTACAGACAACATAAAATGGCTGCCGGAAGCAAGAAATTGTTGTGTATCCCAAAATCATTACGCAACACAGTGATAGAGTCTTTGCACAGTCTTCCAACAGGAGGTGCTCATTTTGGATTCACGAAAACACACAAGGCTTTAAACAGAATCTACTCCCTTACATGAAATTTTTTATTGAAAACAAAGTTAAGGAATGCCTTGTATGTCAACAACATAAAAAGTGAGAGGTCAACCACAAGGAGATCTGTTGACTCATGAATCCAAGAAACCATTCGAATGCATAGCACTGGATTTTTTAGGTCCGTATCCAGCCAGTGGAAGACTACGTCATCGTTACATAATTGCCGCCGGTGATATTTCCACAAGATATTTGAAAGCGTAAACTGTAGGAGATACTACGGCAGCCACAGCAGCGGATTTTCTATACGAAGGGGTAATTTTACGCCATGGTGTTCCAACGCAAATCTATACAGATCGAGCAGCTTCCATCAAATCCCATTTATTTCAGGAACTAAACGATTGTATGGGAATAAAATTAAAATTCGCACCAACCCAGGATCACAATGTTATCGGTCTTGATGAAAAACTATATGGCGTATTGCAGATGATCATGAAGAAGTTCGTTTGCAGTTCACATACCAATTGGGATCGCAACTTACAACCCGCAGTTTGGTCGTATAATGTAAAAAAAAGCCAGAATTTAAAGTATTCACCTTTCTTTTTACTTCATGGATATGAACCAAGGCTTCCATTGGAGAGCCAACTACATCTTTCACCCTGTAAAAACGTAAACAACGCAACCAGATTCCAGATATTGGAAAAGGCGCGGTTGGTCGCCGCTGAAAACCTGGAGAAGAGACATCACGAAGTAAAAAAGTTCTACGACCGACTACATCAATCAGTTCAATTTAAACCTGGCGAATTAGTCTTAGTTTACGATCCCAAGCAGAAGATAGGGACGGCTAAGTGCTTCAGTGGAGGTTTTAAAGGGCCCGCTATGATTATCGAACAGGAGAACCCCAATAAATATAAAGTTCAATTCCGGAACGCTAGGAAAAAGACTGTTGTAGATTCTATTGCAGTCGGCAGACTCACAAAATATTACCCTCCCGACGATGGAAGTGGAGATGAGTACAATGTTGAGCACGAGGAACAACAGGATCCTGATACAGCAACAGACGATATGAAGATCCGAAGGTCACAAAGTGTCAAATTATACATGAAGTAAGCGGATAACCGCTAAATCATAATGTAAAACCCATTTCTTTGTGATAAAATCTTACCTAACACGGGGACACGTAATTGTACACCCCACACACATACTAAAATTCCGAAAAGTAAAGAAAAGACAAACAAGAAATCCAAACGACCGAGAAGAGGAGAAAAGAAGAGGCGCTCATGAAGAAGAAGAAACAACGAATAAGCCAAGAAGCTACTAAGAATTTAAGAAAACGCCGTCAAAAAGTCAAGTTATAGCAACAAGCAATGAAGAAGAAGCAATAAAAGAAGTCACAATGAAGAAGAGGAAGATGCATGGCCATTCAACGAAATGTTCTTACCTTCATGCAAGGAAATTTTCTTATCTCAGTGCACGAGATTCGAAAACCAATTAAAGTACTGTTATCGACAACACTAAATAGAGTAAGCTATAATAAGCTTTAAGTAGTGTGATTGGATATGTTCAAAATAATACTTGGTACGAGGCCTATTATTTTCATTAATTTTAGCACAGTGGTAAAACTATTTTGACATTGTTTTTGTCGATTTTATAGTATTGCAACTCTGTGATTTTTCATCTCATACTTGGTACGAGGCCTATTATTTTTATTAATTTAAGCACAGTGGTCAACCTAATTTGACGATGTTATTACTCAACATTGCGATGGCTCGTAAGGGTACATTATTGCATCATGTTGCGCAACAAGTGTTTACGCAATATTATGATGACCTTGTATTTGACGTGATGTTTTCTAATTGGTTGGTTATGACGTAAGGCGATTATGTGTTTATGTGTTGTTTTCTGATTGGTTGGATTATGACGTAATGCGATGACGTGGTGTATTCAGATTGGCGCACTGTTTCGGACGTTTTCAACGCGGTCCGCGCTTAGGTTAATAATAGTGTTTTCGCATTACAGATTAGTCAGTATCTTGAGTGTGTTTGAAGAGTACGGATGTGTTGTTGCAGTGTTCCTCAGTAGTCAAAGAGGGGGTACGAGCAAACACCCCCCCTAAATCTAACAATTTTATAGTGAGTTCTCTTAGTGCAATTTAACTGAAAATCATGATTTTAGCTGATTTTCCAAGTGTAAAAACTGAAGAAAATTTGTTTTACACAAAATCTTTTATAGTTGCAGAAGTTCAAAAAACACAGTACTACTGCACTTGCCTGGCGTTGGGATGCACCTGAGTAGTGTAATCATGTTCCTTCTAAGCCCACACTTGGTACGAGGCATATTATTTTTATTAATTTAAGCGCAATGGAAAACCTATTTTGATGATGTTTTTGTCGATTTTATACTATTGCAAATCTGTGTTTATTCATCTCACGATTCGTAAGAGTGTCATAATTTTTTTCGAGTTAAAGTACGTAACACACACACCTACACCCACCAACGTACATTTACACCCACTTACACCCACCTACGCACACCTACGCACACCCACACCAACCCACGCCCACCCACGCAAATTTGCTTCCGGTCTACTTCCTTTCATTTCCTCTTTAATATCATTTTTCATTTGTTAGTATTACTCCTAAGTGTTTGAATTTGGAAAACTGGTTCAAACAAGTTGTTATCACTTAGTTTTTAGCCTGTAAGCACATATTTTTAGATTTCTCATTGCTAATTTCCAAACCTATCTCTTTATCTGCTTTGAAAAAATATTTTAGCATTATTCTTAATTGTATTTACATCATTCACCAGTAAGTCTACATCATCTGCATATACTAACCGTTTAATTTTAGTACTTCGTTAGTTTCTTTTACCTTCCTAACAACATATTCTAAGGCAAATTAAAGAGGAATGGAGATAATTCATCTTTTTTTTTAATCCACCATAAAGTATACATTTGTCAGACATATTAACAAAATTCTTAGGTATTCCAAATTCGAATAATTTATCTCTTTAGCTTCTATAACTTCAATCAAGCTAGTTCCTGGAACTATAGGTTCTGCAGTGCGTACTTGATTTATTTCTGATTTATCTCCTACATGAACATTTAAAAAGTCATTAAAGCAATTCTTCCATGTATTTAAAATATCGCTTGAGTCAGCCATTTTTTATCAAGTTTACTTTTGGTTGCCAGCCCTTTCTAAATTCATTTGCACCTCTGATACTTTTATTTCAATGGCGTTAATTTTACTTTTCAAGTAATTTCTTTTTTGTTACTTCTAAACATGCTGTTCTTTAACCACCTAAGTCTGTTTCTATTAGGTTATGCGAACCATTGTTTACTTTTCCTTGGTTTATACATTATTTAACTGTTGATTCTATTCTACTATGTACGTGCTTCCCAATTTCAAGTCTGTTTCATTTAAATACTGCAGATTAAAAAAAATGTACAATTGTATAGGTTGAGGTTCATTATGTGGAAATAAGTTTCATTTTTTAAAAATTCATTTTATGCCAGGGATTGTAATTTTTATAGTTTTTAGAGTAACATGTGCTTTCATAATTAACTAACTCTCTAGCCTTCTTAAACCCAAAGGTTCATGGCTGCAACAACACAGGCTTTCGATCTGTCCCTATCTTGAAAAAGATCTATATACTCTATTCTATCCCTACCCATTTCCTTTAGGTCCATCTCAATGTTATACTTCCATCTTCGTCTTGCCCTTCCTACAGGTCTCTTACCATCAGGTTTCCCAACAAGAATCTTGTAAACTCCTCTTTCCTCTCCCATTCGTGCAACATAGCCTGCCCACCTAATCCTCATTTATTTAATTGTTCTAATAATATCTGGACATGAATATAAATTATGTAGTTCTAAATTATGTAACCTTCTCCACTAACCTGGTGACATGTGTTTTCATAACTAACTAACTAACTAACTAACTCTCTAGCCTTTTTAAACCCAAAGGTTCATAGCTGCAGCAACACAGGCCTTCGATCTGTCCCTATCTTGAAAAAGATCACAGGCCTTCGATCTGTCCCTATCTTGAAAAAGATCTATATACTCTTTTCTATCCCTACCAAATTTTCTTTAGGTCCATCTCAATATTGTCCTTCCATCTTCGTCTTGGCTTTCCTACAAGTCTCTTACCATCAGGTCTCCCAACAAGAATCCTGTAAACTCCTATTTCCTCTCCCATTCGTGCCACATGGCCTCTCCACCTAAGTCTTCTTCATTTAATTAGTTTAATAACATCTAGACATGAATAAATTATGTAGTTCTAAATTATGTAACGTTCTCCACTAACCTGTCTTCTCATCCCTTTTAGGTTCAAATATTTTACTAACAATCTTATTTTCAAATACTCTCAATTTATGTTCCTCTTTCAATATAATGGACCAAGTTTCATTAGAATCTAATGCTTTCATTAGATATTAAATTTAGAATTTTTCGATTAAACGAAATAGGTTTGTTAAAAAAATAATCGTTAGTTCATATGATATTATTTTTTGTGATGCATGTTTGTTGTCCGTGTTGATGTTTTTTTGTTTGTTTTAACAGGATTCGAATTCTTGAAGGGAGGGAAGAGGGGGGGTTAAGTTTTTCGAGAATATCACGCATTCCGTATTTATAAGTAATTATATTTTCAATAGATAGCGTATCTTTTATCAATATTTCATGAGATTTGATCGCCTGCAAAAGTTAATCCGTTTATCTCCTTGTTCTATCACGATAAGGAACTCAAAATGTAAAATTTTCCTTATCCTCTGCTTACACATTTTCTCTTTTGTCACAATCTCTATCTTGATCAATTATATCCCTACCTCTTAAAAACATGTTCCCTACCTTCTTTAAATATACAAAAGTCGCAGCAAGAGCCAAAAAATGAAGTAAAATAAAGCAATTTAATCAATGAAACACTACAAGAATAAATTGTGTTAAAACTCTAAAAACATCCATAAACTCAAGTCACCTTCTTTGGAAAAATAATTGCAATTAAGAAATTATTAGCCCCGTCTAGTTCGCTACACTTTTAGACATATGGTAGAGTGCAAGTGCATCCCAGCGCCAGGCAAGTGCAGTAGAACTGTGTTCAACCAAATAGATGAATAGCTGTATTGAAGTTCAAAAATTCAACAATTGCCTCTGCTTTAAACATTAATTTGTTTAGTTAGCTCGCACCATGCAACCATACACCACACACTACACCGCTCCAGAACGTAGTACTACACATGCAGACACCAATTCACGTAACTTCGTCACGGGGGGGGGGGGGGGGGAGGGGTCATGACATTCCCGAGCCAGAATTATTGATGTGACATTCTTAACAGGTTAATGCCCACACATAGCTGTAAGTACATCAATCTCTACACTTCGGAATGTTTGGAATGCAAAGAATTCTCGTGACAAAACAAGTAATCGGGAAATTCCCCTTAGCCAACCAAATAGACGAATAGCTGTATTCAATTTTAAAAAAAAATCAACAATTGCCTCTGCTTTAAACATTCATTTGTTTAGTTAGCTCGCACCATGTAACCATACACCACACACTACACCGCTCAAGAACGTAGTACTACACATGCAGACACCAAATACACTACTTAACACCAAATCAACAAAATAGGCGAGTTAATGTTGCACTGTGTAACCGTTTATCTGTGGTGTAAAATACTAGACGCACATAAGTAGTAAGAATATATTATATTTATAACCTCAATTTACTAATCGGGAAATTCCCCTTAGCAAACCAATCCGCACAATTCACGTGACTTCGTCACAGGGGGAGGGGTCAGGGTAAAGGTGGTCAGGAGCATGATGCTGATCACATCTCTCCCATTCATGACCGGATGAAGAAAGTGTGGGGCGTTACCCCCACACCCCCTATACGCCTTCATGCTAAGCACAGAGGAGCACTTCACTTTACTTGACTTTTACAATCATGATAACTGGGTCATTGATTATTGCCTGAATATCGTGCAAAATATTTTCCTTCTTAGGCGACTTGCTAAACAGCTTGTCTATCAAAGCATGAAAAAAAATTTTTAGCTTTTGGTTTTTGTTCCTGCAGGAAACCGCTGCAAGGGACAACGTGCGCTCTACAGTGCATATACACAGAATATCTTTGTGAGCCTTTTCCGAAAGCTTCTTTCTCACACCTCCAACTTTCCCAGCCATATTTGAGGCACCATCAAAGCCGAAAGCAACAATATATATCATCGTATGTTAAATCAAGAGCAGCAAGCTCTTCGTTAATAGTATTTGCAATAGTTTCTTCCCTTCCATTAGGAATTTCGACTATTGACAAAAACTTTTCCACGGGGACCTTATTCTCAACAACTCTGAACATTTAACTCCCTTTCATTTCTCAAAGAAACACTCATCTGCCAAAATGGAGAACTTCTTGTTTTTCAACAATTTATTCAGTTCTTCCCTCAATACTTCGCCCAAACACACCAGAAATTCACATGCTGTGTCCTTGCTGCTGTAACTCGATCTATCATTCAGAGCTTCTCTCCACACCTTAAATTCATTACTCATTTGATCCAGAATACTTTCAATAATGCTTTCATATTTAGTAGTGAAGGCTACTTCTTCCTTCACCAAAAAGTACAAGCCCCTGCAAAGTATTTTCAAACATTTTATGTTTAACACTCTTTCACTTTCACTCTGTTGAACAACTTGAGCATAAACGGATTTCTTCATAGCCTGACTTTTGAGGTTTTCCATTTGTACACTTACAGTATGAGCTGAAGAGTGTTCATGTTTCTCTAATTTCCCATTTTCCCCCAAAGCTTTTCTGAAATATGTAAAAGGAGCCGTTATGAACACGCCGCCTGTCCCTTGCAGAACTTTTACATCATTCTTCATGAACTTTTGACATAGTTTACAAAACGTGTCTCCTTTTTCCTCACTATACTCCAGCCAGCTATACGATTCTTCCCACTGTTTGTTGTAGTGACGTTCTTCTTTTGAACTTGATGATTTCGAAGGATGCAGGTTGGAACTGGAAGATCTCACGGTAGACTGTGTTGAAGTAGACGCGTTTACAACTTCTCGCGATTTCTTGCTAGGTCCTGCAGCTGAAACACTAAAATAAGAGTCTATGTTCTCTTCATTCTTCTTTTGTCATGCAGCAAAGACCCGTAATATCCCACTGCTACAACGGAAATTCAGCTCAAATGCGTTTTGTCTTTTTTAGACCACCACTTGTCTGTAACGTTTACATTCTCGAATGTACAAAAAAGCAATGCGGTGACTAGATTCTAACAATTTACAATCGTATAAAGGTGTTTTCTTTAACTCAACAGTTTTCAGTCAGTCCACCTTTGACTCAACAATCGATTTTCTTACCATTTACAAATATACTGTTGTGTATCAATCACAAAGAAAATACCGCGTCGGTTTTGATGACAACGAGTCTTCGCTTTTGGTGTAGAAAGCACTACTGCACATTCGAGATGGGAGAGAGGAGATAAGGCTAAATAGTGTGGTTGCCAGTTTTATTCTGCTTCTTCTCTAAGACTGGACAAGTGTGGGCTTTGTTACTTACAGAAGGAAATATAAAGGCAAAAATATTCGCCACACAAAGTAATTCGGTCCGATGCGAGGGAAACAACAGTAGCAGAAGAGTTTCATACTTTGGTTTTGTTGTACAATTTTGTCCAGGGGGCCAGTAGATTCCCTCCGGTGGTGCTCCGCACCTCCGGAAAGGTGCCTGAAAGAAACACTAATCGAAGTGTGTCTTGGCGTCGACGGTCGTCACTTTGAACACCTCCTGAAGACCTGAGTGAATAAAACGGTTTGTGCCTTCTCTGGTTGGTTGGGGCCACTTTTAAATGTAATCTGGATAACAAGAACACTCACTAAAGTAAGAATACGGAAGACAGAAAAGCCCATATATTACAAAATAACAAATTTTAAGAAAATCATATTAAGAAAATAAAAGATGATAAGAATCGTGATAATCTTGTTACAAGTTTGCGTATTGCAAACACACTTGTTTATGATTCTACACCATGGGCGTACCGAATAGAGGGTTATATAGGTTAGAACCCCTCCCCCCCCCCTTTGGGTCATCCTGTTATACAGAAAATGTACGTTTCTTTCCTGAAGTTTATAATAGATAATTACTCATCCTTGCGTCATTTTCAAATAACAAGAATCACTTTTTGGATTGGCATAGAAGCATTTGTCAATTGAATCCGTGACACGAACAATGTCGTAACCAACAGTTTTGCTGACAAAGACGACAGAGTCAATAATGGCTTTTTGATTTGGGAATATATTAGTGGCACATTTTATGAACAGATGGAAGATATTTCAGAAACGATTTCAAAGTTTGAGTTTTAAGTTTTGGTTTCAAGTTCACATTATGCACAGGGAAACTGATTGGGACTCGACATACAGTTTAAAGTGGGATTCGAACCACTTGTGCCCCCACTGGGTCCTGTCATAGGAAAAACTCAAGATATAGCAATATGACTGATTGTTTTGCTGTTTCTGTGGCATTTGGTTTTCGTTGGATACAACTTTATTCGTGTGACCGGTTCAATTGTTGCACCATTTTGTAGGACTTTCAATTCATATCATACCAAAGCTATTGCTTGAGAATTGAAACCACATTAGCTTTTTTCCAACATAGAAAATTCCTTCGTTAATATGTTCCACATGTGAACGTTTTGGTAAACTTTAGAGAAGGAAGTTAGGGTCCTTACTGCTATGGTTTACTCGTATACTACATAGTAATTAAAATGATATTGGTGTACACAATTGGTGGAATCTGATTGCCAGAACTTTTATCCATTGATGTCAAGATGTAGATCGTATAACAAGTATACTGAGAATAACTGTAATATTTATAAAATTAAAGTTATTTTATGAATAATTTCTTTGTTGGATTAGAAAGCTTTGCATTTTTCCCCTTAAGAAAAAAACAACAACAATGAACCACTTAAAAGCACGGCCATGAAAAGAGGCGTCTGGCCAGGACTGCGTTGGTGCCACATATGGGAAAAGCAAAGCGAGAGCGGGACAAAAGTCGTTGATTCCCGCGCAATATATGGATCCCCCTCTGGGGTTGTTACTGGGGAAATAGTGTGTATATTGCGAGATTTTCACAGTGAATGGACATTTTGAACCTTATCCATCCTGAATGTTGTAGTTTTTGTTCTATTTACTATTATTATTTTTAAAGTTCAATTTTAAGACCGGCGCGACCAAAAATTTCCGTCTCGCACACTCTAATAGGGGTGTGCGGGACAGATTTTTTTTGGTCGGGACGGGGAATGTTCGAAATTTCCCGAAGCTATGAAAATCTCGAATTCTACACGTGATTTTGACCTTAAGTGATTGTTTTTGCATTTCTGGAATAAACACTAACAATTCCCTATAGCTAAGTTCCAGACACTTACAATGCAGAAAACGTCGAGAATTAACAACTTTTTTAAATGACCATTCAGTATTTCCAAACTAGCCGGGATCCCAAAAAGTCGGGAAGTAATTTCCCGAACTCAGGATAGGGACGCGAATTTATTTCCCGATCCCGGAAGTCATTTTACGAAGTCGGGATCGGGATGTGAATTTTTTCCCGATCCCGGTCCCGAGTTTTCGGGATCCCGCACGCGAGAATTCTTTTTACAAACAGCTATGCCATATCTTAGAGTTTCGACCAATAGCAAGCCAGAAAACTAGCTTCAGGGAAATAACGCTTTTTGGCGCAGCATTCGCTCGTCTTTTCGGCTGCATTCTTATGGTACGATAAAAATATTGTTATTCATTTAATCACAGACTTATTTAATAAAGCATCGAAGAAGAATACATTAGTGGAAGAGAAATTTACATGTGGAATGAACACACGTCACTTTGGTTGTCGTAGCTTATGAAATGGAAAAGTAAATATGACAAGTTCGATTTCGGTGATAGTTTTCAAAATATTTGCGCAAGATCGTTTTCGCTTTTTGGTGTGAAAAACATGTTTTCGCCTCTAAATAAAATATCAATCAACTTTTAGTTGACATCAATAAAGATATATTATTATTATATTATTATTATTATATTATTATTATATTATTAATATTATTATTATTATATTATTATTATTATTATTATTATTATTATTATTATTATTATTATACCTATGAAAATGAAGAATACTAGAGACTTGCTTCATTTTCGCTTGATTTTTTCCACAGCGAGAATAGGGGGTAGGGCAAACTGCAGCGCCCTTATACATAAATTACTGCGAAATGAACGTACCAATAGGTAAACTACCCGTCACGGTACAACTCGCGTTAAATAATTTCCCGAACACAAGCTGATGATATATTCAAAGCACCTGAAATTTTTGTTCCAGTGCAACTTTGAGAAAAGAGGAACAAGTAGGTGGACAATAAAAACGTTTAAGAACAAGCCCCCTTGAAATAAATAAAAAAAAAACATCTGTAGGCAACTATCGAAAGACATATACAGGCCAATTAATAAAAATAAGAAACAATTCTTAACAACAATACTGACGAAAGAAAAAGCAGAGGCCTCAGCTCTTTCTAGATACTGCCGACAGTACAGGAAAACATATGCGGCTTCTCTTTCAAAGCTTGGCTGTTGAATGCAATAACAGCGGTCTCACTTAACATTCTGGCGCTCAATGTGATTACGACATATGACACGGCAGTTAATGCTTTCAACATGTGTTTTGAATAAGGGGTGCGGAAGAAAATTAGGGGATGCCCAAGCACCCCTTCGCGCCGCCCCTGGGTCTGTAATGTCTCGTGACACAATAAATGAATCTGTCATACGGCTGAAGCATGCTATTTGGTTTGCTAAGCTTGAATTTTCTATCTTTATCTTAAGTTGTGTAACAATTTGTGTTAAATACTCAAATCACGAGTTTTATAAACCCATTCACAAACACTATTTATATGCGTATTTACATAATTTAATTTACTACATTTAACCAATCAATGTGCTAGCTTTAATTTTCTTTCGAAAATAGAAAAAAATTAAAAAAACATGGACAGTTTAACATGGTATCAGTGATGTGCAGTAGACTATACGTTTACGTCTACATGCGTTGTCTACACGTAATCTACGCGTAGATTACATTGGGTTGTAGTTTACATAGACTACGTAGACAATCTAAAGTGCATGAAAATTAATTTTTAAGGGTTTCATGAAGGGAAAGTGACATATTCAACTATATTGGTTTTTAACGAAATGAAAAGAATCCTATTTACAACAAAATTTCTCTTCTCTTCTATTATCAACTATGAGAGAAGATAAATAGTACGCAGAAAACAACAACAGATGGCAGTCGCGAGGCAAGATTGGTCTTTTTCCCATAAAACACTAGAATATTTCCTATATTGGGTCTTTTCCTAGGTGAGAAATTGTTCGAATTTGGAAGGAAGAGTATGAAAAGTTCTCCTCACACATTAGCAACTGATACGTAATATAATTTTGTTTTACTTCCACGGCGCCCTTTGCTAACTTATCAGCTTTAGTCATGTTGTTTACATAGATTACGTCATCTACGTGTATAAAATAGTATACGTGTAGAATGTAGACTATTGTTGTTTACGTGTAGACGCACATCACTGCATGGTATGCAACGTCCGCGCGCCGGAGCACTGCACACTACACCACGGAGCGGTGGAAAAGTGTACCCATATATGCTAGCTTGTAGCCAGCCGAAGACATGGACTCAGTATCTCAGGGCTTACGGGGTTTAATATTGAAAGGTCAAAGGTCAACTAGTAAATGTTTATTTATATTTATACACGCATGTAAATAACCTGTTTAGCACATACGCTCTTAAATCCTCCTCAGTGAGGTACCTGGGCAGTATTAGTATTCTCATCTAATTTAGGGGGGGGGAACCAACTAGTACAGGTAACCAATTGGAACCTTGGTAGTCGTCACATGCCACGCCGCCTGGGGACAACATGCGAAAGTGTCCAATCAATAGCGAGGGACGGGCCAAGGGGCCCGCGGTTTCACAAAGGCGTTGGTATGAAAGGACGCCGCAAAGTCAATCCAGTTACGACAAGGGAACGGTTCGGTCCCTTGGTATGTCCAGTCAGTAGCAAGAGACGGCAAGGTACAAAGGGAAGGTCTGGAAGCAACCAGGAGACTTGGGCTTGGGCCGCCCCGACCCAAGGTTAGCACACCAAGCTCTTATGGAGCAGACCAGGTAGGTAGGTAATCTGCTTTTCTTATCCTCCTCCTTCCTTCTCAAGGAAGCTATTGGATCCCGGCAGGGGGAACATCCAGACTAGATCTGGGAACCAGGTCTTTCGCAGTCGGCATCTGGCAGTCGACTGAGCTCCGGGCCTCGCTGCTTTGTTTATATACTGTTTGGTGGCAGCACTGAGGCGGGTGGAGAAGATCGGAACTAAGCCGGCTGCAGCGTTGCAAACTCCCTTCAATTCACGAGATGCAACTCGTGCGTTATAAAATATCAAGTTTAGCATTGTAAAAACCACTAGCATGTGGCGATATAAACTTAACACTTGTGTGTAAAACTGAACACGTTACATTAAAGAAATTACAAGATAAAGAGATTCAACAATGCAAGTTACAAATTAAACAACAATTACTGCACAAAAGATAACTGAATGCGTAAACCACGCAGGGTATTTAGCATGCTTTCTTTAACCAAAACGTGTGTGCCATAACAATATATGCTTCATGCTTAACAACAATGCACTCAAAATTAGATAAAAGATAAATCAAAAGCGTAAGCCTCGCAGGGCATTTCTCAAGCATTAATAATTATATATGAAAGAATATGGCTATCACGCAGGATAGCTACATATGATGACCACGGAGGGTCGTTACATATGCCCCTCTCTCGGGCCAAAATTTTGAGGAAAATTAAAAAGTTTAAATTTTCAGAAAATTTTTTGGTAAACCAGAGTCTATATCTCTTTTACTCTTCAATCACTAAGTCTTTTCTTCATTCACTATTTGTCCTCTCCGTTCAGGGGAACACCTGAAGAGACGAAGGTTGTCAAAATTCACTCGGTCGACTGGGTTCTTGGTCGTCGGGTTCAACAGCAGGGCAGTGTTGCTTCGAACATCCGAGGCGACATAGGGGCCAATGTATACCTCAAACAATTTGGCGATAGTCCTATTCTTTCGGGAACTTAACTTGTGATTCCTGACAAGAACCAAGTCACCTTCTTCTAATTGAAGAGCGTTTCTTTTTACCCTAATTCTTCTTTTCTTGCTTTTGGTGCTTTCCCTAGTCCTTGCCATGAATATTTTCTGATTCCAATTAGATATTTGGGAATCTGCTTCATTGATGGGCCAATTGAAGTGGTCCAAAACTTCATTAGGCACAGGCCTGTTAAAGAATAACTCGGAGGGAGCGTAACCGGTCGTGTCGGAAACAGAGTTGTTTAGAAGCCAAGATATTTCGGTTAAGTATTTTGACCAGGACTGGTGCTCTTGATGACAGAATAGCCGGAGTAATCTTACTATTTCCTGATTCATCCGTTCGATGGTATTGCTGCTAGGATGATAAGCGGTGGTGAAATAATACTTTATTCCCTTTTTATCCAGATATTCCTTCCACAAGCCTGATGTGAACTGCGTTCCTCTGTCTGATAGAATGGCTCTGACTTTAGGAAAGTGGGTAAAATATCCTTTCTCCATCACATTAATGATCTCTCTGGCCGTGCCTCGCCTCAGGGGATAGACAGAGACAAACTTCGTTCCTACATCAACCAAGGCGAAGACGTATTGATAACCCAAAGACATAGGTAACTTTCCAATTAGGTCGATGGACAAAAGTTCATGCGGGTCTTACTGGTTAATGTGTAATTTGTCTTTGATGATCCCAAGTTTATCCATCTTGGTCTTCGCACAGGTCAGGCAATCTCTAACATGTCTGGCTACGTCTTGTTTTAATTTAGGCCAAAAATATCTGTTCTTCACTCTTTTCAAAGTCTTAGCCATGCCAAAATGTCCTAACTCATCATGGTTCTCTCGTAAAACCTTATCTTTTAATTTCTCAGGAACACACAATTTCCAGGAGACTTCGTCGCCCGTAGTTTTTCTAAACAGGAGATTTCCGTACAACTGATACAACCTTCTCACCTTGGACTCAGCAGGGGAGACTTCATCTTCCTTCTGTCTCAGTACTTCCAAGATGGAAAGGCAGAAAGAATCATGCTCTTGAGCTTGCACCCAATTCTCGACATTGTCTACTTCTCCTCTTTCCTGCCAAATGTAATTAACATGGAAAAATTTTGGTTCTTAATCTTCCTCACTGACTTCTGCAGGATAACGACTGAGTACATCTGGCACTACGTTTTCCTTTCCCTGTATATAGATAATTTCGAATGAGTAGGATTGTAATTTGAGAGACCATCTAGTGAAGCGACAGTTCCAATTTCTAGAATTTTTGTGCCAGACCAATCCCCGGTGATCTGTATATATCTTGAAATGTCTTCCTCGGAGATAAATTTCGAATTTACTTACACCAAAAAGTATGGCTAGGCATTCCAGCTCATGGATGGAGTAATGCACTTCATTATTCTTCAGTTTTCTGCTCGCATACTGGATTACAACCTTTTCTTCATCTAGTTCTTGGAAAAGGACACAGCCTAATCCTTTTCTGGAAGCATCGCACTGTATGCAAAACTCTTGATTTAAATCAGGCTGAGCTAGAGCAGGAGCGGTTACTAATTCTTGCTTGAGCAGGTCGAAAGCTGATTGTTGAAAAGTACTCCAAGTCAACTTAGCACTTTTGGAAAGCAATTTCAGCAAAGGTTCTGTTTTAGCCGAAAAATCCTTTATAAATTTTCGCCTCCAATTGGCTAGTCCTAAAAACTTCCGAATATCTTTCTTGTTCTTTGGCAAGGGAAAATTCAAGATGGCTTCATTCTTTTTCTGGTCTATTTTTATCTGGTCACCCGAGATCACATGTCCTAAATACACTAGTTCACTCTTTACAAAATTGCACTTTCGAAGTTTTACTTTTAGTCCTACTTCTTCTAGTCTGAGTAATACTGCTTTTATGTGTTGAAGGTGGTTGCTGAAATCCGCATCAAAGATTAGAAGATCATCTATGTAAACTGTCAAATAATTTTCTGTTTCAGGGCCAAAAACTTGATGCATGACAGATACGAAAGTAGATACAGCGTTAGATAAACCATACGGCATCTTCAAAAATTCGTATTGGCGACCTTTGTATGAAAACGCAGTATACCTTCGGCATTCTGGCTTCAAAGGAATTTGCAAATAGCCTGAGGCCAGGTCCAAACTCGTGAAATACCGTGCTTGTTTAAACTTCTGTAAGGATTCATCAATGGGTGGAACCGAACTTTTGGGAACTATCATCAATGCATTCAATTGTCTAAAATCCAGGCATGGTCTCACACTTCCATCAGGTTTGTCCACGACTAGCAATGGATTCAGGTATGGTGATACGGATGGTTGAATAATGTTCCAGGTCTTCCATAAGCTGAGCTCTTCCTCTAGAGCTGCCCTTTTTGAAAGCGGTACTGGATACGGCGCACGATGAACTGGCTCATTACTCTTCAGAAGGATTTCACACTCTGCACTTTCCATTGTTCCGGGCTTCTCTGAGAATACTTCCAAAAATTGAATCAGTACGTTTAACAACTCCTGCTTCTGGGAATCTTTTAGAATATCTACTGTGTCGACCTTCTCCCTGAGGTCCGCGGGTTTATACATCCATTTCTTGTCTCTCTCTTGGACATTTTGGATATACCTCACAAGTTCAATATCCAGTGGATTCCCTTCCTCATGTTCAGGAGTTTTCCCGAAATTCAACTTTACAGAGTTTTTCCTGAAATTTATCTCTGCCTCGTGCTGCCTCAAAAATGGCATGCCCAAAAGAAGATCCGTACTAAATCCCTTCAATATAAATACTTCAGTACTGAAAGTCATTCCACCTATTTGTAGCTCTACTCGCCTACTTCCAAAAACTCGCTTTCTGTGGGTACCAGAGAAATCAACTAATCTTATTTCTGGAACCTTTTGTACCTGAATGCCTGGTATTTGATCCTTTAGTTTAGTCCAGACATTATGACTTAGAATTGAACATTCGCTTCCGGTATCAATTATACAGTTTATCGGTATTTCCATTAATTTTGCAGACACTGCTGGTGATTTGTAACTGGTCTTAGAGGCTCGTGCAGATTTCAGATCACTTTGCAAATTTATTTCCTCTGTTTCGGACAATTGAAAATTTACTTTTAGTTCCTGGATAGATTTTAGTGGTCGCTTCTCCGAGGCCCCTTGCCTAAATGGGAACGAAGCACCTAGACAAGGCTCTAGTTTGTTTGACTAGACTGTGACCTTTGGTTATGCAGGAAGTCCCGGGTTGTCTCTAGGGCTTCCTCCTGCTCAGAGGTCAAGTCTTCTCTGGTTGGTGACTGCCTTCTAGTCTGTTCTGCACCCCGAGGTGAGTATCGTCTAGGGGAACTCCCATCCTGATAATTCCTTATATCAGGGAAGCTTCGACCTCTTTCTGGATAAGGTCGATTAAAGTTCCTCTGACCATCCTGTTGGCTGCGGTCCGCTCCTCTCCAGCCTTGTCTTCTATAAAACTTTGGAGTCCTCGCAGCATTCCTTTCTCTACCGCTGGTTCTGGTCACGATGTTGCGGACTTTGAAGCTCTTATTATTGATTCCAGACTCTTTACTCTTGGGGTCTTCCTTATTTCTCCAGGCATCGGGATCGTCATAGATGTCGAAGTCCTTGAGAAAACTGGTCAATTCATCAACTGATCTTGGAGCATGCGCAAGGCAGAGGTTCCGGATACGATACGGCAGCTGTCCTATTATTAGATTCAGCACTTCACTTTCGCTGAAATTGTCACTCAAGTTTCGATAGGCAGCGTAGATGCTCCAAGCGAAGCTCTCCATTTTCTCGTGGACTGGGCGAAAATATCGTCGATTTCTTACGGCAGTTAACTGTCTTTGTTTGGCTTTCTCAGAGGCAAACTCCTCCTTAAATCTTAGGCAAAAGTCGGCATAGTTGACAAAACTATCTATGTTTCCCGCCAGCCAATGTTCCGCCTTGCCTGCAAATACTCTAGGAAGTAACTCAAGTCTATAGTGCTCAGGTATCTGCATAAGCTCGAAACTGACATTGAGCTCTCTAAGGTACTTCTCTGCCGATTGGGCCTCGATATCGCCTTTGAAGTTTGGTATGTGGGCGATATCAGCCATCCTTGGCATCTTGAAATCGGCTCTACGTCGAGGAGGAGATCCATCAGAACTGTCTCCCTCTCTAGGCCGCTTGCCTCTACCTGTTCCAACTGTTCTTTCGACGCAGTAGGGACTTTGCACTACTCTAGGAGGTTCAAAGGTGACCGCTTCCGGGTTTAAGCTTCCACCCCGTTCAATAGAATCCGGGAGTACATCTGAAGTGGCTTCGGTTTGCAACTGCAATCTTTGAAACTTATCCTGCAGCTCACCTACTCTTCTAATTATAGTTCCAGTTTGTTCATGGATCTCTTTTCGAAGGGACACTTCCAGTCTCTTGGTCTCTTCACGGAGAGAGCTCACTTTTTCTCCAGCAGTTGTTACAACTTCTTCCCGGAGATTCCGCGTCAATGCGTCGGCAGCCTCCTTCTGCTCTCGTACAGTTTTTTCCATCTGCTCGGTCCTTTCACCAAGGGTTTTTACCACAGAACTCATTGCTTCAACAGAGACCTCTATCTGTTTAACCCTCTCGGGATCGTCACTTTCAGTTTCTTTCCTAGTAACTTCCCCTCTAGACTGGACCAGTTCTAAGCAGGTATCTAGATTCCTCTTCATCTGTTCATGCTCTCTTTCTATCTCTCCACGCCACTCAGCTAAGGGCTCTAGTTGTTCTTCTACTACCCTTACTACCTCCTGTTGGCAAGAGATCCGGATTTTCTCCAACTCTTCTCTAACACTTTCTCGTTGGTCAACCTTAAGCTGAGAGAAAAACGTTCTCAACTCCTCCCTACTTTTCTCGGCTTCTAGCTGCCTTCTTTCATTCTCTGCCTCTTTTTCTTTGTTTCTCTTTTCTTCCTCTTCTTCCTTTTCTTTCTTCCTCTTTTCTTCCTCTTCTTCCTTTTCTTTCTTTCTCTTTTCTTCCTGACTTTCCACCAGGTCTCTCTTCAAGAGACTTTATCAGAGTCCTAAACTGATGTACCTCTTCTTTCCTTTTAGCTTCTTCTTCTGCTTTCTCTCTTGCCCTTTTAGCTTCTTCTTCTGCTTTCTCTCTTGCCCTTTTAGCTTCTTCTTCTGCTTTCTCTCTTGCCCTTTTAGCTTCTTCTTCTGCTTTCTCCTCTTTAATACGGGCTGTCTCCTCTTCCTTCTCAAGGAGTCTCCTCTCCTCCATGGATTCGACCACCTGTCTCATCTCTAACTACTCTTTCTTTCGAGTTTTCTCTAATTGAGCAGTTTCCCTTTTTCTTTGTTTTTCATCAGCTTGTCTACGCTCTTCTTCCTCTTTCTTTTCTTTACGTCTCAGTTCTTCCTCATCTTTCTTACGCTCCTCTTTATCTTTCCTTAACCACTCCAGCAGCCAATGGTCTGATTGGGTCTTACTTGGAAGACTTGGTTCAAGCAGGGACGCTACCAAGGGTGCTGATAAGCATGTTTTACACCTAGCCTCTGCATCAGTCTCTGAGGTCTCTTCTTGCCCCTCACATCTCAAATGGAAATTCTTGAGACACTGGAAACACTGGAAGGACTCCATCTCGGCTCCAGAATCATCACAGCATGCGAACCCAGTCTCACCTTCCATGGTTTTTTTCCCTCTGCTCCGTAGACTCATTCCGGACGTTTCTTTTTCCATTTTGTCACAATCGTATATGTCACAACACTTTACCTTCGTGAATTCTGTATGGTTTCTCCGAAAACACTTCACTACCTTCGTGAATTCAATGGAAGAACACTGTCACTAACTCTTGCACTACAACCAGTGAGCCACTTCTAGTCCATATACGGGTTCACCACGTAACTAATCTGACCCCACGTTTTACAAGTCGAGCCCTGTGTTTTTGCAAATCGGGCCCCACGTTGGGCGCCAAAAACTTTTGCAACGTCCGCGCGCCGGAGCACTGCACACTACACCACGGAGCGGTGCAAAAGTGTACCCATATATGCTAGCTTGTAGCCAGCCGAAGACATGGACTCAAAGTATCTCAGGGCTTGCGGGGTTTAATATTGAAAGGTCAAAGGTCAACTAGTAAATGTTTATTTATATTTATACACGCATGTAAATAACCTGTTTAGCACATACGCTCTTAAATCCTCCTCAGTGAGGTACCTGGGCAGTATTAGTATTCTTATCTAATTTAGGGGGGGGACCAACTAGTACAGGTAACCAATAGGAACCTTGGTAGTCGTCACATGCCACGCCGCCTGGGGACAACATGCGAAAGTGTCCAATCAATAGCGAGGGACGGGCCAAGGGCCCGCGGTTTCACAAAGGTGTTGGTATGGAAGGACGCCGCAAAGTCAATCCAGCTACGACAAGGGAACGGTTCGGTCCCTTGGTATGTCCAGCCAGTAGCAAGAGACGGCAAGGTACAAAGGGAAGGTCTGGAAGCACCCAGGAGACTTGGGCTTGGGCCGCCACGACCCAAGGTTAGCACACCAAGCTCTTATGGAGCAGACCAGGTAGGTAGGTAATCTGCTTTTCTTATCCTCCTCCTTCCTTCTCAAGGAAGCTATTGGATCCCGGTAGGGGGAACATCCAGACTAGATCTCGGAACCAGGTCTTTCGCAGTCGGCATCTGGCAGTCGACTGAGCTCCGGGCCTCGCTGCTTTGTTTATATACTGTTTGGTGGCAGCACTGAGGCGGGTGGAGAAGATCGGAACTAAGCCGGCTGCAGCGTTGCAAACATTTTAGCCGGTATTAGTTAGCCCCCCGAGAATTTGATCCGGAAATATGTAGCCCCCTCACTTATTTAAGGCTGGCGCCGTCATTGCTTGTCTACGAAAAAAAAATCAAACTGTTCTTGACTACCCACTCCAGGTACGTAGTCAGGAGGAGGACTCGGGGGCTGAACCCCCCATAATTCCTACAAATATATAATTTAAATAGTGTGTAGTGGTAATTAATTTTACTTCCTTGGCAGGAATAAACATCTTGTACAATTAGTTGTAATGTACTGAGAAATACATCTTCAGGGCTTCTATCTCCACTTTCTTGCTTTTAGATGGCGGCTGCTGAGAAGGGATGATCCACCCCGAAATAAATAACGAATAAAGTATGTGGGAGTGTTAATAACAGAAGGAATTGCTAGAGAACGAAGGTGGATAGTTCAATTGCATAGGAAATAATGCACCTTTCCGTGGTTGCTTGGAAGTTTCGACTTGAAAATACTTATTTTCTTTCAGAGCATAATACGTATTATTTGACAACGGTGATAACATTCCTCTACACAAAATTTCTAAGTAAGAGTATTAGTATTCTTGCACCATCGAGCGCACGCCTATGATTCGTTGCCATTGCCGATATCACTTGTAAAAGTTAAAACAAACTATTCACCAGAACCATCCATCCATCGTAAGTTGGATGGCAGTCGAAAGAACTACGCGGGAATGGGCCCGAGGTGCAGATGACAGGTACGTGTGGGAAACAAATCCCCGCATCTGATTGGATAATTCCATAGATATATTCAATGATATGGCATAGCTGTTTGTAAAAAAAAATTCTCGCATCCCGCACACCCCTACACTAATAACACTGGTCAACAATGATAATGCTTCGGAGATAAAAGTAACCAATTCTTACTAATTTGAGGGTGCTGATAACGAATATGATATTAGTTTTTGAAGATTGGTTCGAGTTTCGAAGAAATGCATTATCGCCGGATGTGCTCCGGCATGCAAAATAAGGGTTCGTGACAACAGCGGCTGTCTGCATATTTCAATAAACATCCATTGTTTCACGGTTAGCTTCAGAGACGTCGTTGGGGGGGGGGGGCACGCGGGAGAACTGGCCCCTGCAAACGTCCACGTGGCGCCGGGAAACAGGAAGGACGACACAAACAGGAAGATTTAACTACGGGTGGCTAGAACATTCTGGGTTAAATATTTTATGGTTCAGAAAAGATATCCCCATGAGTTTCAAATTCCAAGAACAGAATTCTATTGCTTGTCCCTTTTTCGGCGCGGGAATGTATGACATAGCGGATCTTCTCACATGCACTCAAACTTCCTGCTATTGACCTGCGCTGCAAGGAGAGAAATGCCACTTTCTGAAATTTAGGAGAAACGTCGAAGCGGTCGGTTCATCTGTTGATTTGTAGGACAGTTGATATATGTCAGTTTGAAGTAGAATATGTTGTCCGAGCGGTGCTAAACTTCTGTAAACGCGAGAAGCTAGCATTACGAAGTGTTTGGGATCTCGTTTTCCCACATTGCGAGTAAAATTTTGAATGAGAAGTCACCAGATTGTCTTCCTCTGGAAACAATGGATCAGGATCGACTGATCGACCAAATATCCAACATATTGGCATTCTGAAAGAGAGTCTGACTACCACACAAGATCTTAGGTTCGACTCCCAGGGTGGGTGATCTCATGTAAAATGAAGAATAAACCACATTTCAATTAAGGAAGCAAACTACGTATGTAGCAATTGTTTTTACAGCCGTCTGTATGCTATATAAGTATTGTGTTACAAAATTTGTATATATTTCTGACTTTCTGAGATTTTTCTTCATTAGCCTGCACCTGCAAATGCGGAAGCTGCTGCTGCTTAGGTGGCTAGGTTGGCTATACATACAAATATAAATAATCCCAAGTCATACAGCGAATAATACTTATAATATAATCATGAGTTATGGAGAAGCCAATAACTTATCAAGCATTTTCTGTTTCTATTTTTTGTGCAGTGGTTAACAAGGTGCATTACGATGCCAGCGGTCCTGGGTTTGAATCCCGGACTGAGCGTGTGTGTTCTTTGTGATGGCCCTCTTATCAATTTCACATCACTCATTGTCATCTTCATCTTCACGATTAACCAAAAAGTGTCAAAAAAGCGAAGTAAAATAAACCAAATCAATCATTTATATATTTCTATATTACGCCGCTTTTCTACCTCTTGGGTAAAATGCGACGATGAGGATGAATGATGAGCCGAAGGAATGGCAATGCGACATACATGATACAACCATACATGTCCAATGTCCGAACTTTGGACCTCTGGTTTCGTAGCGTGTTATACTCAGCGGAATTGTTAGGAAGAAAAACTGTAAAAGTAGGGTGAAAAGAAGCAAAGTTGTACGATGCATAAAAACCAATGTTTAGTTCTTCTAAAACCTTCCAATTATCGAGTTTGTGTTTTAAGTCTACTGTATGCACAGTAAGGCTAATCGGGGATCCGAACCACTATGTGACTCCACCGGGTATCGAACCCAGGACCCCTTGATTGCAAGAGGGCGACGCTACCACTGCGTCATCAAGGAAGCCGAGAAATACTTACAATTAGTCAGTAAAATTAATATTGAGGGACAAGGCCTGCGAAGAGTTCTTTCATCAGTCTCTACGGAGGCATTGCTTGCCCTTACGGGATACCTTCCGCTGGATCTGGAGGTCCGCTGGAGGGCGGTCAAATATTGGTTTAGGAAGGGAGACGAGGAAAACCTTACTAAATGTGTAGGAATTTTCTTGCCTATTCTACGGGAGAAGAGAAAGATTCATGGATGCCTGGCAAGGGGAATGGGACGTTGACCGGAATGGAAGAAGGACGTTCGGCTTCGTCCCAAACCTACGTCAAAACAAACTGATAACTGCTCATGCCACAAAGGCCTTAATGGACTTCCTACAGGCCATGGCCCTTACGGAGAGCATCTACACCGGATAGGCAGTAAAACTTCAACAAAATGCATCGCGTGTGAAGCTCCGGAAGACACCCCTTAGCACAAGGTCTTCTTCTGCCTAGGATCAGGTGAGAACATCAAAAACATGAGGAGGGAACTTCCAACATATGATATAACAATCCCGCTCTGTAAGCAACAGATAGGGAGATTCAAGGCATTCGCAGACGCCGTGTCTTTGGAGGAGCTGGGAAGATTCGAGCAACAGCAAAGGCGACCACCCCAGCCAATACACATACCACAGACCCAATCTGCCATGGAAACCAGGAGAAGAACTGCTGGAAGGCCCCTTGTTTCTCGTGCTTTGCCTCCTACTCCTGTAGAGGAGGAAGGTGAGGAGGAGAAGGAAGCACCCACCAATGTTTCCAGACGAAGGCACTGTGTGGTTTCCACTGGACGAAGGGAGGCCGCAGAGCGGAGAAGAATTCGCCCCGTCCGTTTACCAGGAGTAAGATATAAGGATTAAAAGGAAAGAGTAATGGCTTCAAAAAACTCACAACACCTAGCTGGCACACCAGCTATACCATTCAAACGTCGGTATTCCGGCGTTATTCTCTTAACTACATATTATACAGCCTTTATAAATTCTAATCCATAAATCTCATTCAAAATTAAATTTCATGTACATTTTAAATAATTTTTACCTTTTGTATTGTACTACATCCATTTTATCAATCAATAATTCATATCTACTATGCTGCTTTCTGCTGAAGTGTATTCATTTCAGCAAACAGATATACAAGGCAGCAGGTAACTTTCTTCCACACAATATACTACACACATTTTACAATTCCAAGTGGGAACTGACCGCACATAATCACATCAAACTATGAAAAAATAAATATGCTGACCAAGGCAGTAATTTATGTTATTAAAAACATAAACTAAACGTAACGTTTCAACCTTCTAGCAAGGTCTTCTTCAGACTCTGTATCAAGTACAAAAGTAACAAGATACAAAAACAGGGCATTATATATACACAAACATTACTCCCTCCAGTATTAGAAAGTTGTTTTGGAACTTTCTAGCAGGTGGCTTTCACTTGTCAACTGTACTTTCACCTAAAAGGCTAAACATATTTACTTCCATATAGAATGTGGTTGGACTTTTAATCTCACGCTCTTTTTCTTTCATTTTTCTTCCTTCTCCTCTCCTCTTTCTCTCTTGTCCTTTCCACTCTTTCTAACACCTTCTTCCATTCTTTGTTAAACTTCAGTCCCCCATTCCAGTTCATTGCGTCTTCTTCACCTTTCTTCTCTATTTCCTTGGCTTCCTTCCATTTTCTCACTAGCATTCTCTTCTCCCTTCTATCTGCTTAGCCTCATCCCACTCTATGTCATGTCCTGTTTCTCTCATGTGTTTAAATATCGCATTTCTCTCTCTCTCTTAAGTCGTACATCATCCCTATGTTGTTTCAACCTGTCTTTCAGTCTCTTTTTCGTTCCTCGCTATTGCTAAGATGCTTCTCCCTACCTTCCTGTAAGTTTTAATGCCCGCTTTCCTAAGCACTTTGCATATCTTTTCTGTGGTCTTCCCCATACTCCTTATTCCAAACCTTCTCTCTTTTTCTTTCTCTTCCAATTCTCCCCTTCCTCTTTTCTTTCTTCTTCTGTTTATGTCCAGTCTATCCTGCTTCTCATAGCCATTCTTTTCCAGCTGTTTCCATAGGCTATTTATTTTGCCTTCTTTTTCACATTCTTTGTGCATGTTTTCTTTATTCTGTCCTCCATATTATTTATAAAATTTATTTTTGTCACCTCACTAAGATCACTTTTTTTGTGGCAGAATACTCCTGCTGCACACTTTTTCTGATGCCAAGCGGTTTCAATTTCTTCTCCTCCCTTCCTTTTCATGAATATATCAAGGTAGCTTAACTTGTCTTCTTTTCAAGTTCCAATAATATCCCTCTTTCTTCATCTTGTATTTCTTTGGCAAAAATGTCGAGCTGCCTCTTCGTTCCCTTCCATATGCCAAAACAATCGTCCACATATCTGCAAAACAGAATTATTTTGTCACCTCCTTTTTCTATCACTTTCTTTTCCCATTCATTCATAACCAATTCAGCAAATGCTGGGCTTAGGCTAAAACCTATATTCAGTCCTTCACTCATTAACATTATTTTATCTCCCATTATACTGTAACCGTTATTCCAAATGGTTTCCAGCTCCTTCACTACCCTTTCACTATCCCATTCTCCTATAATTTCTTGTCCCATTCTCTTTTTAATAATGTCCAAAACTTGTCCCCTATTGATGCTCGGGAACATACTTTTCACGTCTAAGCTAAACATTGTCGTCTTCATCTCATTTAACTTAAGTCCTTTTATGAGGTCTACTACTTGTTCACTGTTCTTAACTGCTCTGCTTTCTTGCTGTGTTACTAACACTTCAATAACTTTCTTTAATTTCTTTTCCAAGGGTTCCAAAATATTGTTTCTGCAATTCATTACTGGTCTTAACTTTATCTCCTATTTGTGAATCTTTGGAAAGCTTTTCAAACTTGGTAGTCTTCCTGTCTCCTTTATGCATTTCTTGAATCCTCTCCTCCTACAGTCTTGTATGACCCTTTCTTTTATAGTTTGTTCTTCTTCTGTTCCACAAATCTCCTCATATCCGTTTTCTTTTAAGTCTTCAAACTTCCTCTCGTACCATTCTCTATCCATCACCACAATTACTCCTCCTTTATCTGCCTGCTCTATCACTACATCATTTCTTGTTTTGATTTTCTTCATCCCTTCCCTTTCTTTTTGACTCAAATTATCTACTTTTCCTTGTTTTCCCATTTCTTTCTTCAGTATAGCTGCTGTTCTTCTTCTAATCTTGTCTCTTGCTGGTTCTTCTTTTATATGGAGCACTGCTTCTTCAATGTCATATATAACTTCCTCATAATCTACATTTCTTTCTTTAACTTTGAAACCTGTTCCTAGTTTTAAAAAAGCTTCCTCTTCTTTTGAAAGTCCAGAACAACTTTCTAATAGTCTGGAGGGATTAATGTTTGTGTATATATAATGACCTGTTTTTGTATATTGTTACTTTTGTACTTGATACAGAGTCTGAAGAAGACCTTGCTAGAAGGTTGAAACTTTACGTTTAGTTTATGTTTTTAATAAAATAAATTAATGCCTTGGTCAGCATATTTATTTTTCATAATCATTGAAACAAGGCTTAATGGTGCTATACGTCGAACTACCTTCAAAATATGGGAGCTGGAGACCGACAGCGGAACACCAAGCCTCTGAGGTGAAGCATACCCATCCAACTGAATTAATATAACACAAATCAATGGCCTTAACCCTCGGATGGATGTGTGGGGTTAATTTGACCCCACTGTCTGTTTATTTCCTGGTATTATAATAAAATGTAAATAAAAAAAACTAAATAAAAAATTCTGATTTTCTGTGACATCTTACCATGCTCCTTCAGCTATAGGAACATGTATAAATAAATGTCTTACAATTTATTTTAAACTATATTTTTAACTTTTTTTAACAATGTGTGGGGTCATTTTGACCCCAGGCTTAAAATAGCAGGAAAGCATTCAATGAAGGGAAATTGATCCTACATATTTTGTTCAATTATGCCCAAACTATACGCAATCATCTCAAGGTCAACCATCCACCCTGCTATGACTCACTGCAAATAGCGCATGCGCAGATGTATTTGGCGCGGATCGAGGAGAAACAAGCCACTAGTTATTGTGTAGCGAGGCGGCATGTGAGTCGGTCGGTATTTTTACAGTTCGTCGGTCGGTATTTTTACAGTTCGTAGTTTAGATTTAATTGTTGCGTACAACGAGTTGCCGACAGCGCCTGGTAGGCAGTCGCATTGTGTTTGTGACCAGGTGCTTTCTTAGTGCTGTTTTGTACCACTCTAAAAGCGTCTTTGTATTACATTGAAAGTGACACTGACAGTAGTGACCACAAGAGGAGTAACTCTGAATAAATTTCACGAGCTTCTAAAAGAAGACGATGATGGTGCTGCCAGTTATACGGACAGCTTTGACGAAGAGGATGGTGTTACAGAAGCGGAAGAGGTTCCGAAAGAGAGCGAGCAGTGATGTTGAAACAGACATAAGCAGTAAAGACCGTGAAGAGGATGATGCAACAGATGACCAAGAACCTTTCGGCATGATCTCAAAGAATGGAATTCAGTGGAAGCAAGCCGTCAAGCTCTTATCAGACTGCTGCACACAACATCGTACGAGAACCAGCAGGTAACCATTGTTGGAACAGTAAAGAAAAAGAAACGTGAAATCCCACCTGCACTTACCAATATCAGGACAAGACAGCCTTTCACATCACAATTAGCCTTCCATGAAAATGAGACCCTGGTAAGCTACATGCCGAAGAAAAATAAGAATGTCATTCTACTCAGCACCATGCATCATGACATACACATTGATGATGATGATTCTAAGTTGAAGCCAGAAATCATAAAGTTATACAACCAAACAAAGAGTGGAGTGGACGCCATGGACAAACTGGTTCAAACATACACCTGCAGAAGACAGACACGTCGATGCCCATTGGCCCTCTTCTATAATGCAATCAATGTAGGCGTTCTCAATGCATACACATGAGTTCAACATGGCGCCCGACAGTTAGTAACGTTTACATCGGCTCCGGGTTTTACGTTATTTTTTGCTGGATATTAGGTAGCTGGCCTTTTGTTCACATAAACAAAAGTTGTATAAGTGTGTATAGAACACCAAAATACGCTCATCCATTGGTAGAAGGGTATAATCGAAGAAGAGAAGTCATAAGTTAGGCTGTTTTCCATCACAGACAGATCCTCCCGTTCGCTTTCGAATTCAGGCGAACCAACTCAACATGCCACGCGCCACCGGAAAAGACCAGAGACTCAGCGATCGCCTGAACAATTTTGAAAAGGAAGTGCGGGACGAGTTAGCCTCCTTCAAGGTAGCATTGGAGAGTGAATTGCGAGTAAATACCACCGATACTCCACAGAACTCGGAAGCCATAAGCAAACTGCAGGTAGCCCTTGCCAAGATGGAGGCCAGAATCGAGGAGAAGTTTAGGCTACAAAGAGAAGAACTGGCCTCGTTGCGGGATAGAATTGCACAAAATGAAGGCAAGATCGACGCCATGGAACAATATTCACGAAGAGAATGTCTACTGATCCATGGAATTCAAGAGAAAATAAAGGAGAACGTAGAAGAAAAGGTGCTTGACGTTCTGCAGAAGACGCTACAGCTGGACGTGAAAAGCGAGGACATTGCCCGATGCCATCGTTTGGGGAAGCCGAATCGCTCTGTGGCCGACGCCCTGCAGGAAGGAAGGCGATGCATCATCGTGAAGTTTGCGTCATATAGGACCCGCCACCTGGTATGGTCCTCCAAGAGGAAACTGAAGGAAGCAGGGAGTTCCATATTCATCACGGAGTCCCTCACAGCCGTACGCCAAGAGATCTTGCGTGCGGCCAAAGACAAGTTCGGCCGACGAAACTGCTACACCGAGGACGGAAGGATCGTCGTCCGTATGGAGAACGGCAGAAAGAACACCATCACGTGCATGAGAGAACTGGATCAACTGTGATCGTACCCCCCCACCCCCACTTTCATGAACAGTTTGTGTTGGTGCTTAAGTGTAAATGTGTATTAATATCTACCGACCTGAAATCGTATCAATCCGTAGCCGCTAAAGAATGAAAATACTATAAAAACATTATTTAACAACTATCTGTGTGTGTGTATATCTTTTTTTTCTCACATTTTTACTCTTTTTTTCTATATTATTATTTTTTATTATTATAATTTCATTTTTTTTTTTCATTTTTATTCCCCCCCCCCCTCCAATAGCAAAAGTGTGTAACGAAAGTTTAATCGGTGATCATAGTGTTAAGTGTTATGTGTCAGTGATGCTAGAAATCCGTAAAACTACGTTTGGTATGCTGTCGCATCTGCTGTATGCTCTTGGCAGAGGTAAGTCTTTGCTAACTTGTCAATCTTTTTTTTTCTTTTTTTTCACTCAATAGTTGGTAGCACTGAATAGCATGAAGACAACCTGCATTCCTTGCAATTCCAAAACTGTAAACAAGGCACCCCTCTTGTCGCTCAACCCTCCAGGCGACACTGACCCATCGCCAGCGCAGACGTTGCCAAATGTCTCCTTCTTCCGTGCGGGAGTCGCTAACGTGAGGTCATTGCTCCCGAAATTGGATGAATTAAATTATGTAATACGTAAGTTGGATTTAGACGTATGTGTAATCACGGAAGGTTGGATAAGCGATTCCACACCACAGTCTGCATTTCGCTTGCCGGGCTACGAAGTAATCACACAAAGCAGAAGTAACAAGAGGGGAGGTGGAATTCTTGTGTATTACAAATATGGGTTAAAGATACAGAAAATAGAGATCGGAGTGAACACCGATGATGTCGAAACGCTAAGTTTCATATTATACTACAAAAATGTGCGACTTGGCATGTGCGCTGTTTATCGGCCACCCAATGTAGCGTACTCTAAACTGTCGGTACTCGAGGAGGTGATGTCTGAAATATACCCGTCCGTCGATAGATTCTTGTTGCTCGGTGATTTAAATTGCGATTTTTTACAACCAAATAAATCAGAAACGCGGTTTCTAAAATCGATAATATCTTCTTTCGGGCTAACACAAGTTGTAACAAAACCAACGCGCATAACTGAAACTAGCGAAACGCTGTTAGATATTATAGTAATAGATGACGTTACCAGAATGCATGCAACCGACGTCACAGTGCCTATCGGTAAATCGGATCATTGTGTCACGTACATCGACTTAGTTTACGAGAAACCCGCTAATGAGAGAAAATATTTGAGTTACAGAAGCTTCTCCTCTTTCGATATAGACAATTTTGCCGAAGACATAACAAACGTTCAGTGGGAAACACTGCAATCACTTGATACCGTTGACGAAAAAGTAGACTTTTTTAGCTCCAATATTGTACGAATATTTGATTGCCATGCACCTATGAAAACCGCCCGAGTTAAGAGGAAGCGCGTTCCATGGATAACTCCTAATGTCAAGTTATTAATGCGTATTCGAGACAACGCTCTGAGGAAATTCAAACGGACGAACAACGTTGCCGATTGGAACCACTACAAAGAACTCCGAAATTTTACGACTACCGTTATCCGACAGGAAAAGAAGTCATACTTCTCTTTTAAATTTGGCGCTATTCAATTAAATAAGAAGGAAACGTGGCGTGAACTAAAACAGTGGGGCGTGCTGGATAATAAAAATGTCAATGATAACTTATCCTCACTTGTGAACACAGCACACGAGCTCGATGCTCTCAATAATCATTTTGGGCAAATTAGCAATCTATCTAGTATTCCCACTCAACTAAAAACCCAACAAATTGAGTACTTTGAAAGCCGTAGCTTTACCGATGAAAATAAATTATTTTGTTTTAACACAGTAGCCGAAATTGATGTGCACAAAGCAGTGCATAAAATTAAATTAAACAGTGTTGGAGCAGATGGCATAAACACTAAGATGTTAAAGATTGCACTACCATATGTACTGACTCCATTAACTCATATAATCAATTATTCTTTGTCTAAAGGCGTGTTTCCAGAAACATGGAAAGAAGCGCGAGTCTTGCCTCTTCAAAAGAAAAAAGAGATCAGTTCTTTCGAACACTTAAGGCCCATAAGCCTATTGCCAGTACTCTCTAAAGTACTAGAAAAAATTGTATTTTCGCAACTAATATGTTATGTTGACGCGAATAACTTGTTACCTACAGTTCAGTCTGGGTTCCGTGCATGGCATAGCACAGCAACAGCTTTAACAAAAGTTACAGACGATATTCTTTGCGAAATTGACAACCGTTGCTCCACACTTCTCGTATTACTGGATTTTAGTAAAGCTTTCAACACAGTCCAACACGATTTGTTAATATCTAAACTAAAATACTATAAATTTGACTCTGTAGCCGTAAGGTGGTTTGAATCCTACTTACTTAATAGAAAACAGAGAACATTACTTCAAAATTCACCCTCGCAGATCTCCGAAGCTGTAGTTTTAAAAGCAGGGGTTCCGCAGGGATCAATTTTAGGGTCTCTCCTTTTCACCCTCTACACCGCAGACTTAAATAAAGTTATAAAATTTTTCACACCACATTTCTATGCAGATGATACACAACTGTATTTTTCGACTAGACGTACAGCGCTAGAAAGTAGTATTTCCTCACTCAACACCGATTTAAATAATATTTACACATGGTGTACATCAAACGGACTTAAGATAAACCCTGAAAAATCACTTTATATGCTAATTGGAACGAAACAATCGCAAAAAAATTCTATTGTTGAGCCAATTGAACTTAAAATTAATAATGGAATCATTCCATGTAAAAATTCAGCAAAAAATCTTGGCTTGATTGTTAACGATACGTTGGACTGGACGGACCACATCAATGCACAATGTAAAAAAGCATATTTTATTCTGAGAAACCTCTACCGTTTCCAAGATCAACTACCTTCAGAATGTAAACTTAGACTAGTTCAATCTTTAATTTTTCCACTATTTGATTATTGTGACACTGTGTATGGGTCCAAACTTGCGAGAAAACTCACCAGAAAAATTCAAATCGCACAAAATGCATGCATCAGATATACTTTTGGCCTGGATAAACGCGATCACATCCTTCCCATCTTAAACAGACATAATATTTTAACAATGGCCAACAGGAGGCTACTACACTATCTATCCTTCATTCATGATCTGCAAAATGAACGTAAACCCGCGTACTTATTTGAAAAATTATGTAATCGCAACACAATTCACAGACACGGAACACGTCGTCACAACGAATTTGACATTCCTCACCATTCGACTACGCTATATACCTCATCCTTTTCTATATCTGCCCCGAAAGCATGGAATGCACTACCAACAAATGTTAAATCCATAATACTCAATAAGAGTTTCAAAATTAAATTGAAAGAAATGCTTCTACAGGAACAGCAGCAGAACAGTAGCACATACTAGAAATGAACTGGCACTCAACAAACGGCTAAACACTCATATTCTATAACTGTAACTATTGGAATTTTATTAATATCTTCAAATTATTATTATTATTATTTACTTAAATGCAACCTTATGTTAACATTTACATTTATATTTTTTTTTTCTTTTCACATTTGTATTTTTATTTTCTTTTTTAATATTTTCTTGTTCTTTCACATTTATATAATGCTATGACTAATATTACTGAAATGAGAATATTCGTAATTGTAGGTAATGTGATTTTTTTTTATTTCTCTTTAGTGTAATCAAGCTTTTTCCATCTGTACTCATATATTATCATATTATATTATATATACTTATATTTCTTATGTAGCTCATGACAAGGGTTAGGTGGTAGAGCAGCCTACGGCTGAACCTCGCCCGCTAAATAAAGGAATTATTATTATTATTATTATTATTATTATTATTATTACTTGTCAGAGCATTCTGATTACCATTCAGGCGTCAGTCACAGACGCCGTATGTTCCTTATCGAGTTGGCGAATGAGTTCATTCTTCCTCACATGCAGGGAGGCGCCAAATCTTGAACCTGAGGAAACCAGTAATCGAGGCAATGAAACTTTGCGGCGTAGTAAGGCAGGCACAGAGACTGGAGGATAGATCTTCAAAGAAAAGAGTAAGATGCCAGTTCTGCACAAGACGAGAGGACAGGAAGACGACGGAACGTTGTAGAAGATGTGGGAAACATGTGTGCAAGGTCCACAGTAGTGTGATTGTGGTGATCTCAGAATGCGAGTAAGGTGTATTTAATTGCCATGAGAGGCCGGCACATTCTTTTTTATTTATTTTTTATTATTTTTTATTTTTTTTAAATTTATTTGTTCTAGAAAAAAGTATATTTAGTGCTGTATTGTGTTATGTCTAAAATACTGTTTCTCAGGTCAACTGAAGTTATGATAATTGCGAGCGAAGTGTAACTACCATTAATATGTAGAACAGTGAATTGTCAATACATTGTTAATTGTTTCTTGGCGGGTTAAATAATATTTATAAAAGGGTAATTGTTTTCTATGTTATATTCATAGAAATTATTGATCAATAAACCATATTAGCTGAACTATTTACTGTGCCGTACTTATTTCAATGCATAATTGCATTGGGGTCAAATTGACCCCACATATGTAAAGTTGTAATAAAAAAGTGACATGCATCCGAGGGTTAAACAACATGCTGATCTACTGTCGTTCTCTGGCTCCCTATGCACTGTTTGTAACAAGAAAATTGTAACATGCAGGGCGCGTGAGCTCAAAACTATAGATTTTGGATCCCGAAATCCGGTATATGTTAAACAATGCATACATACACACAATACTTATATCGTATTTTAAACATATTCCAGGGATGGTTCATGTAAAAATGAAAAGTATAGTTGTATTAACATTGTACTATACTGATACCAATTTAATTATACTAAATTATATTTATGTTATATATTATGTTATTAAATTTTATTGTAATGGTCAAATTTTTATATCCAGATTTATGTAAAATGCAAATTTCAAATAAGTAATGGAGCGTAACAATAACGAGAGAACCGTGAAACGAGCAACTGCCGTCCCAATTTATCACAGAGGCACTGGGACATGCGCATACCCTCGAATGTATGCGGGTGGAGGTTAGGATACATTCGGGGGTTCCCCGCTTATTGTTTTAGACATTTTAAAGTTCTTTCATTCGGTTGCGCGTGGTCATCATATCGAGTCCCATAGTTTCGAAAGCAGAATTTGCTTCCATATCGCTTTCAAGTACTTCCGAAATTGTCCTCACGATGTTGGAACAGAACAGAAATTTTGGAACAAATACAAGCAGGCACGTACCCAGGGAAGGGGCTCGGTGACTGCAGTCCTTTCCCGAAATCCTACAAATATCTGATTTTAATAATGTGTAGTAGTCATTAAATTTACATCATTAACAGGATTAAACATCTTGTATATCGTAAGTTCCAATATACCAAGAAATTCATCTTCAGCGCATTTACTTCTCCCCCCAACCTTTTCGTCTTTAGATGGCGGTGCAATTACTTAACCACCTAAATTTAACTTGATTTCTTATATGACATTCATTATCGAACCATGGCTTACTTTTTCTTGATTTATGATATCCTATACTTTATCTAACTGCTGATTCTTTTACATTACGTATGTGCTCCCAATTCTTATTTATGTCTGTTTCCTTCAAAATATCGAATCTATTTGATAATCTTTCATCAGCAAATTTTCCTATATTAAATTTTAGAGCTTTTAGATTTTGTTGCTTATGATTTATCACCGAGAGTCTTTCTCTTAATTTAGCAATTTCTAAATAATGGTCACCTGTATGTGAACGAACGTCAATTATGTTAATATAGCTTCTTTTATCAATGAGAATATAATAATTTTACTATCTGGAGAAAAGCAGAAGAAAATGGTACTTTTCCCAATTGAATTTTTTTGAGGATACAAAGATAATTAATCTTATACCATTATCATTATTTAATTCATGAAGACTTTCTTTACCAATGCTTCTTCTTTGCCAATCTATACATTACGGTCACCTAACATAATTTTCATATCATACTAGAAAAAATTATCAAAAAACCTCTTCTAACTCTGCATAAAAATCACCTCTAACTTCCGTTGGTGCATGAACATTTATTAAACACCTACCTTGTAAAACTCCTATCATTAATAAATTCTACTGTTTTTTTTAAAAAAAATTTATAGTCTATGCATTTGTTTCTGGACGTCAGTTAATTTAAGAGCAGTTAATTCAAAAACATTGTCCAAAAATAAGCTCTCAGGAGAGTGGATAAGCAAAACAAAAATATTGCAGCTCTGATATATGTGTCTATTTTTTATTACAGTTTCTATAGTGGCATGTACCTTCACCAGATATCGAACTCGGGACTTCTTGATTACAAAACTACACAATTATAACTAATAACTAAACCAAATAAATAATCAGCAATACCTTTTATTACATACCATGCTGAAATTGTTCTTTTTATACTATTTGACCTAATCCCTTGGGGGCCTGAGAGTTGAACTTCTCGAATATACCACGTTTACAAACAATACCATTCACAATAAAACCTTCAATAAAATAAACGTCCTTTATCGATACTTCAAATTACGCAATGAAATTTAATCACCAACTAATTTTGATAAAGAGAAAAGGGAATCACATTCATACCCATCACCTATTTTATATTAAAAAAAAGATTCAGAAATATTTTATACTATAAGACCCAATTCATACAAAACAACAAACCTCAACAGAAAGAATATTGAACTTTTAAAACAAATCTCAACCATTGGCAAGGTGGAAGGAGATAGCACACAACGAATAATTTCTATCTTCCGCTGCTGGTGTAAAAAGCAGACAAGAAAAACCTTCAGACCTTGTGTCTTCCGTGTTGGAAATATCAATAACCGTCACTTTAGAAAACTATAGCTTCACTTGCGATTAACTTTACTATACATAAAAATGGACTTTCTTTTTTAAGACCTTTTACAACTCTTCAAGCAGGAATTTCACAGATACGATACTTTCCGATGGCATGTTGTAGCTTTATGAGAAATATATAAAAAAAATACATTTTCACATTCCGTATAGTTTCAAAAATTCCACCCAGTGACCTTTCTTAGTGTTTCTTTGACAATCCAATGCATTCTTAAAGTGTTATTCGATTGACAACTGTAAATTAACATGGCTACCCTTTTCTCATGAATCTAAAATTTTTGTACTCGAACCAAGGATTGTAAAGGGATAGGTGAAACGATAGTTAAAAAGAAAATATTACAAAAGCTGATCACTTTATCTCCTTGTCTTCGAACACTGGCGAAAATGGAGGTTAGTTTTTCATTTGTAGCGTAATCCTGGTGGCAGAGAAGTCGTTCGTCCAAGATGTCAAGAACGAGAGGGTCTCGGAACAGTTCTAAAAAACGCAAGTAACAAAGTTTTCTTCATATCATTTCTTGCACCATTCAGAAAAATTGTAAATTTACACTAAATTAAAAAGAAATACAAAAATCATAAAATCGCGATCGGAAGTGGACGTATCTCGAAAACTGCGAGAGATGTCGCGAAAATAAATCGAAAAATCTCCTCAAATAACCGCCTGTCGATTTCGACAACGTAGAGTACGCGTGCGAAATTTGGAGGTCCTGAGGTCAAGGGGGGGGGTCTATTGCCGAAATTCTTTTTTATAAGTCGTAACTTTCGAAAGGACGTGGGGTTTCTTGCGTTAGCATCGTATTGGTGTCCTCTCCGGCTGGAAATTCAAAATGGCATAGGTTGTCATGGACCCCCTCAGAAAATATTTTCCAAGTCCAACGTTAAAAGCCTCCCCGATGGCGCAGTGGTAGCGTCGTCGCCTTGTAATCAAAGGGTCCCAGGTTCGATACCCGGCGGAGGTACATAGTGGTTCGGATCCCACTTTAAAACTGTAGGTCCAGTCCCGATTAGCCTTACTGTGCATAAAGTGGACTTAAAACAACAAATCAATCAATCAAACAATCCAGCGTTAAAAAAATCTAAAATTGCGAATATCTGGAAAACGGCGAGAGATAGGACGAAAATAAATCGAAAAATCTCCCCCAAATAAACCCTTGTCGATTTTGAGAGTCTAGAATACGTATACCAAGTTTGGAGGTCCTAACTTCAGAGGGGGGAAGGGGGTTGGTCCGACAGTCGAAACTTTGATCATTCATAAATTCCAAACAAATAGTAGTAGAGATCTCGGGTTTGGTGCGTTGGTCGAGTCTCGATGTCCTCTTTGATCTAACAAAATTAACATAGGTCGTCATGGAACCCCCTTTGAAATTTTTACAAGTCACGAAGTCACGCGTTAAAAAACCTAAAATTGCGAAAATTTCGAAAACGGTGAGAGATAGAACAAAAAATAAATCTAATAATCTCCCCCAAATACCGTCTTGTTGATTTTAAGACTGTAGAGTACGTACACAAAATTTAGTGGTCCTAACTTCAGGGGGGAGGCGGGGCCAATTGCCGATTTTTTTTTCATCGCCTCGTAACTTTCGAAAGGATGACAGTAAAGAGTTCAGGTTTTCTTCGTTAGCATCGTCTCGATGTCCTCCCTTTCAAAATGGCGACCGGAAGTGGGTGTATCTCTCTTGGTCAAAATCTTCTTTTTGCGAATTAGAAAGGACATGCATACGTAGGTTAGTTTAGTCAGTAATAGATCGTAAAAAAATGTTCTCGTGACAGATTACAATTGGAGTGAATGTATGCTACCTAACTCATAAATAATCGTAAATATAAGTAATAATAATAGGTTAAGTTATGTCACGTAAGATCGTAGGAAAAAAAAGGACGTAACCAAACAACATTTGCAGGTTAACTTAGTCCGCAAAAGATCGTAAAAAATGAACAGGTTAAGTTATATCATGTAAGATCTTGGCATACCTACAAAGTATGAGGTGGAGAAAAACGAGATGCGATGAAAATTGTACTGGAACGTCGTCGAACGCCATAAAATCCACAATAAAGTCGTCATAATATGATAAAACTGAGGTTAAATCCATAGAAGAAAAAAGATACCTACAAGTATTGCGTATAACTCTCACTTTTAAACTACTCTTTTTAATGATTCAGCCTTTCCAATATGAGTTCCTTTTCTTATGATAACAGTGTGATTTAAAGGGTTGGTAATCCAAATGAGGTTCGAGTCCGGGTTCAAAATAGCTCGGGGAACCATTAAGCCTGTTTTGTTCTGAAATTTTGAGTCTGGCTCCAAAAGATTCATAGCCTTATCTGAAGTGTTGACTAATTTTACTGGAATGCATAAGTGACATCTACTTTTAACTCTTATTTTCTTGGGAGCAATAAATTCTGACTCTAACATGTTCTAAATTAAATAAGCTACTTTGATGGAAACTACGAAAGTCTTCTTGTTTTGGGTTTTAATATGGTTCCGTGGAGGAGTACCAAATCTGTGTAAAGTGAGATGATTTGCCTCGAAATCTAATTTTGCCTTTTGACTTTTAAGAATGTCGTTGCCAAGGATCGTTTCGTGGGGAAAATTTTGAATGACGCGAAACGGATGTTTAAACATATGTCCGTTAATAGAAAATGTCAATACAACAATTTCTTTTATGACAAGTTGATTGTCAGACACGCCCCTGATTACCATGTTGATTTTAAATCTCTTGGCACTAGGTATTATTCCCTGGTGTCCGGTTACAGACACTTGAGAACCAGAATCCACAAGGAACTTTTGATGTTTCCCATCTATTTTCACATTGATAAAAATAAGCTCTTCATTCGGAAAAGTGGATACCTTTATCTCTTTGCTAGGCATGTCTACACATACGTCTCCTTTATGTGTAGCTAATGCTCGTTTAAAGCATGTGTATTCTCATGGCAGTTACGTGAGTCGTGATTAGGATAACCTCAAATCTCGCAGTTGACTCTAGATCGTCTTTCTCCCTGCTCGGGCCTACCTCGTGAAGAGGGTGGAGAATTGCGAAAAGAGTGACCCTTGTCATGACCGCCACGCCACTGTCCTCTTTCAGAGTTGTGGAATTGCCTACTGTTGTCATTAAAATTCTGTCCAAAGTTGCTTCCTCTAAAAATGTCCTCCAAAGTTTCTATATGATCCCCTATAAGAATTTCCATTATAGTTATTATTTCTTTGCACAGAGAGTGGTGGGTAGGTGTGTGAACCTTGCTTTTGGTGTTCTAACACCTCATTAACTTTGTTCAAGCCCTGTCTCTTGGGGCTGAGGTTTCGGGTTCGAATCCCCGGTTTTCTTGGCGGTCAGTTGTTCGAGACGATCCTGCATAGCTTTAGGTCGTAACTCGTAATCTACATTAGGTTGTGTGAGCGCTGACTTGCAGTTCCCAACAGCCTTTTATTGTAACAAGACCGGGTGCTGAACTTACAAATTCCCTTCGCTCGGAAAAGAGAACAATGCCTCCTTATGAGCCTCACATACCAACGCTTAATATTTGCGTTTACGCACTAAGTATTGCAATTTTTCGCTTTTTCAAATCGTGTAAAAGTTCATGCACAGACCTATACTCTCGGTTACATATTTCCTTAATATATTCTGGGAGTACCCCTTGTGAAATGTGTTTAAGTTCTTTTAGCACTGACATGTTTGGGTCTAATTTAAGTAGCAAAAGTTGTTTGTCACCTACATATGTGGACACGGGTTCGTTCTCTCGGTGAAACCGATAACGATTCTGCTCTTCAAGTTGAATTTTATATAAAGAGCCCGTGAATTCGTCCTTTAGCCCTTTCCGTAGTGTTGTGTAATTATCCTCTCTGTTTTCGGGGTTGTGGGTCCACGATTTATGCCATTTGAGAGCCGGACCAAGAAGCAACGCCGGAAGAACTTGTTTTTCCTTGGTCTCGTCCCAATCGTTCAAAATGGACAGACTGTCAAACTTATCTAAAAATTTTGAAACGTCCTCGCCGGTTGTTCCCTGAAATTGCATACCGTCAAGCATGGCAAAGTTAAACTGTGCCAATTGTTGGTTGGTTGTAGATTAGCCTTATCTTCAATTTCTTTTAGACGCCGGCGAGTTAAAATTGGACTACGAAGTGTTCTCGAAGTCTCGTGGTATGGAAGAAGAACATAGACTCGTTCTTTCTGATGTCGTAGTGTAGGTAGAGTGTCACTGCACCACTACCTTTTGTGTCAGACCTGCATCAGGCATTCAGACCGATTTCCGTAGCAAGACCACTCTCTCTCCAGTAGTGTTTATAATCCCCTGCTCACTGTTTCCATCTCACTGATCGCTCTCTATCAGAATACACACTATTTATCCTCCAAGAATTGCTGTTTTAAACACCAGGTCCATGCACATCTCTACTTCCTCAAAGTTGTTTGTTAACCTTGTGCCCTACATGGATTAATGTAATATCTTTACTCAGCAATACCCGGGGTTTCTAGCGACTGCATCCTGGCTGTGATTCTGATAGACAATAATTGAGAGTAATTACCTTTGTGCTCATAAATAAAATGTAAGAAAGTGTATAGAATTTTGTCGACACGTAAACATGGTGGCCATATTTCTGTCTGCGAAATTTCATCTTGAGCAGGTTCTGAAGTACGTATATACGTTTATATTCACCTTGAGTATGTTCTGAAGTATGTATTTAGGCGTATATTCACTGTGCGATTTAAGCGTAGTTAGAGATCGGTTAGTTCATTCATCTCTCCATCCTAACTATTGCCTATTTTGGGGGAGCAGGAAACGCTTTTTGCTTAACACATTGAGACCTCTAATCCAGTCCCGATCTGAGCATAAAGTGGAGTGAAGATATTTTCTTTTTAACAAGTTTCTCGCCCTTCTCTAGTTTAAAAAAAAATCCGTATAAGATCGAGACGAAAGGAAGTATATTACCCGAAACTCTTTCTTGTTATTTAAAAAGCTACATTCATAATACAGAGCATTCCCTGACATTCGTTACGAGACTCGGAGGCAAGCTGCCCGGCATCAGCGCTTGTCTTTCCCGGTGAACGGGTCAGCGACAGTCGCTAGAGTCTGCTAATAAAATTACAGTTTTCATATTGTGTACTAACCTTGACTACAGCAGGTGTTGAAAATTATGTTCCTCTGCTGCAACACATTCCTGGCATCTCCAAAGGAAATTGGCATTTACGCGTGCAAGTTCGTCTACTGTAATTCTCCCGATTTTTCGTACAATACGCTCTTTTAACTCACGGATGGTGTGCGGATTGTCTTTGTATACTTTATTTCCCCATTTTTCTTTCCACTTTTATTCAGAACTGACCCTGTTACTCTGAACCTTTTTACGAGGTTTAATATAAGCAACTGTCGCGGACCCGTTCACCGGGAAAGACAAGCGCTGATGCCGGGCCGCTTGCCGCCGAGTTTCGTAGCGAATGTCAGGGAATGCTCTGTATTAGAGAATTACAAATAAAACAAAATAGCTCTATGTAGTGACTTTCTTCTTCACTGTCTCGATGGACAGTGTGCATTTTAAACTGGAAGTAATAGTTGTATGCTTTTGTATATCATATCTAATATAGTTATGAACTATGAGTAATGTACAAATAATATTTGAATTATAGCTGATGTAAATGCTTTATGATATTTTTATTTTGCTTTTAACCGTAGAACACTACCGTGTTTCAATATTACCTTGTAACTAGCGCTACGTAAATTTTACGTACATGAAGGAATCGATTTTTAAAACATCCTCCACATCATGAAAACAAAATGACGATTCTTTGTGAACATTATTTTGGAGTTTTATTCTTCATTTTAAAATGTATAAACATGGTTTTATTAAACATAAAATATTTTAAGAGAAGGTCTTCATTGACAAGCCCGTTCTTACATTAAGAATGAAGGCGAATAGTTCGAACAATGAAAAACAAACATTAATAATATTCATAATGCTGTAAATAAGGAACGAATATAATTCTAAAGTCTTACAAGAAAATAGTGCACGGTTCTAAACTTTTGATTTCAAAATCTAACTATCCAAATCGAATTTACAAATTCCAAAATTACGTGAAAGATTTTTCTCGTTTTACTACAGCTACGTAAAATTGACGTACAATGCACAACATAACAAAACAAACCAAGAAGATCAGCGCTTGCACCCTCCTTACCACAGTAGGGTACCGCCTTATGTCCGGCAGACAACTTGAGGCACGCTAGGTGGAGGGGTGTGTAGGTGCGAGGTGGGAGGTAGGGGAGGGATTATAGCGCCAAGCATACGTAAGTTTTACTTACGGTAGTGTTCTAGGGTTTTATAGGACACTGAGAATGGCATTTACCTGCTGTACAATAACAAATAAGTGTTATGTTAGCGCTTCAGCAATTGATTTATAGCTTATGAAATCGATTTTTTATAACCACAAAGAAATTTCACTTCAGTGAATCTATTGTATTACCGAACATGAACGTTATTTACAAGAAGGACTGGAATAATGAGATTTGTTTGGTTGGTTGATTTGGTGTTTTAAGTCCACTTTGTGCACAGAAGGCTAATCAGGGCTGGACCTACAGTTTAAAGTGGGATCCCAACCACTATGTGCCTCCACCGGGTATCGAAACCGGGACCCCTTCATTGCACGGCGACGACGCTACCACTCCGCAATCGAAGAAGCAGAAGGAATGAGATTTGCGTGGCCAGAAAGCATCTGACTTGGAACTTGATGTGCTAGAACTTCATAAAATTAACAAAAAATACATTTCTTTAGCTTAGACATCAAGATGTAAATATGGAATTAATGAACATGATTAGCGCTGAGCCGATACCACCATTTGCCGATACCGATGCCGATACCGATACCATGACCAATACCAATGTCGATACCGTTACTTGTATAATTCCAGTACAAAGTAACAAAGGCTAGTTACCGAGTCATACTAACTCCCCACATCACTAAGTACGAGTATTTAGGTACGTATTTAGAAATACATAATTTGGGGAGCCAGTCCAAGCCTGGTGTCTCAGAAATATAATAATAGAAGTGTTTCTATTTAATACGTTAATAATTATTCGTAATATGAAAATTGATTAATTAGTACTTAATTTCTCCGATGCGTATGGAGTATTGTTATAAGTAACAGACAACGTTTATACTCATTTTGTTCTATCTTGACTAAAAAATATTGTAATTATATAAATAGTAAAAAGACGCTATAAAATCAGAGATAGAACAGCAAATATTCATCATCTGGCTTACGTGTAGTTAAGACCGCTAATATTTGTGTAAGAACAAGTCATGGCAAGGAAATTTATGTCAAAGAATTAAAAAAATAAAATATTTATCGAATAACAAAAATAATGATGGTACGTTCATTTGATGAAAAGTAAAGTTCCTGATAAATATTTTATGTACATTATTGTAAGTAGTGGTGTGATGTACATAAATCTTTAGAAGCTGTTGTCGTCAAATTGTTATCAATTGATAGCGGGTTCGATACCCATTGAATGCACATAGTGGTTCAGGTCCAATTTTAAAATGTAGGTCCAGTCCCGATTAATTTATATTTCTTAGTGCTGTCATTCAAAACCGTATGTTTCCAATATAATCTCGGCGGAAATTATTTATTGATTTATTTGGTTTATTTTACTTAGCTTTTTGTGCCACTTTTGGCTAATTTGCGAAGATGGGGATGAGTGATGATGTGATTAAATTTTGAATGGACACTCCCAAACATCCATGCCAGGCCTGGATTGAAACCCTGGCGTCGTAGTGCGATATGCGAGGCCCGGCTTTCGGCGGAAATAAATAGCCATCACTGGCTGGCCGATACCGGCAGTCACAGGAAAGACGGAAGTGAAGAGGATAAGTATAAATTGCTGATTTTCCTTCGCGCTTAAACGTACATAAAACAAAGATAATTTCACAGTGAACTTTAGTAGTAATAGCGGCTCTATAGATCGTCGAGATAATTTTGCCTTAGAATATGCTGTTAGGAAGGTAAAAGAAACTAACGAAGGACTAAAATTAAATGGTGTGACTCAGTTGTTAACATATGTAGATGATGTAGACTTATTAGGGGATGATATAAATACAATAAAGAATAATGCTAAAATATTTTTCAAAACTGCTAAGGAGATAGGTTTGGAAGTTAACAAAGAGAAAACTAAATATATGCTTACAGGCCGAAACCAAGTGTTAGGTAATAATCAAAATCTAATTATTGATAACAACTCGTTTGAACCAGTTTCAAAATTCAAATACTTAGGAGTAATATTAACAAATGAAAATTATATTAAAGAGGAAATAAAAACTAGGCTTAATTCAGGAAATGAATGTTACTTCTCTCTTCATAAACTTTTGTCTTCTCGTTTAATATCTAAGAAACTAAAAGTTAAAATATACAAAACCGCAATTTTGCCTGTAGTATTATATGGATGTGAAACTTGGTCCCTTACATTGAAAGAGAAACATAAATTGAGAGAATTTGAAAATAAGATCCTTAGGAAAATCTTTGGACCTAAAAGGGATGAGGAGTCAGGTGAGTGTAGAAGGTTACATAATTTAGAAGTGCATAATTTGTATTCATGTCAAGATATTATTATTATAGAATAATCAAATCAACAAGACTTAGGTGGGCAGGCCATGTGTCAGGAATGGAAAGGAAAGAGGAATTCACAGGATTCTTGTTGGGAAACCTGATGGTAAGAGACTTGTAGGAAGGCCAAGACGAAGATGGAGGGACAACGTTGAGATGGACCTAAAGGAAATCGGTAGGGATGGAAAAGAGTATATAGATCTTCCTCAAGATAGGGACAGATGGAAGGCCTATGTTTCTGCAGCCATGAATCTTCGGGTTTAAGAAAGCTAGAGAGTTTGTTAGTTTTATAGATCGTCGAGTCAGCAGAAATCTGACACAGCCGGTGATATGTTACATCCGGTGGCTTTGACGTCATCCGTGGCTGAGAGCAGGGATCAATGACGCAGCAGAAATTTGATCCCCTGTTGACCTTGAAGACATCCGTCTCAGAGCCCCATGCCGATGTGGAAGTGGTAGGGGGGAAATGACCCCTGATCTTCTTTCTGGGTGTTTACTAACCTAATATGTGTGTGTGTGTGGAGGATATGCGCGCGCATTCAGCGGGAATGCGTGAAACGTAAGGTATATGACGAAACATGTATTTAAGATGGCGGCGAAGTTGCTGTACCCCGAAAGCCTAGTGGTTAAGGTTATTGCTGTGTAATCAAGGATGTCGATTGATTGAGTTGGTGTATTAAGTTCACTTTGTGCACAGTAAGGCTAATCGGGGCTGGACCTACAGTATAAAGTGGGATTGTAACCACTATGTGCCTCCACCGGGAATCGAACCCGGGATCTTTTGAATACAAGGCAATGACGTAACCACTCCATCGGGGAGTAAACATTGTCTCGATTAGCCTCTGTGAGCTAAACAAGCAAGGTGGCGGCGAAAAGAGAGTGGTTAATGTATTTATTCACCTGGTAATGAAGAGAACTGGGGTTCGATTCCCCAGGTAGTCAATTGGAGTCAATTGTTTTTTTCGACATTATATTTCCCGATTAGCCCATGTGTGCATAACAGAAACACTTACACCTAACAGATTATTTGTTAAAACATAATATATATAATATATATGCATATATATTATCCCATAGCTTAAATTGGCGTGATATTAAAAAATGTAAAATAGAACAACGCTTCAGTAATGTTCATATTTCTTGTGGATAATTCTGAATAGTTTTCATATTTCTTGATTGTGGTGGGGTTTATTCTATAAAGCCTGACAAATTGCATAATCTGCATTTGTAGGGATACACTGTAAAATACACAAGATAAAAACATAGGTCGGTACATATTCTAAAATGTTGTTCAACAAAATATATTTAATAGTAATATGTTTACCGATGGAAAATTATATGCCAACTGTTAGAATTGTAATGTAAGTGACAGGAAAAATGATACTAAAATGTTGTTTTTTGTTTTTCATCGCAGGATATATAATTTGATATATTTAGATGAAAATTTATTTTGAAGGTCTATGTAAATAACAGTAACTTAGGTAATATCTAGGGATAAATTTTGAAAGAGATGTAAATCCCATATTAAACTCTACAAAGATAACAGTTTTACCTTTGGTTACACAACAGTAATCTAAAAAGTTACAAGTATGTTTGGATTTTATCATTATGTTCAAACAATATCTAATTATAAACATGCTTACAACTTACCCTCTCAGTTGGAAATTAAGATGAATGTTATCCCAAAGATGATTTTAAACGGCTTTCCTGGCTGTTGAAGACTGCAACAAAATATTGCTGGCATTCCTGGCTCTGTCCGATGTTAGAATCTCAACCTTGAGGGCATTTTGTTTGATTTATTGTTTTTATCCATGTAGTGTGTGCTTATTCTCGATTTTTCTTCTGTGACTGATGTCAAAATCCGAAGTCTATCAATTTATGCAACTGAGAATATAAATTAAATTATGCGTTGATAGAATTTGTAGTCAGAGTTTAACCTTTGATTAATATCAAAGTAATATATTGTAACTTGATGTTGCCAAAACATTTAATTACAACCACATAGAGTTACTAGCGACAGCATTATTAAAAATTAATTTAATGCTTATTTTTGCGGTATGCAACTATGTTCAGTTGAGAAACTAATAAATATTTTTGAGATGTACAAGATGACACAGATTTTTATTGCTGCACAGTAAGTCAAGAACTAAATTAGGATCTTCAATTGTTTGAAATGTGTGACAATGAATGTTCAATGTTTTTGTTTTTTGTATCCATAAGGTACAGTGTTATAACTCGAAATACATATTTTTCTTTTTGTGTACACTAATTGAAATAATTTTGTTTCTGATCTGCTGATGATACTTAGATTTTTTGTACGAACTATTTTCATAGGGTTGGACAAAGTTACAGGTGAAGAGTTCTTGAGAATTGCATCCTTGATTGTCTGAAACTTCACTTTGCTTTTGTTTCTGTAATTGAGGCATATGCCTTTTACCTTACACAATACCGCTGTCAATGTCCAGTACTTCATACGCGCAGTTTTTAGGCCAACTGGAGCAGAATGATGTTACGTAAGGTTTTTACCACATGCTTCCAACTCATTTGTCAGCTGTCCAAGATAATCACCTGTAGGAAGTTCAACATCGCCTGGCTTCTGTTTGTAAATCACACTGTCTGTGTCACACGTTCCTCCAGAGAATCGAGATAGTTGTACAGCTCAAGACGTGCATAGGTTGTAGTGTATGCAGCAATGACAACATTAACAGTAGATAGCGGTATAGTTGCTTATTTGTTATACCGCCAATGAATGATTAATGTATCATTGTTTTCAGGTTTAACTTGACGAACCTCTATATCCGGATTTGTTATTTTCTCGAAAAAATCCTGCGGTTGGTTCAAAATGCTGATCTGACCTAGATTATCTCTCTGTCCAAATTTACCCCAGAAGGAATTCAGCATCAGTTTGGATAAAATTCATAGACCTTGATTTGAACATATTTTATTTTGATCCAGCTGCAAAATAATCATCTACATATCTTTTCTTCGATGTGTTATCATTGCACCAAGATGGCCAATCGCTGCGTCAACTTTGGTTTTAAGAAAGGCATTAATATATTCAGTAAAAAGTCCTCCAGATTTCGTTTCCAAATTATATGTTTGTACTTGATATTCCCAGACTTCATAAATTTCTACAATTTCATTATTTTTCTACTGCTTTTATACCTCATCAACCAGCCATGTACCTGTTATTGCTCTTTCTTGTTCGGAGTGATTACATTCTGTGTCTTGATTTATATTGTCTATACATGTTCTGCATAATGTGAATAATAATTTTGAATTTGATCTATAAGGTAAAACAGGGTGATATAGATCACAACGAGGTAGAACAGTGGCTTTCACAAGGCCCTCGAAGGAAAATATATGTGGACACTCCTCACAGACATACATTTTAATAAGAAGGCCCACTGGGAATGTCTTTACTTTGCAGCAGTATGGGTAAAGGCTGCAAACATCAGCATAGAGGATCTTCTCGTTTGGTGTTACAGTTGCGTAGAGCTTTGTAGCATTGGTACTACCACCGTAAAATGCATCGCGTGGAAGTAAATGTTATTTTTTCTGGAGGGGATGGTTTTTCACATATTCTCTCACGTTTTGGTTGGTTTGTAATTTCTACCGAAATTCACATGTCCACATGTCGTGAACAACATAGTTGAGCTCTTTTCATTTCTGAATTTTTTGACTGTTCTTTCATATCGGAAATCCAAGGTGTCGAATGGGTCTTCATGGAGAGGTTCCGATCGTGCTGTGGGAAAATATTGCAAACATCCATGGGTTCTACAGCCCTAATACTCATACACATGATCAACCCCGTTTTGTTCTTTGCAATACCCATCCATTTTGAAATTTCCTCTTGTTTGATATTCACGTCCTCGTGCAGCATTTTGAATTGTGACTCCATGTTCTTTTTCTAACCACACCAACCATTGAATAGCTTCTATTGATTGGATATCACACCATCTATAACAGTTTTTGGGGTAACTGGAATGCTGTTCTGTTGCAAATTTTTTTTACGGTAAACTCTGTTACAGACTGAGGCAATGGTAATAGATTCCAGAAATGGATTAACAGATGTTTCCTTTTCTAAAGTAGACATACATTTTAGACATGCAGCACGGAGAACACTGACATTTTGAATACAGTATTTTTGCAGTTCCTTTTGCATATCGAAAACTACACCTTCTGTTTGTTGCTCACAACACCACGCTAAAAATTTATCCCGTTCGCTTTCCATCATAGAGTGTGGATCATAATATGAAATATCAGGTATTTCTCTTATGTAGTTCTTGTTTTTAAATGTATTGAAAAAATGTGGGAAGTAACCTTTCGACAAAGACAGATCGAAAGCTTTTGCTACTTTATTCAATGCTATAGGGATAAAATGAAGAGAATCTATGAAATGAAAATAGTGAACTTTGATTTAAAGAATAATATCTCCGTTTATAACAAGATTTGGCATCCATTTCATCTTCTCAATCATGGTTTGAAGAATAAAATGCGAATCGTATCCTTTACTGTTATGGGCTATGCACACAACATTGTTTATTTTGGTCCGACGTAAACGAAGATATTCCAAAAATATATATGTTGGCGGGGCGCGCAAACAGTACATGGAATCGAAATATCTTCATTGTTCACACAATTGTAACATACACTTTGAGTAACAAGAAGGTTCGCTACATGTAGAAAATTGATCTCACTGCCTTGAACTTTTTTGTCCTGACGACATTCAATGTCGTAGAACACAAGCATTGCTTTTTTGGTTTTTAGAGAAACTTGTTCTTTCTTCTCAATACTTTGTAACATAAATGTTCTGGTGGTACCATACTTTTGCAAATCGTGCAAAACTTCTCGCCGCATATATGAGGATTTCTTCTTTTGTATAGCATAGGCTTTCATGCATTTGTTACAACATTTCATAGTATCACATAGACTGGTTTTTCTATTGTTGCTAATTTTGTAATTGTTGTAACATTTCTGCCCACAGAAAAACCGGTTGCATTCTGAACATATTATTTCATGATTGTTTGACACGGAGGTTTAGTCTGCAAACGTGAACAAACAGCGGGACAAGTGTGTGCTCCATTTCTTTAATATTTTTTGTGACATACTACACAATAATAACTACTGCTAAATGCTGCAGCAAGGGATGTGATAACATCATAATGGTTATTTTCAAAAACCAAATTTAAAGGTATGCGGGAATTTGCAGAGGGCTCCTCAAATAGAATATTAGATCCCGATAGACCTTCTATACACAATATTTTTTAAATCTGATAAATAGTCTTGAATTTTGCGAATTTCAGGAATCCTAGCACCACCAACTTTAAATTCAATTCCTGATTCTGTGGATAATTCATCTACTTCTTTATCAACCACATATTTTTGCTGGAGAACATACAGCGTACGTTTTTTAGGATTATCTCTATTGGAAATAATGCCTCTCGCCACTATTATGGCGTACGCCAAACATCGGGAATCTAAATTTTTTATGGTAATAACCCATTTTTTTGCCTTATAAATATCTTCTGATGTCAGAGATTTATTCCTCAGACGACCTTCCCCTTGCGGCATTTGGACATGGTGAAGATACACATAAAAAGTATTTTCAGCAAAAAAAATTTGTGTTGCTTTGCAAAACCTTTCCAAAGCTGACCATAACACATCCATCGATAGCATCCGAGCTTCACGAAAAGATAGCCAGAAAGGCCGATCTGGATGATCTTCGTTCCGGATGGTGATGCCCACTTGATCATGCTCGGCGACATCACGAACAATATACCGAATTTGTTCTTCTAACCTCTCTTGAACCCAGTTTACTGGATTAACATTTTCTAGTGCTTTTTTAAACATAGCACGTAGCATTCTTCCTTCCAATCGGAACTTATTTTAATGTCGCCTTGTTTCTTCCATAACATCAATATATTGTAGCTCAATATTTTCTACGCCGCCAATTTCTTCGCAGATTTCTGCCTGTTGGATATGGTCACAGAGAAACATCTGATATGATGCAGACGACAAATGTTTTGGGGGTTGAACCAACTCATTTGTCTCCAATACAGACTCTAGATACGAAATATCGCCACATTCGGGATCAATCATACCTACCTGATCGTAGCTTGGCATGTTATGAGTTGTGGAGTTTATTGGATGGATATCACATGAAAATGAAGAAGAGCTCGCGTTGTCAGCATGTTGATGGAGGGAAATGTTCTGGTTAGTGTTGATTGTGGAAGTATTGCTGGCGTTGTTACATAGGTTAGAAAAACATTTTTTCTGGGTGTGGTCACAGGAATAAGAGGAAGTGATTGGTTTGCCACAACAATAATTGCAAGAAACATGCTGCTTTATGTTACAAACGCTAGACGAACATTCCTCATCCTTATTTAGACCTCCATTTACATTATTTGCAATCTTTTTGGCACTGTTATTTACCAATTTTTAGATATAAATATCAGAATTAGTATTCCTGATGCCGCTAACAATGCTAGAATAACCTGGTTTCTTATTTTTATTCAATGTTGTATCTATGTGGTCTAAATTATTCTGGGTGCTGTTGTTTTTTACTATCTTCTTTCTATCATCAATCTGTTGATCGGTAATACCAGCAGAAATTACATTTGGATCTCTACTTGTTTCCAACAACAAATCAATATCTAGTACCATATTTTCAGTAGAGTTCTGACTCTATCATATTCTATATTTTTCACAGATAACAAACTTTTTAGGTAGTAGATCAAATTATTTGTATCCAAAACAGATTCTAGATACGAAATATCGCTATATTTTTGATCGTTGTTTCCTACAATCTCATAGAGCAACACATTATCAATGTTGTAGTTCATATGATGGACTACATTTGCAGTGGCTGAAGCACTCGGGTTACAACAATGCATATCGGGAGAAATGATATTACAAACACTATATTTTGTATTGTTGGTGTCACTACAAGAATAGGACAAATTTTGCGAATTTCGTTTACTTCCTGCATCACCGACATTGCCTTGAGCATGCTGGGTACTGTTATTGAGTGTTTCAACAGAATAAATTCGATTAATGTTACACAGAGAAGGTAATGGGTTGTTTGTTTTAGTACCAAATAAAGTTGAACCTGTTTCTGTTTCTAACCTACTACTCGGTTGATATCTTCTAAAATTTCCTGGGTATTACTTACTATTTTGTCTGTGTCAGAAAGCACTTTCTGAGTATCACCATCAGAGATTAAAGTTGTCTTTTTCATTTGGTCCTAATATAATATCAAAATCACGCAATACACCTTGTGTAGATCTCTGATTACTCTGACTACATCCCACAAATTCGCCTTCTATATTCAGTAAAACTTCTTGAGTACTTATTTCAACACTCTTCACAAAATTATCCCAATCTGATGACTCCATTCGAGAATTACTTTTACTTACTGTATCATCGACATTACCTAGAGTGTGCTGGGTACTATTATTGAGTATTTCAACAGGATAATTTCCTTGATTAGTGTTATACAGAGAAGGTAATGGGTTGTTTGTTTTATTACCAAATAGGGATGCATCTGTTTCTTTTTCCTCACCTACTACCCCGTTGATAGCTTCCAAAATATCCTAGGTATTACGTATTTACTATTATTTCTATGTCAGAAAGCACTTTTCGAGTATCACCATCATATATTAAAGTTGTCTCTTCATTTGGTCCTAATATAACATCACAATCACATAATACACTTTCTATAGATATCTGACTACTCTGAATACATCCCCCAATTCGCCTTTTATATTCTGTAAAACTTCTTGAGTATCTATTTCAAAACCCTTCTCAAGGTTAGTCCTATCTGATAAATCCATTGATCCAAAAAATATCTGAAATTATAAGAAATGTATTTTTTTGGTGTATGCGTTTCTATAAATTGTTCGTATCATATACACATACATCTGTGTCCGTTATATCTCTAGAATTATATACCGGGTGGTCCAGAAGTCCCGGAACGGTCAAATATCGTGAGGAATACACATCGAATCGGAAAACGAAAAAAAAAAACGTGTTTAATAAGTGAAAGAGAGCTTTATCAAAAGTGATATCACACTTGATTCCCCACTCCCGCCCCCTGGGGGTAGGCGGGGGGCAACTGTGAAATTTTAAATGGAAACTCCCATTTTGTATTGTAGAATCGGATTCTTCGTAAGAAAATAACAGGGTTTCTGTACTACATTTTGCGTAATCCAGGAACAACGACGTGGACGTAGTACTATTTTGTTCCCATCAGAGTGCTTGTTTTAGGTGAGTCCCCTCGCCTCTGTGGTGACCGGAACTTAATTACCCGCTCACTACCGCAATATCTCCGTTCCCAACGTCGAAAAGCATAAACGTCTGAATTGTTCATTGTTTACCTGACGCCACGATTTGTTTTTCTTCCGCGCTCCCATAGGGCCGCTCGAAGGCGACTGGTCTGCCATCTGGCGACTCTATGCGGGCATGCGATTACCTTGACGTGCGCCGGCAGTTTGCTGCGTGAGCAGTTCCCAACCAACAACGATACACACACAGTGGGCTTACTCATCGTGCCACCAGGTCGGTTCGGAGTGAGGAGCTGCCTGTAATTACCACGGTGAAGGTCGCGTGCTTAAGGCGATCGTTGTGTAAGAGGTGAGATCTTACAGAATGTGAAAGTGAGCGGTCAAATTTAGTTTCAGTAACCCTGTGTGCATTCTTTGCAACTCACGAAGGGGGAGAGGGGAATCATACTGGATTATTAATAGGTCTACGAAAGAATAGAAAATCCATTACTGTTCGTATTCTGTCAACGATGGCATTGTCAGAGAGGGAAAGGATAAGAGTTCTCATGATGCGGGGGTTTGGTGATAGGGAACGATCATACGGAGACGTTGCGCATTTATTCAAAGATACGTTCCCGAATCGTGCACCTATTTCACAATCTACTGTTTATCGAACCGTTGATCGCTTCGAAAGAACTGGAGCAGTCAGGAATGAACCACGATGTGGAAGACCTAAAACTGCTACGAGAAATCTTTGGAAGTTCTAATGCATTTCCAAGAAAACGCCCATACTTCGAGTCGAGTAGCTCAACAAACCGAAGTAAGTAAAACATCTATCCTTAGAATTGTGAAGTCGCTTCGGTATCATCCATACAAAATAAAACTAGTGCAAGAACTCATCGGAGACGACTATGATCGTAGACTTGAATACTGCGAGGAAATGATGTTACGATTCGACAGTTATAATCGATTTCTGTGGTGGACTAGTTTCTCCGATGAAGCTACCTTTGAGTTGAGCGGATCTGTCAACCGGCATAACATGAGGTATTGGGCCACTGAGAATCCCCACTGGATGAGGGAGCATCGTACACAGTATCCGCAAAAAGTTAATGTTTGAGCTGGAATATTGTGTAATCGTATTATCGGTACATACTTCATTGATGGCAATTTGACGTCTGTAAAGTACGTAAATTTGTTGACCAATGAGCTAATACCTGAAATACAAACTATCGTTGGGGATGCATTCGCGAATGTTTGGTATCAACAAGATGGAGCTCAAGTTCATTTTGCTTTAATTGTTCGCAATGTGCTGAACAACGTTTTCCCTGACAGGTAGATTGGTAGAAGGGGCACAATAGAGTGGCCACCGAGGTCACCCGATTTGACACCTCTTGATTTCTTCAACTGGGGATACTTGAAAAGCAAAGTTTTTGAAACCAAACCCAACGATATTGAGGAAGTGAGAGACATAATTCGTACAGTGTGAAATACAATTAGTCTGGAGATGTTACAGAATGTTTCCAATGATGTGAATCTTCGGTTGGGACAGTGCCAAGAAAAGGGGAGATACCAATTTGAGCAGGAAATGAATTGAGGTTGGCGAGAACACCGAATGGTGAGAGGCGATGGGACTCACCTAATACAAGCACCCCGATGGGGAGAGGCGAGGGGACTCACCTACTACAAGCACCCCGATGGTGAGAGGCGAGGGACTCACCTACAAAAAGCACCCCGATGGTGAGAGGCGAGGGACTCACCTAAAACAAGCACCCCGATGGGAACAAAATACTACGTGCACGTCGTTGTTCCTGGGTTACGCGAAATGTAGTACCGAAACCCCGTTATTTTTTACGTAGAATCCGATTCTACAATACAAAATGGGGGTTTCCAGTTCAAATTTCGCAGTTGGCTCCCGCCGCACCCCGAGGGGGTGGGGGTGGGAAATCAAGTGTGATATCATTGAATAGCTTTCTTTCACTTATTAAACGCGTATTTTTTCGTTTTCCGATTCGATTTGTATTTCTCACGATATTTGTCCGTTCCGGGACTTTTGGACCACTCGTTATAATGTTCTATAGAACAAAATTGACCAGAGGGTTCCAATTGGGAGTCTAATGTCATAGGTGTTTGTGAGTGTCCATTCATCAATTTAATCATATTGTGGCTCATGGCTATGTTCGCAATTACCCAAAATTGGCTAAAAGGGGAATTAAAATAAACCAAATCAATCAATAAACCGATTTTTTCGAGGTGATTTTGGTTGGCTGATTTTGGTGCTTTAAGTTCCCTTTATGCACAGTAAAACTAATTGGGACTGGACCTACAGTTTAAAGTAACATCCGAACAACTATATGCATCCACCGGGTATCGAAACTGGGACCCCCTTGATTACAAGGCGACAATATTTGACAATGATGTGATCAGCATTACGCTCCGGGCGCTGTTATCATCCATAATTAACCCCTAGGTACCTATTTGAAAAAGCGGGCCTATATATTTTTCGATATAGACTAGCTCGGAATTGTAAGCACATCACGCAACAACGCCAGAGGGTTTTGGGGTTACAATTTGGGTCTAAGAGCATTGGTGTTTGTGAGTATCCATTCATCAATGGATGCCACGTGAACTTTGATCTCCTCTTCTTTCTCCATCTACGGAAATTTTTACATACAGTAGATTTTCTCGCAACAAACTGTGACCATATAGGGCCTCCCCCATGGCGCAGTGGTAGCGTCATTGCCTTGTAATCAAGGGGTCCCGGGTTCGATACCCGGTGGAGGCACAAGTGGTTCGGATCCCACTTTAAACTGTAGGTCCAGTCCCGATTAGCCTTACTGTGCATAAAGTGGACTTAAAACAGTAACTCAAACCAAAACTGTGACCATTCGTGAAACTTACGTTAGCATACAACCAAATATACAATACAATGGCTCTACCATAACAACAGCATTTTTAAGGAACACTTTGTATTTATTTTAAAGGCAATAAAATACAGGGTGGGGATTTTTGTTGCCGCCATCTGGTTTATTAGTTTTTATGTTAGTTTACGTATTAATACTAATTAAGATTAACCTTTAGTCGGCCAATGGTCCACTAGTGGACCATCGAAAATATAGGCGTAGTCCGCCGATCGTCCACTAGTGGACCATCGTGCTGATTAAAAAGTTCATGTGCTTTTAGGACCTTTATACTTGTATGTGAGGTTGTAAACGCTGACAGATGTTGAGATAAAACTTTGAAATGTAATCTGGAAGAAAACCCACCCACCCATGACCCCCTTCCCCTCCGACTCCAAAGTTACGTATGGAAGCTGGCGCGAATTTTAAATTTGTACACTTATTTGACAAAAAATGTAATAACTTGTAGACTATTTGGCCAATCTACTTCGGGTAACTTTTTTTTCCGCTAAAATATCAGGGCATGCAGCCGTGCAGGAATCAAAACGCTAGAGCCAATAAGAGGGGTTGGGTGGGCCGCGGCCTCCAACTTTCAATGAAAAAATCATAAAAATGGGGAGTTTGCCAATCTTTCCCCGCTATTTTGGCAAGGGGAGGCAAACTTTAGCCTTATTTTCAAATAATGGTCCTTCTCAATGTTCCTGGGTGCATTACATTATCGAATATGTGAAAAATTCTCCATTTTTCATTGAAAGTGGGGGGCCGCGGCCCACCCAACCCCTCTTATTGGCTTTGGCACTTTGATTCCTGCACGGTTGCATGTCCTGATGTCCTAGCTGCAAAACAAAAGTTAACCGAAGTAGATTTATCAAATAGTCTACGAGATATATATTTTATGTATTTTTTATATTATATATATATATATATATATATATATATATATATATATATAAATTCTGAAATAAATGTAAAATTTAAAAATCGCGCGCAAAGGCAAAGACGGCGGCCAGAGAGAGGTTACTTTGGAAAACCCGCTCGGCGGTCTAAAGGTTAAAGTAGAATTTGCATTGTGACCTTAACCACTGTGCAATGTCACTTCAGTTCGAATTGGACTACTATATAAAAGCCTAGAATAGAGTACTTTAGCCCCTGTGAGAATCAAAGTCTCGAACATCTGATTACAATAAATCAATATCAACCATTGTTTATTGTACTAGACTTACACAGCAAAACCGGCAGTATTTCTTTTATCCATTACATAGTCTCCCTGATGGCCTAGTAGTAAAGTATTTCTATTGTAAACAAAAGGGTTCAAAGTTCGATACCCGATGCAAGCATATAATGGTTAGAATCATGCTATAACCTGTACAAGAAGTCTCGATTAATCTATTTGTAAACAAAATGGACTTTAAAATATCAACTCAAACTTTTATGCATTACAGTTAATCGGGAGGGGGGGGCTGCGTTAAAAAAATTAGCCCCCTAGAAAAGATGGTACCCTCGATCCCTTGGTTACTCCAATTTTGTCAACATTGGGTATCGAACCCGAAACCTTCTGATTAAAACATCAACTATATTCAGCAGAACTTACGTTAGCATACAACCAAATATACAATATAAGGGTTCGGATCCCGCTATAACTTGTACAAGCAGTCTCGATTTATCTATTTGTAAACAAAATTGACTTTAAAACAACAACTCAAACTTTTATGCATTACGGTTAATCGGGGTCTGCGTTAAAACGTAGCTCCAGAAGGTAATAGAACCCTTGACCCCTTGGTTACAAAACAAGTCAGTTACCTTGCTTGCTTTTTAGATTTTTATTTGTGCACCTTCCAATTTATTTCATTTACTTTGTGCACAAAAGCTAATCGGGACTTTTAAACAAATATAATTGAATATCCAATTGTGTCAACATTGGGAATCGAACCCGGAACCATTTGGTTAAAACATCAGGTTTCACCATTTTATATTTACACTATTATGTGTATCGCGGAATAAAAAACAACATCCGCGCGGCGCCGACCGCGCTGCGCTGCCGCCATATTGTTTTTATTCAAAGAATATTTATACACAGATGGGCTAATCGGGAACTATAATGGCGGACAAAAACAATTGACTCCATTAGACTATATAGGGAAGCGAACCCCTAGATCACTTCATTACCAGGCCAATATTTTAACCACTCGCTTTTCGCCGCCATCTTGCTTGTTTAGCTCACAGAGGCTAATCGAGACAATGTTTACTCCCCGATGGCTCGGTGGTTACGTCATTGCCTTCTATTCAAAAGATCACGGGTTCGATACCCGATGGAGGCACATAATGGTTCGGATCCAGATTTAAACTGTAGGTCCAGTCCCGATTAGCCTTTCTCTGTATAAAGTGGACATAGAACAACAAATCAATCAATCAATCAACTTACAATACGATATTAACACTTCCAGAAATCAAACACTCGACACCCTTGAGAAGGGCCTCCCCGATGGGGCAGTGGTAGCGTCGTTGCCTTGCATTCAATGGGTCCCAGGTTCGATTTCCGGTGGAGGCACATAGTGGTTACAATCCCACTTTATACTGTAGGTCCAGCCCCGATTAGCCTTACTGTGTACAAAGTGGACTTAATACACCAACTCAATCAATCAATCAATCGACATCCTTGATTACACAGCAATAACCTTAACCACTAGGCTTTCGGGGTACAGCAACTTCGCCACCATCTTAAAGACATGTTTCGCCATATACCTTACGTTTCACGCATTCTCCACACACACACACACTTTAGGTTAGTAAACACCCAGAAAGAAGATCAGGGGTCATTTCCCCCCTACCACTTCCACATCGGCACGGGGCTCTGAGACGGATGTCTTCAAGGTCAACAGGGGATCAAATTTCTGCTGCGTCTTTGATCCCTGCTCGCGGCCACGGATGACGTCAAAGCCACCGGATGTAACATATCACCGGCTGTGTCAGATTTCTGCTGACTCGACGATCTATAGAGCCGCTATTACTAGTCCTTCATCCCTCTTTTCCAAGAATCCGCAACTACCTGACCCGACATTAGTGCGGCGGGAGGTTAAAAACATCCACCTATCTTATCCACAATCTTCATGCAAGAATTTGCAATGAATGGTTTATTTCCTAAAGCATTAACTAAGCAGTTCCATGCCCTCATGGTCACGTTTAGGTTCAGCATTCACTTACCCATGCCTTTGATCTTGCCATATGCTTCCCAGGACGGTGGGATATTATCCAGTGTTACTAGGAAAATCTATGGAATTTCCTGTGCTGGTCTCCCAATCTGCCACAAGGAAGGGTGAACGAACTTTTAAAAATGACATATGTTGAGACGAGCTGTTGCCTTTGCCGCTATTCTAGCCGCTACAAATCTTTGGTATCGGATGGTATCGGTAAACGAAAATCAACCGATACTCACCGATGCCGATACTGCCGATATTGGTATCGGCTCAGCCCTACACATGATAGTACGTGAATTGTTCCACACAACTCGGTATTTGGTCATTGAGTCTACAGAATATAAGTAAAATATAACAACAAATTTCAATTGTAATTTTTATTTGCATTAGCGTGCAGTGTTTATTCAACATTTCGTTCTCATCTGTGGGAAGTTCATCTTTGTTCTTCTACTTAATGAGGGTGAATGAGCATTTTTATTGGCTTACAAAGTTTTTGCAGCCGGCAGATGTAAGTGAATGTAAAATTAATGTCTTATTAGGAAAGTTCTTAAGCACTTTTGAAACAACCAATTCTTTGTTCATTCTGCATAAAGTTTTCTTAGGCTAAAACGGGGACATTTGACAAAATATCACCGGAAAGCAATAAGCAATTAATGCTAAAAATCGGTTAAGAGTTGAAGAGATAATTTGCTAAGTTGCTATTCGTTAATTTTGTTTTCAATTATGCGGAGAAGAAATGCATGAATGGTTCAATGGAAACCTCCATTTATTAATTAATTTGTTTTATATTTCTCCCACTTTTGACTAATCGCGAATATTAGGATGATTCTGTGTAGTAAAAAATATCATGGTAATAATGTAGTGTGCAGCCACTTCTTAACTAGATATGTCTTCTGTTAATGATGAAATGAAACGATAGGTCTTCCGAACATTTTCTCTCCGGTGGCATATCGCTGTAGCCTTGTAATGTAAAGGGTACCGTGTACATCCACGGTGGAGGCACGATGGGCTGAAGCCTCCGCTGTGTAGTGTATGTAATGTTTTTTCACGTGTTTGGCATATTATTCTAGAATTTGTCCATATTACTTCCCCGAGACAGAATTTCAAGCTTCTCAACTGTCATTAATGTTGGGAGATGGTTACAGTGTTTATCAATTTATTTTAGCTTTCTAAGAAGTAAGGGTCATTTGTGAGGATTTTTTTTACACTATCCTTACCTTCTTCAATGAATTTTGTATGTGCTGGGCAGGTCCTTCTATCACTTACACCTTCAACTTTTCTCCAGGGCTTCCGTACACTCCTTTTTGAACCTTTGAGGGAAGAGTCTTAGATACGAGATTTTTTGTATACTTAGAAAGGTGCAAATTATGATCGTGCTGATACACGTAAGTAGATGTAATGGTCGATTAGTAGTCATCTTGTTGAATCACTATGTTTTCAACCAAAATGTTCCAGCCTAAAACCCTGTTCCTCCACACCTTGACTCGTAAATCAGACATTTTTCATCTGTGTCTACGATCCCAGATAGTAATTTTGGAAAACCCTTGGGGTTCTACATGTTTGTTTTCGCGGTTTGTGTTTGTGACTTTTTTTAACCTTGAAACATCACACGGGACTTTCCCGGTTACAAACATGGCGAGTTCTAATTGGCTGGAACCTAGGTCAGCGGGAGTCGTGGCCTATGGTGGTCGCTGACCCTCGACCCAGTGTGGCAAACTGATAAAGGAGGCCTTAGGGGGCGTGCCGTGAGTTGTTTGCTGGGTGTGTGCATATATATAGAAGCGAGCCGTCGCCCAGCGCTTCGGACGCCTCTGTCATCCAGCACTCCTTTGATACTTCTTAGCGCAGTACGACTACAGCGCCTTGAATAACGTAGTGTGGAAAACGACCCAAGAAACTGGTTCCCCGAGACGATGACAAGTAGATGGCAGTGCGATCGACCCAGGGGCTAATTTTGTTATGAAAGTAATGCGGCTTAGTTAGTTTTTGGAATATATTGTGTAGATTTGTTTCTCTAGAAAGGCGGTAAGTGAATTGATGGAAACATTTATATTTGTGGAGTGATTTGCAGTCACGAAATGGCATTAATTTGGAAAGAAAAGTAAAATAAAATTAATAAATAAATCGCATGCGTAACACAAGACGAAACATCGCAATGTGATTCCGGACATCTCAGGTCTTGGACTGTGTATTAGAGTTTATTTTTCTATGTTATTAGAATATAAATAGCATCCTGAGAGATATTTCATACCGAAGCGACAAACCACAAGTGTCGCTTGAAAGCGAGCAGTCGGAAATCAATGCAGCCTTTCGAACCGTAGGGGCACAAGCTCTGACTGCACCGTTTCCTCAAAGAGATTTTAGACCAAAGCGACACGCGACAAACGATACGAGGATTTCACACCAAAGCGACACGGGTCATTCGGTCCAAGGCAACTTTCATACCGAAGCGACACATGTTGCTTGGAAAGGAGCCAATCAAGAGCAACATTTCACATCGTAGCGGCATGACGGGAAGCACAGGCCAGCGTTCGGTTGGTAAAATCCTCAAGCGATAAGTGTCGCGTGCCGCTTGTCGCTTTGGTGCGCAATCTCACTAAAGCAAGACACTCATTGCATCGCGTATGCGCGAACAACAAACCACGGCAACATGTTGCAAGCTATTGAGGAAATGGCCCAGTTTGAGTAACGCACAAGCGACAAAGCGACACGTGTGGCTTATCGTGTCGCCTAGATCTGTTGTTGTAATGTGCGGTTTATCGTGTCGCCTATCTGTTGTTCGCAAGCAAGGCACCATGTCGCTTGTCACTTAGTTGGGAACTCCCCCTGTAGCGCGTCGCTTCGGTCTCAGCACCCTTCCTTTAAGGAGCTTTCCGACCGAAGTAACAAGTAGCACGCGAATACGCCACATGAACGTGTCGTTTGCTCTTTGGACCCTCATGTGCAATGAATGCTATTTTACAGTCTGGAAGTGTGTGTCACTAGCGTGACAGTGTGAACATCCCGTGTCGCTTGTCCCATTGGTTTGAGAGTTGCCTTACACTCATGTCGATGGCACTAAGAAAGTTTTGTGGGGTTCCCCTTGTCGTTTCATGCAATCATCATTATCATCATCGCCGCGATTAGTTTAAAGCGGAAGAAAAGAGACAGTAAATATCAAAGATACAAATGCTTCAGTGTGTATATCTTTAAAAGAAATGATGATGATGATAATAATAATGAACCTAATTCATACACAAAAATTTAGTTGCCAAGAACATTCCACGCGTATTTTTTCTCACGTATTATTAACGAAAGTATGACGATAACAGGACGTGGTCGACTGTCTAGAATGTTCGTTAATATCTTCGCGACCACTGTACCAAATATCATAGCGATTATAACATTCATAGAAATGCTTCATGTAAAAGAATCAGACGTTGCAGCGAAAACTCCATTTACTTCCATTACAAGCAGTCGAACACCAAGCACCGGGGTCAACACCAGCGCCTCTAGCGGATCATTTTCGAGTGGAACCAGCCAGAGAGCGCAGAACCATACCGTTTTCCACACTACGTTATTCTAGGCGCTGTAGTACGACCCTCCCCTGTTGACTTGTTATTTTGTGTCTCCCCCTTGAGACGAAAGCAGCTCGGTTGTGTGCTGTCGTGCTTATTGATTCTGTCTCGAGGCGTACAACGCTTTGCGTGCGCCCCGCCTCACTCCATTACCCACCTCCCACACACAGCGAAAATTTAGAACTACGAACAACCTCGTCGTAGGTGGGCTTTATCTTCACGTAGACGTAAAGTTGTTTGAATTGCTCTGTCAAACGGCGAACCTGGCTGCTGAAGGTGGCCAAGGTCGATACTTGTCTCGCTTCGATGCTGCCAATTTGAAATTTCACATTCGCGATGATCTGCTGCATGCTCTCCACGAGCGTCAACTAGGAGCTGTGGGTCGTGAGGTCATGCACCTCAGTCCTAATTTCGGCACACAGCGTTCGTAGTTTGCTGATGTTCTGGTTGGTAGGCAGAGTGGCGACTGTGTCTCGGAGCTCCGCGATTTCAATGTGGATGCTTTGACGTCATCAGATTTGAGTATTCGATTTCAAGTTCTCTTCACAGCCTTCAGTTCCTGCGAGGTAGGCAAGGAAGCTACCGTATTTTAGAGCGTCGTCAGAGCTTTCTTCACCGCGCCAAACCCGGAGATATTCGTAACATTTCGTATGGCCTCTTGCAGCTGCCTTACGTCGTCTTGGGTGGGTGTCGATTGTTGCAGCGTTTCTAGGTTTCTCTGTATGTCGTCGATCAAGTGATGAACATTCGACAGTTTGGATTAGGTGTTCAGACTTTCCAGTTTAGCGATCTGTTGTTGAACGCTGGCCAGGGTGTCCCGAATGCCCAACATTTTGGTTTCTAGGGCTTCTTAAACGTTCGCCAGATCATTTTTGATGACGTTCAGGCCATCATCGATGTGGGTTATGGTACCTTGCAGCTTCCCGAAGTCCTCGCAAGTATCGATTTGGAGTTTGATGTTGGCCATGCTACGAATAATCGCATTCAGTTCGCTGGACTAAGGTTGGTTATCTATGAAGCTTTCTAGCTCTGCAGTTAAGTTTGAGCTTAGCTGATGGCTGTGTGCAAGGCATCCGTTTGAAGCTCAGCTTTCATGCACTCCATTACTTCTCCAGCGTAGTAATTTCGAAGGAGTGAAACTGTTCGCGTAAGTTGGCGATGATGAAGATCACGCGATCGTAGTTATATTGCGTTTTGGTTCTCTGGATGATGCTTTGCAGTTCGGTCTGGATACTGCTCGCCTGGGCATGCAATTGCTGCTTCAGTTGTTCCACTTTGTTGGTCTGTGTTTGCCGCAGCTTCTGAAGCTTCTTTTGCAGCTTACCTTCGCTCTGCGCCAGGTTCTGGAGGTTGTCAATAAAGGCAATGTCGGTGCACTTTTGCAGCAGCGATTTGAGTTCAGCGTTAATTTTGAGAATGGGGTCTGGGAATTGAGATTGGAGGCTGTCCCTCTCGGACTGGATGCAAGAGTTGAGGGTGGTCTGCAGAGCTTGCAGGTCTCTCCGTAATTTCAAGAATGGAACATACAACATGAGAAGCTCATCGCTGTTGTAATTTTTGTGTCTGGTGTTTCCAAATATATCCATTTTTAGCTGACATGGATGACAGGATAGATTATTTAAAGCTCTATGAAAAGAGGGAGTTAATTATTAAATTCACCGAACATCTCAGCATAGAGGTATTCTCCCGCTTCGAGGTGGTATATCACGTTCGGTTCCACAGCAGTGTGTCTGATTCGATACAGGCTTTTCATACTTGCACTATTGCCGCATTGGAAGGTGTGACTTTGATCTGAAGCTTCCTTCCTACAGGCAGTGTGTAGCAGTTGTTGAACACACTTAACTCTTTCCTTGTCTTCTCTTCGGTTTCGTACCATATCCCATTCAGGAGCACCACGAACAGACCATTCAGTTTAAGAAGCATGTCTTTGATCAGGTCCATGCTGGCCGAAGTCTCCACAGCCTACATTTATACTGGGTGGGGAATATGCAGTTTCCTAAAACCAAAAACGTTAATGGGCATGGTACTCCTATTTGTTATAAGTCATCTGCGCCTACCCACTGTTAGTTTGCATCCTCCATCTGTGTGTGTGTGTTCCTGAGACGCGCAGTCAAAGAGTTCTAATCATCGAGAGATAATCAATCACCACGACAGCACACGGACGAGCTGCTCCTATCTCTAATAGGAGACACACAAAATGACAATGCAACAGGGACGTACTGCACTAACAGGGTGTCAGAGGGGCGCTGGATGACTGAGGCTTCAGACGCGCTGGGCGACGGACGTAAGAGGCTCGCGTCTATATTCGTATATACACACCCCAGCAAATAGCATACGTCCTTTATCACTTTCCTACAGTGGGTCGAGGGTCAGCGACCACCACAGGCCACGTCCTCTTACCTAGGTTCCAGCCTATCAGAACTCGCAACGTTTGTAACCGGGAATGTTCCGTGTGATGTTTCAAGGTAAAAGAATGTCGCAAATACAAACAACCAAAACAAACCTTTAGAACCCTCAAGGGTTTTCCAAAATGGCTATTTTGGATCGTAGACACAGTTGAAAAAGGCTTTACTTGAGGACCAAGGTGTTGAAAAACTGTGGATTTAGGCTGTAACATTGCGATTGAAAACATACTAATTTAGCAAGATGGCTGCTAATCGCCCATTATATCTACTCACCCAAACCTTTAAAATCGACCAATAAATACAAAACATAACGTTTTTTTACAAGATTTATTGCATAACCATTTATTTCATTTTTTCCAAATTTGTCCTATTGTCACAACTGTAACATTGATCCAACTACAAACAAATGTCTTATGAAGAGAGAGTGTTTTCACACGAAACATTACATCAAGGGTGTTTAAATGGTTCTTTACAATGGTAAACAAGTACAACAATTCCCTGTTCAAGTATTGCAATTTACATCATCACTAAATCAACTCTTTCTTAAACATAGCTTATTGCCACTTCCGAATTCATTGAAGGAAAAAATCCCGCAATGAATCGAGGCCGATGTGATGTCGCAGTCGAAGCGATTCAGAACAAAGTCCTATTAGTCTAGAAGACTTTCATGACAAGTTAAGAGATTAATATTAACTACCAGGTGCCTTTCAATTAAAGCATAATTAATTACTTGATATTCATTTTTATTCCTTTAACTACTTGCTGAACTTTTCAGGACTTAACACTTGTTAAAATATACAATTTAGTGAAACATGCAATGCTAAATTATTACAATTCTTCACTTTGATAAGTCACACATATACCTGATCAAAATTTCATTTTACAAGTGTCACGATTATCACACAGTTATCTATAAACCTATTGAAGTAGTGCGTGTGTACTGTGCTGTAGATTTATTTTGTGTGTGTGTGTGTGTGTGTGTGTGTGTATATATATATATATATATATATATATATATATATACGTATTGTGTATATATAAAATACATGTAAAAAACAAACCGTTCTGCCTCTGAAGTGTCAGTTTGATCATCATATTGAAATATATTTTGTGCTGATGTGATCGCTTTGCTACCCCGAACTCGAGTAGACAACCAACCAATACAAAATAAGACATGCTGTAGTTTTAAGCTTATCAGATAGAAGATACATTTTGCTTCGAAACTAACTACTCATTAACTCATTTTTTTAGTTAATTGCAAACAATAATCAATTATTGCATTACTTGCTCACCCCTACACACACACACACAATAAGACATGGAATAGTTTTAAGCTCAGCAGCTAGAAAATAAACGAAAATTTCATAAAAAAAACACAGAGGAAAATATAACATGTACCTTCAAAATTGATTTTGCGTGGAAACTAACTACTTATTACCTCAATATTTGTAGTTAATTGCGAACAATAATCAATTATGGTATTACGTGTCCACCTCTACACACCAACACCCCGCCCCATACACACACTCTCACACACAACCACTCACACGCACACCATCACACACATCAAATATAAACTCGTGCACGGAATCTAGGTTTGTGTCCCAGGTGATAGGTAGACATTTCGTTGCCTCTGCTACTCCAGCTGTTTCATCAATTCGCTCTTCGTTCTCTTCGTCGTGATTTACTCTTGAATTTTAGAAAAAAATCACTAAGATAATCAAAATTCAACACAAGAAGTACAAACTGATATTCGGTCCTGATATTATCCTCGACTAAAATAATCTTTGAGTTGCCCAGTGATGAAGCGTATACGCTTGTAGAACAGCTTTGAAGAATTCGCAGTATATTTCAATCCGTAAGCGTATAGTACATTATTTTCTTTGCATTCTGTAGTAAAGTTTAGGTTATGTTAAATATAAAGAATTCCTAACAATATTTTTTTTCTGTTTGGCCTGCAGTCCATTTGGCTGCTGCATATTCACACACTTGCACGTGCACACCCAAATAAATGTGTACTGCAATTCATTTTTCTTATAAAGGGTGTACCAAAAGTAACGCAGGATTCCAGTTGTGCGCCATTTTTCCCTCGCAGGGTTGGCAGCGTTCTGCGAGGTCACATGTTGTAGTAAAACATTGCGGTTTTGTCAATATGGAGCGCTAGACGACGAAGGAGCGAGTGACGATCGCTAAAATTCGTTACCAGTACTGAAAAGGTGGGAAAATTACCTGACATTTTTGATAGGAGAAGTGACTCAAATGAAGCAGCTGTGCGACCTCACACCGTGCGATTTTTCTCCTCTGGGGATTCATTAAGTCCAAAGTTTATGATGCGAAGATAAGAACGATTCATGAATTGAAAGCAGAAATTCAAAGATTTATCGATGCCATTGAGCCGTAGTTATGCGAGAAAGTGATTCAGCTTTTTGTCTAAAGAATTCAAGTGTCAAATGTGTCGTGGAGGTCATTTGTCATATATCTTCTTCCACATTTAAAGGCAATGTTCACCCTTTCATATAATGTAATAACTTTGCCGCTAATAAATATATGAAATCCTTCTTTCTTAAATTAAATCCTGCGTTTCCTTTGGGACACCAGTAGTGTAAATTGATTGTTTCAAAGTCACACTTTGTAGGTATGCATTTGTAGCCTCTTTTTTATCAATTGAATATCTAAATTTGACATATTTTGACAATTTTTTGTCGATGTTTTAGCGTTTAGCGATGTTTTAGTAAAATTTCCCTTTTTTTCCCACTCACACTTGTAGGTATGCATTTGTATCCTTTTTTTTTATCAATTGAATATCAGTTTTTGACATATTTTGACAATTTTTTGTCGATGTTTTAGCGTTTAGCGATGTTTTAGTAAAATTTCCCTTTTTTCCCACCTCACACTTGTAGGTATATCACGATCTTACGTGATATAACTTAACCTATTCATTTTTTTTTATTACGTGCTAAACTACACGAGAGCCTCTACGTGCTTTGACCTACTTTACTAGTAGTGCAGGTGGGAGAGTTCAACGCCCGAAAATGGGGCTCGGAGTGGGGCTCGGTGGGGCTCGACTTAATGGTTTTCTCTTGTAAGGCATAAGCCCCATTTTCTCGCAGTGTTGCCAACACCTACCTACACCTCTTCTTCTTCTTCTTACTTGGCAAGGGCTTAGCCAATGTATACACTGGCGTAACATACACACACTGGGCAAGGAGAGCCGGTAACAAACACACACTGCCGTAAAAGAGAGAGAGAGATGGATGGCAACACAGTATATGTGTGCGTGTGTGTGTATAATATGTAGCATTATTAACTAGAGAGTGTTGGCAAACCACCTACAACTAAAAAAAAAGAGAGAGATGCCAACGTTGCTGTAAGATGAAGAGAGAGAGAGATTTAAAAGACCTATAGCTGGCAACAGTGGTGAGCGAATGCGCCTTATCGTAATTTTCCAAGTCCGGGGACCATGTTTATATATCGTGACCTTTTGTAAACCTCTCTGGAACGATGTGCCACACACACGCGCGCACGCATCTCATTATTTCCGTATTGTGACGCAAGCAAAGAAAACAAATAATAATTGTTTTTTTTAGGATTTCTGGCCCCTATAACCCCGCCAGGGTGCGTGGTGCCCAACCAAAAAAAAAAAGAGGTTCAAACGGTTTCACGTGTTTTTTTTTCTCAAAGGTCCTATGGGACACCTCTGTTTGTCAAACATTCGAGATATTTGCAATTTAACGCAGGACTTGGAAAAAATTTTCGGAAAATTTTTGGTTCCATGACGACCTATGTTTATTTTGGTATGGGAGGACAGAGGATACCGAGACTCGACCGACGCACTAAACCCAACCTTTCTACGACTATTCGTTCAAAAGTTACGAGTGATCAAAGTTTTGGAGGAGGGTGGGTTAACTTCTTACCCCTTGACCCCAGGACCACCAAAACTTGGTACACGTATTCTACACCTCCAAAATCGACAGGGGGGTATCTAACGATACCGCATGGGGGTGTTTTTCGATATATTTTTTCGATAACTCTTACTATTTACGAGATATTTGCAATTTAAGATTTTTTAACGCTGTGGACTTGGAAAATTTTCGATTGAGGAAAAAAATTGGTTCCGTGATGACTTATGTTTATTTTGATATGGGAGGACAAAGGACACCGAAACTCGACCGACACACTAAACTCGACCTCTCTACGCGTACTCTCTACGTCACCAAAAAAAATCGACAAGGGGGAGATTTTTCGATAACTCTCTCACTGTTTCCAAGGTACTTAGGTTTTTGATAGACGGCAACGACGGAGTCATCAATGAGCAAACATCTGAACTCGGTGAACACAAGTCAACGTTTTTTCAGTACGTCAATATTTTGTTTCTTATTTCTTAGTGAATGGGGTAGGTGACTTGCAACGACGAAGGCCTTCTAGCAACACGTGCTTAGCTTATGCCGGCGTAATTCGCTAAAATATGTCTTTAACTATTGTCATTTAGGAACCGCCTCAGTCCTGTTGTTAATTTGGAAAAGGTCCAAAAATAACAAGGGGCGGGTAATTAAAGGTTCGAAATGACAATAGTTAGAGTTTCTCCAATCTAGTAAAGTGGATTGGTTGAAATATCCAAGGCGTATTTTGCATTTTTTTGTTTCAAATATGAACACGTTAAAACTGAACTGAAAATAACATACCTGAAAATTCTATTCACAGTAGATTGAATTCTTGAGTTTTTGTATTCGCACTCAAGAAATTCTATATAAATAACATACCTGAAATTCTATTCACAGTATAGATTGAATTTTTGAGTTTTGTAATTACCACAAGAAATTCTATATAAAATAACATACCTGAAAATTTGTATCGCTATATACTAGACTTTTTGATTTCTGTGATTTTGGAGAAAGCAATGGCATCCACTACCAGTTTCAATCGTAAAATTGATAAAACTGAATGTGTTACTTGTGGGAAGCTAATCTCAAGGAACAATTTATCGGTACACAGGGCAAGATGTAACGAAACAGCTTCGAGTTTAAATCGTTCGTTACCTTCTAAGCCTTGTGCTCGATGCGGAAAGATGATCAGCATTGCACATTTAAGTAAACACCTCAAAATTTGCAAACCATCGACCGAACAAGGAACATTGAAAAGAAAAATCGATGATCCAGGAACCGAAGCTTCCACTTCCAAGCAAATTAAATTATCTAATGAACGCAAACCAATTAGATCTGCATTCAACGACCAACTCCAGGATTTTTCAATTAAGTCAGAACCAGGCCGTGACATCCTTAGTTTCTTGGATGAAACGAAAACATCTGTACTAAATATTTTAAAAGATAAACTTGAAAACAACTCTATAAAAGTATACGTTGTTCTGTTTTCTGAATACGAAAAAGTTGATGGCACAACGAGTATTTTTTATCATCGTACAAAAAACCAGACTCTTTATTTTGCTGACGTCGAAAATTTAGACAACTTCTATTATAAAGTTACCAATGAGCTGGTTAAGAAACATGACGATTTCGAGGCTAAAGGGTCGGGATGGTCTCTGTGTGGAAGTCCTCACACGTTAACTGTTTACGTGAACCAATTCTCGCCTCTTCGCGCTTCCAGCTATGTTCCTCTTCCACCGAACATTCAACACAAGAGGGCTGTGTTAAATATACAGAACAGCGATATCATGTGTTTCCTTTGGTGTATATTGGCTGCACTGCATCCTGTTTATTGCAAAAATAATCCAGAACGGGTTTATCATTACAAGCAGCATGAACCTGAACTGGAAAATGCAATGTCTGGCATCGAATACCTGGTGACATTGTCGGATATAACAAAGTTTGAAAATCGTGCAGGAAAACGCATCGGTATTAATGTATATTCCTTCACGTCAGATAAATATCTCGTATATCCCGTCAGGATAAGCGATATCGACGATGACGATGCTCGTGTGATTAATCTTCTTCTAATTTCAAACGACAGTGTTCATCACTACACGCTAATTCGTTCTCTATCACGTTTGGTCAGAAGTCAAACTACCAAGTATGCAAACCACAACGAAGTTTGCCCGAGATGCCTAACCACGTTCGACGATCGAAAACAATCCAATTATCGAAATTACACCGGACGTCAGATTGCTATCGATAAACTTGTCGAACATAAAATTTATTGCGGTGACAAGAGACCGACTTGCATGTTGATGCCGAAATCAAAAGAGGTCGAAGAATTTAGGATGCATAAGGCATTGTTGAAACATCCCGCAATCATCATTGCTGATTTTGAGTCTTTTCTCAAACCGTTGTCGTACTGCGAACCAGACCCCGAACTTTCTTCCACAACACCGTATCAGTTGCACGAAGCCTCGAGTTTCGGATATGTTGTTGTGCGACAGGATAGGATAGATGAACCGTATGTTTACCGAGGACCAGACGTAATCAAACATTTTTTTGAAAAGATGGTTGAAGAGGTTGAGACCATTGGCAGCCTCTTACGCGAATCGAAACCAATGCTTCCATTATCCAGCGATGAACTTCAATCTCACAATAACATTGAAACGTGTCCGGTGTGCGATCAACGTTTCACCGACGAGAACCGGAAAGTATTTCACCATAATCACTTCACCGGAAACTACATCGGTGGAATCTGTAACACGTGTAATCTAAAGATCCAAAAACCTACGTTTGTCCCCATATACCTTCATAATGGCAGCGGTTACGACTTCCATCTCTTAATACGGAATCTTGGATATGATAGACAAAAAATAAATATTCTAGCAGAGAATGAAGAAAGGTACATCAGTGTCAGCAAGCGAGTATTGATTCCGGGAACAAACGAAACTGTGGAGATGAGATTTTTAGATTCTTACAGATTTTTATCTGCGAGCTTGGACGCTCTTGCAAGCAAACTTTCGGCTGCACACTTTAGAATAACGAGAGCTAATTTTCCCACCGTAGACATAGAAATGATTAGACGTAAAGGTATTTATCCTTACGAATATGTTAGTGATAATTCTAAATTTAACGACGACACTCTTCCACCTCAAAAAGAATTTTAGAGTCGACTCAGAGAGAAAGGAATCACGGACGATGAATACGAACACGCGCAACGGATGTGGGACAAATTAGGATGTAGGACACTCGGCGATTATCACGATGCCTACTTAAAACTGGACGTGACGATACTCGCGGATGTTTTTCAAGCATTCAGGAAAACGTCGGCGAATATTTACAAATTAGATCCTGCATATTTTTACGGTCTCTCGGGCTTAGCGTGGTCTGCCATGTTATTACAGACAAAAATAAAACTCGAATTGATACCGGACGTGGACATGTTATATTTTATCGAGAGGGGGATACGAGGTGGAATGGTGCAATGCGTACAGAGACATGCAAAAGCAAATAACGTTCACATGACAGAAGAATACGATCCTAACGAACAATCGAAATACATATTTTATGTGGATGCAAATAATTTATACGGACATGCTATGATACAAAAACTTCCTTACGGCGGGTTCGAATGGGTGGATACCACTTCCCTCAACCAAACAGATTTGATCTCCCTTCACGCAATAAAAAAGTGCTTGGTAAAATGAAGGATGAATGCAACGGAGAAATCATTCTGGAGTTCGCCGGCTAACGTTCCAAAATGTATGTGGGGAAAACAGAAACCAGCATCACCAAAAAAGCCAAAGGTGTTGGTAAAAATACCGTGAAAAACAAGCTTGTGTTCGAGGATTACATCAATTGCCTCTATTCACAGTCGAGGATTCTACGTTTGGAGACAAGGAAACAAAGCGTAGACTACGTGCTTACAACAAACAAAGTTAGGAAAGTAGCATTAGATCCGCATGATGATAAAAAATGTATTTTGTCTTGTGGAATCCACACGTTGCCTTGGGGGCACTATCGTTTAGAAATTAGTAAAAATTGTAGGCAATGCAAAAGTCGTTGATTTTGTTTCTGTATTTTCCGTCGTTGAGTTTCCTCGTCATGTCGATCGTCGCGAATTCGAAATCGTCACTGTTCCAGCAAGAAGAGCAGCGTTCCGAAAATTGATTGATCAACAGGCCGTTGAGTTTAGATAACATGGAAGGTAGAAATTCATGATCTGCCGTGTGGTGTACAGTCTCCATTGTTTGCTTTCGGAAACCAAAGAGATTCATTGTCCTTGCTAGTTATTTATTGTGTATGTGATAATTTGAGACAGCTAAAGTTTTTTTTATTTTAGTTATAGTTATTTAAGTTTATTTTTTTTTAATTGCATTGTCTACAATTTTTACTAATTTCTAAACGATAGTGCCCCCAAGGCAACGTGTGGATTCCGCAAGACAAAATACATCTTTTATCATCATGCGGATCTAATGCTACTTTCCTAACTTTGTTTGTTGTAAGCACGTGGTCTACGTTTTGTATCCTTGTCTCCAAACGTAGAATCCTCGACTGTGAATAGAGGCAATTGATGTAATCCTCGAACACAAGCTTGTTTTTCACGGTATTTTTACCAACACCTTTGGCTTTTTTGGTGATGCTGGTTTCTGTTTTCCCCACATACATTTTGGAACGTAAGCCGGCGAACTCCAGAATGATTTCTCCGTTGCATTCATCCTTCATTTTACCAAGCACTTTTTTATTGCGATAAGGGAGATCAAATCTGTTTGGTTGAGGGAAGGAAGATGTGTCGAAATGATCAATCATTTTCGGTTGTTTCAAATTGTTGTAGAGGTCAGATGTCTGTACGGAATAAATAAAACTGTCCGTGTCCGTGTACAAAAGTGTTATATTTTCATTATAGAAGGGTTTCATGACATTATAATGAAATTCAAACATATGCAGTTTAGATAAATCCAAAACCGTCGCCCCCACGTAGATTGGTTTGTTGAACTTGATTATTTTTTTATCCATCACAAACAGGGCCAGGTTTTCATCATATATATTTCGTGATTTGAATGTCGGCGATGCTATCAATTTTCTACATTTATTTGAATCGGGAACTAATCTCACGTCCACGTGCTTCCTGACATTCTCCATTGTTTTTCCGTAAACAGCATTATTCATGAGTTTAAAAAAATCTTTATCTAAATCTGACGTGGCGCGTGTTCTATGATACGTATTTTTTTCAATGTAAGGTTTTAACCACTCGGAATGTTTGAATTTCATTATTCTTCTCACATTTATTACTTGAACTCCCTTCTCAATTAAGAATTGATGATTTTTGTAATGGAGAACGTATCTCTCTTTCCTATCCAATGTTAACAGAAGCTTACGTTGATTTGAATCAGGCGAACATTTTAGTTCGGGTGCAGGAGGTAGATCTTTGAAGTAATCGTGTAGATGGTCGGGGAATTCGAGGTCCACCTCTATAAACAAGCCAAATTCACAGTCGTTGAAATTGTTAATGTTAATGGAAGTGGTATCCACCTATTCGAACCCGCCGTAAGGAAGTTTTTGTATCATAGCATGTCCGTATAAATTATTTGCATCCACATAAAATATGTATTTCGATTGTTCGTTAGGATCGTATTCTTCTGTCATGAGAACAATATTTGCTTTTGCATGTCTCTGTACGCATTGCACCATTCCACCTCGTATCCCCCTCTCGATAAAATATAACATGTCCACGTCCGGTATCAATTCGAGTTTTATTTTTGTCTGTAATAACATGGCAGACCACGCTAAGCCCGAGAGACCGTAAAAATATGCAGGATCTAATTTGTAAATATTCGCCGACGTTTTCCTGAATGCTTGAAAAACATCCGCGAGTATCGTCACGTCCAGTTTTAAGTAGGCATCGTGATAATCGCCGAGTGTCCTACATCCTAATTTGTCCCACATCCGTTGCGCGTGTTCGTATTCATCGTCCGTGATTCCTTTCTCTCTGAGTCGACTCTAAAATTCTTTTTGAGGTGGAAGAGTGTCGTCGTTAAATTTAGAATTATCACTAACATATTCGTAAGGATAAATACCTTTACGTCTAATCATTTCTATGTCTACGGTGGGAAAATTAGCTCTCGTTATTCTAAAGTGTGCAGCCGAAAGTTTGCTTGCAAGAGCGTCCAAGCTCGCAGATAAAAATCTGTAAGAATCTAAAAATCTCATCTCCACAGTTTCGTTTGTTCCCGGAATCAATACTCGCTTGCTGACACTGATGTACCTTTCTTCATTCTCTGCTAGAATATTTATTTTTTGTCTATCATATCCAAGATTCCGTATTAAGAGATGGAAGTCGTAACCGCTGCCATTATGAAGGTATATGGGGACAAACGTAGGTTTTTGGATCTTTAGATTACACGTGTTACAGATTCCACCGATGTAGTTTCCGGTGAAGTGATTATGGTGAAATACTTTCCGGTTCTCGTCGGTGAAACGTTGATCGCACACCGGACACGTTTCAATGTTATTGTGAGATTGAAGTTCATCGCTGGATAATGGAAGCATTGGTTTCGATTCGCGTAAGAGGCTGCCAATGGTCTCAACCTCTTCAACCATCTTTTCAAAAAAATGTTTGATTACGTCTGGTCCTCGGTAAACATACGGTTCATCTATCCTATCCTGTCGCACAACAACATATCCGAAACTCGAGGCTTCGTGCAACTGATACGGTGTTGTGGAAGAAAGTTCGGGGTCTGGTTCGCAGTACGACAACGGTTTGAGAAAAGACTCAAAATCAGCAATGATGATTGCGGGATGTTTCAACAATGCCTTATGCATCCTAAATTCTTCGACCTCTTTTGATTTCGGCATCAACATGCAAGTCGGTCTCTTGTCACCGCAATAAATTTTATGTTCGACAAGTTTATCGATAGCAATCTGACGTCCGGTGTAATTTCGATAATTGGATTGTTTTCGATCGTCGAACGTGGTTAGGCATCTCGGGCAAACTTCGTTGTGGTTTGCATACTTGGTAGTTTGACTTCTGACCAAACGTGATAGAGAACGAATTAGCGTGTAGTGATGAACACTGTCGTTTGAAATTAGAAGAAGATTAATCACACGAGCATCGTCATCGTCGATATCGCTTATCCTGACGGGATATACGAGATATTTATCTGACGTGAAGGAATATACATTAATACCGATGCGTTTTCCTGCACGATTTTCAAACTTTGTTATATCCGACAATGTCACCAGGTATTCGATGCCAGACATTGCATTTTCCAGTTCAGGTTCATGCTGCTTGTAATGATAAACCCGTTCTGGATTATTTTTGCAATAAACAGGATGCAGTGCAGCCAATATACACCAAAGGAAACACATGATATCGCTGTTCTGTATATTTAACACAGCCCTCTTGTGTTGAATGTTCGGTGGAAGAGGAACATAGCTGGAAGCGCGAAGAGGCGAGAATTGGTTCACGTAAACAGTTAACGTGTGAGGACTTCCACACAGAGACCATCCCGACCCTTTAGCCTCGAAATCGTCATGTTTCTTAACCAGCTCATTGGTAACTTTATAATAGAAGTTGTCTAAATTTTCGACGTCAGCAAAATAAAGAGTCTGGTTTTTTGTACGATGATAAAAAATACTCGTTGTGCCATCAACTTTTTCGTATTCAGAAAACAGAACAACGTATACTTTTATAGAGTTGTTTTCAAGTTTATCTTTTAAAATATTTAGTACAGATGTTTTCGTTTCATCCAAGAAACTAAGGATGTCACGGCCTGGTTCTGACTTAATTGAAAAATCCTGGAGTTGGTCGTTGAATGCAGATCTAATTGGTTTGCGTTCATTAGATAATTTAATTTGCTTGGAAGTGGAAGCTTCGGTTCCTGGATCATCGATTTTTCTTTTCAATGTTCCTTGTTCGGTCGATGGTTTGCAAATTTTGAGGTGTTTACTTAAATGTGCAATGCTGATCATCTTTCCGCATCGAGCACAAGGCTTAGAAGGTAACGAACGATTTAAACTCGAAGCTGTTTCGTTACATCTTGCCCTGTGTACCGATAAATTGTTCCTTGAGATTAGCTTCCCACAAGTAACACATTCAGTTTTATCAATTTTACGATTGAAACTGGTAGTGGATGCCATTGCTTTCTCCAAAATCACAGAAATCAAAAAGTCTAGTATATAGCGATACAAATTTTCAGGTATGTTATTTTATATAGAATTTCTTGTGGTAATTACAAAACTCAAAAATTCAATCTATACTGTGAATAGAATTTCAGGTATGTTATTTATATAGAATTTCTTGAGTACGAATACAAAAACTCAAGAATTCAATCTACTGTGAATAGAATTTTCAGGTATGTTATTTTCAGTTCAGTTTTAACGTGTTCATATTTGAAACAAAAAAATGCAAAATACGCCTTGGATATTTCAACCAATCCACTTTACTAGATTGGAGAAACTCTAACTATTGTCATTTCGAACCTTTAATTACCCGCCCCTTGTTATTTTTGGACCTTTTCCAAATTAACAACAGGACTGAGGCGGTTCCTAAATGACAATAGTTAAAGACATATTTTAGCGAATTACGCCGGCATAAGCTAAGCACGTGTTGCTAGAAGGCCTTCGTCGTTGCAAGTCACCTACCCCATTCACTAAGAAATAAGAAACAAAATATTGACGTACTGAAAAAACGTTGACTTGTGTTCACCGAGTTCAGATGTTTGCTCATTGATGACTCCGTCGTTGCCGTCTATCAAAAACCTAAGTACCTTGGAAACAGTGAGAGAGTTATCGAAAAATCTCCCCCTTGTCGATTTTTTTTGGTGACGTAGAGAGTACGCGTAGAGAGGTCGAGTTTAGTGTGTCGGTCGAGTTTCGGTGTCCTCTGTCCTCCCATATCAAAATAAACATAGGTCATCATGGAACCAATTTTTTTCCTCAATCGAAAATTTTCCAAGTCCACAGCGTTAAAAAATCTTAAATTGCAAATATCTCGTAAATAGTAAGAGTTATCGAAAAAATATATCGAAAAACACCCCCATGCGGTATCGTTAGATACCCCCCTGTCGATTTTGGAGGTGTAGAATACGTGTACCAAGTTTTGGTGGTCCTGGGGTCAAGGGGTAAGAAGTTAACCCACCCTCCTCCAAAACTTTGATCACTCGTAACTTTTGAACGAATAGTCGTAGAAAGGTTGGGTTTAGTGCGTCGGTCGAGTCTCGGTATCCTCTGTCCTCCCATACCAAAATAAACATAAGTCGTCATGGAACCAAAAATTTTCCGAAAATTTTTTCCAAGTCCTGCGTTAAATTGCAAATATCTCGAATGTTTGACAAATAGAGGTGTCCCATAGGACCTTTGAGAAGAAAAAACACGTGAAACTCTACAGAGGTGTGGTTATCTATAACCGCAGCCGTTAGAACCTTTTTTTTTTTGGTTGGGCACCACGCACCCTGGCGAGGTTATAGGGGCCAGAAATCCTAAAAAAAACAATTATTATTTGTTTTGTTTGCTTGATCACAATACGGAAATAATGAGATGCGTGCGCGCGTGTGTGTGGCACATCGTTCCCGAGAGGTTTACAAAAGGTCACGATATATAAACATGGTCCCCGGACTTGGAAAATTACGATAAGGCGCATTCGCTCACCACTGTTGCCAGCTATAGGTCTTTTAAATCTCTCTCTCTCTTCATCTTACAGCAACGTTGGCATCTCTCTCTTTTTTTTAGTTGTAGGTGGTTTGCCAACACTCTCTAGTTAATAATGCTACATATTATACACACACACGCACACATATACTGTGTTGCCATCCATCTCTCTCTCTCTTTTACGGCAGTGTGTGTTTGTTACCGGCTCTCCTTGCCCAGTGTGTGTATGTTACGCCAGTGTATACATTGGCTAAGCCCTTGCCAAGTAAGAAGAAGAAGAAGAGGTGTAGGTAGGTGTTGGCAACACTGCGAGAAAATGGGGCTTATGCCTTACAAGAGAAAACCATTAAGTCGAGCCCCACCGAGCCCCACTCCGAGCCCCATTTTCGGGCGTTGAACTCTCCCACCTGCACTACTAGTAAAGTAGGTCAAAGCACGTAGAGGCTCTCGTGTAGTTTAGCACGTAATAAAAAAAATGAATAGGTTAAGTTATATCACGTAAGATCGTGATATACCTACAAGTGTGAGGTGGGAAAAAAGGGAAATTTTACTAAAACATCGCTAAACGCTAAAACATCGACAAAAAATTGTCAAAATATGTCAAAAACTGATATTCAATTGATAAAAAAAAGAGGCTACAAATGCATACCTACAAAGTGTGACTTTGAAACAATCAATTTATTTATTCATTCATCCCCATTTCTTCAAAACATCAAATTCTCCCTTGTCACATCGCCTTCCATTTACTTCCTTAGTTCAGCGTTTCTGTTGAGTTTCTCTCTTCTCGAATTAGGTTCGCATGAGCAACCATTCAAAGTGAACCACTCCGTGGCGCTGTTTTCAGCGGCGAGTTGAGTAAGCAGAAAGGTTCTTATGGCTTGGATCAGTAGGCTTCCGGACTCGCTTCGCACAAAAAATTTAGATGTTGTACTACCTACAGGCATGCGCTGACATCCCTCTTCGTCTTGTCGTGTTGCAACTCTTTCCATTCATTTATGTGTGACGGAGTCTAAGAAAAGCGTCAAGTCAACTTTGCAGCAGGTTTTCGCATATGTAGATCCAAACGTGCGTGCAGAATATAGCTCCACTGAGACGGGTTCTATTCCGACACAACTGCATACTTGCAAGAAAACAGTTATTTAATTTGTAAAATACAGACAAAATAATACATCCATTAGCAGGTATGTACTTGATCGGTTGCAATCACTGTGCAGACGAACTAGGATCCGCAGATTCGCCAACTGGGGTTTGTATTGAGCTGAAGAATTGCTTAAGATCAATAGCGAGTCGAGCAAGACTGAATACGTTGCAGAGCGCGCGGAATCCGTGATACCAGTGTTGCACATCCCACTATTTTAACCCTATGTTTATTGTGATTAATAATCGTGCTACACAGCGGCGAGAATGGCTGAATCTAGGTCTCCTGTTCAGCGCGCCGTTTAACCCGAGTGTTATTTTGGGCTTCATCCGAAGGGAAAATCTCTTCAAATCAGGCAAGTTGTTTTCCTCCTTACGACAACATGATCAAAGTAAAACAGGGCGTGAGGTGATTTGCCGTTAATGTGCGCACGAACTGTATCACGGGTGCTGAATGATTTGCGATTAAAGTTTAGGAAGAGGACACGTTTGTTTGTTGTTTGACGACAAAAGAATCTCCGCGGTATTGAAAGATATCGCCCTGATAAGAAACATGTTTATTATATGGACTAGACGTGCTTTAACTCGGAGGGGGTGGGATGGCGTACATTGAGCCAAACCTTGAAGTACACCACCGTGCAAAACCACCGCCAAGGCTGACGAAATCGACGAGAAAAGAAGAGGGGAAGGGGACGCTTATTGTTTCACCCACTGGCTGCAATGACGTCTTTGTTGAAGGCGCATATTTACTGTTCCGTGCAAAGAAAGGGTGATTATCAGAACAAGATTTGAATCCTGGTTTAGTGAAGTGATTCATAAATTGAAACCAGAATAATAGCAGCAGACAATGCACCTGATTGTCACCAATAACAAATCATGTTTTTGTTTGCCGGTATAGCTTGAAGTGCGTGTGTCTTACAGTAACGGATGTATTGCGAACGAAGCAACGAAGTTTTTCATAAATGTATTTCTTTCTAAACCAAAAACAATAATTTGTCATTAAATTCAAGACGGGCCTATCGTTGTTTAGTTTTATCTTTGTTTATTTTTCTTTTTGCGTGCTCGAAATATACACACATGCTCTCATGTTCAGATGTTATTTCGCATTTATATTAAGTAATGAAACAGTTATTAAATAATCTATGCGTAGAAAGTACTTCTAAAATTTTATGTTTCAGGAGACAAAAAGAAGCAAAAATACATTCTGCTTGACATGAATGCGGGTTTTGATGTGTTGTTCGTTTGTCAATACTGTGGATTTTCTCAGTGTCTGCGATGTAAGCAGCTCGGCGGTTGAGGAAAGACTGGCACGGAAGATTCTGAGCTCAGTTTTCGCGCGGATTGATATATAAAACCTGCTGCAAACTTAGCTTGACGCTTGGCTTAGAGCAACCCACACATCATTGAAAATTGAAGGATTTTTCTAGAAACTGAAATTTCGATAATATCTCTCTCACTTCACACTCTTCCGAGCATGGCAGCATTTGGTACCTTGCCTTAAACGAACAAAGGGCGGAAAAGGAAGGGAAGGGGGAAACAGCTGACAACGGAACTGGAGTTGTAAACAATATCTTACATTGCAACAATATTCTGCCTTTGTTTAGTATAAAGAAAGAAAGCATGTATTTTACTACAAGTTCCGGGTGGATCTGCAATGTAGGAAGAATGTTGTAAAACAAGAACAAGGAAACTCGGCTCAAGAAACCGCTTTACTGCCTTGCAGTAAACGGTTGAAAAAGAGCAGAGAGAGATTATTGATTCAGTCTGTTTTCTGAGAGTGGGGTCAACAGGTTGCAAATATAATAGAGCTTGGACATATGCTCATTCGTAACGTGTAGTGACGAGAGTATTCAAAGATCCAAGGTCAGATGTCATGGGTGCAATACATTGATACAGATTCTGGAAAATTACGTGTAGGTCAGCTGTTTGAATTAACCCCATTCATAGTGTCATTTAGACGCTCTGACTTGTATTTGCAAGTTCCACAAAGAAATTAAATAATCAAGTTTAATCTTGTATTTTTGTCCAGAACAGTCAATCCAATTCGTTATTCAGTGCATACGAAAATCTGTAACTTGTACTATATGTCACTGATTTGAGATAATTTTTGTCAAGTTGCTGGCAAGATCTCGTTGCACTTGATTGTAGTTTCGAGAATCCTCAAGACAATGACTAAATTGAATTAGTACATTAAAAGTGGTAATTAACTGTAGTCCACGTTGATTGTTTATGTGCCATTAAACTTGTGTTTCTGATTGGGCATATTTATATTGAAGAAAGATAATTAAAACACGTTCTTTTTTAATTACACAAAGTACTGGCGATATATTATTCCTTACAAACCATAGCAGTTTATCTGTATAGCGTTGTAAGTGATTTTGTCAAGGCATCGTATGCTGAAATTTATAGATTTCAAGAAAGAGACCAAAAACATATCTGCTCTCGAGATTGATTGATGAAATCACTAGGGTATTTCGAATTTGTAATGAACCTTATTTTTACAAATTTTCATGAGATATAACTCTGCTATGTCTCATTATCAGTGAAAGGTGCGTCACAAATTGGATTGCCCATACAATTAACAGAAACTGGTGGGAATGATTGGATGCGGGTAACAACAATTCTTCTGGACGCGAGGCTGAGGTGCACACCCATAGACACAGACCACCAAACCGCCACTGCCCACAGTCAAAACCGTGATATAATGCAATAGTGTGGATTTTAAAATAAAACATCTACTTTCACTAAGTTAACGTGTATCTTAAGGTATGTGTGAATACAACTTGGTGCACGTTCTTTGCTCTGTTTGAGTAAATTTCAAGTGAGAATACTACAAGATAAATTGAAATTTCCTGTCGTCAGTTTCTTGCATCACTTTCAAAGGAAAATCACATTAGACCAGAACAACAGTATGTTGATAACGACATTTATCTGTGAATTTGGGATGCCAGACGCAATTGGAATACAAAAATATATTTCATCCCTCTAGAAATGTAAAGGCAAGATTCTTCTCTTAAATTTATCAACTTCAGTTAATGGAAAGTTATCTCGCGTTGTATTGAAAATTAATGCAAATTAACTTGAGGCCAGTCTACCACGCTTACGTTTTCGAGCGTGGTATTTAAAACATTTTAATTACGGTGCTCAGTACATATTCATATTACATAGCCAGGAGTCTACAAGTGAATTTCCCAAGCTAGTGTCTTGATGTATATAGGTTTACAGATACAATTTCGAAATATCTATGACGTAACGTAATAGGCATTTATAGAACACAAATGTTCTAAGAAAAACATAAAGTTAGTGCTAAGCATTTTCATAAAGCATGGATATTCCTAGATTATTACAGAATATAGCAGTGAACTATACATTCTCATAAATATAATCATGTTCAGTTTCAATTCTCATTGATATGTCTTCGTATTGCCGATAACACCCCTTCTTTTATTTCGAAGAGGATACACAAAATTGAAATGCAATATCCTCCAACAATGATGTAGAAAGCAGATTGAAGGTGGATTAGGGAAAGAGGAACATTTTCACTCCTGCAGACTTTCTGGCAGGACAACTCTTTCCTTGGAATTCTCAGAGAATCCTGGTACCGTCTATCGTAGAATCCTGCAGATCCGGATCTGTAAATTAGAGAGTTGATCCGTGGAGCGAAGAGAGATTTCTTGTGAAGCACGTAGCTGCACAAATTGAAGGATAAAGCCTCCGGTAGAACGTGAAATGGGGAATCACAACCAAAACATTCCAAAAATTTCATTCTTCTATACTCGACAAGTATTGGAAACCCAACGTAAACTACCCTGCCGTTTAAAGCTACGTTCTCCATTGCTGCTAGTGCATCATTATCTTCTTTAAACGATCTGTACAACTTCTGTACATTTGGATCTGGACTTTCCTTTAGTATACCACGGACAGCTGCTGGACCTCTGATTTCCAATCCTGCATCTACGATTTCCTGGACAGTGTCAATTTGCGGATAACGTCTTGTGTGCGTCAGGAAGCTAACAAGGTGGCCTCCATAGAGTGACACCATGACAAGGCTGAAATAAACCCAGAGATAGAAAACAATGCTTTGTGTACCCTGCGTAGGCTGCCTCACGGATATCTGCAAAGCAATTGAGAAAACTGTGAAAGAGGTATCAGCTAATGCATTTATTCTCCCAGGATCACCAATCTTCAACAGAGTGTGGTAGACCAACAACATGACGAGCATTGCCAATCCTATGCACAACCAAGTTTTCGGTTTGAAAGGAAGATACAAAGACATCCAACGTGGTAAAGGTAGAGCTTTTTGTACCAGTAAATGAGTACGCGAAAAATACGCAGACGTAAACTTCACGGCTTGGAATCGTTCTGGATACATTATTGTTGGTATGAATCCGAAATCTGCCTTCTTAGAAACAACATCCCCAATTATGTGTGTCCATGAGCCGTTTTTCAATTTTCGCCCTGAAAAAGACCTGCTGTACTCTGCAATGTGCACAGGGGTGAAGTTCATGTACTTAATGAGGTCTTCAAAAAATTTACCAATTACACCTTCGTATCTGTGTTGACCACCTGATTGCTTCACAATTTTCAATAACGGAAATAATTCTAAGGAATGCACCGCCGATATCATAAATGGGTAACCTTGCATGTTCTTCAAATATTCACCAGAAAGAAAATTATTTAAAAATAAGGAATTGAAAGTATTTGATACATGTAATATGTATATTGAGTGGAACACAAAGCCCGATGTTATTATCACGTAATAGCCTTCAGTATTGATATTGTCTTGAATTAATTGTTGTCCAATCACCACAATGTTGATAAGCTCTCTCTTTGGTATGTTCTCGAACACATTTTCTAGTTTCTTTTGTAGATGTGCTACCAGAAAGATGACTCTTATTCCTGTGTTCCAGCAGGAAGATTTCCTCAATTTTGAAATTGAGATTATATTTAACAAGTCGATTGCAATAATGAAAACATCACTTTCTTCCAAACTGTTGCATATTTTAGTGCACACAGGTGACGTAATAAATTCTCTATAAGTTGATGCTGTGACAAAATCTTTTCCCAACTCTTGAATAAGACTGGATGCTACGATTGTGTCTTCTGATGAATCTAGAATTGCCAGTTTGCGTTTCCTAGCAGTGTTGCTGGAGAGAGAAGAGGAGAGTGGAAAGTACACATTCTCCCTCTCAGCAGGATTAGTCTCTTGCTTCCACAGATTGGAGGATGTAGACAAAATGCTGGCCGTAGGATGAACCATTCTCAACAAAATTAGTGCAAGGAGTAAGAATTCCATTACTCTAAGTGGGTTATCTTCAAAATCCCCTGAAATTTGAAAGATTGAGCTTTTAGAGGTCTTAAAAATTAGGGAACTCTATACTTATGTTGATCATTATTTAAGTGCATTATCATATCTACAGAATTAAGAAGTTTTCGAACATGTGTGAAATAAAATACCTAAAATAGACATAGTAATACAAAGAGGCAGACAGAAGTTTCTGGAATGGTGCAACGTTTATACCTAGTATTGCTTTTATCTACTACCTTGCCATTTCCTCCAAATACTCAAATATGTGTATGTAAAACGATAAACGTTGTATTGAGTCATGTAGGGTGTAAAAACGAATGCTAAATACACATAAATGGAATTTATATCACTGTGTTCAGCCCCCTTAGTAGTGTAATAAGATTGTTTCTGCACCATCCTTTGTAGGTATCCCCTGTTTCTATGCATTTAACCTCAGTCGTATCATATTATGATGATTTTTTGGTGGATTTTATAGCGTTCGATGATGTTCCAGTACAATTTTCACCGCAACTCGGTATTTCCTACCTCATCCTTTGTAGGTATGCCACGATCTTACGTGATATAAACTTAACCTATAATTTTGTAGGACCTTTTACGGGCTAAGTTAACCCGCAAGTGATGTTTTTTGGTTACGCATTTTTTTCTTACGATCGTACGTGATATAACTTAACCCATAATTTTTTTCTTACGATCGTTCGTGATATAACTTTATCTATAATATTTTTTTACGATCGTTCAAGATTAGTTGGAAACGGAATTTCGCAAATTCCAGAACATTTGAGCAGAAATTAAAAAGAGAGGCTGTGTTCATTTGTTCCTGTGAATATAGGGCTATGTTCGCCATTTGTGACGAAAGCTTATTTACCTCGTCACTAGAGGCAGCACTTTGAGCGTGTTCCACAGTGGCTACAGCTGGTGGCGCTGCGCAGGGAGCAATGTCAGAACTTGGTCTTACGCCAGGTTGTGAGGCTGAGAAACTGTGTCCTTGATACATTGTCTGGGAGGAAAAGACGGGAGCGGGATTTGATTGCAGACTTTGGACTTGATGAGCAGGGGATGGGAGAAAGGATGGACTCTGGTTATATGGTACAAACTGCTGATTCGGGTTCTGCGAATTACTTGGGAGGGGGGAGTAAACCTGTGCATGAGAACAGCTGTGAAGTGGCGTCTGGGTCAATGTCTGGTGCTGCAAGCTTGCTTGTGTTATTGCCTGGTTAATTTCAAACTTATCCTCCATCATACGGGAATTAATCAATAACTGCTGGCGTTCGAAATTTTGTAGGTGAGCTATTAATTCCTCTGTTTTGTCAAAGTGCTTATTAGTTAAACAGCCAATGTATTTGGCTCGCAGTCCCGTGATTATATAAGATAGAGTTTGTTCTTCAGTGGCGTTCGGGAAGTATTGCTGGACTAATGCCTTCTTAGCAATAACATAGGTGTGAATTGGCTCTGTTATCATTTGCTTCCTTGCGAGGATGATCTGAACGGGATCCGCTGATAGGTACGAGCCTCTAAATAAAGTACTTAGCTCATTTTTAATGTGTGTGTATGTCAGGTCTACAAAGTTAAGTCGTTTCTGTATGTCATGAAAATAAGTTAAAGCGGTGTCAGTCAAAAATAAAGGCAACATCTATTTACGCTTAGCTTCCGACCATCCCGCGGAGTGTTCTACATTTTGAAACTTGAGGAAAAAGGGGTCAACGTCCTTGGGGCCATTCCCACTAAATGGCGCCGGGTATAACGCAGTTAGGATTGGGGTGGCCATGTTAGTGGTGGGAATTTCTACAGTAACGTTATCAGGGCTATTAGTATTGTTAGAGGGAGTAGGAACGTGAGCTGGAGTGCTTACTAAGGGTTGGTTTCGGTTTCTGCTGGGTGTTTCTAGTCCTAGGACAAATTGAGGGTAGTTTCTGTTAGCAGATCTTAACCGTGTTAGTGGAGGGGAGGGGACTGGGGATAAAGGTCGTGAATTTACTGGGTTTACCGTGATTGCAGTAGCTAACTCTATGATTTGGTCGAGGGAGGAATCTAGGTGTTCGTGCAATGCTATCTGTGACGTATTCATAGACTAAAGTTCGTCGTGCTGACCAAAGAACAAATGAAATTATGATTTTGCACTTATTTATGTCATTATTATATTCTCTGTCAAATAAATATAAGCAATTGTTCTCATTTCTGTGTGAATGATGCTTAAATACGTCCAGAGTGAATGTTATGCAGAAGAACTAGATTTTGTTTGGGGGGGGGACTCGGCACAAAAAGAAAAAGAGGGGTTGTATTCCATAGGGGAATATACAAAATTGTCACTGGGTCTGACGCATCTTAAGCGTACTGTGGGAGTATGAATTGGAATTACTAAAAATTTACTTTCAAAAATGCTCCCAAAATGGGAAGGGGGGAGACTAATTTAATTTAAAGCAATTCGTACAGAAGGGTACTCAATTTCAAAAAGGGCCTGAAGCACCTCCACCATGTAATCCCGTCTTACCTGGGATTTGAGGTCACAGGGAAGTTTCAATAATACATTTAGGTAGAGCTTAATTGTACCTGTTAGCTGAACCTGCTCCGATTAAGAGGGTAGAGATATGGAAAGTTGAATGTAAAGGTTATTTACGCTTGTTCATACCTGGTAGGTGTGTGATGTTCTTGTCCAGATGCTTCTTGCAGACCGAATTGTGACTGGTGCCAAGGTTCTATCCTGCGACCCTTGGCTCACCAAACCGAGCAATCCCTCGCGATTCGTAGCATGCTAGGCAGCCGTAACTCCGTGTTCCGTCGTCGTAGTTCAGTAGTGTTAATGTGTTGAAGGGCAAAATGTAATCAGAGACTAATTATCCATATGAGCGTCGAATGAGCGTCAAAATCCAAAAGAGCGTGAGCTCCGGGAGTGAGCTCCCTTTTATAATCTTAGGCTTCGAAAGGTTGTTAAACCTTTCGAACACGCCAGATCTTGTTTAGATCCACGCGTTTGCCTTCAGTCATTGTTTTCACGGAAGTTCCAAAGTTAGCGCATTCTTGGGATCGCCCGCTGGTCGGACAATTCCAGGAAATAAACAAGCGGGAATATTACCATGACGAAGTTTTCTTGGATTAATAATCTCCATATCTCTACACTATAATTTTGTAGGACCTTTTACGGGCTAAGTTAAACCGCAAGTGATGTTTTTTGGTTACGCATTTTTATTCTTACGATCGTACGTGATATAACTTAACCCATAATTTTTTTCTTACGATCGTTCGTGATATAACTTTATCTATATTTTTTTACGATCGTTCACGATTAGTTGGAAACGGTATGAGCTTTGACCTACTTGTGTAGTAGGTGAAACACAAGACTACTAGATTAAGAGGCTGCGGTCAGACACGCCCATTTCCGCGACCGGTCAGGGTGTGACGTCACGGGCGGACAAAATCCAGCTGAGCTTTTACCCCATACGGAAAGAAACGTGTTTACTGTTTTGAAAGGCTGATCTGTTTTGTTCTTTGTGCTTTAAAAGGCTACTTTTTTTTCTCGTAATTAAAACTTGTGTGGATGTGAAGCGTTGCAGTTTATGTTGCATTTATAATGCCTTCCGAGTGCGGTGTCGCGACGTGCAAAAATAACGGGAGAAACAGTAAGAATATTAGTTTTCACAAATTCCCAAAAGATACTGTTGTTTGTGCTTCGTGGGTTGCTCGATGTAAACGAAAAGACCCGTTCAAACCTGAAAACAGTAGGGTTTGTTCAGAACATTTTTGTGAAGAAGATTTTGAAAGAGATCTGCTAAATGAATTGCTGGGACTTTCTCTAAGAAAAATACTAAAAACGGGCGTTTTACCGTCGCGTAATTTACCTTGTGTTAGCTCCCCCAGGAAGTCCGACCGGAATGACCGACAGGAGGCCAGGGAGACGAGGAAGCGTGTGAAGCAGTTGGTGGACGATGTGAATCCCAAGAAGAAGCTACGGACAGAGGAGACCTGTCACAATGATGTCCCCATCAATTTTGTGCAGGAGGAGAATGAACAATTAAGAGCGCGCGTACAACAATTGGAGGAGAAACTGAAAGAAGAAAAGTTACGAAACATAACACTTGCAGCATAACTTTCGACTTTGCGGAAAACACTTCATCCCATTAAACAACGAAAAATCATCTTCAATCAAGTTCGAGGAATCCTACAGAAGTGTTTCTCACCAGGCCAGATCGACTGTTTGCTCAACTGCAAATCGAAAACCCACTGGAATCCAGAAGACATGACAATTGCTTTGTCGCTCTGGAGTTTAAGTAAAAAAACGTACCTTTTCCTTAGAGAGAAACTACATCAGCCCCTTCCCAGTGTAAGCACTCTTTGACGGTGGTTTCGATCAATCAAGTGCAACCCAGGACTTTTGACGCAAGTCCTCCGAATATTAAAAGCGAAAGTGGGATCAATGAATGTCATGGAGAGGCTCTGTGTACTTGTGTTCGATGAAATGAAAGTTTTACGTAAGGCGTGCTAAGATAAACAAACCGATAACATTTATGGCCCGTGTGATCAGGTGTTAGTTGTGATGGCAAGGGGACTTGTGGGAAACTGGGAGCAGCCTATTTATAATAATTTTAATGTTCGTCTCACCAAATCTTTAATTGTTAATCTTGTGCAGCAGTTGGAAAGAGCTGGTTTAATTGTGGTTGCCTCGGTATGTGATCTCTCTGGTGTAAATAGAAGATTGTGGAACGAATTTGGCATAACTATTAACAATACTTGTTGTGACCACCCGTGCGACAAGAGCAGAAATATTTATTTCTTCGCAAACATTCCTCATATGGAAAAGTTGTTAAGGAACCATTTTTTGTCGAAGGGTTTTTTGTTGGGAACGGGGTGCACGGTGACAAAACAGGCATTGGTAAATCTTGTGGAGATTGATTCCGACGAAATTCGCATGTGCCATAAGTTGCGTGAAAGTTACTTAAATGTAAGCGGAACAAACCAACAACGAGTGAGATACGCCACTGAACTTGTTTCTGAAAGTTTATCGAAAGCTCTGCATTTTGTATTTCCACAAGAAAATAATGTAGCAAATTTTCTCCTGGCTGTAGACAAATTTTTTGATGTCTTGAATTCTCGTCTCCCCTTTGATTTCAAAAAGCCACTGAGAAGCGGTTTCGGAAATCGTTTAAGTGAACAGACACAGCTTCTCCAACAGATGCTGCTACTTGTATTGGGAATGAGAAAAATTAATGCAAACCATCTGCTTCCATTTCAGGAAGGTATAGTAATATCAGTAACGTCATTATTCGACTTATTTGGCCATGTATAAGAAAGATGTGTACGGTGTGCGATACATACTGACAAGCAGACTTAATCAAGACTGTCTGGAAAATTTGTTATCCCACATACGTTCCATTGGCTGGCAGTATGACCATCCAACTGCGCTCGATGTAAAATACAGAATGAGAAAATTGCTGCTAAGTGCCAGTGTTCAGGCAAACCGAGACGCCAATATTTTAGTTACAGATGACGACATGTTCATTTCATCTGAGCTTTCCAGTGAGTTACTTCAAAATACACAGAGCCTGAGCAATGTGGACGACTGTGAATTAATCCAGGAAGATTCTGAAGAATTTCAAATAATCAGTCAATCTGCAGACGTTGAAGGGGCCAATGATAAGCGTTTGGCAAATTATTTAAACATGCCAGAGGAAGGTTCGCGTTACATAGCAGGGTATATAGCGTTTAAAGAGCATAGAAATCATCCAGAATTAACAGCGAATGAAGAAGCAGAGAGTTCGTCTGTGGAGACACATAACTGGCTGTCTTTCATGTCTAGAGGAGGACTTTCACATCCAACTGATTCATTTTTTACCGACATAAAGACCATGAACCTCCGCTTTCTTCAATTCCATGGCCTTAAAACTTTTCGCTTAGGTCGAAAGTTGTTAAACGTGTTTGTGACATAATACACAGAGAACTTCCACACATTCCTCCAAGTGTTGTTCAAAGATTCACTAGACTCAGAACTATAATCCGAATGAGGAAAGTTAACGAAGTAAATATTACTAGCAGAAGAAAAGTCAACAAATTGAAAAAGTTGAAGTGAAACAGCTTCTCCCTCACCTCTAAAACAGATGACTTCATAAGTATAACAATAGGGAAGTTCGCATCATTTATTATTATTATTATTATTATTATTATTATTTTACGCATTCAACATATATTCTTCTTTCTGCTCTAACAAAACGCATTACTAGGTGTATTAACCCCAATTTTACATGAAACCTAATGTTTCCCAGGGAAATGTGACGACATATAAACTATCGATAAAATATGTGTGTTAATGGCTGTGTAATCCAACTGTAAGGACATACGGTATGTCGGATCCTAAATAAGTCTGTGTATTCACTCCCAATTAGTTTTTTCTTAATTACTGCTTTGATTCGGCTGCGAAACCGGAGCGTAGAGCGATCTGTCCGCCCGTGACGTTACGCCCGACGTCAAGGACCACGTGATCAGGTATGGCCCCAGCCTTCTACTTCTAATAGTTTTGGTTGAAACGGTAAGAGCTGGAGGCATCCGTTGATCTATTTTTGCAGTAGTATAATAAATTACGTTCAAAGTAATCATAAGTAAGAATTTCATCATAAGTAAGAAGGGCCCTCAGAGTAATTTTCTACGATGTACTTTTTGATTTTTTACGTTACGTTCGAACCTCCGAGCAATCATAAAAGTTTTGGTGGACAAAAAAAACAACATTGGTACGCGTACTCTACACATCGTCGAAATCTCCCCGTGTGTGTGTTTGTTTTCACAATTTTAGGTTTTTCAACTTGGAAAAAACATTTCAAATATTTCGACAGGTGGAGGGGGTCCGAGATACGCTCACGATTTTACGATTTTTGTAATTTAGTATTTTGAATTTTTTGTGCGATTTTGTTCTACAATGATATGAAACAAAAAACTTTTCTACTTGTGTTAGTTTTTAAAACTGTTCCGTGACTCTTTCGTTCTTCACGTTTTGGACGAAAGATTTCTCCACCACCGGGATGACGCTGCAGACGGTGTCGTCGGGGATCGGATCGTGAAATTCGCACACTATTTTGATGTTTGTTCTGTCCTTGACCACCACTTGTTTCCTTCTCGACGTGTTGATGACGAACATGGGTCTGTGCGCATTGAATTCGTTTGGGGTGTAGTACACGTCCACGTTTCCCTCGGTCACTCTTTTGTAAGCGGAGTAAGCTTCGTATAACTTGAGATAATCATCTTGTGCAATGTCGAAGTTGTAATTTTCACGCGGGAAAACTTCGATCCTTCCGTTCTTGAGGTACGCGTTCTTGATCTTGCAGTTGTCGAATTTGCTGGAATCTTTTTCCTGGTCGTTGTCCCTCCCGGTTTGAAAAAGCACGACGAAGAAATGTGGCATGTCGAACTGTATGTTGTTGAACTGCGTCGTGACGTCGAATTCGTAATGGTTGCCGGAAGCGAGTTTTTGCACGCACTGGTAACTGTAAAATTCAACGGGCACCTGAGAATATTTCAAGATTTCCACTTTGTACTTGAGGGCGTGGTTGGTTTCGTATTCCACGACTGGATTTCTCAGCTCCATTGTTCGAATGATGCATTTTTCTTCTTCGGGCAAATGGTTTGGAAGCGGAGTGATCCCGTCCGGACCCAAGTTACTGTATCGCATCAAGACGTTGTTGTCGTTCGAGGATCTGCGAAAGTGATTCTCAAACCTCCTTTCCACATGATTTCCTTGTATTCCGAGAAGATACCCGGAAGTAGACGCATGGGAAACAGTACCGTGTGACTTTTCGTTGATATTTTCGTTCCCGCTTCGAATCCTCCCGCTTGGTAGTAAGCGACATCTGTTTTCGAAAGTTTCAACGTTCCCACTACCTTGGAGGTGATTCCTGGATAATCGATTCTTCGACCTGCGAGAACAGGTAGGGCACGAAGTTGTCTGCGAGTTTCAAATTTGCGTTGGGCGGGAATGCTTCACCGCTTTCTTTTTTCGCCGATATTGACTGCCGATATTGTCTGCTTTTGTGATCATTCCGCCACGTTGCAGTGCACGTTCAGAGTCTCTATGGCCAGGAATTCTGGAATGTTTGCGCCGAAATGGTTGATTCCAAGTTCGAGTTTTGTCTTGTTCTCGAAACCCAAAACTACTCCGATCGTACCCAGGTCCACGGTTTCCGTTGCAGACACCAACTCTACTCTGGGTCACGGAATTTTGAGAGAGAAGCACTCCTCTCGGTAATTCGGCTTGCAAGGTGGACAAATTGTACTGTCCCGGCATGATGCTGATTTTTTAGTTTCCGACCTTGATGGTGTTGTTGTGTTCGGTCATGTTTGGAATCAGGTACATGCTGTAGAATGCATGAAGACCTATGGATTTAGTATAGACGATGTCGTCGTGCAACGTGAGTTTCAAGACCGAAGTTTCGCTCGTGAGATGGAACAGTACCATAAATGATAATGTTTCAGGTTCCACGATGCTTTCTGGAAATCTCGAATCGATGGGTTATTTATTCGAGATAGAAAGGCGAGCATGGAAACGCAAAGGTGGCAGCAGTTCACTTCCTCGAAACCTTGGATTCTCTCGTCGTTGTAGTATAGGTTTGAAACTTTGAGATATTTCGCTAAACCCGACGGTGGAACACCTCCGAAAGAAACGAAAACGAAAGAGTTGTTGTTTGAATTTTTGAGACAACATACCCAATGCGTGCCCGGATTTTCGTAATTGTCCAAATTTACGACTACACATTCTTTTTTTCTTACGGCGGAAGGTAAAGAATCTGACATGAAAACTTTTCTGAAGTGTTTGATTCCCAACGGTTCGATCAGAGATTCAATGTCGCGGTTACTGAGCGATTCTTCTTTTTTTAAACTTACTCAAGACCTTTCTTCTCCATTTCCAGGTTGTGACGTTTCTGTTCTTCCAATTCCGCCTTGTTCTTTTTCGAATCGATTACGGTTTTTGCTATGGCGGCGCTACCACCTTCCAAACTTCACACGGCACCCAAAGTCGTTAAAATTGCTGGAATACTGAATATGAAACCTCCCGTGTGTTTTTTTTCCTCGAACGCTGCAATCTTTTCAACTGAGGTGTGCTGAGCAACAATTTCATTCCGTGACCTTTGGTCAAGCAAGAACGTTTCTTTTTTCGTTGTTTCTTGGTGAGTAATCCGTCGAGGGCACCCAGATTTTTGAGATTCGAGTACGGTACTTGGTAAACTACGCCTTGGGTTGCATAATGATGATGCTATGTTATTTATATATATATTCTGGGATAGAAAAAAAATGTCTCTGTAACTCGCAGATCTCTTTTTTCGTTAGATCTATGAATTTTTCGCAGGTGTATTTTTACCGTATGTTATTTATATATATATCATGGGGGAAAAAATTGTGTCTGTGATCTCGTAGATTTTTCTTTTGCTAGATCTATGAATTTTTTGTCGCAGGTGTGTTATTTATGAAAGATTTTTTTGTCTCTGTGATCTAAGATTAAACAAATTCAATTAAATGCTTCGATTTGTTACCAGGAAGTTCTTTTCTCCCTTTCTCCCCTTGAACACGATTCGAGTTTTATTCTCAATTAAAATAAATAGCGAGTGATCAGATAACATGTTAGCGTATCGATCTGGTAAAAATAGGCTTTATTGACTTTCGAGCAATAGTTATCGTGTAAGGTTTTCCCACTTCCAATTCCTGAATTTTTATATACTCGACTGATGAATTTAGCATTTGTTTCAATGTTCAGTGATTGTTCATTCATGATAAGCTACTGGAGGTTTTTTTTCACGGAGTGTTATTTATATACCGAAGAAAAAAATTCTACTTCTCCTAATGCTATCATGTGATTGATAATATTTGCTGTTTCCGCGTTTCACTCATACCAATCGTCTGTATACCGTCTCCTCCCCTGCCTCCCCTTGTGAAGATCGTCCAATTTATCATCTAAATTTTTGTCTGCAGCTCGAAAAAGATTCTTGGGATCGGAACATTTTATTCTGCTTATTTTTCGGAGGTAGTTCAAGAGAATCGTCTCGCACGGTGATCGAAATCCGGGCGTTACTTTGCACAAGTCGATGAGTTTCTTTTACATCTACTTCACCTCCATCGAACGTGGACGTAAATATTTTGTGCAACAATTCGAGTGGTAAGTCTGTTATACGAGTTGTATTTTTTTTTACGAAGTGTTCTTTTTATATATTTTCGTTTCGTGTTCATGGCGATGGTCGTGCCCAAAGCTTCAACCCGTTCTCCCAGAGAAGCGTCCATGCTCATGAATCTCCCGAATGCTGCATGTTCCAATTTTCTATCTGCTTGGTGACGTGCATCTAGATTTGTTTGTGTGTTGTAAACGATGTCGTGATCTTTGCATTCACTCCCCTGTCTCCTTTTTCCAATCTTTGATCGAGTTTGGTACCCGGTCCGCAGTACTGGTAACCTGGGATGTGCATTTCCAACGGTAATTTTGTTTATGAAGTTGTTAGCGAGACCCTTGCCTTCTGCCAAGTTCCAAAATTTCGGCGGAAGAGTGTTGATTATTTTGATCAGGTATCATATTCATTTACTGTCGTTCACGAAAAATTCGAGAGTTTGGTGCTGATCATGTACACGATTCCTACCTTCTCGTTGTAAAAATTACGATTACCTGCATTTTCTTCACCTGCTATGACAAGTAAACGTTCCACGAGTTTCCTCACGTCGTCAACCCACACGAATCCCTTAGGTAACGTGTTGTAGAGTTTGACGCAGCTTCCACTTTTTATATCGTTCCAAATAGGTTTGATAAGATTCCTGTATTTTTCTCCGTTGCTGGATTTGACAGGATACTTAGTGGCGTCGTTGTTTTGGTACAGAGCATCCGACAATATTAAAATATCCTTCTAACTTTGATAATCTTCGTCCGTGTAATCTTTCGGATATTTTTTGGTAATGAGTTCCCAAAATCCAACCGTACCTGGGTACCTGGACCAACTATCTCTTTCGCCTAAATTAATTTTTACGTCGTCTCCTTCGAACGTGACTTTCGATTTTCCAATTTTCCAAATCACTCCTTCGTTAGTTTCCATTCTCTGGTACGATCCGAACACCTCGTCCATGTCGAATTTCGCGGTGCTTAAATAATCTCTCGCCAAAGGACCCAACTCGATCTTATCCGAAGAAGATGAGGTGCTTCCTATGGCTTGACGTTCCGGAGGTTGCCTGAGTTCGAGAGGAGTGTGAATGCTAGAGAGAGGCGTCGGAGGATAATCTCCGTAATTTCGAGCGGCAAGAGGTACAGGTTCCGTGATGAGATCCTTGTTCTGTTCCGTGACATTTTTAATATCCTTACCGAGACAGGTTATGGCGTCGATGATGGGTTGACCTTCGCGCTTGGTTTCTTCGTAGAATCCGCGATTCTCGGATTTTCAACCTTTGAAACGTTTCGAGTAGACCCAGTGCACCGGTTCTGCAACAGAAAATGAGGCTCGGTGAGGCTCGCCTTAATGGATTTCTCTCGTAAGGCATGAGCCTCATTTTCTTGCAGTGTTGCCAACTCCTCACTCGAAAAAATCACCAAGGTTTTTTTCTTGGTCTAACCTAACCTAAAGCAAAGAGTTGGCAACACTGCAAAGCAAGCCTCAAACGTTGCCAGCTTTGTTCTGGAACAGTCCTTTGACCTATTTTTTTATTTTACGATGTTTTATGCACTAAACTAACCTACAATGAGAGTAGTACAATAAGCCGGGTTCACCAACCGAAAATGGCGCTCGGTGGCGCTCGCAGTGTTACCAACTCCTCACTTGAAAAATCACCAAGGTTTTTGTTTTTGGGTATAACCTAACCTCAAGCAAGAAGCTGGCAACACTGCTTGAGGCTTTTCTCGCAGTGTGGCCAACTCCTCACTTGAAAAAATCTCCAAGGTTTGTTTTTGGGTCTAACCTAACCTCAAACAAGGAGCTGGCAATACTGCTTGAGGCTTGTCTTGCTGTATTGCCAACTCGGGTGAGGTGTAGCTTTTTACAGTGTATGTTAACGTCACTAGCAGTGTTGCCAACTCGGCGTAGCCTTTTATGGTGTATAATTTTTTAGTGTGTGTGAGTGTACATGTGTTGCCAACTCGGCGTAGCCTTTTGGGTGTATGTTAACCTCACAGTGTTGCCAACTCGGCGTAGCTTTTTGGGTGTTAACCCCAGTGTTTCTAATTCGGCGTAGCCTTTCACGGTGTATAATTTTTTAGTTTTTTGAGGGGGTTTTGCCAACCCATCCGAAGATTCCACTATATCTTTCACTGGCTAAGCTAACCTACAAATAGTGGCAGTACTGACGAGGCTCGAATTATTATTTGAGGCTCGAATTATTATTTGACGCTCGAATTATTATTTGAGGCTCGAAACGAATCGCTAAATATAAAATAAAATAACAATGCCTATGAGCCTGTTTGGCTTCAGGAAGCAGGCTATGGAGGCATTCGCCCAAAGTGCACCGTCGCCACCTGCGAGCTTGGACCTGTTGCCCTCCCTATTGTCTAAACTCAACGGTTTGTTGATTATACACTTGAATAGCATCCTGACCCAGTACGACGAGGATGTGGGCAAGACTTTCTACATATTCAACAACAACTTGAATTATTACCAGTTCCCCATCTCCGGCAAACTGCAGTTTGACATGAATCCCGAGAATAAAGGAGAGTTGCCAACATTTTACTCGAAAAGTCACCAAGATTTTTGTTTTTGTCTAACCTAACCTAAAGCGAGGAGCTGGCAATTCTGCTTGAGGCCTTACAGTGCATAAAGCAATTTGCCAACCTACTGGTATTTTTGCCATAGTTTTTTACAAAAAAAAAAGAGAGAGGGAAGAGTTAAACAACCGGCAGTATTGCCAACATCTATCTACAGCTTTTTTACTTGGCAAGGGTTTAGCCAATTTAGCAAGGAGTGCCGGCAACAAATATATACTGCCGTAAAAGAGAAAGAGATGGATGGATAGCAACACAGTATGTGTGTGCGTGTGTGCGTATAATATGTAGTATTATTAACTAGAGTGTGTTGGCAACCCATCTGCAACTAAAAAAGATAGAGATACCTATTGCTGTAAGATAAAGAGAGAGACTAAGCTGGCAACAGTGGTGAGCGAATACGTATTATTTCCAAGTCCCGGGCAACACTGGCAACATCAATTGCGGTTCAGTGTTGCCAACTCACCTCAAGAATATTTCACCATATGATATTTTACAGGCGAAGCTAACCTACGAATGGGAGTTGGCAATACTGACTAGTGGAGGTAGCCAGGGCTGCGTCCGAATTAGCAACAGATGTTACCTAGAGCGCTGTTCCATCCGGGACTCAGCCAATCTCTGTTGTCCGAATTTGCGGTAGACGTGGAGTTGGAGGGAAGAGCAGAGAGGCGCGACAGATGCATGCTTGAACTTGCTGTGACGCTGCGCTTGGCAGCCATATTCTAACTTTCTTTTTGTACAGACAATATTTACTGATTAGAGGATGTAAAACTCAGTTATATTTTAATATTTTATCGATAATACTGAATGCAGAAAAATTGTAAATGATGAAATAGTGTGTTATATTTTTAATATGAGTAGTAAATAGGTGGAAATTATTGTCATGTTTGTTTGCGCCCCAGAGCGCGGTGGGTGAAGTTCGGGCTGATACCTGGCGGGAAAAGTGACAGCCGTACTACAAGGGGACATGCAGATTCGGACGACTTGGACGTGACTTCGACGGCATGCGAGAGCAACGGGAGAGAACGGGATGGAGTGCTTGCCAATCCGGACACGGCTTTTTCTCTCGGGAACGATGTGCCACACACACACGCGCGCGCCTATTTATCTATCATGGGTAGATCATGTTCTGCGCATTTATTTGTTGCGCTGACACAGCGTGATGAGTAAATGCTTTTTTTCTTATTTTTGAAGTATGAATGCATTTTATTGTAATCTTCCAAGTCTCGGGGACACCAATGTTTGTATATCGCGATTTTTGTAAACCTCTCTCGGGAACAATGTGCCACACACACACACACACACACACACCAACATTGCTGTAAGATGAGGAGGGAGAGAGACCTATAGCTGGCAACAGTGGTGAGCGAATACGTATTATTTCCAAGTGCCGGGCGCCAATGTATATCGGGATTTTTGTAAACCTCTCTCGCGGGAACGATGTGCCACACATGTGTGCGCGTGCTTCTTATTATTTTTGTATTGTGATGCAAACAAACAAATAATATTTTTTTTTTTTTTGGATTTCTGGCCTCTATAACCTCGCCAGGGTGCGTGGGTGCTCAACACCAGTTCTAACGGTCATAGCTATCAAAAGCCTAATGCCTCTGTAGAGTTTTGTGAGTTATTATTTTTTTAATTTGCGCATCGAACTAACTTATATTGGATTTTGATCGTAGTGTGCAGTGTTAATTTGATCAGAGGTGCCTTATTGGCTGGATTGTTGTTATTCTGCAGCACTGTTGAGGTGAAATCCAAATTGTACATGTGCTTGTCGAAATGTTTTTGTATGCGTGGAAGAGTGTGCTTGGACCAGTAGGGAAATTTATTTTTCGCACCGAGGTCTGTCGCGAAAGTCTTCGTGCTTGAATTATGCGAGAGAGTTGTTGTCGAAGATTCGTCCAATAGGAGTTGGCAACACTGACTAGTTGCTTCACAATTTTTTGTTTTTTTTAAATATATGATATTTCACAGGTGAGGCTAACCTACAAGTTACAAGTTGACGGCGTAATCTTCTATAAGATGATAAGTATGCAATAAGATGAAGAAGATGCTAACTGGCAATAGCGGTGTTAATGTTTCTAGCTTTCTACCCCCTCTCACCGGGCTTCCTCCCTCTTATGGTGCAGTGGTATTTAAGGATTCGATACTTGCACAAGTGGTTTTTGAAACTGTAGGTCCACCCCTGATTAGTCTTACTTACAGGGGACTCTTGTAAACACTACGAGGACGAAAAAAAAGCATATTTTTGTTTTTCTACATGTATGTATGTATGTAATGCGATTTGTGAGGGGGTCAAAATTTTGAATTTACGGCTTAATTAATCTGCATGAATGCTTAATGTTTGATTTTTCTTATTTCTAGTTTGATATGAGATATACACAATTTTATTTTTTGAAGTACAGTTAATATTACCTAGTTTGGGTTAAGCTGTAACATACAACTAGCGATCGACACGACCACCTGACACACAGACAGAGAGAGTGTGAGTAAATTCAAAGTGTGATTTATTGTGAACTAAACTAACCTCACTTACCTACCTACATATAGTCTTACAGGTAACTCAAAAAGCAGAAAGTAGTACATAGCATGACAAGTCGATCTATCGTAAACTAAACTAACCTCACTCGCCCATTCACATATAGCCTTACAGGTGACTCAAAGGCAGAAAGGCAGTTATATCACTTGTAAGGGTCAACACACAAGATTTATTGCAAACTAAATTAACCTACGACATAAGCCATGGACACATCTTCCAGATAGGGTATAAGCAACTCACCTTTTGCAATTGTATAACGGGGAAAATTAACCTACAGCTGGCAACACTGTTTGAGTTGCTTTCGACGAGCCAAACTCAAATAGGCTAAAGCTAATCTTCTACAGCTAGAAGCTTGAAACATATACCCTCGCAGAGTATGCCAACTTACCTTATGTAAAAATATTACCTAGTACGGTTAAGCTGTGACATACAACTAACGATCAACACGACCACCTGACACACATACGGAGAGAGTGAGACAGCTTATACGCAATATATTCCTACACATGTACTGGGTTTAAAAGGTAATTTGCAACAACTATTTCATTCACTCCCTATCAAAATCTTCTAACCATATGTTTTTGACACTTGCCGCCAGAACATGGTGGTTTTAGACTGTAAATTCAACCCGATTATTCTATTTGTGCATGATGCCTGCATTTGGAATATTTTATTCTTGGCATACGGTATTTTGCGTGCTCCAGTAACCTTGCGCTCGATTCACGGAAGCTATGACGTGTATTTCCTGTTTCGCGAACATGCGAGAATTTTTCACAATAGATAATATATTGCAAGAGCGAGTTGTTTGTGTATATAAATCTAGTTTTGGAAATAGACATGAATATAATGTCAAAAATTATTGCATAACTTAAAAATATTGATATTTATTGCACTAGCAAAGGTAAATGTGGAATGCCCCGGCCCCTCAGCTGTTAGGTTAAACACCATAAAAATTTTATTACTGATAGCAAGCATTCTCATATCGACAAAACAGATCTAGTAATGAGCTGTCTTGCAAGTCTCCCGAGTGAAGGAATATGATGCCACTATAAACTGTAAACAAGATATGCAGTCCCTCGCATGAGATGTACGAGGCTTATGAACCTCGACCTATAGAGTTGTACAATGGATGTTTTTTTTTTTTTAAGCATAGCGGTGTGTTTTCGTTTATTTCAATGTCATCGAGCGGGCATGTAAAGAAGGGGGGGGAAAGGAGGAGGGGTTATAACGGATAATTCATATTTCGATTTCAATATTTTTGCTAGTCACGATTCATCTGCTATCTAGAAGGACACTGGACGAAGGCTAAAAGCGAGTGAAGGAGAGAAATGTTATTTTTTTTATCTTTTTGATTGTGTGTGATGAAATAGTTTTAGATAATAATAGTAGGCTAATAGAATTGTAGAAAACGGCTGTATCGTGATGCGAGGCTGAAAGCAATTTCGAAAGCAGTCTCGGGCATCTTCGCGTTCAGCCAACAAGGAAAATGCGCATGGAGGGCGCAACGGTATTGTCCATGGATGGTTTTTCTGAATAAACATACATATCAGTTTTTGCAGTCTCCAGATGGGACCGGAGCTTTTGTTTTGGTTGGACAAGGGGGTTCAGATAAATACATGGACATCAAAATAAAAGAAAAAAATTTACTCCACTGCTCACATGTATTGAGTCTTCCAATAACACACCTCGCGGGGGCGTACCTACATGTATGCAAAATATAGTTAATGTCTTATTTCTCGAACCTGTGGTCTGTAGATTTGCTTTTGTTGGCAACAGAAACAGAAAAAATGGCACCATGTTATTGAATACTGATATGGGTGTACTGTAATCATAACAATTTTTCTAGTTAAAAATCTATGTCGAAAAGCAATGTTGGGTGACTTGTCTGTGTTGGGTCTTATTAACAACTTCACAGCTGTACCTGCACAACTCATCGACTACAAGGCAACAATGTTAGGAAATGTGTGCGTGGCTCCGAGAATACAATTTAAAATCACTAATGTGGCATGAACCCCCTCCACTTGTGTGTATTTGAATATGCGAAAATTAGACATTTTGAATAATCGATGAGAACAATCACAAAATCAGGTTGCACCTGTATGACGTGTTCAAACTTCAGACGATTTTTGTTAATCTACAAAAGCCAAGTGTGAACGGAGATTACTACGAAAATTGGGGGGAAAGAAAAGAAGCGAGGCTATTTTGGCTAATGGCAACGATGAGGATGAATAATGGTTGTTTTGATAAAATTGACGAAGTCAATATGCCTAGCCTAAAATAAAATTCAACAATTAATGTTAAATATTTGCCACTCTGAAATGGCGACGGCTATCATCATAATATCACTTGTTTCTAACCTGTTCATATTGGCCCTCTCTCTACCCCTCCATAAATTCGATTCGAAAGGCACAATCATTCCAGTTCTTGAATAAGACTCGCATATGCCCTCAGAAAAAACAAGAGAAGAAATAAATAAATCAAGTCATGTATATTCTTCATCCCCCCCCAATTTTCTTCCACAACACCGCACGAAGCCTCGAGTTTCGGATATTGTTGTTGTGCGACAGGATAGGATAGATGAACCGTATGTTTACCGAGGACCAGACGTAATCAAACATTTTTTTTGAAAAGATAGTTGAAGAGGTTGAGACCATTGGCAGCCTCTTACGCGAATCGAAACCAAATGCTCCTATTATCCAGCGATGAACTTCAATCTCACAATAACATTGAAACGTGTCCGGTGTGCGATCAAAGGTTTTACTGACGAGAACCGGAAAGTAATTTCATCATAATTATTTCACCGGAAACTACATCGGTGGAATCTGTAACATAATGTATTTATGTATGTGTTTGACAATCATATATCACTTACTAGAACAATTTTCACATTGTTTTCACTATGTAAGATGATATTTTATTTATATTTACGATAAAATAGAGGTTTGGGTGTAATAACAGTTTTTATTAATTAATTTAGAGATGTATTTTTTTATTTGTTGAGTTAATGATTAGGTTAATTTGTTATTTTCTCGCGAAAAAAAAGAGGGGACCACAGCTGAAAGAAAATACACAACTTGTATTATTGAGGTCAAGAGTTTGTTTTAACATCACTTTTTGCACACATAGGCTAATCACGACTCGGGATATGTTTAAAATGGAATCTGAAACATTGATTATGCGACCTGACTGGAACTCGGAATAGGACACACTGATTACAAAACGTCGATATATTACCACTTGGTAAGAAATTGAAGTGTTTCAATTCACACACACACTCACAATTTAAAACAACTAAACTGATCGCAGGCCCAACTGGTGGCTGGCATACACAACTATCCATCCACCAGTTGTCTTCTGGGGCGTGTGTCTCGATGAGTGTCAACAACCTCCATTGTGAAGTAAAATCTGTAGGGGTAACATCACTCTCCAATTACAATGTTGGCAAACTTTCCAACTTCATCGTGAACGACGACAAAGGTATCGGCTACCTGATAAAAATTATCAACACGCTGCCTCCGAGATTCTGGAACGTTGCCGAAGGAAAGGGACTCGTGAACGACATCATCAACAAGTTATTTTTCGAGATGCATTTACCTGGCTACCAATACTGCGAACCGGGTACCAAACTCGAGAAAAGATTGGAGAGAGGAGACAAGGGTGTGAATCCGTTGGACGCGGCATGCAAAGATTACGATATTGCTTACAATACGCACACGAATTTGGATGCACGTCACGAAGCAGACAAGAAATTGGAGCATGTCGCTTTCAGGAGGGTCATGAGCAGAGACGTTTTTTTTTTTTTTTTTTTTGGAGAAAAAGTTGTAGCATTGGGCATCACTATCGCCATGAACACAAAACAAAAATTTGGATGGGGAATCCTACCTAGAGTTATTTTTAACTGGCAACGAGGTGATCTTGGTCAGCACGACGAACCCTCAGCTGTTATAGAAGATATCTGAAACCAGCTTACACTAGTTACTTATAGCTCCCCCAATTTTCTCACGATGGTTGGTTGCTACCGACCCTATACGTAGGCCGGATAAATTCCGACCAGAGCCGGATTCGAACCTATGCCGTCTCGCAGCGAACAATCTCAAGACGAGTGAACGCCGTAACTCGCTCAGCTACGGAGGAGGACTCTCTCTCTCTCTACTCTTTCTCTAATTTTCATCATTATTGTTAAAATTAATCCAAGAGAAAATATATATTTTGTGTTGACATGGGAAATATGCAATAAAAAAATGCATGATCAATAGTTAAGGTCAAAATCTGAATAAACAGTGAGGGTGATACACGCAAGCTTCCAGGCATGTGATTTGCACAGAATTAAATATAAAATGAGAGATGGAAGGTTTTTGTTACTATTAGAATTTAAGGACGGAAAATATGTACAGCGAATGAATACTACGTTTGACTAATCGTGAAGATGAGTATCACAGTACGTTTTTATCGTTCTTATATAAACGTACTGTTTCATGGCGATAGTGATGCCCAATGCTACAACTTTTTCTCCAAAAAAAAAAAAAAAAAAAACGTCTCTGCTCATGACCCTCCTGAAAGCGACATGCTCCAATTTCTTGTCTGCTTCGTGACGTGCATCCAAATTCGTGTGCGTATTGTAAGCAATATCGTAATCTTTGCATGCCGCGTCCAACGGATTCACACCCTTGTCTCCTCTCTCCAATCTTTTCTCGAGTTTGGTACCCGGTTCGCAGTATTGGTAGCCAGGTAAATGCATCTCGAAAAATAACTTGTTGATGATGTCGTTCACGAGTCCCTTTCCTTCGGCAACGTTCCAGAATCTCGGAGGCAGCGTGTTGATAATTTTTATCAGGTAGCCGATACCTTTGTCGTCGTTCACGATGAAGTTGGAAAGTTTGCCAACATTGTAATTGGAGAGTGATGTTACCCCTACAGATTTTACTTCACAATGGAGGTTGTTGACACTCATCGAGACACACGCCCCAGAAGACAACTGGTGGATGGATAGTTGTGTATGCCAGCCACCAGTTGGGCCTGCGATCAGTTTAGTTGTTTTAAATTGTGAGTGTGTGTGTGAATTGAAACACTTCAATTTCTTACCAAGTGGTAATATATCGACGTTTTGTAATCAGTGTGTCCTATTCCGAGTTCCAGTCAGGTCGCATAATCAATGTTTCAGATTCCATTTTAAACATATCCCGAGTCGTGATTAGCCTATGTGTGCAAAAAGTGATGTTAAAACAAACTCTTGACCTCAATAATACAAGTTGTGTATTTTCTTTCAGCTGTGGTCCCCTCTTTTTTTTCGCGAGAAAATAACAAATTAACCTAATCATTAACTCAACAAATAAAAAAATACATCTCTAAATTAATTAATAAAAACTGTTATTACACCCAAACCTCTATTTTATCGTAAATATAAATAAAATATCATCTTACATAGTGAAAACAATGTGAAAATTGTTCTAGTAAGTGATATATGATTGTCAAACACATACATAAATACATTATGTTACAGATTCCACCGATGTAGTTTCCGGTGAAATAATTATGATGAAATTACTTTCCGGTTCTCGTCAGTAAAACCTTTGATCGCACACCGGACACGTTTCAATGTTATTGTGAGATTGAAGTTCATCGCTGGATAATAGGAGCATTTGGTTTCGATTCGCGTAAGAGGCTGCCAATGGTCTCAACCTCTTCAACTATCTTTTCAAAAAAAATGTTTGATTACGTCTGGTCCTCGGTAAACATACGGTTCATCTATCCTATCCTGTCGCACAACAACAATATCCGAAACTCGAGGCTTCGTGCGGTGTTGTGGAAGAAAATTGGGGGGGGATGAAGAATATACATGACTTGATTTATTTATTTCTTCTCTTGTTTTTTCTGAGGGCATATGCGAGTCTTATTCAAGAACTGGAATGATTGTGCCTTTCGAATCGAATTTATGGAGGGGTAGAGAGAGGGCCAATATGAACAGGTTAGAAACAAGTGATATTATGATGATAGCCGTCGCCATTTCAGAGTGGCAAATATTTAACATTAATTGTTGAATTTTATTTTAGGCTAGGCATATTGACTTCGTCAATTTTATCAAAACAACCATTATTCATCCTCATCGTTGCCATTAGCCAAAATAGCCTCGCTTCTTTTCTTTCCCCCCAATTTTCGTAGTAATCTCCGTTCACACTTGGCTTTTGTAGATTAACAAAAATCGTCTGAAGTTTGAACACGTCATACAGGTGCAACCTGATTTTGTGATTGTTCTCATCGATTATTCAAAATGTCTAATTTTCGCATATTCAAATACACACAAGTGGAGGGGGTTCATGCCACATTAGTGATTTTAAATTGTATTCTCGGAGCCACGCACACATTTCCTAACATTGTTGCCTTGTAGTCGATGAGTTGTGCAGGTACAGCTGTGAAGTTGTTAATAAGACCCAACACAGACAAGTCACCCAACATTGCTTTTCGACATAGATTTTTAACTAGAAAAATTGTTATGATTACAGTACACCCATATCAGTATTCAATAACATGGTGCCATTTTTTCTGTTTCTGTTGCCAACAAAAGCAAATCTACAGACCACAGGTTCGAGAAATAAGACATTAACTATATTTTGCATACATGTAGGTACGCCCCCGCGAGGTGTGTTATTGGAAGACTCAATACATGTGAGCAGTGGAGTAAATTTTTTTTCTTTTATTTTGATGTCCATGTATTTATCTGAACCCCCTTGTCCAACCAAAACAAAAGCTCCGGTCCCATCTGGAGACTGCAAAAACTGATATGTATGTTTATTCAGAAAAACCATCCATGGACAATACCGTTGCGCCCTCCATGCGCATTTTCCTTGTTGGCTGAACGCGAAGATGCCCGAGACTGCTTTCGAAATTGCTTTCAGCCTCGCATCACGATACAGCCGTTTTCTACAATTCTATTAGCCTACTATTATTATCTAAAACTATTTCATCACACACAATCAAAAAGATAAAAAAAATAACATTTCTCTCCTTCACTCGCTTTTAGCCTTCGTCCAGTGTCCTTCTAGATAGCAGATGAATCGTGACTAGCAAAAATATTGAAATCGAAATATGAATTATCCGTTATAACCCCTCCTCCTTTCCCCCCCCCCTTCTTTACATGCCCGCTCGATGACATTGAAATAAACGAAAACACACCGCTATGCTTAAAAAAAAAAAACATCCATTGTACAACTCTATAGGTCGAGGTTCATAAGCCTCGTACATCTCATGCGAGGGACTGCATATCTTGTTTACAGTTTATAGTGGCATCATATTCCTTCACTCGGGAGACTTGCAAGACAGCTCATTACTAGATCTGTTTTGTCGATATGAGAATGCTTGCTATCAGTAATAAAATTTTTATGGTGTTTAACCTAACAGCTGAGGGGCCGGGGCATTCCACATTTACCTTTGCTAGTGCAATAAATATCAATATTTTTAAGTTATGCAATAATTTTTGACATTATATTCATGTCTATTTCCAAAACTAGATTTATATACACAAACAACTCGCTCTTGCAATATATTATCTATTGTGAAAAATTCTCGCATGTTCGCGAAACAGGAAATACACGTCATAGCTTCCGTGAATCGAGCGCAAGGTTACTGGAGCACGCAAAATACCGTATGCCAAGAATAAAATATTCCAAATGCAGGCATCATGCACAAATAGAATAATCGGGTTGAATTTACAGTCTAAAACCACCATGTTCTGGCGGCAAGTGTCAAAAACATATGGTTAGAAGATTTTGATAGGGAGTGAATGAAATAGTTGTTGCAAATTACCTTTTAAACCCAGTACATGTGTAGGAATATATTGCGTATAAGCTGTCTCACTCTCTCCGTATGTGTGTCAGGTGGTCGTGTTGATCGTTAGTTGTATGTCACAGCTTAACCGTACTAGGTAATATTTTTACATAAGGTAAGTTGGCATACTCTGCGAGGGTATATGTTTCAAGCTTCTAGCTGTAGAAGATTAGCTTTAGCCTATTTGAGTTTGGCTCGTCGAAAGCAACTCAAACAGTGTTGCCAGCTGTAGGTTAATTTTCCCCGTTATACAATTGCAAAATGTGAGTTGCTTATACCCTATCTGGAAGATGTGTCCATGGCTTATGTCGTAGGTTAATTTAGTTTGCAATAAATCTTGTGTGTTGACCCTTACAAGTGATATAACTGCCTTTCTGCCTTTGAGTCACCTGTAAGGCTATATGTGAATGGGCGAGTGAGGTTAGTTTAGTTTACGATAGATCGACTTGTCATGCTATGTACTACTTTCTGCTTTTTGAGTTACCTGTAAGACTATATGTAGGTAGGTAAGTGAGGTTAGTTTAGTTCACAATAAATCACACTTTGAATTTACTCACACTCTCTCTGTCTGTGTGTCAGGTGGTCGTGTCGATCGCTAGTTGTATGTTACAGCTTAACCCAAACTAGGTAATATTAACTGTACTTCAAAAAATAAAATTGTGTATATCTCATATCAAACTAGAAATAAGAAAAATCAAACATTAAGCATTCATGCAGATTAATTAAGCCGTAAATTCAAAATTTTGACCCCCTCACAAATCGCATTACATACATACATACATGTAGAAAAACAAAAATATGCTTTTTTTTCGTCCTCGTAGTGTTTACAAGAGTCCCCTGTAAGTAAGACTAATCAGGGGTGGACCTACAGTTTCAAAAACCACTTGTGCAAGTATCGAATCCTTAAATACCACTGCACCATAAGAGGGAGGAAGCCCGGTGAGAGGGGGTAGAAAGCTAGAAACATTAACACCGCTATTGCCAGTTAGCATCTTCTTCATCTTATTGCATACTTATCATCTTATAGAAGATTACGCCGTCAACTTGTAACTTGTAGGTTAGCCTCACCTGTGAAATATCATATATTTAAAAAAAACAAAAAAATTGTGAAGCAACTAGTCAGTGTTGCCAACTCCTATTGGACGAATCTTCGACAACAACTCTCTCGCATAATTCAAGCACGAAGACTTTCGCGACAGACCTCGGTGCGAAAAATAAATTTCCCTACTGGTCCAAGCACACTCTTCCACGCATACAAAAACATTTCGACAAGCACATGTACAATTTGGATTTCACCTCAACAGTGCTGCAGAATAACAACAATCCAGCCAATAAGGCACCTCTGATCAAATTAACACTGCACACTACGATCAAAATCCAATATAAGTTAGTTCGATGCGCAAATTAAAAAAATAATAACTCACAAAACTCTACAGAGGCATTAGGCTTTTGATAGCTATGACCGTTAGAACTGGTGTTGAGCACCCACGCACCCTGGCGAGGTTATAGAGGCCAGAAATCCAAAAAAAAAAAAAATTATTATTTGTTTGTTTGCATCACAATACAAAAATAATAAGAAGCACGCGCACACATGTGTGGCACATCGTTCCCGCGAGAGAGGTTTACAAAAATCCCGATATACATTGGCGCCCGGGACTTGGAAATAATACGTATTCGCTCACCACTGTTGCCAGCTATAGGTCTCTCTCCCTCCTCATCTTACAGCAATGTTGGTGTGTGTGTGTGTGTGTGTGTGTGGCACATTGTTCCCGAGAGAGGTTTACAAAAATCGCGATATACAAACATTGGTGTCCCCGAGACTTGGAAGATTACAATAAAATGCATTCATACTTCAAAAATAAGAAAAAAAGCATTTACTCATCACGCTGTGTCAGCGCAACAAATAAATGCGCAGAACATGATCTACCCATGATAGATAAATAGGCGCGCGCGTGTGTGTGTGGCACATCGTTCCCGAGAGAAAAAGCCGTGTCCGGATTGGCAAGCACTCCATCCCGTTCTCTCCCGTTGCTCTCGCATGCCGTCGAAGTCACGTCCAAGTCGTCCGAATCTGCATGTCCCCTTGTAGTACGGCTGTCACTTTTCCCGCCAGGTATCAGCCCGAACTTCACCCACCGCGCTCTGGGGCGCAAACAAACATGACAATAATTTCCACCTATTTACTACTCATATTAAAAATATAACACACTATTTCATCATTTACAATTTTTCTGCATTCAGTATTATCGATAAAATATTAAAATATAACTGAGTTTTACATCCTCTAATCAGTAAATATTGTCTGTACAAAAAGAAAGTTAGAATATGGCTGCCAAGCGCAGCGTCACAGCAAGTTCAAGCATGCATCTGTCGCGCCTCTCTGCTCTTCCCTCCAACTCCACGTCTACCGCAAATTCGGACAACAGAGATTGGCTGAGTCCCGGATGGAACAGCGCTCTAGGTAACATCTGTTGCTAATTCGGACGCAGCCCTGGCTACCTCCACTAGTCAGTATTGCCAACTCCCATTCGTAGGTTAGCTTCGCCTGTAAAATATCATATGGTGAAATATTCTTGAGGTGAGTTGGCAACACTGAACCGCAATTGATGTTGCCAGTGTTGCCCGGGACTTGGAAATAATACGTATTCGCTCACCACTGTTGCCAGCTTAGTCTCTCTCTTTATCTTACAGCAATAGGTATCTCTATCTTTTTTAGTTGCAGATGGGTTGCCAACACACTCTAGTTAATAATACTACATATTATACGCACACACGCACACACATACTGTGTTGCTATCCATCCATCTCTTTCTCTTTTACGGCAGTATATATTTGTTGCCGGCACTCCTTGCTAAATTGGCTAAACCCTTGCCAAGTAAAAAAGCTGTAGATAGATGTTGGCAATACTGCCGGTTGTTTAACTCTTCCCTCTCTCTTTTTTTTTTGTAAAAAACTATGGCAAAAATACCAGTAGGTTGGCAAATTGCTTTATGCACTGTAAGGCCTCAAGCAGAATTGCCAGCTCCTCGCTTTAGGTTAGGTTAGACAAAAACAAACATACAAAATATTGTCTAACATTCTTTTAACAAGACTAACCCCATATGCTAATGAAATTATAGGTGATTATCAATGTGGATTTAAACGTAACAGATCAACTACAGATCAAATTTTTCACATCAGACAGACACTTGAAAAAAAGTGGGAATATAATCAAAATGTCCATCAGCTATTCATTGATTTCAAAAAAGCATATGATTCGGTCAAAAGAGATAAATTATATAATATATTAGTAGAGTTTGGAATACCTAAGAAGCTTGTTAGTATGATAAAAATATGCACCAGTGAAACAGAAAGTAAAATTCGTGTGGGTAATAATATGTCTGACAAATTTGTAATTCATGATGGGTTAAAACAAGGAGATGCATTATCTCCATTGCTCTTTAATTTTGCCTTAGAATATGGTGTAAGGAAGGTAAAAGAAACTAAAGAAGGACTAAAATTAAATGGTGTGACTCAGTTGTTTGCATATGCAGATGATGTAGACTTACTGGGGGATGATATAAATACGATTAAGAATAATGCTAAAATATTTTTCAAAACTGCTAAAGAGATAGGTTTGGAAGTTAACAAAGAGAAAACTAAATATATGCTTACAGGCCGAAACCAAGTGTTAGGTAATAATCAAAATCTAATTATTGATAACAACTCGTTTGAACCAGTTTCCAAATTCAAATACTTAGGAGTAATATTAACAAATGAAAATTATATTAAAGAGGAAATAAAAAGTAGGCTTAATTCAGGAAATGCATGTTACTTCTCTCTTCATAAACTTTTGTCTTCTCGTTTAATATCTAAGAAACTAAAAGTTAAAATATACAAAACAGTAATTTTGCCTGTAGTATTATATGGGTGTGAAACTTGGTCCCTTACATTGAAAGAGGAACATAAATTGAGAGTATTTGAAAATAAGATCCTTAGGAAAATCTTTGGACCTAAAAGGGATGAGGAGACAGGTGAGTGGAGAAGGTTACATAATTTAGAACTACATAATTTGTATTCATGTCCAGATATTATTAGAATAATTAAATCAAGAAGACTTAGGTGGGCAGGCCATGTGGCACGAATGGGAGAGGAAAGAGGAGTTTACAAGGTTCTTGTTGGGAAACCTGATGGTAAGAGACCTGTAGGAAGGCCAAGACGAAGATGGAGGGACAACGTTGAGATGGACCTAAAGGAAATCTGTAGGGATGGAAAAGAGTATATAGATCTTGCTCAAGATAGGGACAGATGGAAGGCCTGTATTGCTGCAGCCATGAACCTTCGGGTTTAAGAAGGCTAGAGAGTTAGTTAGTTAGTTAGTTAGACAAAAACAAAAATCTTGGTGACTTTTCGAGTAAAATGTTGGCAACTCTCCTTTATTCTCGGGATTCATGTCAAACTGCAGTTTGCCGGAGATGGGGAACTGGTAATAATTCAAGTTGTTGTTGAATATGTAGAAAGTCTTGCCCACATCCTCGTCGTACTGGGTCAGGATGCTATTCAAGTGTATAATCAACAAACCGTTGAGTTTAGACAATAGGGAGGGCAACAGGTCCAAGCTCGCAGGTGGCGACGGTGCACTTTGGGCGAATGCCTCCATAGCCTGCTTCCTGAAGCCAAACAGGCTCATAGGCATTGTTATTTTATTTTATATTTAGCGATTCGTTTCGAGCCTCAAATAATAATTCGAGCGTCAAATAATAATTCGAGCCTCAAATAATAATTCGAGCCTCGTCAGTACTGCCACTATTTGTAGGTTAGCTTAGCCAGTGAAAGATATAGTGGAATCTTCGGATGGGTTGGCAAAACCCCCTCAAAAAACTAAAAAATTATACACCGTGAAAGGCTACGCCGAATTAGAAACACTGGGGTTAACACCCAAAAAGCTACGCCGAGTTGGCAACACTGTGAGGTTAACATACACCCAAAAGGCTACGCCGAGTTGGCAACACATGTACACTCACACACACTAAAAAATTATACACCATAAAAGGCTACGCCGAGTTGGCAACACTGCTAGTGACGTTAACATACACTGTAAAAAGCTACACCTCACCCGAGTTGGCAATACAGCAAGACAAGCCTCAAGCAGTATTGCCAGCTCCTTGTTTGAGGTTAGGTTAGACCCAAAAACAAACCTTGGTGATTTTTTCAAGTGAGGAGTTGGCCACACTGCGAGAAAAGCCTCAAGCAGTGTTGCCAGCTTCTTGCTTGAGGTTAGGTTATACCCAAAAACAAAAACCTTGGTGATTTTTCAAGTGAGGAGTTGGTAACACTGCGAGCGCCACCGAGCGCCATTTTCGGTTGGTGAACCCGGCTTATTGTACTACTCTCATTGTAGGTTAGTTTAGTGCATAAAACATCGTAAAATAAAAAAATAGGTCAAAGGACTGTTCCAGAACAAAGCTGGCAACGTTTGAGGCTTGCTTTGCAGTGTTGCCAACTCTTTGCTTTAGGTTAGGTTAGACCAAGAAAAAAACCTTGGTGATTTTTTCGAGTGAGGAGTTGGCAACACTGCAAGAAAATGAGGCTCATGCCTTACGAGAGAAATCCATTAAGGCGAGCCTCACCGAGCCTCATTTTCTGTTGCAGAACCGGTGCACTGGGTCTACTGTTTCGCAAGTTAATCGCGCAATTTCAAGTTGTCTTCAATTTTTCGTTTTGCCATTCTTTTGATATGGGGTTATTTCAAACGTCGTGTGACGTTGCAACATTCGCAAAGTCGTTGATTTTTTTCTATAATTTCCGTCGCTAGGTTTTCGAGTCATGTTGATCGTAGCGAATCCGAAATCGTCACTGTTTCAGCAACAAGAGCTGAACTTCGAAAATTGATTGTTGTTCAAATCTCCTCCCACGTAGTCATCGTAGACGTGCTTGAGATTTGTGTGATCTTGACGAAACAAACAAATGAAATTAGCATTGTCGCGTAATAACTGCTTTGGAATTTTGGAAAACGTTTGAGGTAGGTAACAGCAATCCATTCCCCTGTGACGACCCTGAGTGAAAAACTTGCGAATTTCATTCTGGTTTTCTAAAATCACGTCGTCGAAGACCACGACAGAATTTTCGTGACAGCTGTAGAGTGGTTTAATTTCCGATTCGAAGATTGATATGTCCAGTCCCTCGTACAAATTGATGAGTTGCTGGTATTTCAGTTGTTCCAAACTTTTGGAGAACACGTACAGGTGTCTGTTCTTCAAGTCTAACCAATTCGGTGCGAGGAGAAAATTGTCCACCAGTAACGTGGTTTTTCCACAATCGGAAGGATCTACGATTAGACAACGAATGTTATCGGGTAGTAACTCGGCGTTCTTATTTTTAGTTTGACATTTATAATCTGGTAGACGCTTCACCACGTTCCACGTTGTCACAAGATCACTTCGTTTGCATTGATCCAACTCTCTTCCGGAAGTCCCAGCCATTTTACAAAGAGTTTGTTCCCTTTTCTGCTAAATACTTTCTCGATAAGGTACGTGTCGGGGTATTTAGTTTAGAGTTCCTCTTCGTAAAACCGTCCTTTCAAAATTTCGTCGCGATTATATTTATTATATACGTGGTACGGTTTCCGGGTAGAACTCGAACAACAGTGAAAAGTTCCGTGCTCCAATTTTCTGTGAAGCCCTTCTCGAACGTTCGTTTGAATTTGCTGATCCTCACCTGATCTCCTACTTCATATTTAGCTTTCTTGGTCGTGGGATGGTACTTTGGACAGGAAACCGTAGAAATTAAACGCTGCTCGTCAGATTCTTTAACGTCGAAGGGTTTCATGCGTATGGTGCTGTGAACCGTGTGGTTGTAAACGTCGGCGAGTTCCTGTAGGATGTCGACCCATTTGTAATTTCCCTGAAGCGTGAACGGTTTCCACATGCGCGTTTTCAAGGTTCGATTGAAACGTTCCACTATGCTGGCTTTTATGTGACTGAAGGTCGAAAAATGATGAATGTTTTGATCTTTAACGATATTCTGGAAGACGTAGTTGTAGAATTCTTTTCCTTTGTCCGTTTGAAGGAGTCGAGGTCGTCTGCCACTCCCATCGAAAATTGTTTCGAATGCTTCGACTACGCATGTTCCCGTTTTGGTTTTTAGAGGTAAAGCCCACGCGAATTTTGAAAATGTATCTATTATGGTGAGGAGGTACCTGTTGCCCTTGTTGATTTTATGTAAATTCTTCAAATTACAGCTGCTTATTTCGACGAGGTCACATTGCCACAGATCGTCTATGCCTTTTGTCACCACCGATAAACGTTTGTAATTGCGACGCGCTGGTTTGTGCAACTCGTTCACTATATCCTTCCTAGACATTGAGCGCGAGATTTCGCTTGAAGAGAATGACTAACGTGATTTGATGTTTCGAAGGTGACACTTCGCTGGTATTTTGAATAAAAAAAATATTTCCAGCAACCACATCAAAAACCGTAAGATCTTCATCTTTCTGTATTCATATACAGAATGAGTTTCGTTTCCAAAAATATCGTTAGCATTATGGTTATTTATTTATTATCGGATACATGATTCTCAATTCCACGAAAAGAGGAAAGAGTTTGTCGTATTCTCCCAAAAGCTCAACATACAGACAATCGTCAGTGGAAACGTCGTACGTGGTTGCAGCATCCATCTTATCGTGCTTGATTCGGTAAATGTTCTTGCCGGACGAAACCTTGATTTCACTCGCATTCTCCGGATTCACGATTATCTGAAGTTTCACGCCGATCGGAATCTTGTAAAAATTTAAGTTGTTGTTGAAGACGTAAAACATTTTGACAACTTCATCGTCGTATTTCGTCCAAATGTTGTTCAGGTGAATGATCAACAAACCGTTGAGTTTAAATAACATTGAAGGCAAGAGATTATTGAAGCTAGGTGATGCAGTTTCCATGATGATTTGCTTTCTGAAACCGAACAAGTTCATAGGCATGGTTAGTTATTTTTGTATGATGTAATGGATGCATTTTTGTTTGATTCTGGACATTCGATACTTTTTTTTATTATCTTTCAAACGATAATGACCCCACCCAAGGCAATGCATGAATCCCACACTCGAGGATGGATCTTTTATCGTCGTGAAGATCCAAGGCCACTTTACGCACCTCGTTGGTTGTGAGTATGTGATCTACGCTTTGGATTCTTTTCTCGGCGCTCAATATCGGCGACGATGCGTTCTGAAGTTCTGTGTTTTGTGTTGGTCTCGATGTACGGTCTCAGCTACTCCGAATGTCTGAATTTAAGAACCCTTCGGATTTGCACTATACGAACTCCCTTCTCCATCAAAAATCTCAGCTTCTTGTAGTGCACGAATATCTCTCATTAGATTCAAGAGACATCAGAAGCTTCTTTTCTTTTGATTCGGGTGAACATTTGATTTCGGGTGCTGGTGGTAAATCAGAAAACATGTCATGTAAATTGTCTGGAAATTCAATGTCCACCTCAGCGAAAAAACCACATTCCCTATCGTCGAAATATTAATATCAATGGAAGTGGAATCAACCCACTCGATTGATATGGTCGCAAATACGATAGAATTTGCAGGTATGTCATTTATATAGAATTTCTCGGGGAGAGCAAGTAAAAATCCGATCAAGTCAAAATTCAACGTGATTGAAAAAACTAGGAAACACCTTTGAACTTGAAATAATTGTTCGAAAAACAAGTTAAAGGACTATGGTCGCAAATGTGATAGAATTTTCAGATATGTTATTTATATAGAATTTCTCGGGAAGAGCAAGTAAAATTTCAATCAAGTCAAAATTCAACGTTATATATTTTTTTAAAAAAAATGCAAAATACGCCTTGGAAATTTTAACCACCAATTCTATTTAGATTGGAGAAACCTATTGTCATTTTTTCCGAACTTTCAATCGCCACCTCCATTGTTATCTTGACACAATTTTCAAATTTACCACAAGGAGAGATGGAGGTTCCTAAATGACATGTTTTAGTGCAAAAAAAGTCGACGTAGCCGAAAAAAGTTGACAGAAAATTCCAACATTTAAGTTTTGCTCATAGATAGCTCTGTCGTCACCTATCAAAAATTCCGCGAGATTAAAAAAAAATGTTTTTTCCAAGTCCCCCAGTGTTGAAAAACCTAAAATTACGAAAACACACATACACGGGGAGATTTCGACGATGTGTAGAGTACGCTTACGAAATATTTTTTTCCTTTAGTCCACCAAACCTTTTATGATTTCTCAGAGGTTCGAACCTAACGTAAAAACTAAAGAAAAATACATCGTAGAAGATTACTCCGAGGGCCCTGGAGGACGTGAAAAATAAAAAAAGTACATCGTAGAAGATTACTCTGAGGGCCCTAGAGGTTCGAACGTAACGTGAAAAATCAAAAAAGTACATCGTAGAAGATTACTCTGAGGGCTCTTCTTACTTATGATTACTTTGAACGTAACTTATTATACCACTGCAAAAATAGATCAACGGATGCCTCCAGCTCCTACCGTTTCACCTACTACACAAGTAGGTCAGAGCTCATACCGTTTCCAACTATTCGTGAACGATCGTAAAAAAATATTATAGATTAAGTTATATCACGTACGGTCGTAAGGAAAAAAATATAGGTTAAGTTATATCACGTAAGATCGTGGAATACATACAAAGTATGAGATAGGAAAAACTGAGTTGCGGTGAAAATTCTACTGCAACGTCATCGAACGCTATAAAATCCACAAAAAATCGTCATTATATGATACAACTGAGGTTAAATGCATAGAAATAGGGGATACCTACAAAGGATGGCGCAAAACAATCTTATTACACTACTCCCCTCCAAATTAACCATCTCAAATGTTGGCATTTTATCCCGATATCACTGCAAGTCCTGCACGCGCCACCTCACCTTCTTGCGAAACCTATTTTATTTCCTGTTAACCGGCATTTTTAAAGAGCCCTCTCACACGCCCTACCCATCGGGCGGGTTTTGTAGCCTTTCACTCCGTATTTAAGGGCAAGAAAACCGTGCTACCCTATTGAAAATTGTGACGCTCGAGAGCTCTATAGAGCTTTAATGTGTAATATGGCTGATGCAATGCTACTTCCCCAATTTTAGGACCGGGCCACTCCCTTTCTTGGCGCATCAAAACCTCAAAAGTTTCGTCGAAAATACAACCAATTATTCTTGCAAAGGCATGAAATCCATTTAAAATCATATCTTTTAGCGTGCAAATGGCCTTTGTTGTATCACTTCCACTCGCTATTTAGAAAACTTTGAATCCGGGACCAACTGTTATCAAGGTACATTGGGTCACGCTTTTAGAATTCGCAGATGCATTTTGCCTTTGTTTAACTGTTTCGGAGATAGAGCTGACTATGTTTTTGATTTAATTTTGCGTAGTAGGTATAACAATGACAGGTGGCTGTACCTTTGACCTACTTTCTACGAGCAACAGTTTCAAAGGTAACCTAGGGAAATTATCGCATTTTTACCCCCTTTGAGGAGCCAAACTCACAAAAAAAGCGGCAGCTGACTCTCCTTTTGACCTACTTTCTATGCGCCCCTTTGGAAATGATTGCATTTTCTTTTCTTTCACTCTCTTTTACAAGCTAATCTAACCTTTCTTTTTATTGTATCGTGGACTAGAGGCGAGAAAGTCATGGTGGCTTGTTAATTTTTTACCCGATGCACGTTAAGTCCACTTGGTCTCGAATGCTACACTCTCAACATGGCGACTGGATGTTGCTCTATCTCCGCAACAGTTGAACATGCGAGAAATGTTTTTGCGAATTCTTGAAGCGCGAGCAGGAATGTAGCCAAATGTGTCATTTAAATAGTGCATAGAGGTAATTAATCTTACTTCCTTAGGAGGATTAAACATCTTGCATAAGTTGTAAAATGCTGAGAAATTCATTTTCAGAGCTTCTATACCTCCCACTTTTTCGCCTATATATGGCGGCTGCTGATAAGGCATGACCTCCCTTCCTGAAATAAAATCCTGTCTACGGACCTGAGTGTGAGATAATGTACGTTAAACCCACTTAGTCCCGGATTCGAAACGACAACTTTCTTTCTCTTCGACGTGTTGATGACAAACATTGGTCGTAGGTCATGAACTTGCTTCAAGTGTAGTGCATGTTAACGTTGCAGGGCGTCACCCTCTTGTACGCCGTGTACGTTTTGTAAAGTTTCAGATAGTCGTGCTATGAGACGTTCAAGCTGTAATTCTCGCGTGGGAAAATCTAGTTCGGACATTTTTAGAGGTAGATATTTATGATTTTGCAGTCGTCGAATTGCCTGGAATGTTTCTCATGATTGTTCTTTCTCCCGGTCCGAGAGAGCACGACTACGTATTCGGGCATGTCATATTGGATGCTGTTGAACTGCGTAATCACGTCGAATTCGAAGTGGTTGCGAGAAGCTGGTTGCACTTATAGATATAAAACTGGATGGGCACTTGCGGATTCTTCAGTATATCAGACTTGTACTTGAGAGCATAGTTGGATTCGTACTCTACCACAGGGATTCGCAACTCCACGGACTTTGCAACTTCGGATTCAAGTCCCGTCTCCACCTCACCCGTGTGAAAATTTTATGTTAACCGCTCCTGATATCTGCTTTGAGAAATCTTGAAAATTATCTATCTTTTTATTCCCCAGGTCCCACGAGGATAACAGAAATAGCTGTAACTTGTAAATTGTAATAAACCTGAAGATTTGGGGGGAGCTAGTAGCCCTCATTGCCCCTGCCAAGTTACGCTTATGATTGAGACATTCTAATGCAGGTTTTGTCAAAAATTGGAATTCGGATATCAGTATTTGAACCGTAAAATAATAATTCTTAAGTGACTAATAATATTGTGGTGAATGTCAGTGGGGATTGTAAATGCGTTGGGAGTTCATTTTTTCGAATTCATTGTGATCTTGAAGAATGTTATGCTATTTCTGGTCTGGGCACAATGTTTCTATAAAATCCGAAATCAGTTAAATCTGTATAGATTAACATTATAATCAATTCATTTCGCTTACTAAATAGAACCCACTTGCAGTCAAGGAAATTCGCACAGATTGGAAATTAGTTTTATTAGTGTTACTATTGCCTTTACATTAAGAGGCATTTCATTTTCTTGCTGTATCCTATTGTCTGTGTTGATTGAAGAAACAGCAATGCCTCAAGCTCAGAAGCTGATATCACAGTTTCAATGCAGATGTGTATTTCTCCATTTTCCTACTCCAATTATTGTTAATGTATGTCGCTGCTCTGCCCCTCTTATTTATTCGATGATGATACAAGATGAGATGGAATTGATGGTGGGAGTGGGATAAATACAACGACATATCCGTATTTTCCATTTCAGGTTTTAACCCCAGATGTCTGACTTCGAACCACGTTACGTTAGCCTTTTTGTGTTTGCTCGTGAAAAAAATTTGTCAAATTTGCCATTCAACCTTATCGTTGTGAATATCCTCAAGATGTAGGAAAGCGACGTAAAATAACGAAAACAGAAAATAATGAAAATAATTTCATATCCACTTAATATCTTATCTTATCATCACCTAGCAATTTCGCCAACCTCCGTGGCGCAGTGGTTAGCATAGCGTGCTACGACGATAGAGGTCCCGGGTTTGAATCCCGGCATGGGCATAGACGTTCATAGAAGTCCTGTCATCACTTATCTTCATCTTTGCAATTAGCCAAAAATGCAGAAAAGCGACGCAAAATAGAAAAACATCCATATCAAAGATAGCAATTTCATTTTGGCCAAATCCACACACAAACTTCTTCTGGCATTGGTTTCTCAGAATGGCCTTGAGGACTAAGGATCGCCCGTTTCCTGGTTCAACTTGAGGTAATTTAGCTCCATCGTCAAAGCTACCCTTGAGCAAGTACAGCGACACCTTGTGTATTTGTGTTGAAAACAATTAAGGTGGCAAAAATTCAGAATGACGGAATATTTTAACTCTTTCTTACCTTGAAAAGATAATGTAATTTTATAATAAGAGTATTAATGATATTTCACCACTAAAGATAGAAGATAGCAGCTTCTTCTTAATAACATATCTTAAATTATATTCTACCAATTGCCTTATGTTCATATTACATTGCGTATTTTTTAAAAAAATATAGATTGTTACACTTACTTATGGCAAAATCTAAATTCCTGACATTATATTCTAACAACCCTTCTGCCTTGAAGTGATTGATTGATTAAGTCCACTTTATGCACAGTGAAGCCAATCGGGACTGGACCTACAGTTCAAAGTAGAATTCAAATAAATGTGTGCCTCCATCGGATATCGAACCCAGGACCCCTTGATTACAAGGCGACGACGCTACCATTTCTGCCTTGAAGTGGTTTCTGGTATCAGATGCATTAATCCTAAGAAATTCCGTGACTCTCAGAGCCTTAATATAATTTAGAGGAAAACTCTGGTATTTGAGAAATAAAACTGCTCTGTTGCGGCGGTAAGGGCCCCGACGATATCGCGGTGTGTGGTTGGGAGGGGAGGGAGGTAGTAAAGAGTGACTTAAACTGTTGTTTTTGTACCCCTGACATTACGGAACAAATGTTCCTTAACGTAAAGAACATGCAGAATTCATTTTCGGAAACTTAATATAAAGATTTATATAAAACAGAAATCGAAGAAATCATTCATTCCTGAAGGGATTCTCACAGTTGTTTATCGAGTGTCAAACCATTATTTTTGACAAATCAAATAATAATAGAATTCTAACAATGCACATGGTATTTTGCAAAATTATCTACAATGTCTGTAGTGGTGCAAGATTGTCCATTTGTAACAAATAAAAGGTCCAAAGTCCATGTTTTAGCGAAGTGGCAAATCTACCTTACCTAGGTAAAATAATAAAAAATATTATTATTTAATTTAATCGATTTTGCTTGCGTATCAATGGTGTTGTTGAATCCTCTTATTTTCTTTAAGTGTAAACAATCTACCGTACTGGGGACTAGAGATAAGTTATATAGGAACCCGTTATTCACATCTTGAGGGGGACCAGAAAACTAGTATCGATGCCACTGATTTTGTTAGCTAGCGTGTATTAATATTATTCGCTTAAAAACATTATCCCCTTTAATTGTTGGGAGAGATGGCCGAACTTATTGCTTTACGAAATGACTCAAATTTCACGTCGTATTTCATTTACAGAAATTGAAAACATGATCTATGGAAACATGTCTAAATTGGGGTTGGGTCAAAAATATGACCATACTAGTAAACCAAAAAATTTAGTACTTTCAGCCAATTGTTTCTTAGGTAATGCACCTCCCATGGAGTGACCCTATATAAAAGCTCTTGCTTGTTGTTCAGCTTATTCAGTGCATTTTTATACAGGGTGTCATTAAAATGGCGCCCTTGGACCATAGAAACGCATGGAGGAGACAAAAATAACCATATTTTCTCAGTAACATTTTTGTCGTTGGTGTCGTTTCGACACTACGAAGGTTAAAAAACGTTTTGCCACCTGTACGCTGGCAACCCAACGCAACATGAAATCTTCTTGGTAACGGCGCTTCCGGTTGTGAAACGTCGTCTATCAGTGTTGCAAGGTCCACACATATACTACTGTCAAAAGTGGCATACTACCATCCACATTACGTGTTGTAAAACGTAACGGTGAAAGAGTCCAGCAACCCAAAGGGCAATAGAGCAAATACACGAAATAGGTTAGAAAATCAAAATAACGTATAGGTCATTCCACGTCAAATCATCCAGGCCATGTCACCCACCATCCCCGATTTTGATGAAATTCGGTACGCTTATAGAACTTTTGATGCTGATTACAAAAATGACAACTGTTTTTAAATTGGTCAAGGGGATCAGAAGTTACGCGGTTTTTAAGATCTCCGTGTGCGCCACATGTGGCTCCACTTTGAATGACACGCATTAGGTTATAAACGATTGTATCTTCCCTCGGGTTTGCCGTAGAAACTTCAACTTTGTTTTCTTTTGTTCAGAATAGTATAACCTTTCATTTAAATAACGTTTCAGATGAATGCATCAATAAACATGTATTTTTATATATAGTTTTATGTATTTTTTTAGAAAAATAAATGACCAACTTCAAGAGCAAATTTCATGCAATGCCCCCCTTCAATTTCCCCCCAATTTTATATGTAGGTAGCTCAGAGTGTGTACTAATGCCTGATGAAAAAATTGGGATGGGCGGTTCAGAGACAGGGTGATAAAAAAATTATTTGCATAAAATGACATTAAAAGTAAATCTTATTAAAAATGCTTATGTATTTAGCATAAAGCCTGAAGTACAATATGTTTCAAGCTACAATATTCAATATTTATGTTCACTATGTGTGAATGTAAGCATAGGCGCAACCTGGCGGGGGCAAAGGGAAGCACTTGCCCTCTCCCAAATTTATAGATTAATTTTAAAATTTGCAAGTAATAAATACAGTGGAACCCCGATTTAAGGTCCTCGATTTTACATTTTCCTTCATTTTGCATTCAATCTTGGTGGTCCCAACACAAATTGTTTAGAAATTCTCCAAGATCTTCCATTTTCCCGCGTATTTAGTTTTTCAGCTTGATCTCCTAGATAACGTAAAATCAAGGTTTCACTGTATCTAACTTAGATTCAACTGTCTTCATTTTTTAAAAAATTATATATATTATATAATTATATATATAATAATTATTAACATTCCCAAGTTTAGCAAATTTATTTTCAAGAACATTCTTTTTGTGCATTTTATCTCAATATGGAAGTTCCTTTTTGGCTACTCTTCATGGGGATACGTAATATGAGTTGAGTTGAGTTGAGTTGTTGTTTTAAGTCCACTTTATGCACAGTATGGCTAATCGGGACTGGACCTACAGTTTAAAGTGGGATCCGAACCACTTGTGCCTCCACCGGGTATCGAACCGGGGACGGGATACGTAATATGAAGTAAGAATTAATACCACACAGTACAATGTGTCAGCGATTGCAAAGTACTACAACAGTACCAGGAGGTATGCACTATTTTGAACTTCCAGGTAACGTAAGTTACTTTTTACAAGTAACTGAGTTACAGTCACTCATTTAAAAAGTTACTCAGTTATTGTTACTCGTACTTTGAAAGTAACTGAGTTTCTTTTACAGTTACTGTAACAGTAACGTACTGTTAATGATCATTGATTTGTGTTAAAGTTACACACAATCAATGATCATGAAGACTTCCTTGTTTTACTTATGTTTCTAGTACATAATATGTATTCATATATTTACATTATTACTGCTAATAAATGATGGAAAACACAGTCAGCTTTGGTTGAACGATTATAATTAAAAAAATCATTTGTATGCTGACCACAGTATTTTGAATATGGTGTCATTGATTGATTCCTCTTCCACCTATTTCTTTCTCCTCCATTCCAAGTTCAACAAGATCCAAAGATCCACTCCCTCGACAATGACTTTTTCCTAGCTGGACAACAACATTCCAAACGAACACAGCAGTCTACCAAAAACAAATTAGTTTCCACATACGATTAGAAATGAATTACAGTAAAGCGTGGATGTTCTAAATTTAGCATGCAACAAAGCATAGCTTCCTTGCCAGCAATTCCAAGAAAATCCTTTCACGTAGCATCCGGAGAAGGTACATATTTTATTTTCATAGTCTGGAACAGAATTGTCCAATTTAGCTATTTCCCTACTGCAAAAAATAACTCTGTTACGTTGTTAACGTTACTTTTACAGTTAGAATTCCTAAATAAAAAGTAACTGTACTTGTAACTTTGTAACTATTTACTTCGAAACACTAGTTGTATAACAGTCAGAGCTAAAATAGTAAGTGCTGATGTAATATGTTTTGTGTATGGTTTGACTTTTGTAAGAAGTGATTTTCCGAATTCCAACTGTAAACAGTTATGTAGTAGCATTTATGTGCGTCACTCAAACTTGTTTGTAGGATTGCTTCAAAAGTCCACGTGAAAATGGAGATGCAGCTATTAAATTCTTGCATTTACTTGGTCCATCAACTTCCTACTACTGGCCAAAAAGTATGCTGTGTCCAGTGGACATCAACAACACAAATGGAAGGACATATGTACTTAGTGATAAGTCAAATACTTTAGTGTGTTTGGAATGGTCAAAATATCCATCTAAAATGTGAACGGCACAATTTATAGTACATGAAATTTTGGCAATGCATACAGTACAATTTTTAGGTATTATATTAATGAGTGTGACTTGGAAACTATCCTTCCATCGCATAAAAATAGTGTCCAGGATTATTTGATAAATACGTTTGAAAAGTCACAATTATTACTCTTTATTCGTTTCTTCCTCAAGTGCCAGGAGGATCACAAAATATATTTAACTTGTAAATTTTAATTAATTATAAATTTGGGAGAGGGCAAGTGCTTCCCTTTGCCCCCGCCAGGTTGCGCCTATGCTTACATTCACACATAGTGAACATAAATATTGAATATTGTAGCTTGAAACATATTGTACTTCAGGCTTTATGCTAAATACATAAGCATTTTTAATAAGATTTACTTTTAATGTCATTTTATGCAAATAATTTTTTTATCACCCTGTCTCTGAACCGCCCATCCCAATTTTTTCATCAGGCATTAGTACACACTCTGAGCTACCTACATATAAAATTGGGGGGAAATTGAAGGGGGGGCATTGCATGAAATTTGCTCTTGAAGTTGGTCATTTATTTTTCTAAAAAAATACATAAAACTATATATAAAAATACATGTTTATTGATGCATTCATCTGAAACGTTATTTAAATGAAAGGTTATACTATTCTGAACAAAAGAAAACAAAGTTGAAGTTTCTACGGCAAACCAGAGGGAAGATACGATCGTTTATAACCTAATGCGTGACATTCAAAGTGGAGCCGCATGTGGCGTACACGGAGATCTTAAAAAGCGCGTAACTTCTGAACCCCTTGACCAATTTAAAAACAGTTGTCATTTTTGTAATCAGCATCAAAAGTTCTATAAGCGTACCGAATTTCATCAAAATCGGGGATGGTGGGTGACATTTTCACAAAATTCTGGATGATTTGACATGGAATGACCCGTATGCAAATTGAAGTGGTGGAAACTGAGATAGAACGAAAAGAAACAAAACTTAGACTCACGCATGTCCAAGGGCTTAACCAGAAATTTCTGTCGGAGGATGGGAAGGGTACACTCCCGAGGACCAAAGGGTATTTTATTTGTTAACGCTCTTTCTTGCGCACCTAATCATAGGTTATATCGAATTTTATCTCTTAGCCTATTTAGAAATTCATATTTCAATATTTTTCGGGTTGTTATCATAACTCAGTACGCTGTACTACTAATGTAGTTAACAATTTTACATTAACTTGAGTCCTTTACACATAAGTGCATTAATACTTCTGAGATCTCGTAGCAGCAACCTAGCACGGCCACTGTCGCTAGGGAAGATTGCAGTGTTAGGTTCATGTTTGGATATCTTGATGACACAGAATGCTGACGCTGGTACTTTGTCAGGTGCTAGCAGGGGTGCCCACAGGGAGGGATTATGACGCAGACTACGCCATAGAGATTTTTCACTTCAAATAATATCAAATTCACCATTTATATATTTTTTTTTCTAAAATATATGGCAAAACAATTACACCTTAAATGCATCATACTTAATCCATTAGATGAAAGAAGAAAGTATTTATTGGTGGGGGAAAACACAGATTCCATTGTGGACGCATGGGGCATCTACGCAACTTTGGGAGGGTTGAATTTTGTGATGAAAATTTGAAGTGAACAATATAGAGTTGGACACGATTTATGTTATCAATTAACCATTAGTACTGTTATATAAATCACAAATTATGTTATCAATTAATTAACCATAAGTACTGCTATATAAATAGGAATTTGTAGACTTGCTAGGAAATTGTAACGGGTAATTTGTATTATTGGGAGGGGAGGGAGGGCAATATCCAACTCTTATTACGCCTGTGACACGTTGATTCTGGGGGTTGAGAATTAAACGTTGAGAGGGGGGGCAATATCCAACTCTTGAATATCAGAGTTAATTCTTAGATTATGGCGTTTATTTTAGTTAGAGGGAGGATTGAGCATTATATTGAGGGGGTATCCATTTCTTGCGTATTACTATTGTCAGACTGTTGCGGATATTCTATTGTGGAGATTCAGAACTATTTATTTTGGAGGAGGCAACATGGCATGGAAATTTTGATGGAAGGTCTGAGTATTAAATTTAAAGGGGAGATAGGGAGCTCTTGATAATGTGTTAAACCTTAGATAATTATCAAGGGATTTCTGTAGTGGAGAGAGAGTTCGAACATTAAATTTTGGAGAGACTGTATTTAGCGATATGACATCCACCCGTTTTCAACCCCGAACATGCCATTTTTTGGAAAATACCAAATATCTCGGGACCCTAATAAATTAATATTCTTGAAAGCCTGAAAAGAAATGGATGGAAAAGATTCCTTACTTTTCCTTGCTCGTAATAATGTGTTTACAAAAAAAAAAAAAAAAAAAAAAAAAATCTGAGGTGAATGTGAAGTTTTACACTTTTCATAGCTACATTACAAGACATGAACGATTTTCTCGATATTGATTAACAACATCACTTCTTAAAAAAATAATGCGTAGTGTTGGAATACTGCCTAATTTAAAGCAGTTGCATTATTTGGTTTATGTATAATTCTATTGTTCTCCCCCGTGGCCGTGCGGTCTAAGGCATCATGCTTTGATTGGCGGTTGCGGGACGGCATAGGTTCGATCCCCGGTTCAGTCTCCGGGAATTTTCGGCCTGTGTATAGGGCCGGTGGCAACCCACCATCCTGAGGAATTGGGGAGCTCCGAGTGAGTGAGCGTAATCCGGTCGCGAAGTCCTACAACGGCTGGGGGTTGGTCGGGCAGACCACCCGTCCCCCTAGTCTGGCTGCAAATCTCCACGCACCCCTGGTGGCCCGCGTGGGAGGGAGGGCAGCAGTCGGTACGTAAGCCTTGGCCCAATATTGGGCTGTAGCGCTATAGGGTTTTATAATTCTATTAGCAATATTAATTTATTAATGATTCCCTGTATGCTGTATTTGTTGCACTAAGTGTACTTTATATAATAACGCCTTGCACGTTGCAGAGTAAAACAGGAAAATATATAATATCAAATTTACATTTCTAATTTCTTGTCACAGAATAATTCCACTTTAAAAAGTGAAATTTGCTCTGAAGATAAAATCCACGTAATTATTCCTGTGTATTACTAAATAATTTACTTACTCCAAGCAGAGGGAGGACCTCCTCGATGGCGCAGTGGTAGCGTCGTTGCCTTGTAATCAATGGGTCTCGGGTTCGATACCCGGTGAAGGCACATAGTGGTTCGGATTCCACTTTAAACTGTAGCTCCAGTCCCGATTAGCCTTACTGTGCCTAAAGTGGACTTAAAACACCTTCTCAATCAATCAATCAATCAATCCAAGCAGAGGGGGCTAGTTGATTGAAAGAGGAACCGTATTATATTCTCGCTCAGAGCTTAAGAATTTCTGACTAGGGTTCTGTAATGTCTCGCGAAACAATAATTGAATCAGTCACATGGCTGCAGCATGGTATATGGTTTGCCCAAGTTTAATTTTCTATCTTAAGTTGTGTAACAATCTGTGTTAAATACTCAAATTGAGGAAACTCGAATTGGATTCCAAAATGGTTGTCCCTCCTATTCATAACATACCTTACTAACAACTAAATAACTAAAAGTAACCTATAAACCAACATAAAACTAATTCAATTTATTCTATGCTACTAAGAAGTCTAATTAATCAACAATCAAACTAATACTCAGTAAATAAATAAACAAATGATTTATTAGATTTCTGTTTTATATAAATCTTCATATCTTAAATCGGTTATTTTACCATTATCGATAGAATACTTAGTTCGAGAGAAATGAGAATAAGTCAGATGGCGTTTACTGTTTACTGGGGAAACAATATAAGAGTAGGAGGAGAAGAGCAGGTGGTTGAGGGATGCGCCAGTACTTATCTCTGCTTCCTGGTGATGGCACTGGCTGCTACACTCGATGAAGCTTAATGAAATTTCTTACTGAAAAAAAGGGCCTGCTACAGGGCTTATATAATAGCCAGTTCCGCTGTACTTTGTAACCTCCGTTTCCTGTGGAATTCTCTCATGCAAGTCGGATCAACCAGATCTGAAGTACATCAGGAATCAAACGTTTTGCACCTACATCTGTAGCCATCTACAATACCGAGAAAGGATTTTGCATGTTCTTTATATTAAGGAACGTTTGTTCCAAAAGGACGGTGGTACGAAACCAAATGTTTAAGTCACCCTTTGCCACATCCTCCCCTCCCACCGCGAAATCTTGGAATATTATTTTGAATTTGTATTTTGGAAGTTTTTCTTCAGATTCAAAACTTTCTAAAGGTTGAACAAAACCATAGATACCTTACACAATGTTGATTTTGCTGAATGTGCTACTGAGGCGACAATATGTAGTAGCATTTTTGAATTCGTTATTTTGAATAACTAAATCAGATTCAAAAGATTTTAAAGGTTGTTCACAACCATGCAAAACAGGTAAATGATGGAACTTTTGGAATTCAAAACAAGTGCTTCCATAGTAGCATTTTTTAAATTTGAATTTATGAAGTTGTTCTTTGGAATCAAAACATAACCTAGATTACGAAATGGCATAGTTTTCCTTGACTTTTCTGACTGTGCTACCTTACCGTAAACTTGTGGAAAAACTGATATTGATTCAAAACATTTTATAGATGTTCAAAAATATACATAACCCATTAATCATTCTGAAATAAAATAAATCGAATTGAAAAAGCTGCTACTAGAAATTAGCAGACGTGATGCTTTTAATTGAAGTCTCCATTAGCGTGTTTCATAAATTAGCATCAATTTTATTCATAAGCCATCGAAACTTATACCTCTTTTTCAAATATGTTAGAATAATTAGAGGATTAGTGAAACACAATACAGGCAACTTCAAAGGAGCTCCCTTCGCAAAACTAATTATTAATGTAATTTGATGTCTTTCGCAGTTAGTAACATGTAAATAAGTGAGGACTAAAAGTCGGTAACGTTGTAAGTGCCAAAAGCGAAAGTGTTGAGAAATCGCATCGTTCAGCACATCAGCCCGTACGAACGTTCACACTAGTGCCTTTTTACACGCCATTTGAACTAGTGGGAGGGATACCAGCCACTTTTAACGTTTAACACATTATCAAGAATGGCACATTTCACAGTTTAACGTCGAAAACGGTGTTTGAATTCTTGTGGCACTTACAGCGTTTACCAATTTTAGTCTTCAAGTCTTCTGATATTTTTATTTGAATCTGCGTACATTGATCTACGAGGGTTGCATGTTTAAATGTACTAATTGATTTGTTAATGTACTACACTCCCTCAAAAGCGACAAAAATAAGCAAATCCTTTAAAGTGACCGCTTGTAACTGTAAAAGTATAAGTCACAAAGAAAAAATGATATGGTTTCCTGCCTACGTCAAAGATACAAGTATACAAAATTTCGTTGGACATGGCCTGGTGGGTTTGACAAGGAATGACCTTGTATTGAGTCTTTTCCCGTTACTTTGGATCATAATATTTCAAATCTAGCAACTCTAGTCTTGTACTTTAAGCTGTAATATTAACACAGCATTGATGATCCCAATTAATACTCCAACAGCATTTCATCGACCACCGTAGGGAAGTGGTTATCACAGCGCGCCACGGCGCTAAGGGTCCTCAGGTTCAAATTATTTTCTGTTATTTGTGGGTGTTCCTTCATTAATTTCATCATATCATTCATCACTCATACTCATCATCGAGGTTAGAAAACTTGACCAAAAGTCGACGTAGAAATACTTAATTCAATCAACCCCACAGCATTTCGGATATTGTCTTCGTTCCACATTTTGGGATCTGTCCTCTCCCTTCAAGAAATGAGTAATGGCCTGTAGATGTTTGCAGAGAAAGAAAAGCATTGAGTGAGAAGACGGTAAAATTATTGCTATTTCTTAAAACAGGGATTAAGTTTACTCCGTAGCATAAGTTGTCGAAAGATGTTCCACACCACGTTTTCAGCAATTGGTATTCGTGTTAAGAAATAATACGGTTATCCAAATTGCCTACTTACTTTGTTCCTCTCGTAAAATGGAAGAATATGTGGCAGGACTGTTGAAGTAATGCAGGCTCTATATCTCTGTGTGGCACTCACTTCTACAAGTGTGTTCTTCTTAAGCCCAACCCTTGGAACCACCAATTATGAGACTTAGGCAAATGACAAATCGACTCGGAGATAACAGGAGCAGATGTCGACATGTGAATGATTTTGGTATTTTTTGGCTGTCTCTTGGATATGCAATTGGGAGGAAGACATGAAGCAATATTTATAATGACATAAACTTCAGTTCCTGCCAAATGGTGTCAATAAATAGCGACCGTTATCTTGTAGTTGAGAGTCCGTCTTTTATTGAACATGGTCACGAAGTAGGTAATTTATTTTTCAACAAATATGGAAGAACTATTTTATTGACCTCGATGGATATTCTACGTATATGTCTCTCGTCAAGATTTAAGTCATAAAAAAATCGAAAAAGTCATCATGAGAGTTATAAAGGGGACAAGAAGACAAGGGGGCGTTTCCCCTCCCTGGGAAATTGTGCCAGCGCTCTAAGACGCTAGAGGTTCCAGGTTCAAATCCCGGCCTGGGTATTGGTGTTCCTTGTTTCATCATGTGTTTCATCACATCATCACTCATTCTCATATTCAAGATTAGTCAAACCTGGCAGAAAAGCGGAGTAAACTAAATCAAACCTTTGGAAAAAAACTAAACTTGGGCATTTCTTTTTCAATACCATGACAACTGAATACCTAAAAATTAATTCAGGCATTTACCTCAAGGAATTACCTGGTAGCATTCCGTATCAATACACTATCCCCCAATTTAACATAATGTGAACTTGGAAATGCCTAAACTCCAACAATTTCCATCAACATTACGTAATGAAATGTGTAACAAAGGTGAAGAAGACTCCAATAAATGTAAACTTGCCATTCAACTCCAAACTTTTCACTCTCACATTTTCCCTACCTTTCCGTATTTACTAGACCCACTCCCAACATTTATGTTGTTAGGCAAAAACGTGTTCTCTGGCATTAGAAGCAGTATTGCTAATTAATGCTGTGATTTTGCAATTATAAATACAAACTGCTAGAACCTTTATTCCATAAATGCAAAACAGGCAAAGCAAACCAATTTTACATTAAATTACAACTGCAAGAGCTAACGATCTTTTTAATCAACATTTATCTGGTACAACGATCCCGCTAGATCGTTACAAAGTTACGCATTTGTTCTTTATATTGTCATTGTTGAATAGCATTGTGTAATCTTATCTGTTCTGTTATCGCTTCTGCATAGGATTTCACTGCTATGCTTGGTAGAAAAAGAAGTTCTACCATATCTCACTAGGGAGCGTTATTGTTCAATTAGTTCATTGTTAACCTGTATAGATGGCACTCAATGTTAAGCATAGCTTCGTAGTTCACGAGTATCCACTAGAGGCGCTGGCGCTGCGCTCAGAATTGTATATAAGCAGCGACGCGGCCCCGGCCAGTTAGTCTGTGTTGGCTCTTCGGCGACTCATGGTCGAGCTCTGCTCTCGCAAAATAGCCAAGCATTTGCAAGAACACGGGTGCTTAGGGATACAAGAGGGCTTTATACAGTGTGGCCTACTATGGTAGATTATACGAGTGATAGCAATATTTCTCGGCCTACCAGATAGATTATACGCATTGTTTTAAGCTCAACCTCCTACAGTGTGGCCTGACTTTAGAACGGAAACGTACTCCTTGTACGGCCTACAGGTAGATTATACGCAATTGTATTTGGTTACGGTTTAGCTCGTGGACGGCCTACTAGTATATTATTTCAATTTCAATTTCAATTTTCCTTTATTAAAGGGCGAGGTTCAGCCTGTGGCTGTTCTACCACCTAACCCCGATGGATACATATACATACTAAATACATTCTACCTACTAAATGTTTGTACAATAACAAACAAGGAAGAAAGAGAGAAACATAAAGAAGACACAAAAAGAACAAATACAAAATTGAGAACAAAGGCTCGTCTACACACTAAAAACAACAATAATAATAAAAAGATTGAAAACAAATACACAAGGATACACAAATTAATTGACACAATTGTGCTTGGTGTCATATGGTTAAGAATAATACAGATTAATATTAATGTTATGTGTAAAAAACATATAAATGTTCTTAGTATGCGAGAAAGGACAAAATATTGTTAGGGGTTGGCAACATGTAAGGGGAAAAGTAAACAAGCAAAATGAAGATGAAAATACTTGTTATTAGGAAGTTGGTTCAGATATGCGAGCTATTATTCGTGAGTGCTGGAACACAGATATTGTTCATTTAACAATAGAGTTTTTAGTTTTTCTTTGAAGTTGTTGCGATTAGTGAGGGACGTCATGGAAGGAGGAAGTTCATTCCACGCTCTTGCAGCTGAATACGTAAATGATGATTCGAAAAGCACTAGTGTGTGCTTTGGAAGTTCAAGTTTCGATTTTCCCCTTGTTTTGTAATCATGTATTTCCCTTCTGAATTTTAATTTCTGGAATAGGTTTCTAGGTGTTTTGGTTTGTAAAAGATTATGAATAAAACAACACAGATGTAATTTTCGGCGTCTGGTCATGTTCAACATTTTGTTTGCGTTTAGGGTTGGGAGGATATGATCGTATTTTCTTATATGGCACACGAAACGGAAACATGAATTTTGGACTTTCTGGATTTTGGTTTTGTTTCGAACGGATAGATTTGGTCCGAAAATTACGTCGCAGTAGTCCAGTAAAGGAAAGATAAGTGATTGGATTAGTCTCATTTTAATCTCTGTTTTTAGGCATTCTTTAAAGCTGTACAGCGATCTTAGCACGGCGTAAGCCTTTTTAATTTGTTCTTGTACATGAATATCCCAGTTAAGGTGTTCGTCGAAAATGACGCCTAGATTTTTCACATTTGTTGAATAAGGGATTATAGATGTGTCTAGTTTGATGCATATCTCGTTAGGATTTATCAGAGAGAGACTATTTCGGGAACCAATAAGAGAGAAAGTTGATTTTTGTGGGTTTATTTTTAGACCGTTACTTTTACACCAGGTATTTATGTTGGATAAATCATCATTGAGCAAAGCTAAGGCTGCATCTGGCGATTTCGGTGGAAAAGGAATTTGTAGTTGAGTGTCATCTGCGTAAAAATGAACTTTACTGTGATTGATTACGGTAGGTAAGTCGGCTGTAAAAATGGTATAGAGGAGAGGGGCTAGAATGGATCCCTGTGGGACACCAGTTTCCAATGGCAGGGTGCGAGAGAGAGGGGGCGTGGCAGCGTCTATGTATACTCTCTGTTGTCTGTTGTTCAGATACGATCTAAACCATTGGAGAGCGGGAGGTGAAAAATTGTAGTATTTTAATTTGCTCAAGAGCAGGTCATGATGGACACTGTCAAAGGCTTTAGTGAGATCCAGTAATACTAACGCTACTGCCATTCTCTTGTCGATTGATCGTAATAAGTCGTCAGTTACTTTAAGTAAAGCCGTTGCCGTGCTGTGAGAGGGACGGAAACCGGATTGACATTTCGGAAGCAGATCTAGGTCATTAACGTGTTTGCGAGTTTGCTTGTTAACAATTTTTTCAGTGATTTTGGAAAATATAGGTAAGAGACTTATTGGTCGAAGGTCATTCAGGGACGTCATTACTTTTTTCTTCGGTATCGGAACAACACGTGCTGTCTTCCAGCTGGTCGGGTATTGTCCAGTCCGGAATGAGAAATTTACGATGTGCGTCAGAGGACGTAAGATGTGCGGTAATAACAGTTTAATCATTTTTATAGATATTCCATCATTACCAGATGCATTGGATGATATTTCGTTTATAGCTTTCATTGTTTCGGCTTCGTTTATTTCTTGCAGGTGGAAAGTTTGAGCGCTTTCGTTAAAAGTGTTGCCGTCAAAGAACTCTCGAGTTTTGTTAACGGCATCTTCTGAGACATTCGCTTTGCTGCATACGCTAGAAAAATGCCGGTTAATTGAATCTACGTTTATCAGGTCGGAAGGTATCTCGTTCTTCATATTTTTACTATATACACCCCACGTTTTTATTTTTTTCCACAACTCTTTGCTGTTATTGTTGCATCGGAGGTGATGATTAAAATATGCTTTCTTTTCTTGCCGTTGGACCGAGGTGGTGAAGTTTCTCAGCTCTTTGTAATAGTCCCAGTTTGCCTGGGATTTTGTGCGCTTATGTTTTATTAGGGCATTGTCACGGAGTTTCATGAGCAGTTTCGTATTTTCTGATATCCACGGAGAGTTTTTTGATTTTATTAATTTAGTTTCAAGGGGCGCATGCTTGTCGAAGAGATTTATTACGTTTTGAGTAACGAAGTGAACTTTATCATCGATGTTGTCGAAGCTATCAATTTGCATCCATTCAATTGTTGCAGCATCCCTATCGAATATCTCTTTGTCGAGGGTAGAGAAGTTTCTAGATTTGATAAACTGTTTAATTAATTTTGGTTTTTCGATGGCAAGTGTCGCGTTTACTAGACAGTGGTCGGACGTTCCGACGGGAGCGGTTACGTTAAATGAGCGTACAAGATCTGGGTCATCCGTTATTACCACATCGAGGAGTGATTGGGTGGTTGCCGTTATTCTGGTTGGTCGGTTAATGATCTGGACCATGCCGAAAGAGTCGATTATTGATTGTAAATATACTGTTTCTGGTTTATGGGGAGAAAGGAAATCTGCGTTTACGTCGCCTAAAATAAGTAATTTGTGAACGAGTGGAAAAACTTCCGAGATCGTCGTTTCTAGGCGCGATAATTTTGTATACGATATATTAGGGGCTTTGTACACACCAATTATTCCCAGAGTTAGATGCTGGAGCTTCACAGTTACGCTAATCATTTCGACTTCGTCGTCAATTTCGTTGCAAGAGGGAATGATCTTGACATTTAGGTCTTTACGGTAATACAAGATTAGGCCACCCCCACCCTTTGTTGTTCTATCCTTTTTTATTGCTGCGTAACCCGGTATGGTGAAGGTCGAGGCGAGGGCTTCGCGGAAAGACCAGCTCTCGGTGACCAGGAAGATATCGAAAGCCGACTCGAGCACCGTGGTCGCCAACTCCTCTAATTTTGGTGACGACAAGGACCTGACGTTCGCTTGAGCGAGAGTCAGGAAGGGTGGCCTTGGGGGGCGATGACCGGGAGGGAGGAAACCGTTAGTTGCAGGAATTTCAGGCGGTGGAGTCGACATCAGGGAGAAAACAAAGACAGGGGTACCATTTGTTGCGAGCTTGAGGGAAATAGAACCTTCCCTTCCACAACGTCATAGCGTATTTTAGCATTATTTCAAGTATGAATGTAGGTGCAAATTGGGAGAAGAAAGACATAAGGAAATTCGGGTACTTACATGTTGCCTTCTTGTGAAGTCTTGGATGTTCGTGAATCACAGGTATATTTGACGCTAAAACATCACTTAAAGGAAATTGTATGAAATAATCACTTGCACACGTAATCATAATCACACGCAGAGAAACATAAACATTCGCATAAAGGGATATGGTTGACACACAAGACACACACAATGGACATAATAGGGAAACGATTTCAGACACACGTTCATAATACATATAACTAAGAAATAAAATGAGGATGGTCATCACGGATATACACTTTGATTATACACTTAAGTTTGTGGGAGAAAAAAAAACTAGTAATAATAATAATAATAATAATAAGATATAGAATGATAAAAATAAAAGAAATATTAAAAGTATTTCAATGTAAACCGGTTACTAATGTTAAAGTGGCTAAGGAGTCCGAGCAGTCTTGTTTATGGGTCTAGTCTTTTGAGGGGTAAGGCTCAGGGGCCAATCGGGATAGTTCCTTCATTCTTGTAATAGTGAGTTTCCGCCCGGTAGCATTGCGCACCACGATCCTGCCGTCTTCCGTGTAGCACGCGCGGCGACCGAACTTCTCTTTCGCCGCCCGCAGCATCTCCTGTCGCACTGGAGTCAGCGACTCGGTGATGTAGATTCGCGACCCGGCTTCTTTTAGCTGTTTCTTCGCCGACCACACGGAGTGCCTGGTTTTGTAGGTTGCGAATTTAACAATAATGCAGCGTTTTCCTTCCTGCACGGCCTCGGCCATGCTACGGTTTGGTTTTCCCAAACGATGGCACCTCGCGATCTGGTCACTCTTGATGTCGACGTGCATCTTATTTCGGAATAAGTCCAGGACCTTCTCCTCCACGTTCTCCTGGACGTTCTCCTGCACTCCGTGAATAAGGAGACACTCACGCCTTGAATACTGTTCCAAATCGTCCAGCCTGTCTTCTTGGGATTCTATCCTATCCAATAAATAATGGAAGTCTTCCTTTTGAACTTTGAAACTTTCCTCCAACCGTGCCTCCAATTTACTCAGCTCGTCTTTGAGTTTCTTCATTCCTTCGGAATCGTACGTAGCACTTAGGTCCCCGTTTCTTGACTGTGTTTCATTATCAATTTTTAGTTTGAAACTGTCCAGCTCGCCACGCACCTGCTTTTCGAAGCTTTCCAGCCGGTCTCCGAGTTCCTTGGCCACAGCACGAGACATCTTGGGTTGGTACGCGTGAAGCACAGTGGTTATGGCTTGCGACGAGCGTCAGATAATTATTCCAGTATTTTCTGTTAATTAACGTTCAAGTTGCACTTGCACACGTCAGTCCTGAACCTTGACACTACCTCTTCCTTGTGTGAAGATAAGAATCAGCCAGCAGCCCGATGTCCAGCAGAATTTTACAATCTTCTCCGGAGCCGATCAGCACGTCCTTAGCACACTTCCGCCATATATGAAAACAATACGAAGGGTATCCGTATTCTTCGGCGTACTAGTAGATTATACATCTCAGAACAGTCGAAGTAGAAACGACGTCATCTTTTGGCCTACTCTGGTAGATTATACGAGTGATAGCATATTTCTCGGCCTACCAGGTAGATTATACGAAGGGTGATGTTCATGGATAGATAATTTTCATTAAGATCAAAATAAGCAGTTTTTAATTACTGTATTTAGTTTAGCTTTATTAAATTATTAATTAAAGTAAATAACGTTAACTAAGCCTTATCTATTATAAGCTTATAGTAAATTTCTTTTGCTTGTTGATATTACTCTTTGGTTACTAGGAAAGCAGATTTAAATGTTTCTTGAGTCGTTAAATTGATGCCCTATTGTACCCTATGTCAACACAGTTGCATTCCAATGCCCTAAAAGAAGAAAAAGGTCCCTTACCACCCTCTGGTTTCTCTGAAGAGGAAAAATTGAATGGTCCCTGTCCTCCCTCTCCAAGATGCCAGCAGAGGAGCTTCGAAACTGGAACTTCAGGAACGACAAAGAGCAGTGAGATCGTATCAGTAGATATTGTGACTTTGTTTAGTTGCGGATATCTACATTTAACCCCAGTGTAATAAACTTGTTAAGTCGACGCGAACTTTCATTGCTTATACCCGAACCCTAAGTGCATAAGATCCTCATATCTCCGGATAGAATAGAGTTAACATTATCGGTAAATCTGAATATTGATGACCGTCACAACGTCGAACCCGGTACGTTGTAGTGATTAACGCTGAACAGGTTCGTTGCAGATAGTGGGGCCCGTTTCCGATTTTTGCCGCCACCCAACGTGGGCGTATGTGTGCGCCCGGAGGCGTATTTCACATGTGCACATTGAAATAGAGATTGGGGGCGTGGTTTGTGTATGAATTCTCCCTATTGGCTAGCAGACTGCCTCAATGATATAGGATAGGACACTGGCATTTATTTCATTGACTTCTGCGAACACTTTCTGTAAACCACAGACTACAAGCAGAACCATCTAGTGGGAAAAATACAATACTCAAAAAGCGAACAGACTTTCTTATTGGAAATAAAAGAGGCAATAATATTTAAAATGTTGCGTTGGATGAAAATTCTTATACATTTAATATATTGGGTCATTTTCCGCTTTTCGTCAGATGCAAACAATTAGCATTTTTAATTCTTACTTTAAAAATCTGTCAAAACCTTGAGTAGGGCCAAAACCTTAATTTCGACTATATAAGCGCGCGGATATTTGTTTTGTAAAAAGTTGTTACAAACCAGATATTACATACTGGAAACAACACAAGATGAAAAGAGAGGAGTTTCAAAAAAGAAAAGTAGATGGCAGCACAAGGTGAAAGAATATAAATAAATCGCTGGAGGATAAGTATGGATTTAGTGAAAGTGAACTACAATAGAAATATGTAGAAAACATCAAAGCAATGTATAAAAAGTAGAAAATAGATGGAAAAGAAAAATATAAGTGGTTTACATCATTCAACAAGTTCAAACCTGTAGTCAATTGTTAGTCACGCCATAGAAGTACTCAATAAAAAAAAATAGACCAGCCAACCAGAAACTTCTCCACTACAAGCCACTCCCGCAATCTCTATTCCAATGTGCATATGTGAAATACGCCGCCCGGAGCGTTTCACTGATGAAATTCACTCTTTTAAACATCAAATTGAAGTTGTTTTCGCAGAGTGCGCTAAACAGTCTGAAACTGTATTAATTAATGCATCATGATTTTTAGCAAAACTCTATACAGCTTAGCCAAATGCAAAATCTTTTTGAATACGAGAATACAATTAATAATTGGAAGCTTAATTTTCTCACCGAAAAGGTAGTATTCAAGACTAGAAATTATCATACAAGAAATAGTTATTGGCATCTTATTAATTAAGCCCCCACTGCACCAGGACTTGAGGAAAATTTAAAAAAATATCCTTCCTACTGAAATTTATATAGTTATTCCTCTCACACTCATTGACATGTATTATGACATACCACTGTCTCAATGTTGGAAATCTGCAGATGCTGTGAGTGTTTAGTTTAAAGTGCCTATCACATCCACTCAGAATACTTATAAGTTATATCTAGCGATTCGTGTTCCATTTACACCCAAAGGTTAACGTGTGTAGTGTCACACAATCCATCGTATATCGCTATCGATGATTTACACGATGTTGTTAATGCTATTGGTACCGACCTTCTCAGCTTCGTATACTGAAATTGTGTCTTGTACCTTCCCACACAGGAAGAGACGATTGACTAAATTTATATTTTCCAGATTTATTCAAGCAACAACCTTGTCGGATACGCTGAATGTGTGTACTTACACTTGTCACCACTCCCATCTCACTGATGTGATAAAATTGGATATAAATGAGCATGTAATAATCAATCCTCCCCATACAGTCACTATTTTTCTGTGCTAATGGTTGCATTTTAATTCATAATCTTACTGTTCATAACCAACCCGCTGCAGTTTTGTTTCACTTGACTTGCCGTACTGATGTACTTATCACACCAGACATCAATATAAAAATTTCATATAGGGTGTCCCCGATGGCGCAGTGGTATCGTAGTCGCCTTGTAATCAAGGGGTCTCGGGTTCGATACCCGGTGGAGACACATAATGGTTCGGATCCCACTTCAAACTGTAACTTCAGTCCCTATTCGCCTATCTGTGCATAAAGGAACTTAAAACAACAAATCAATCAAAATTCATGCTATCTTTCACTGTGATTTTGAACATGTAACTATTCAGCGCACAATCCATACCCATCCTGCTGCCTGGACAAACAATACCAATTTTTGACTAAACACCCAACATAAAATGTTCCCCTTTTGAATTCAACAGCCCTTTATCATCAAGATTGGACATTTCATATCCATAAAATTAACCTATCGCAATATGAAGATCTTGACATTCCTCTTTATCTCCACTTTATCGACATGCGGATTTTCCTATCATAATAATTTTTATCTGGCTCTCATGCCTTACTCTAGGTGTCATGTACAAACTTACTTTCTTTACATTCCATTCTTATTATGATTTAACTCTAATGCTCGTGCACTCACCCCTCATGAACTTAAAGAGTTTCCTGCCCATACTACCTCCCATCTCTTCTTAATTATCCTAGCATTCCTGCTTCTCTGTATTTGTGTTACCTAAGCATACTTACTTTCTTAGACAGCAGTTACACAAACCATCAACCTAAACCAGCTGTTCTCATGGTTCTTCAATTTTCTATTTTCTTTCTTTTTTATCCATTTTTTATGTACAGGGTCTTGTTTTTACTCACTTAATGTACATTTTCAGTACATATTACCAATGAGACGTAGCGGATACGAAGGGCTAACTCAACATCGAGAGGGAAATGTGTTTCAAGTTTTCAGGCACAGTGCGAACTCCACAAAAACTTGGTAACAGTAGATCGGAATGTTTCATGCGTGGTTTCCAAAGTTTTGTGTGGCGTTCGCACTGTGCTTGACAACTTGAAACGAATTTCCCTCACAATGCACGTTTGTTGAATTCACCCTTCGTATCCGCAAACGCCTCAAATGACCATCTCTACTCTACTTGATAACCACTCACAATTGATACATCTTGGAGAGAGGAATGATCAAGAAATTGGGAGTATAAAAATCAAAATCTCCATTTGTTAAAATATCATTAAGTTCACCGGTTGAACGCTAATTCACCCCAACTTCCACCTGATGCAGAGCCAAGTAATAAGAAATTTCCACTCGGCCGTGCACAGTCAGCAAGCCAACGGCCGTTACCAGAGGTGACTGCACCTCCATTGTTACTCTCCACCAACATCATGGGGTATCCCAGGTGAACAGCTGGAGGTGCGAAGTCCACCACGTCATGATAAAATTCTGAAGAATAAAAAAAAAAATAACCTGAAGATAGTAAATTGAGACCACACAAGACATTCGAAAGCAGCAACGCAGATTGACAGAGGGATCGCGGCTCTGCGGTGCGGTAACAAGCACACAGTTTGACTGCAGCTGTTCCGGACTGACATAGAGCTAAAAGCTGGGAAGGCAGTCAGAGTCCGAAGAAGTAGCGACCAAAATATAAGCCGCCAAATCTTCTGCCAACTTCCATAGCAGTCGACATCTAGGCCACCGACTACAGCTCCCAATCCCCTTCGTTCGTACCACTAAAGGTAGAGGTGGTTCAGCGAGACCTAATTTGAAATCTAAGCTTTATTTCATTGAGTTACGTCCCTACGTGACTCGATCCTGTACCTAATCCGACGTCACACTACGTTGTTTTGGATCCTTAGCATATAATTTAACATACCCTTCGAGACGAAGCATATTTGTGCATATGTTTATGTACTTATTTTTCTAACACTAACAAAATTATACACTTTTAATACCAAACAGTCGTTCCAGCAAATATTTTAACCTCGTCTATCTTTGCAGGTTCGATTCCTACTGAATGTTTATGCGAGAAATGGCCAGGGACGTCGTTATGGCGGGCGGGGGGCACTGGTCCCCGCAAACCTCTACGTAGCTCCAACAAATGCTTCTGTATTTTACTGGAAATTTTAATTTGATGGGAAAAAATGTAAAATTGTTCTTCAATAAATTTTGCTCACAGTTTGAAACACTGCTCTTAATCTTTCCACAGCATGAACCCCAAAGCAAGACTTGCTTTCTAATCCTACAGATGCAACGGCAGGAGCTGCAGTTAATGATTTTATTGCCCGTCCAGTTAAGGAACTCGGAGTCCTTTTGAAAATTCACCTTCCCTTCCTGCCAGGTCTAAATTCGGCCCGATTGACTGGTAAGCGGTAAGACATGCCTGTCTGGATCTTCCGGAGCTCTTGGGAAATGATTTTCAATCCGGTATTAGGTTATGGAGACAGTCATAGTGTGTTGCGTGTAAACTTCAGAGGAGGAGAGCTGCCTTAACACACGGCTGTAATGAAGAAACACTCACCCTTCATTTAAGAAAGAAAACGATGTATTTAGTAAATCTTTAACAATAATCAACATTCTTTAGGTATATTAGCTTTCCAAATTTTTTGGCTTTCTTAATTTCCAGCAGCAAATGTAGCAGTTGAAGATGCAGCTTAGATGGTAATTTGTACAGTCAGTGAAATAATTACCTGGGCCACGGGACCTACAATTTCGTAACGTCTTATAGCCTGTTGTTTATGCAAACCAAATGACAAAATATTCGCTTAAGTTTGCCTGGTAGATCTGGGTTCTCGGGAAGGATTGAGAATATAGCCGCATGACTAATGCGCCAGCTATAAAAACAAACAACAGAGGGGTACTACGAGGTCTTCAGAAGAAAATTTCAGGAAGTGGCTTGTTAACAAGAGCTATTCCTAAGGAAATATTCTTTCGATTGATATTAAAGTCATTGTCAAAAAGGTTCACTGAAATGAAGGTTTACATCGAGTTCTCATCACAGATCACATGCTTTGATTGATTCAATGATTGATTTGATGTTTTAAATCCGCATTATGCACAGTAAGGCTAATCGGGACTGGACCTACAATTTAAAGTGGGATCCGAACCACTATGTGTCTCCTCCGGGTATCGAACCCGGGACCCCTTGATAACAAGGCGACGACGCTACCACTGTACCATTGGGGTGTAAGGGGTGCTCCTTCCACGTAGTACACCCAAATGTCAACCTCACTTCTACATAGTACACTCTGGACTGTCGACTAACGAGGCTCTGGCGACTGGTCCCATGGCCAGTATAATTTTGTTTGTGTTGTCCTGTGTTTTGTCCTCATTTGTGCTGAGTGCTCCTTTACAGCCTCAGCTTTTAACGAAAGTCAGAAGATTTTATGATTTTAGTTATGCAACGTTAGAGTTGTTATGTGAAACGATAAGGGGCTGGACCCCATATAATGTGACGGGTGCAAAATAGCCTTAGTGCTGACGCACCCACAATTTTAAATTCAAATCCAATCAAAAATCCACTGTACCATCGGGGAAGCACAGATCACATGCCACACGCTAATTAAAAATTGAATTGTTTAAGTCCAGTTTATGCGCTGGACCTACAGATAAAAGTGGGATCCGAACCATATGTTCCTCTATCTGGTGTTGTATTCAGAAGTCTTTGATTACACACTACGCCATAGGAGAGGCAATGGAACGCCTTGAGAAAGAGACGAGCTTAAATTGCTACGTGACAAACCATATTTGGCCGTGAAGTTTAAGATAATATTTTGTGGTCGCAGGTTCGAACAGTGAGAGAGGCATTGACTTTTTAACCCATCGTCTATTTCACGAGTTTATAATTCTTCCTCACCGACACGATTAACGCGGGTAGAAGAAGAGCAAAGTAAAATAACTGTAACAGAAATAAAAATAAAAAGCGAACGAAATTTTATTCATAACATTCTGGAGTCACTTCAGTCGCACTTACGGATGCTACCTTTAAAGAAAGCCAATGTGTCTCTCTTATCCTTTTCCCTTCCATTGTGCTCTCGCTTCCCTCTGCCACGGTAGGTCTAAAATTAATTAATGCGACGTTAAGTAAAACATCCAAACATCGGAACGATACACAAACAAGTGCACCAGACAACATTACAATTATTTTCCAATCGGGAAAAAATTGAAGAGTTGTGGATACGAAGGGTGAACTCAACATACGCACATTGTGAGGTAAATGCGCTTCAAGTTGTCAGTCAGAGTGCGAACTCCACATAAAACTTGGTAACAATAGATCGGAAGTTTCATGCGTGGTTTCCAAAGTTTTGTGTGGCGTTCGCACTGTGCTTGACAACTTGAAATACATTTCCCTCACAATGTACGTTTGTTGAGTTCACCCTTCGTATCCGCAACGCCTCAATTTAGATGCTGTAAAATGACGTAAAATGCTGTAATAATGTGTGAATTTGTTACGCTATAGAATTACATAGGTGTAGTTGTTCGATTTGATTGGATGCATGTTATTTAGTGTCGCTATTCCTTTACTTTTGGCAAATAGCGACAATGAAGATGAGTGATGATATGATGAAATTGATGAAGGGACACTCACCAAAAACTCACATGTCCAAGCGGAGATCCGAATCAGGGTCCTATGCCGTCGTACCGCGCTGTGCTAACCACTCCGCCATGGAGGTCAACTAGAAGTGGACATTATACCATATTTTGTGTGATCAATTGGGATCAATCAATGGAATGACCAGGCATATTATATTATTAATGTATTCATATCATAATAACACGTCACATAATTAGCACGGAGTGACATCAGAGACATTCAACCGTAAATATTTGCCTTTCAGCTAATTCCTTGACTTTAGGTTAATGACAACAATAGGATAAATGATCATGAATGTGGGATATTGACAATTATTACGAATTACCTACAGATAACACAATCATAATTAGCAGGCTCGCTGGGCAAGCTCATTAAGTGGGCGACTTTCGATCTCGTCACCAAAGTTCCCGGGTTTGAGTAACGTCCGTGTCACCAGTGTTGGAATATTTCGTCATCAATTTCATGTAATTGTCACTCGCTCTTCTCGTCTCGTTTCTTCTTGACACATCCCTAATCGAGTTGTTCTGCTTGTTATTCGCTTTGAATTCGCAATTATTGTCATTATTCTTCCCCTGCAGGTAAACCATAACAACATAATTTATGACACCATTAAGCCTTGTTTCCATGATTATGAAAAAATATAAATATGCTGACCAAGGCAGTATTTTATTTTATTTATAAAATAAATTACTGCCTTGGTCAGCATATTTATATTTTTTCATAATTTATTATGAAATAGCACAGATAAAAGGGCAAGAACAAGAACAAGAAAGTCATGCCTCCCCAGGACACCAACCCAGAATCTTATGTAACGAGATTTGAAATTCTGGAGAAGGCATCCGTGTTTCGCTTGACTTTCTCTTTCCTCTACTTCTGTTATTATATCATACATGTATAATTAAAATGGATCTGAGAAAATATGTTGCGATTCGTAATTGTGTTGGTTAGATGCTACAGATGTGAAATCCAACCTGCAATAAATTATTCTTTTTTGTTTCATATGTGGTTGAACATGAAATTTTCTTACACTGTGACAATTTCTTTTTTTTTAGTTTTTGTGCACAGATAAGCTAATCTGGATTGTACCTTCAGTTTAATGTGGGATACGAAGCACTACGTGCCTCCACCCTGTATCGTACCCGGGTTCCCTTGATAACAAGGCGACAAGATTATCACTACGCAATCGAGGAGACCCCGTGACAAAATCTTATTCGCTGGATGTCTACCATTATTTATTTCAACATTTACATTTTCATTTACTTTTTCTTGTTTCCTTTTGTTAACTACTCTTATATGACTCTTTTTGTGCCTTCGAATTTCTTCTTGTTATAGGAAAAAAATAATATATGCAGGCTGTATAAAACTCTCCCCGCGTAAATAGATAGAAAGCTCACTCTCGAGAACTTATTTACAGGTTTATCACTAACGTAACCATTAGGAAACTATTTGAACTTTAACTGATATAACTGCAGATGAAACAATGCTTAAAGCCAATAAGGAGATACCTATTCTTGTATAGGATCACAGGCAACAGGTATCTGGTGAGGCATTCACTCTTGCTAACTACGGACGAAGGTCACTGAACTAAAGGGTGACAAGCAAGCGTCTGCTCTACCAAAGACGAGGTCACGTGTTCCTGTTATAAATGGCGTACGAAATAAGGAGGAACATAGCTTTCATGTCAAACTAGACGAATATCTTGGTCCCGTCATTGCATGTAGAACACTTTCTCGTTGTGGCCTTCCTCAAGGCACTCCTACGTTAAGGCTTCTATGCAAGAAGGATATCTTCCCGTTGAAGGGAGGAAAAGTGGGTGTGTATCGAGGTCCTTTAACTTTCGTATTCTTGTTCATTTCAGAACGCGTGCTGTATCTTTGATTTAATCCAATCTATCCCTTGTAGGTTTTAGGTTCTGTTTCTCTTTGTCTATTTCACATTGTCTTCTTTCTTATGTTATTCGCGACGAAGGGTCTGGATTCGATAATATGGAAAATAACGGTATTATGTTTGTTGGTTGATTTGGTGTCTTAAGACCACTTTATGCCCAGTTATGCTAATCGGGACTGGACCTACAGTTTAAAGTGGGATCCAAACCACTATGTGCCTCCACCGGGTATCGAACCCGGGACCCTTTGATTACAAGGCGACGACGCTCCCACTGTGACATCGGGGATTGGGTTCGAAATGAATGAATCAATTTTGGGTGATATGATATGCAAACATTGTAAGGCTATTTAAAGGAAAGCTACGGGAACCTGCTAGTTTGTTTTGCGGAGAGGAAACCATAAACATGAAACAGAACCTTATATACTGTGAGACCTGACGAAAACTGGCTAAGGTTGATTGATTTGTTGTTTTAAGTCCACTTTATGCACAGTAAGGCTAATAGGGACTGAACCTACAGTTGTAGTGGGATCCAAACCACTATGTGCCTCCACCGGGTATCGTGCCTGTTGTTTCATTGTAAAATGTAATCCATAGAGATGTAGCAACGTTAAACAACCTATTATAATGTTTTATACGTTTCAAAAGGATGAAATAAAAGAGATTGTGTGCGCCTCCCTGATGACGTAGTGGTAATGTTCTTGCCTTGTAATCAAGGGGTTGTAGGGTCCGATACCAGGTGAAGGCACATAGTGTTTCGGATCATACTTTAAACTGCATCCAGTTCAGATAAGCCCATCTGTGCATAAAGTTGACTTACAACCAAATTTAAACTTACAAAGAAGATTGTGCTAAGGTACTGAGAAACTGGGTCTAACGCAATAAATCATTTTTTTTCATTGGTCGCCAATTGCATTGTTAACTAATGTTCTTCATTTCAGTTTCAAGATTAAACTGGCTACGAAGTAAAGGGAGTTGGTCAATTTTTCGGTTATGAAATACCACTTTTGTAGTAGACATTTGCCAGATGTGACGTAATAAAAAAATCTGACATATTTTCAAAGCATTAAATTGGTATCTATTTTGGAACCATCTTCCAAATATATGAAATTTTAGACGAGTCGAATTTTAGACCTGTTTTATCAGCTTTAAGAAGCATGATTTGAGGGGAGGGGACAAATGCCGCTCTTGCTCCGCGTCAATTTAAGCATATGACGAAGAGGAATTGAAAGTAAAAGACTGTCGCGAATAAATCTGATGCACTTATATTATTGAGATAACCACAATTAAGAGTGCAGTTGAAAACAATATTTTGTCATATTTTACATGCAGATCTACTTTTTCTGCAATGTGGATCAATAACTGAGGGCGTGGAGAAGCACAGCACTCAGCGTAACCAATAGCCACGTGACCCTCTTTGCCTTCCTGTCATACTCACCTTCGCATGGCGCTCCTATTACAGCCTTATGGAGAAGTAATTTTTTCCACCACTGTACAATTACTATTTAGACATACAAATATAATCAATCCTAAGTTATGTAGTGAATAATATGAGATTCCATTTCTAGGTTGGTTATGTTTCGTTGCTTTCTACCTCTTCTACCTCTTTGGTTAATCTCGGTTGTGAGGATGAATGATGAACTGAAAAAATAGTGGTGGGACAAATAATACACCTATCCCAGACCCTAGTTTGAAACTGGGGCCCCTGGTTTCAAAGCTTATTACGCTTACACATCGGAAGCGGAATGCTTTGAAAGAACTGTATCAATGGTCTGAAGGAAAGTACGATAGCAGGGTGCATAAGAAATGGTCTCACGTATAACAAAGAAGTTAGCCAGTAAAACTAAAATTAAACCATGGCGGAACAGCCCTTTGAGTCCCAGCCAAAGCTTGCTAGGTGGTTTTATTATTATTGTTGGGCGATGCTGGCTTAGCACGTTGAGTCCAAGAAGCTCCCTCCCCAATTGTCCTCACGATGATGGGTTAGAACTACTATTTTGGAGCCTGTGGATTGAACTTGGGGTTTCCTGTTCCAAAAGCGAGGGCGCTATTTAGCTTTGCGAAATCTGTTATATTCAGTGCCATAATATTTTTATTCATGCACACAAAAATAAGATTATTTTTAAGAAATTAGCCCATAAATATGAATAAAATTTGTTATCCAATGGCATTATTCTTGAAGTTCACAACCAGCTGGTAAGAGAGACAGTGGCCTTCCCGATGGGTAGTGGGTAACACGGTCCCCTCGAAATAAAAGATGCAGCGAGTTTATTGGAGTTATGTTCCCATATTACAGATCCACCAGCGTATTTGAAACCCTAGCATGGAAGTTCCAGGGTGAAAGAAAAAGGGTGGGAAGTCTGTAGTTCCAACGTGTCAGGTATCTTGGCGCAAGCATACCACGCTCAAGACCTATGTTAGATCTATATTATATTAATAAAACTGAAATAACAGAAAACATCCATTTCCAGTAAAATTCTACTCTCAAATCTAACATGGTTATTAGTATTTAGTAATGATTACTTATTGTTACACACATACACGTGCGCTTGCGGTATCGAAGTAAAACAAAAATATTATTTAAAAATTGGAGTTTGAGACTTGGAGATATGTTTACGGAGGACACTCAAATGTCAACCTTTCTTCCACGTAGTACACCATGGACTGCATTGTTGCAGATCAATGATGCTACGGTATGTGGATCCACAGCCCGTATAATCCTCTGAAGGTTTTGATGTGTCTTTTCCATGATCCTTCGTGATTGTCCTTTCATCTTCTCACCCACTATTCGTCCTCGTCGTTGAGATTAAAGCCAGAGTCTCTTAGAACTAGACATAATGAAAGGGGAGGATAGCAATGAAGCCAAAGCAGTAAATGTGTCCACAATTTCCAACTTATTCCCTGCAATATGCATACATTCACATTTGTGGCTGTTTTCATAAAGCTATTTTCCTATCATCAATTACATCTAACCACCATTCATCATCGTCGTTTCGATTAGCCATAGCCGAATGTGTAAATAAAGTGACGCAAGAAAAAATATAGTAAAATTCCAAAGTAATTATGTCACTACGTGTGCCACAATGTGCCTACGTGAATTTTCATAATTTTGAGTGCCTATTTCCCTGAAGTTTTAAGAGTTTTTAGCGTCTACAAATCTACACACCTCCTCCTTACTCAAAGAAACAAGAGCATTACGTGTTTTGTACATGTATGAGATGGTGGGAAGGCAGTTCCATCTAGGCATCAGAGAAACCCTGCCGCAATTGTAAACACAAAGGGGTAGAAAAGAGCCCATTTGAACTTCAGGCCCTTAATGCCGACGGTCTATCCATTTCTTTTCATGTTTCCTCACTTTGGCCACACCCTAAATGCAAGTGCGCGGGGTGGTACAGCCACAAATTTGTGTCTGTCAGCTTCAACACAAAGTAATGATGAATGTATTTTCTCCAGAAATAGTTTATGACGGGAAATCAATAGATAATTTGTTTCACAAATAAAATAAATATTCCGCTCTTCCGTGCCGGACTGTCAGCGAATTTGGACTGATAGCCTAAGGAGAAAAGTGCCAAATACAAACCCCTATTACTGAACTCTCCGATGACGCGTTGGAGTAGTGGGGTTTGTGGTATTATAAACTCAAGAAAGTATGACCCCCCTGAAGCAGATTTGGCTACACTTAAAACAAGCTCAACATGCCCATATGAGCTTTTTGCTCAAGTGTGGAACCCTGTCTAATCCAAGATTTTTGTAAAAAAGCCCTCATGGATTCCATGAGAAAGTATGACCCCCCTCAGATTGATGTGCCTATACTTACAAAAGGTACTTCTGTGAGATTGTTGTCCATAATTCTGTCAAAAATATGCCCCTCTTGATGGCCACACTTAAAACTAGGCCAGGACACACCCACACACACACATATTTACTTCCGGTCTAAGTTCAATTGGGCACCAGGCTCAACTTGTATATCTAGTATTAAAATAATATAATTCTTCTAGAATTGCTCTGTGACTCTCTCATTTCTTACATCATAAACATGTGATTTTTCTCCTATGAGAATAACACTACATATAGTGTCATCAGATAATGCCTCATGGAATTCACAGATAATTTTAATATTTGTCCTGTCATTCACCACAACTTGTTTTCTTTTTGAAGCATTGATTACAAACATGGGTCTCTGTGCTTTGAATTCATCTGGTGTGTAATACATGTCAGTATTGCCAGTAGTGACCCTTTTGAATGCCGAAAAGGCCTCATATAATTTGAGGAAATCATCCTTGGACATGTCTAAATTGTAATTTTCTCTAGGAAATACCTCATTTCTGCCATTTTTAAGATATATGTTCTTGATGTTGCAGCTATCAAATTTACTTGAATTTTTTTCCTGATTGTTGTGTCTTCCAGTCTGAAACAATACCACCACAAAATCGGGCATGTCATATTGTATACTGGAGAATGAATTTGTAGCATCAAACTCATAATATGTACCAGATGCGGGCTTCTGTACACATTGATATGTATAAAATTGCAGAGGAATCTGTGGATTTTTTATTATATCTGCTTTGTATTTAAGAGCATAACTGGCTTCATACTCAACAACAGGGATTCTTAATTCCATAGTCTGAATAATGCATTTGCCTGCATCTGGTAGGGTATTAGGCAGAGCTTCCCCTGTAGGGTTTAATGCACTGTACCTCATCAAAGCATTGTTATCATTTGCAGCTCTTCTAAATGTGATTCTTAACCCACCCTTCCACATAATTTCTTTATAATCTGAGAAGAATCCTGGCAATAGGCGCATCGGGAACAGCACTGTGTGGTTTTTAGATAATATCTTATCACCAGCCTCAAATCCCCCGATTTTGTAGTATGAAGCCTCGGTTTTGGATAATTTTAATGTGGCCAAAGCTGTGGAGGTAATACCCGGATAATCCACTCTGTTTATAACAACGCCATGCTTTCTGATCTCAATTTCAGAGAATAGTTGAGGCACAAAATTGTCTACAAGTGTTATATTTGAATTTGCCGGATAATCTGTACCATCGAGCTTTACAACATCAAATTTGATGTATAGATCTGCTCTGTGGGGGTGTATAAAGCCATCCCCTACATCAAGATCAACCTCAATTTCTGTGTTGGGTTGATTTAAATTTGCAAATGTCCTCCTGTTTGGGGGGAATGATTGTAGCTCATAACTCTCAATATTTTCCATTTTCTTCTTGTATGTATTTTTATTTAAATGTTAATCTCTATGATTGCAGTTGTTGTGGCTCCAGCAAAATCAACTAATTCTTCTTTTTCATTAGTGACCATCAATTCAATATAATCTATTCTATTATGGCACACAGGAAAATATAATGTTGGGGATGGATTGTAGATAATAGGCTCCATGAATTCAGAATTAGGCTTCAATGTTGCAATGATGCCTGTTTGTTTGTGAGTGCCTATGCCATTTGATTTGGTGATCATACCCTCGGCCACATTACAGTGAATATTCAGAGTCTCTATGGCTAAGAATTTAGGTATATTCATAGCAGTGTGTTTGATGCCTGGTTCAAGTTTTGTGTTGTTCTCAAATCCTAACAGCTCTCCTATAGTACCCAGATCCACTGTTTCTGTAGCAGATACAATTTCTACTCTGTGAGTGACAGAATTTTGAGTTAATACTACACCTCTGGGTAATTGAGCATTTAGAGTAGAGAGATTATATTGCCCCGGAGTGATGACAATTTTTTCATCCCCAACTGCAATTGTGTTGTTGTGGTGTGTAATATTAGGGATTAGGTACATGCCATAAAATGCCCTGAGAGCTATTGTTTTGGGATATACAATGTCATCATGCAATTTGAGTTTCAATATTGAATTTTGGCTGGTGAGATGAAATACCCCCATGATGTTTCAGATACCACAAGGCTTTTTGAAAATCTTCAATTGATGGTTTATTTATTTGAGACATGTATCTAAGAACAGATAAACACAAATGTCCGCAATTAACATCTTTGAAGTTTTGAACACGGGCATTATTGTAATAAAGATTAGATGAATTTAGATATTTTATTAAATTTTCAGGTGGAACACCTCCAAATGAATCAAACACAAATGCCTCATTTTTTAAATATTTAAGATAACAGATCCAGTGAGTGCCTTGATTTTTGTACTTATCCAAATTAACAATGCCACACTCTTTGTTGAGTGGTTGTTCTGGCAAAGAATCAGACATGTACACACCTCTAAAATGTTTGATGCCCAGTGGCTTGATTAAAGCTTCAATATCTTGGTTTGTAAGTGGCTCTTGTTTTTTTAAACTTATTCATGGCTCTTTTAACACCTTTGCCTTTTTTCTCCATGACCAGGTTATGGCGCCTCTGCTCATCTAATTCTGCCCTATTTTTCTTGGCATCTATTACTGTTTTTGCTATGGCGGCTGATCCCCCGGCCAAGCTCCCAACAGCCCCGAGAGCAGCTAAGATGGCAGGGATAGTAAATATAAATCCCCCCACATGTGATTTTTTTCTTGATTGCTTTAATTTTTTTAATTGGGGGGTACTAAGCAACAATTTCATACCATGACCCTTTGCAATACAAGAATTTTTTTTCTTGCGCTGCTTTTTGGTCAAAAGACTGTCAATAGTTTTAAGAGATTTGAGACCTGCATAAGGTATTTGATACATAACACCCTTAGCCCTCATTGTAGGTTTATTATATACATATTCACAACCCCCACCCCAGTTTTTGTTTGGTGTTCATAGCTATGGTGGTACCCAATGCGGCTATTTTTTCACTTAAAGAAGCATCTTTGCTTACAAATCTACCAAATGCAGCCTCTTCTAATTTCTTGTCTGCAACATGTCTCTTGTCAAGATCAGAATGTGTGTTGTATGCAATATCATGGTCCCTACAAGCAGCATCTAAGGGATTAACACCAGGGTCACCTCTGTTTAATCTATGATCCAGTTTTGTGCCTGGACCACAATACTGATAGCCTGGAATGTGTAGTTCAAATGGCAGCTTGTTTATAATGTCATTAACAAGACCCCGACCCTCAGAAATATTCCAAAATTTGGGAGGTAGAGTATTAATAATTTTTATAAGATATCCAATCCCCTTAGTGTCATTCACTATAAAATTTGACAATTTTGTGCTTATCATGTCCATAATTCCAACCTTTTCATTGTAAAAATTGTGGTTCCCAGCATTTTCCTCCCCAGCTATCACCAATAACCTATCTACAAGTTTCCTGACATCATCAACCCACACAAATTCTTTAGGCAGGGTGTTGTATTGTTTGATTCCACTGCCAGTCTTGATTTGTGACCATATGGGCTTGATTAAATTATTGTATTTTGCCCCACTGCTTGACTCGACTCTTTTTTGTGTGGGATCATTGTTCTGGTATAGAGCATCTGATTTTATTAATATTTCTTTGTAATCCTCATAATCTTGATCTGTATAGCTGCCAGGCCTTTTCCTAGTCATCAGTTCCCATAATCCAGGTGTTCCGAGATACTTAACAAAAGCACCTTTTTCTCCAAGTCGAGATTCTGAATATACAATTATATCATCTCCCATAAATGTTACTCTGAAATTGCCAATTCTATGTATGATGCTGCCATCAAGCTCTGTGTCAGCATATAAGCCAAAAACCTCATCTTTATTGTCTCTAGGTGTGGTTAAATATTTTTGAGCAAGAAGACCCAATTCAATAGGATCCTGACTAGCCTCAATTCTTCTAGGAGCAATAGGACTAGGTGTATGAATACTGGAGAGTGGGGTGAATGGATAATCTAATATGTTCCTAGCAGCTACAGGTACAAGCTCTGTGAGCAAATTTTGATTTTGCTCTGTAACAGTTTTGATATTCTTACCTAAATTATTAATAGCATCAATTACAGGCTGTTCTGTTTGTTTGTGTTTTTCATAAATTCCACGGTTCTCTGATTTCCATCCCTTAAATCTTTTTACAAGATAATCTCTTAATTTAAGATCATCAATGATTGGCCTTTTCATGGTTATTTATTTATGTTTCAATGTCTAGAAAATTGTTGATTTTATTTCTGTATTTGCCACTATTGGGTGTTCTTGTCATATCAATTGTGACAAACCCATAACTGTCCTGGTTCCAGCACTTGCTGCAAATCTTGGAAAAATCATTGTAGCTCAGGTCCCCACCTACATATTCATCATGTATGTGTTTGAGGTTGGTATGGTCTTGATGAAACACACATATAAAATTGCTATTGTCTCGGATCAGTTGCTTGGGTATTTTTTAAAAAGTCTGTGCCAGGTAGAAGCAATCAATGTTTTTGTGCCGGCCCTGTGTAAAGAAATTTCTAACCTTGTTTTGATTATCCAATATAATGTCATCAAACACAACAACAGAATTATCGAGACATTCATGAAGTGGCTTAACATCTGGTTCAAAAGTGGCTATATCCAATCCATCATATAGCTTCATCAGCTGCTGATATTTTAATTGTTCCAAGCTCTTAGAGAAGATATACAAGTGCCTGTTTTTCCAGTCTAACCAGTTGGGTGCCAATAAAAAATTATCAACCATTAGTGTAGTTTTACCACAAGCAGATGGCCCAACAATAAGACACCTAATATTATCAGGTAGCAATTTTCCATTTCTCTTATTCTGCTGTTCAGGTTCTGGGAGCCTTTTTATAACATCCCAGGTGCTCATATTATTATTTTGTTTGCATCGATCCAGCTGTGTTCTGGGAGTCCTAGCCATTTGACAAATAACTTGTTGCCTTTTCTGCGGATGATTTTTTCTATGAGATATGTGTCAGGCTGTTTAGTTTTGCTGAGCTCTTGTTCATAGAACCTGCCTTTGAGAATTTCTCCTCGGTGATCCTTTATTATATATGTGTTAAGGGTCCCGGGTTTAACTTGAACCACTGTAAATAATTCTGTGCTCCAGTTTCTTGTAAAGCCTCTCTTGAATAAGTGCTTATATTTGCTGATTCTTACTTGATCCCCTACCCTGTATTTGGCCTTTCTTGTTGTTGGCTGATATTTAGGATAATAAACAGTACTGATCAATTTTTGCTCATCAGATGAAGTTACTTCAGAGGGTTTCATGTTGATTGTGGAATGGACCGAGTTGTTATATTTATGTAGAAGTTCTGGAAGAATATTAATCCATTTATAATTACCTTGAAGTGTAAATTGTTTATACATAAGATTTTTTAAGGTTCTGTTGAATCTCTCTACAATTGAGGCCTTGAGGTCACTGTAACTCGAATAATGTTTTATTGCCTGGCTTTTAATAAATTGTTGAAACACTGAATTATAAAATTCTTTGCCATTATCTGTTTGCAAATAGCGCGGGGATCTTCCACTCTGATTGATGATTGTTCTGATGGCTTCTGTAACACATTTTCCAGTCTTGGATTTGAGTGGCACAGCCCAGGCAAATTTTGAAAATGTGTCTATTACAGTGAGTAGATACTTGTAGCCCTTGTTGATTTTGTCTAAGTTTTTCAACTGTCCACTTGCCATTTCAATCAAGTCGCTTTGCCATAAATCATCTATGTTCTTTGTGACTACTGGGAGTCTCTTAAAATTATGTCTGGCCTGTCTGTGTAATTCATCAACAATAATTTTTCTAGACATAATATGTGAACAAGAATATTGCAACTATGGGGTGTTCAGCAGCTGATACTGCAGGATTTTCTAAATATAATTTGTCCCCTATTTGTATTTTAAATTCCAAAGAGCCATCATCTTCAACATATGCTGTTTCTAATGTATTGGGGTCTGTAAAATCCTCCAATTCTACACTGGTGATTTTCACTTTGTTATCAGCATTTGTTATTGATAAGGTGGGGTAGTGGTGTGCCTGTGGTTGAAGCCAATATTTGATCTTGATTGGTCTCAGTGTGCCCCCAACAAAAAATTGATAATAAAATTGTGCAGGGGACAGCATATATATTTTGCCACCTGGTGTAAATGGAGAATCATATTCTTTGTTGGGGATGCTGTACAATTCAAGAATTACTGTATGTTTTGGATTCTCGATTATGCCTGTTATTTCTTTTTCTGCTGTAAGCAATCTGCTTGTTACAGATTCAAGGTGCTCATTGATGGTCCTAACAACATCATCATGGCCCGGCTTGATTTTTATGTCCACAACAAGTTTCTTGTATTGTTGCACAATTTCTTGTAGCTGGGTGGCAAAAACAGACAGAGCATTTGCTTGATTGGATTCCATGGTCCCTAGCTGCTGCTTGATATTAGCTACAATTTGTTGCAAATTTTCAACAATTGCCAATTTTGAATTTTGAGCAGTAAGATCATGGACCTGTCTTCTGATATCCTCAAACAGGGCATGCAATTCATTAATATGTTGATTGGTTGGTAGAGTGGCCACTGTCTGAGTGAGATGTTTGATCTCTGCTTGGATATTCTTGATATCTTCTGATTTCAATATGCGATTCACTGCTCTCTTAATATTTTTAAGTTCCTGTGATGTAGGCAAATTTGATACTGTATTTTGCAAAGATTCAAGTGCCAATTTCACAGTGTTTAATTCAGATGCATCAGCCACATTTTGCATAGCATTTTGGAGCAGGGCTATATCTGCCTGAGAGGGTGTTGATTGTTGTAAAATTTCAAGTTTTGTTTGAATATCATCTATCAAGTGATGGAAATGAGACAGTTCAGATTCAGTATTGAGGTTTTCAAGCTTTGTGATTTGTTGCTGGACACTGACAAGAGTATCTACAATCCCAGGCAATCTGGATTCTAGTACATTTGCCAAATCATTTTGCACTGCTGCTATTGTACCTTCAAGATGGGTTATGGAACTTTGAATTTTTCCAAAATCTTCATATGTTTCAAGTTGCAGCTTAATATTTGCTACACTCCGAGTTATTGCATTCAAAGCATCAGAAGATGGCAAATTGTTCATAAAATTTTCAAGTGTCTCAATTTTTTCTTTAACCTCGGCTATGGCATTGTTCAGAGGGTCCAGATTAGGTATTTGGAGTGACTGAATCTGTTCTTTTAGAGTGGAAATCACTAGATCAAAATCTTCTTGTGATTTTATGCTTTTGACAATTGTTTGGAGCTGTGCCTGGACATTATTTATCTGCTCTTCTAATTGTTGTTTCAATTGCTCAGAATTGGTGGCCTGGGTCTTAAATTTGGCTTGAAGAGCTGCTACAGCTTCTTCTAAACTTTGAAAATTATCCAATGTGGCCAAATCAGTATATTTCTGAAGCAGCAATTTGAGTTCAGAATCAATTTTAAGAAGAGGGTCCATGCATTGTGATTGCAAATTTGAAATTTCTAATTGAAGACTGGCATTGAGTGTAGTTTGTAAAGCTTGTAAATCACTTCTTAATTTCTTGACTCTGACATCAAGCATCAAAATCTCATCACTGTGATCTTCATGTCTTGTATGGCCAAAAATATCATTAGGCATTTTTTTTAGTAGTTATTTATTATAGAGTATCTGATTCTTAATTCTATAAAAAAGGGTATAAGCTTATCATAGGATCCAGGGACCTCAATATATAAGCAGTCACCAGCAGAAACAGTATAAACAGTGCCAGAAACCATGTTTGAGTGCTTAATTCTGTAAATATTTCTCCCTACTGAAATTTTAACATCACCCTTAGGAGTTGTAATAAATTGAAATTGCCCACCTACAGGTAATTGGTAATGATTTAAATTATTGTTAAATATGTACAATGTTTTGCCTGTCTCATCATCAACATCTGTAAATATGCTGTTCAGATGAATAATTAACAAGCCACTCAGTTTAGACAGCATATCAGGAGAGGGTTGTGGTGGTGGCAGCTCCATAATACCTTGCTTTTTGAACCCAAATAAGTTCATAGGCATGTTTATTTATTTCAAATCATGCTCTGTGCATGGGCATTGATTCCCATTTTTCAAATCACAATGGCCCCATGGTAAAGTATGTATGCCACATGACAAAATGCATCTCTTATCATCATGTGGGTTCAGAGCCACTTTTCTTACAACATTTGAAGTCAATAAGTGATCCACACTCTGGATTCTGGATTCTGATGTTTTGATTAAATTCTGGGATTTGAGACAATTTTTATAATCCTCAAAGCTAAGCTCTTTGTCAACAGTCACTTTGCCAATACCCTTGGCCTTTTTGACAACAGCATCACATGTTTTAAAACTGTACATCTTGGCACTTAGCCCAGCAAATTCCACAATAACATCACCAAGTGTCTCATCTTTTAACTTGCCAGGCACTTTTTTGTTGTGGGGTTGAATCCTTGTATGTTCACTGGTATCAAAATATTCAAGCAATGCAGGCTGTGACATATCTTTATAAACATCTTCTGTTTGAATATCAAGAACAAAACTATCAGTGTCCATGTACATCAGTTTTATATTATCACCATAAAAAGGTTTCAACACATCATAATAGAGCTTTAACATATGTAATTTGGCCAAATCCAATATTGCAGCCCCTACATAAATAGGTTTATCAAACTTAATCTTTGTTTTTTTCATGTTGAAAAGTGCCATATTTTCATCATAAATTCTTCTATAATTGAAATTAGGCTTTGCAACCAATTTTTTGCTCCGGCTGGGGTCAGTAATTATTTTAACATCAGTATGTTTTCTGACATTTTCAATGGTTTTGCCATATACAGAATTAACCATCAATTTAAACAAGGCCTTATCAAATTGGCTCTTTGCAGATGTTCGAAGCTCCGTGTTTGTATCAATGTATGGTTTCAACCATTCTGAGTGTTTGAATCTCAAAACTTTTCCAAGTTTGGTCACTTGGACACCATGTTTCATCAGGAACTGGAGGTTTTTGTAATATATGACATAGCCTTGTTTTGGCTCCAGTGTCATCATCAATTTCCTCTGTTTAGAGCCAGGTGAGCACTGAACCTCAGGAATTGGGGGCAGATCAGAAAATTTGTTATGTAAATGATCTGGAATTGTCAAATCAACCTCTAAGAATAAGCCATAATTACCGTCATCAAAGTTCTGAAGATCCTCAATATTGAAATTTTCAACCCACTCAAGCCCTGCATATGGCAGTTTTTGCATCATGGCATGACCATAGAGGCTGTTTGCATCCACATACAATATATAATTTGATGGCAGTGCTGGATCATAATCAGGCATATATTTGTTATTTGCTCTGGCATATCTCTGAGAACATTGCACCATGCCTCCTCTTATACATTGCTCCATAAACAGATACATATTTTGATCTGGGATCAAATCCAATTGCATTTTAGTGTTCAAAAACATTGAAGACCATGCTAGGCCCGGGGCACTGAAAAAATACACTGGGTCCAGTCCATAATTTTGCATAGAAGATTTTCTGAATGTCTGCACTATATCAGCTAAGATGGTCACATCAAGTTTCAAATATGCCATGTGATATTCACCAAATGTCCGGCATTTTAAATTGTTAAACATCAATTGGGCATGGTGATAATCTTCATCAGTGATTCCAGATCCTCTGATTTTGCTGTAAAACTCTTCTTGTGGTGGCAAAGAACATTCATCAAATTTAGAAAAATCTGTGACATAATCATATGGATATACACCCTTTCGCCTAATTAATTTCAGGTCCTGATTTGGAAACAATGCACGTGTGATTTTGAATTGCTCATCAGATAATTGAGAGGCCAGTGTATCCAGGCTAGCAGATAAAAATCTGTAAGAATCAAGAAATCTTATGTGAATAGGAACACCATTAACTTTAATTGTTTTGCTAATAGATATATATTTTTCATCATTTTCAGCTAAAATATTTAAATTCTGCTTCTCAAACCCCTCGTACCTGATCAGATGATGGAAATCATAATTGGATGCTCCATGGCAAAATATGGGGATAAATTTTGGTCTCTTGATCTTAATATTACAGCTATTACACAGGGCCATTTTGAATTTACCATCTGTATGAGAATGGTGATGTACCTTGATATTTGTATCTGAAAATTCAGAACCACATACCGGGCATTTTTCTGCATTGTTGAAATATTCAATCTGTTTCTCTGTTAAAGGCAACATGGGTTTTGATTTTAATAAGATGTTAGATGCTATGTCACGGCACTATTTTCTATTCTATCTGCAAATATTTTGATTGCATCTGGCCCCATGTATGAATATTCTTTACTAACAACACCATCCTGTACAACCACATAATAAAAGCTGGAAGGTTCATGTAGCTGGTATGGTGTAATTGAAGATTCTTCAGGATCTGGATTGCAGGATGCAAGAGATTTGAGGATTGATTCAAAATCATAGACAATATATGCTGGGTGTTCCAACAAGGCTTCAAACTTTTTGAATTTGCAATTCTCACTTGGATTGGGCATCACCATATGAACAGGTTTATGATTGCCACAGTATTTCAGATGCTCAATTAATCTGTTCTTAGCAATTTCTGCATTCTCTTCAGGAACCCTCTTCACTGTTTTTCTACCATCAAATACAGTTAAACATCTTCTGCACAACTTGAATATTGTATTGGATTTGTCAAGTTGTGTTCTCACTAAAGCTTGAAGATTATGTATCAGAGTGTAATGATATGTACCATCCCTTTCAATTAAGAGCAGATCAATCGGAATAGCAGATTCATCATCAAATGTACTGATTCTGAGAGGTTCTATCGGGCAATTGCCAGTGGAGCAAATAAATACATTAATAGATAATTGTTTGCCATTGATATGCCTGGCCCTTTTTTCAAATTTATCAATATTCTGAACTAACATTGGATATTCTAAACCCTCCATTGCATCGTCAAAAAGATGTTCATGTTGTTTGTAATAACTTTTTCTCTGAGGATTCCTTGAAACTGGAAACAAAGCAGCTAATATACACCACAAAAAGCATTTCTGGTCGGTATTTTCTATATTAACCACGGCTCTTCTGTTTTTAATATTATCAGGTAATGGCAGATATGTAGATCCTTGCAATGGGCTGAATTCAGAAATATTAACATATAACTTGTGTGGAGAGCCGCATAGGCTCCATCCAGACTCTTTTGCTGCAAATTCAGAGTGTTTAATGTTCAATTGATCTATCAATCTGCTTATTATTGTGTCTGAATTTGCATTTGAATATACAGGTACAGTTTCTGTTATGTGGGGCTGTGTAAATTTTGTGCCATTTGGTTTCTTATATTGTGCAAACAATTTGAGGGACAGCTTATAAGAGCCATTTTGTGCATTTAGAATTGCCTGCACATCAGGATTTATATTGTTCAAAAAATTCTTAATGCCACATCTTGGCTCTGATACAAACCGATAATCTCTTAATTGGCTATTAAAACTGCTATGGATAGGTTCATAGCGTGGCTGCTTTGCAGGTCCAGCATTAACAGGTGCTTCATGCTTCCTTTTCAGACCAGATGTAGATGCTTGTGGGGGCAATGTTGATGACTGTGCAGAGCAAGTATCTTTATGTGTATATTTGAAGTATTGCATGTTATATTTTCTATTGCATTTGGGGCAAATTTTTGTGGGAGTTCTGCATTTGTCTGGGTCACAAATCTTTTGGTGCTTGGCCCAATTGGGGCTGGATATATTCTTATTGCATTGATTACAATATTTTTGACTTGGCATTTTTGTTGTTGGTTTATTATATATATTTCCTGGGATTCAAATCAAAATTCTATACTGGATCAGTTGGGTTCAGCACTGTGCTTTGTGTGTGTGTGTGTGTGTGTGTGTGTGTGTATATGTGTGTGTTAATATTTTTGGCTTTGGTATTTATATAAAATTTCCTGGGTTTTAAATCAAAACTTTATGCTGGATCAGTTGGGTTCAGTGCAGACAAAAAAACTGCATAGCTCTATGTGAATTAGTTCTTGAGATATTGTATTTAGGAACCCGGGAATAAAACTGCCCGGGCGGGGAATATTAATCCCACAGCGCCGCGGGGCAGGAATCTGAGAAACCGCCCCGAATATTGATCCCACAACTCTGCGGCGCGAATAGAACTGCCCGGGCGGGGAATATTGATCCCACAGTGCCGCGGCGCAGGAATCCGAGAAACTGCCTCGAGTATTGATCCGGGCAGTGGAACTGGCCGCGCCACAGGCCCTTTTTTCCCCCTTTCCCTCTTTTTGCCAAAAATTGGTTTTTATTGGTGATTTCTCATGGGCATTTCAAGATGCAACTTTTTGATCTCTATAAATTTTTCAAAATATCTTGTTGTTCACTAGATCTTGAATAACTTGCCTATTTTTCAAGATATCAGCATGGGGGTTGCATATTTGAAATCTAGAGGCTGTTTAGAAATTTTGTTAAAAAATCGATAATTTTTTGAATTTGTGATTTTTTCAAAAACTACCAGTACTGGAGACTTGAAATTTTGTAGGCATATTCTATTCGAGATTCTCTACATTTTATGTCTCTATAATTTTTCTGATATATGCAATATTTAAGCTGTAAATACCTAACTTTTATAAATAGAATTTTCTGAAAAGTGAAATATTAACAGAATTTTGAAATCTATTCATGTTAGGGCACTATAGCAGTTACTATACTTAAGATATCATACAATATCAAAAAAAGCATATTTTTGACAGAATTATGGACAACAATCTCACAGAAGTACCTTTTGTAAGTATAGGCACATCAATCTGAGGGGGGTCATACTTTCTCATGGAATCCATGAGGGCATTTTTTACAAAATTCTTGGATTAGAGGGGGTACTACACTTGAGCAAAAAGCTCATATAGGCATGTTGAGCTAGGTTTAAGTGTAGACAATTCTGCTTCAGGGGGGTTCATACTTTCTTGAGTTTATAATACCACAAACCCCACTACTCGTTGGTCATCGCATTGCAACCAAGGTTTCCCGGGTTCGATACCCGGTGGAGGCACATATAGTGGTTCTGATCTAACTTTAAACTGTAGGTTATATACGTATACATAAAAAAATCATGAAAAAATAAATATGCTGACCAAGGCAGTAATTTATTTTATTAAAAACATAAAGTAAACGTAACGTTTCAACCTTCTAGCAAGGTCTTCTTCAGACTCTGCACCAAGTATAAATGTAACAATGTACAAAACAGGACGACAGAAGCTGAAAGACAGGTTGAAACAACATAGGGATGCTGTCCAACTTAAGAGAGAGAGAAATGCGATATTTAAACACACGAGAGAAACAGGACATGACATAGAGTGGAATGAGGTTAAGCAGATAGGAAGGGAAGAGAATACTAGTGAGAAAATGGAAGGAGGCCAAGGAAATAGAGAAGAAAGGTGAAGAAGACACAATGAACTGGAAAGGGGGACTGAAGTTAAACAAAGAATGGAAGAAGGTGTTAGAAAGAGTGGAAAGGACAAGAGAGAAAGGGGAGAGAAGAATGAAGGATAAAGAGCCTGAGATAAAGAGACCAACCACATTCCAGATGGAAGTAAATATGTTTAGGTGAAAGTACAGTTGACAAGGGAAAGCCACCTGCTAGAATGTTCCAGAACAACTTTCTAATAGTCTGGAAGGGAGTAATATTTGTGAATATATATCGTCCTGTTTTGTACCTTACATTTGTACTTCGTACAGAGTCTGAAGAAGACCTTGCTAGAAGGTTGAAACGTTACGTTTACTTTATGTTTTATAATAAAATAAATTTCTGCCTTGGTCAGCATATTGAGTTTTTCATACCATGGAAACAAAGCTTAATGGTGTTATACGCATACATATACACATGACGTTGTTCTTTGTTAGTTTTTTGGTTTGATAGAGAAAAATCTGACATTTGTTTTCCAAAACTGAACAACCTATCTACGTCCCTGGAAACGAAATAGCGCAACCACCCACTGACATTTCCCCTTGAACCTTGGAAGATATCAATTATACATGGGATCAAGAGGAGACAAAGGTTGAAGTAGAATTCAAGATAATAAATGTAAGAGTAACCTCATGAAACAGGATATGAAATTAGTTTTAATGAAAAGGTCGTACAACTGTCAATTGTGGAATTGTTGTGGCCGAAACACGATTTTCAATTCTATGTATTGATATTTGAACAGTCGAAATAACGTGCAGTGTAAAATATATGTAAGATTAATCTAGCTGGATCATCAGAGAGTAGTGACAAATTTGGGGAAAATGTGAAATAACGGTGTGCTCAAACCTAAAATAGCATAAGATGAAATTGGTGTTACCCTCTATCTCACACAAGAACGTTTTTTAAAAAAGATATATATATATATATATATATAAGCTCACTAACCCTAAAAACTATTGGACATCAATGATATTGAAGCTATGAATATTCCGATTTTATAAGGGCAGAATTTGACTCATACATAACCCCAACAAATGAAATGATAACAAACTCATTTCGATTATTAGATGTAGAAAACAGGACAGTATTGCCAATTAATATAGATATTCGAATCCTAACTACATCCGCAGATGTATTACACTCATGGGCCATACCATCCATAGAACTTGTATTTATTAATATCAAAGTTACATTTTCACTTGTGTATTACAGAAAATGTGAGTATACTTAAACATATGGATTGCCGAGTCCACCGTAGCTGACTGTATTGTACAGTCACCTCAGAAAGAAGTTCTGCATCTAATCCGATAATGCCATGCTAAGCAATGCAGTCCTGGCTAATAAAAAACATGTCCGAGGCCTCATTTCCACCCACACTGGCCATCTGATTATCGCTTGAACATGATGTAAACATGACCTTGAATGATCATGATCGACACATCCAACAGGAGGAAGGGGGAGGGGGTGTTCAGGTTAGCTGGTATTCACTGAGAAGCATGGACTTCCTTTCGATAGCCAAATGCATTAACTAGTTGATTTTCGATCTTGCCACTGAAGTTCCCTGGTTGGATTCACTGGCCTGCACATGGATGTTTTTTTTTTTTGTGAAGTTCCCGTCGTCAATTTTATCTAATTATTATCCATCCTGATCGTAGCTTTAACCAGAAGTGGTAGAAAAGTGACTCCATATAACCAAAAATACCGTGCGTTCATTTCGATCTTCAGCCGAGAGATCGGGAGAAGCGTGGGGGGCGGCGCTAACGGTGATGCCGACATTGCTAAATAATTAGCAATATCCATGAAACTGCAATCTGTGAAGTTCAATATGATATTATCATTAGTATATTAAGGAGAGAGAGGCGTATCTGGCATATCGGCCACGGAGGACTGTTGGAAATTTTAAGCTCTTTTTTTTTTTCAGAAACATAAGAAGGTATTGACTGATTGATTTAGTTTATTTTACGCTAAATAAAGTAATTTAATCGAAATGAGTTATTTATATTAGGTGGCATTATATTCAATTATTACTTTATTTATACGAAATTTTGAAATGTTCTTAATAATAATACATTTAGTCAAATATTAATTTTAAAAATTACAGCAGCTATATTAGTTTGTTAAGATGTTGTTTAAGTACACCTCTTATGCTGTCAGATTAATCTAGGCTGGACCTACAGGTTGAAGTTGGACCCGAATCAGACTCCACCAGGTATCGAAACCGAACTCCTGGTTTACTAGGGACGATATTACCACTACTACATCGGGGAGGCCTGCATGTTAATTGCTTGATAAACGTTTTACAAATTTTTCGTGATGAAATGCACATAACCTGGAAATCATTGGTGCTTTCTTTTTCTGTTTCTAAAAATATATTAACAGCCATTAGAAGACTTGAATTATGTTAAAAATAAGCGGGAGGGTTTCATGTCGAGACTTTTTTGGTGCTACGTATGAGAAATAAGGTAGGTGGGGATTGAGACTGATTCATTGATTGCTTCTGTTTGCTTTCTTCGCTTTTCTGCCACTTTTGGCTAATCACTGAGATGTGGATGAGTGACGATATGGTGAAATAGACGAAGGGACACTCCTAAAGAACACCCATTCCCAGGCGGCCGGGAATCGAACCCGGGTCCCTGGCTACGTTGTGTGCTCTGCTTACCACTCCGCCACGTAAGTCAGCAGTGTGGGTCAAGAGTTTGACAAGTGTGTCTTAATATTACGATCAACACGTGCGTGTCTCTCTGCTCCCTACCCACCGCCCTCGCACACACACAACAGACCACGGTCAAGCATTCACACGCCTGATAATTTCATATTACGTCGCGGGCATCGGTATCGCTCTCAAGTAAAGCAAGCGTACTGACTTGCTTCTTATTGCAGGTCACCGATGTAAGGAAAAAAAGAAGAGAAAGCTTCCTTTTTCATTTGCTCTCGATATCCAGGAGTGTTCGCCTCAAGGACGGCACCTTACAGTGGTGCGATAAGAACCTGTGTCTGTTGCTTCAATCATTGTTGGCTGTCTTGAGACCTTAACCGTGGTTTTTCGTTTAGCCGGAGCTCGGTTCTGGAGGTGGAGGGTAAAGGAGTACTTGATGACGGCAGTGTACTGCCTGACGACCATACTCTCTGAGTTCGAACAGGAACCACCCTCGTATCAACTCCAGAAATGAATCGAGACTGATTCAAATGAAAATTTCAAATTCATTTCTTTATTCATTATATGGCGAGTTTCATTCTGTAACTATTCTCAAACCTTGCGCTTTGCCGCGCAGTGGAAGCAACTCAAAGCTTGTGTCTTATAAGCCTCGAAGAAGTTTATGATAAATTATGAGATTAATTAACTATCAGCAATGACTTTCAATTACAGATAAAACTATTTGACCTTCTTGCTTTATTCCTTGAATTATTGTTAAATTTCTCAATATTGAACACATGGTAGACGATACAATTAAGTGAAATTTACAATATTTTTTTTTTACAATCCTTTACCTTGATAAGTTACAAACATACCTTGAATGTAATTATATTTTACGTGTGAACAGTTATCATAGAATGAACCTAGGGAAACGTTTATGTGTGTGTGATAGAGAGAGGGGGGAGAGAAAGAGAGAGAGTAAATAGCAAGTGTGTAAGTAACAAAGGTTTTTCCCCATTAGTTTCTAGTTATAGGTATTTTCTACTCTTACAGCAGGCGGTCATCGTGCTGGCAAGGCAAGTGGGAAGCGTGGAATACTCAGAAGACCAACCACACAACAGCTGTAGCGCCGATAGTTACGACGTCGAGGTAAGGAGGTGCTCCCTCAACCTAGTTCTACAGGCTGCTGTGTTTCTCATTGCGCTGGGTTGGTTGCTTCCTCGCTCCCCTCTTTCCTTGCCAGCATGTAGGGCGCCCGCCGTAAGATTGGACAAGAGTTATAACCACCCACGCTGTGCGTGTGCTGTGGTGATGCGTCCGGCGTGCTACCCAGAACTCGAGTGGTCGAGAGCTCTAGGTTACTCGTGAACACTGAAATTCCTTTTCTCTGCACCAATCTGAGATTTGATTTGATTCTTCTTATTTGGCGTCTCTTCTCTGCTACTTTTAGCTAACCGCGACGATGAGAATGAGTGAGAGTGTGATGAAAGAACCACAAAGGACACAGGCCGGGATTTGAGCCCAGAGCCTCTGGCGTCGTAACGCTTTGTGATAACCACTCCACCACGGAGGTCGGCACCAAACAGAGAGTAGCAAGCCTCACATCACACGTGAACTTTATCTATTAACCAGTAAAGCTTGCAACCAACCAATACAAAACAGAATAAAGATAATTAAAAAAGGGGAAACTTCCAAAAATGCCCTCCTCCTCCCGCATACCTACGGAGGTATGCGCTATTGTCCCCGTGCCTTAAATTATATCGGAACGTCAGTTACACGAAATATTTAAAGGATTCTCCCGTTTATCTTTGTTCCTTATCCTTTATTTGTTATTTCCTTTTCTTACAGGATGGTATGATTTAATATCATACCAGAAAAAGATATAATGATTATTCGGATACCAGAAGAATCATTTGTTAATATATAAAAGTGTTAGTAGCGTTAAAATATTATTGTGTTATATCTACAATTAATAATTACAAAAATAGGATAAAACCACTTTACAAATATGGAGTGGTCATTGAAGTAATTAAGTGCTCTTGGTAATATTTTGATATCCAACGTACCTTTATATATCGCCAGTTCACTGTTTGGTATATCTTGTCTTATGATGGGATAAGAATTCGCATGTTCATTTGACAAAGAAGTAAGCTGCAGCTGTTGATTTCCACATTCCTCGGTTGAGAGGAAACTTTTTACAAACGCAAAAACTAGTCATAACACGTGGGGTAGATATTGGTTTTCCGATTCACGCAAGCTTCCACTCAATCAGAAATAGTTACCTAATTATAGCATCAAAGCATGTGTTGAAGTATTAAATATTGACAATACCTAATGTTATGTGAATTAGAGTTAATTATCTGATGAAGTATATTGAGTGTTACGTTTATTGTTATTTTGGTCGATAGGAACTGGCCAGTCCGGCTACTATAATTATTGAAAAACTGCTTTCGCAAATATATATGTATGAAAGGGGTTCATGAAATTAGTGGACACAATACGTTCAACTACGTAAGGAAGTACGATTTTCAACATAAACTTAGTTTTTTTTAATGGAAACCCCATCTTATTTTAAGTAATTTGAAAGTACTGAAAAATTCATTAAGAATGAAGTTTGTTACATTGTAATACGTCAAGCAGTTCTCAAGTAATTTTAACATGAAGTTGACGCTTGAAACAAACATTCTCACAAGTTGATTCGTGTGTCGTAACATACACATCCTCCCTTTGACGCCATTCGTGTATCGTATCAAACATGTTATTCTTCTAGATACTATGTGCTGTGCTTAGAAAATTTGTTACGTTACAACATCTGTGGGTTACAGTAAAATGTGTACTTAGTAAATAAGTAAGCTTTGATAAATTAACTAAAAGATTCTGATGAATCTATCCGTGTTAAAAAAATATTTGTTAATAAAATAAGTATAAATTTTAAACCTTAACATCTTTCTAATTTTTAGTTGTCACGGATGTCTAAGGGCTGAACCATCTGTCGGATGGAGATGGAAACGCCCCCGAGGACCAAATAGTATTTTATTTGTAAGCGCTTTTTCTTGCGCACCTAAACTTTGGTTATATCGAATCTTAGCCGATTTACAAATTAATATTTCAATATTTTTCGGGTTGTTATCATAACACAGTACGCTGTGTTACTAATGTATTAGTTCATTCAAATGAAAAGGTCCATTTCATTTTTTCTGAAAAAGCGTTTTATACGAGACAGTAATTTCATGTGTTTTGTATACCCACAGGTATATGTGACGTTTTAGTAATGAGGCATCTGCGCATGCGCAAGTGTGTCCAGGTAGCACGTGTCCTTTATCTAATCACCTTAACTTTGTTCCCTCCAGGTGGAACGTTGTGCTGAACAATGGAGCTGCCATTAAGGGACGTGTCCAAGGAAGAACAGCGAGGTGTCATTCGGTTTCTTCATGCCGAAGGGGTACATCCAGCAGACATTCATAGCAGAATGAAAGTTGTGTATGAAAAATGTGTATTGGACAAAACAGTGAGAAAATGGTGTAGGCATTTTCGTGGTGGACGAAACACATTGAAGGACGATGCTCGGCCGGGACAGTTGAAAATCTCATTCCTGATTGGACTGTGGCTGCTATTGACAACCTTATTCAAGAAGACAGACGAATATCCCTGGCAGCCATTAGCGAACAAGTGAACGTGTCATTGGGTAGTGTGCATGAAATTGTGAGGCACAGACTGGGTTACAGGAAAGTGTGCGCACAATGGGTGCCAAACTCTTTGTCAGAGGAACAAAAAATGTGCAGAATGGGAATGTCATTGGCTCATTTGATGCGATACAGGAATGAAGGTGAGGACTTTATCAGCAAAATCATTGCTGGAGATGAATCCATCTGCCCGTATTACCAGCCAGAATCAAGGAGGGACAGTATGGAACGGAAGCATGCAGGATCACCAAAACCAAAGAAAAGCAAGTGACTACCTAAAGTCGGCAAATTTATGATGACCAAGGGCCACTGCTAGTGGAGTTCCTTCCAGAGGGACACACAATTAACGCAAACACGTACTGTGAAACACTGCATCGTCTACGGACATCAATCAAGAATAAGCGTCGAGGAAAACTCAGCAAAGGCATCATTTTACTCCAGGACAATGCTCGTCCCCATACAGCCAGACAGACACAGGATATGTTGCAATCATTCCATTGGGAAGTGCTAGACCACCCTGCCTACAGTCCTGACTTGAGTGCATGTGATTATCACATTTTTGGACCTATGAAGAAACACCTCAGAGGACGACGCTTTGCCTCGAGTCCTGAGCTGCAGGAAGCTGTCAGGGAATGGTTTCATTCCCAGCACAAGGACTTCTTCTACCAAGGAATTCATAACCTTGTTTCAAAGTGGGACCAGTGTCTTACCTCATACGGTGAATATGTGTAGCCAACTACTGTAATAAAGTTTCTGCAAGGAAATGGACCTTTTCATTTGAATGCACCTAATAGTTAACAATAATACATTAACTTGAGTATTTTACACATAAGTGCATTAATACCTCTGAGATCTCGTAGCAGCGTTCGTTTGAATGAACATTGAACCTAGCACGACCACTGTCGCTAGGGAAGATTGCAGTGTTAGAGTCATGTTTGGATATCTTGACGACACAGAATGCTGAGGGAGGATTGAGTATTACATACATTGAGGGGGTATCCAATTCTTGCGTATTACTATTCTCAGACTGTTGCGGAAATTCTAGTGTTTAGATTGAGAACTATTTATTTTGGAGGAGGCAACATCCACTATGCAATATAAACAGTAAGTATAAAATTGTCATGGAAATTTTGGTGGGAGGTTTGAGTATTAAATTTAAGGGAGAGATAGGAAGCTCTTGATAAAGTGTTAAATCTTAGATTATCAAGGGATTTCTGTAGTGGAGAGAGAGTTCGAACATTAAATTTTGGAGACTGTATTTAGCGATATGGTATCCACACGTTTTCAACTCCGAACGAGCCATTTTTTTTGGAAAATACTAAATATCTCGTGATCATAAGAAAGTATTGACACCCCCATTAAATTAATATTCTTGAAAGCCTGAAAAGAAATGGATGTAAAAATTTCCTTACTTTTCCTTGCTCGCAATAATGTGTCACGAAAGTGCGTGTTTGGCGTTTTTTTGAGGTGAATGTGAAGTTCTACACTTTTCATAGCTACATTACAAAGCATGAACGATTTACTCGATATTGATTAACAACGTCACTTCTTAAAAAAATAATGCTTAGTGTTGGAAAACTGCTTAAATTAAAGCAGTTGCATTATTTGGGTTATGTATAATCCTATTAGCAATATTATTTTATTAATGATTCCCTGTATGCTGTATTTGTTGCACTAAATGTACTTTACATAATAACGCCTTGCACGTTACAGAGTAAAACAGAAAAATTTATAATATCAAATTTACATTTCTAATTTTTTGTCACAAAATAATTTCATTTTAAAAAGTCAAATGTGCTCTGAAGATAAAATCCACGTAATTATTCCTGTGTATTACTAAATAATTTATTTACTCCAAGCAGAGGGGGCTAATTGTTTGAAAGAGGAACCGTATATTATTCTCGCTCAGAGCTTAAGAATTTCTGACTAGGGTTCTGTAATGTCTCGCGAAACAATAATTGTATCAGTCACGCGGCTGCAGCATGGTATATGGTTTGCCCAGGTTGAATTTTCTATCCTAAGTTGTGCAACAATCTGTGTTAAATACTCAAATTGCGGAAACTCAAATTGGATTCCAGAATGGTTGTCCCTCCTATTCATACCATATCTTACTAACAAATAGATAACTAAAAGTAACCCATAAACCAACAAAAACTAATTCAATTTATTTTATGCTAGTAACAAGTCTAATTAATCAACTCCCCTCCCATCCACACAACGCGAAATATTGGGATATTATTTTAAATTTGTATTTTGGAAGTTTTTCTTCAGATTCAAAACTTTCTAAAGGTTGTACAAAACGATACATCACTTAGACAATGTTGATTTTACTGAATGTGCTACTGGGGCGACAATATGTAGTAGCATTTTTGAATTCGTTATTTTGAATAACTGAATCGGATTTTAAACGTTGATCAAAACTATGCAAGACACGTAAATGATTCTAGCATAGGATATTCTGGAATTCAAAACAAGTGCTTCCACATTAGCATTTTTGAATTTGAATCTATGAAGTTGTCCTTTGGAATCAAAACGTTTCAAATGTTGTAGAAAACGATACATAACCTAGAATACAAAATGGCATACTTCTCGTTGACTTTTCTGACAGTTCTACCATGGCGTCAACATTTTGATTTCGTTATTTGGAAAAAGAGAATCTGATTCAAAACTTTTTAATGGTTGTTCAAAAATATACATAACCCTTTAATCGTTCTGAAATATATTTTTTTTCGAATTCAAAATGGTGCTAGTAGAGATTGGCAGACGTGGTGTTTTTAATTGAAGTCTCTATTAGCGTGTTTCATAAATTAGCATACATTTTATACATAAGCCATCGAAACCCTATCCCTCTTTTTCATAATATGTTAGAATAATTAGAGGATTAGTTAAACACACTACAGGCAACTTCAAAGGAGCTCCTTTTGCAAAACTAATTATTAATGTAATTTGACGTCCTTCTCAGTTACTAACATGTAAATAAGTCTTCTCATATTTTTATTTGGATCTGCGTACATTAATCTACGAAGGTTGCATGATTATATGTAATTGATTTGTTAATGTACTGCACTCCCTCAAAAGCGACATACATAAGTAAATCTTCTAAAGTTTGACCTCTTGTAACTGTAAAAGTATAAGTCCCAAAGAAAAAAATGATATGGTTTCCTCCCTACGTCAAAGATACAAGTATACAAAATTTCGTTGGACATGGCCTGGTGGGTTTGACAAGAAATGACCTTGAATTGAGTCTTTTCCCGTTACTTTGGATCATAATATTGCAACTCTAGACTTGTAAACAGTAATATTAACACAGGATTGTTGGTTCCAATTAATACTCCAACAGCATTTCGCCGACCACCGCAGGGAAGTGGTTAGCACAGTGCGGCACGGCTCCACGGGTCCTCAGGGTCGAATTATTTTCTGTTCTTTGTGGGCATGGACGTCCGGAAGGGGGGCAAGGTGGGGCCGTGCACCCATGGAAAATGAAAGTCAACCAAAAATTATATATTTTTGACATAATTTCATTTCAGCCACAACAATATTTATTAATTATTGTATGAATATGATAAATTGAAATTTTAGCAATATTTTTTGAGGGAACGATACTATTATTAGGAAAAATGTGCCTTGTTTGCCTCCCCCGGGAAGAAAAATATCTTCCTTGCCCCTCCCTGGAAGAAATCCTGCGGACGTCCATGTTTGTGGGTGTTCCTTTCATTAATTTCATCATATCATCCATCATTCATACTCATCATCGAGGTTAGAAAAACTTGACCAAAAGTCAACGTTGAAATTCATTATTCAATTAACCCCACAAGCATTTCGGATCCGCTATGTCCCTTCAAGAAAATCTTAGGAATGGCCTGTAGTTATCTTGGAAGATGTTTGCACAGATAGAAAAGCATTGAGTGAGAAGGGGTGGGGGGCAAACACAGGTGGGTTTGTGGACGCATGGGAAGGGGGGGGGGGCAATATCCAACTCTTGAATATCAGAGTTAAGTCCTAGATTATGGCTGGTATTTTAGTTAGAGGGAGGATTGAGCGTTACATACATTGAGAGGATATCCAATTCTTGCGTATTACTATTCTCAGACTGTTGCGGAAATTCTAGTGTGGAGATTGAGAACTATTTATTTTGGAGGAGGCAACATCCACTATGCAATATAAACAGTAAGTATAAAATTGTCATGGAAATTTTGGTGGGAGGTTTGAGTATTAAATTTAAGGGAGATATAGGAAGCTCTTGATAAAGTGTTAAATCTTAGATTATCAAGGGATATCTGTAGTGGAGAGAGAGTTCGAACATTAAATTTTTGGAGACTGTATTTAGCGATATGGTATCCACACGTTTACAACTCCGAACGTGCCATTTTTTGTAAAATACTAAATATCTCGGGATCACAAGAAAGTATTGACACCTACATTAAATTAATATTCTTGAAAGCCTGAAAAGAAATGGATGTAAAAATTTCCTTACTTTTCCTTGCTCGCAATAATGTGTCACGAAAATGCGTGTTTGGCGTTTTTCTGAGGTGAATGTGAAGTTCTATACGTTTCATAGCTACATTACAAAACATGAACGATTTTCTCGGTATTGATTAGCAACATCACTTCTTAAAAAAAATAATGCTTACTGTCGGAATACTCCTTAATTTAAAGCAGTTGCATTATTTGGATTATTTATAATTCTATTACCAATATTATTAATGATTCCCTGTATGCTGTATTTGTTGCATTAAGTGTACTTTATATAATAACGCCTTGCACGATACAGAGTAAAACAGAAAAATATATAATATCAAACATACATTTCTAATTTCTTGTCACAAAATAATTTCATTTTAAAAAGTGAAATGTGCTCTGAAGGTAAAATCCACGTAATTATTCCTGTGTATTACTAAATAATTTATTTACTCCAAGCAGAGGGGGCTAGTTGTTTGAAAGAGGAACCGTATTATATTCTCGCTCAGAGCTTAAGAATTTCTGACTAGGGTTCTCTAATGTCTCGCGAAGCAATAATTGAATCATTCACACGGCTGCAGCATTGTATATGGTTTGCCCAGGTTGAATTTTCTATCCTAAGTTGTGTAACAATCTGTGTTAAATACTCAAATTGAGGAAACTCGAATTGGATTCCAAAATGGTTGTCTCTCCTATTCATAACATACCTTACTAACAACTAAATAACTAAAAGTAACCTATAAACCAACATAAAACTAATTCAATTTATTCTATGCTACTTATAAGTCTAATTAAACAACAATCAAATTAATACTCAGTAAATAAATAAACAATTGATTTTATTCGATTTCTGTTTCATATAAATCTTCATATCTTAAATCGCTTACTTGACCATTATCGACAGAGCACTTAGTTCGAGAGAAATGAGAATAAGTCCGATGGCGTTTACTGTTTACTGGGAAAAACAGATAAGAGTAGGAAGAGAAGGGTAGGTGGTTGAAGGATGCGCCAGTACTTATCCCTGCTTAGTGGCGGTGGCACTGGCTGCTACACTCGATGAAGCACAATGATATTTCTTAGTGAAAAAAGGGCCTGCTCTTATATAGTAGCCAGTTCCGCTGTACATTGTAACCTCCGTTTCCTGTGGAATTCTCCTATGCAAGTCAGAGCATTCCAGATTACGGAGGAAACCGGATTTGAAGTACACCAGGAATCAAACGTTCTGCACCCACATCCCTAGCCATCTGCAACATGAAGTTACCGAGAGGGGAATTTTTCATGTTCTTTACATTAAGGAACGTTTGTTCCAAAAGGACGGTGGTACGAAACCAAATGTTTAAGTCACCCTTTGCCATTTCACTCCCCTCCCATCCACACACCGCGAAATCTTGGGATATTATTTTAAATTTGTATTTTGGAAGTTTTTCTTAAGATTCAAAACTTTCTAAAGGTTGTACAAAACGATACATCACTTAGACAATGTTGATTTTACTGAATGTGCTACTGGGGCGACAATATGTAGTAGCATTTTTGAATTCGTTATTTTGAATAACTGAATCGGATTCAAAAGATTTTAAACGTTGATCAAAACTATGCAAGACACGTAAATGATTCTAGCATAGGACATTCTGGAATTCAAAACAAGTGTTTCCACATAAGCATTTTTGAATTTGAATCTATGAAGTTGTCCTTTGGAATCAAAACATTTCAAATCTTGTAGAAAACGATACATAACCTAGAATACGAAATGGCATAGTTCTCGTTGACTTTTCTGACAGTTCTACCGTTTGCGTCCTTTCGCAAAACTAATTATTAATGTAATTTGACGTCCTTCTCAGTTACTAACATGTAAATAAGTCTTCTCATATTTTTATTTGGATCTGCGTACATTAATCTACGAAGGTTGCATGATTATATGTAATTGATTTGTTAATGTACTGCACTCCCTCAAAAGCGACATACATAAGTAAATCTTCTAAAGTTTGACCTCTTGTAACTGTAAAAGTATAAGTCCCAAAGAAAAAAATGATATGGTTTCCTCCCTACGTCAAAGATACAAGTATACAAAATTTCGTTGGACATGGCCTGGTGGGTTTGACAAGGAATGACCTTGAATTGAGTCTTTTCCCGTTACTTTCGATCATAATATTGCAACTCTAGACTTGTAAACAGTAATATTAACACAGGATTGGTGGTTCCAATTAATACTCCAACAGCATTTCCCCGACCACCGCAGGGAAGTGGTTAGCACAGTGCGGCACAGCTCCAGGGGTCCTCAGGATCGAATTATTTTCTGTTCTTTGTGGGCATGGGCGTCCGGAAGGGGGGCAAGGGGGAGCCGTGCCCCCCTGGAAAATGAAAGTCAACCAAAAATTATATATTTTTGACATAATTTCATTTCAGCCACAACAACTTTTATTTATTATAGTATGAATATGATAGATTGAAATTTTAGCAATATTTTTTGAGGGAACAATACTATTATTGAGAAAAATGTGCCTTGTTTGCCTCCCCCGGGAAGAAAAATACCTTCCTTGCCCCTCCCTGGAAAAAATTCTGCGGACGTCCATGTTTGTGGGTGTTCCTTTCATTAATTTCATCATATCATCCATCATTCATACTCATCATCGAGGTTAGAAAAACTTGACCAAAAGTCAACGTTGAAATTCATTATTCAATTAACCCCACAAGCATTTCGGATCCGCTATGTCCCTTCAAGAAAATCTTAGGAATGGCCTGTAGTTATCTTGGAAGATGTTTGCACAGATAGAAAAGCATTGAGTGAGAAGGCGGTAAAGTTATTGCTATTTCTTAAACAGGGATCAAGTTTGTAACGTAGCATAAGTTGTCGAAAGATGTTCCACACCACGTTTTCAGCAATTGGTATTCGTGTTAAGAAATAATACGGGTATCAAAATTGCCTACATACTTTGTTCCTCAAGTGAAATGGAAGAATATGTGGTAGGACTGTTGAAGTAATGTAGGCTGTATATCTCTGTGTGGCACCCACTTCTACAATTGTATTCTTCTGGAGCCCAACCCTTGGAACCACCAATGATGAGACTTAGGCAAATGACAGATTTTGAATCAACTCCGAGCTAAACGGAGTAGGGATGGCCAAACGGATCGGATCCAAAAATTCCGGATCAGGATCCGATAGTTTCGAATCTCAATCCCATTATAATATTACCACACCTTAAAAGGTATTATGATCTTCGATTACAAAGAAATGTTTCATTAGTTAGTCCTACAATTTTTTTCAAGTGTTGTTCCTAAAATACTTTGCAACGCATCGGCTAACACACTCGTGCACAAAAATAATCTTATTGTTTGACATAAAATGTCACAGGTGATTTTGTAAATGCCATTGAAACGAATATGTATTCATTCGAATGTATTGGAAATGGAAACGCACATAAATGTGATACATTTTTTCCACGATGAAACGTTTAACACATTTAACAAGAAAGAAATGTTATACAAAAATTACACAATTGTTTTACAGTTACAGTTTAAAAAATTAAAATAAAACATTATAATATATGCAGTGTTATATAATTACAAAGTGTAAGACTAACAAGGGAGGTTATCTAAGTGTCCCCCCTCGATTTCCATGAAACTTGGCAGGTGTATAGAGGGGCCCAAAGGAAGAAATACGTGTTTTCTGATTCAGAAAAAAAAAAACTGTTTTAGGGGGCAATCCCCCCCTCCCTCTATATTTCGTGAACAACAACAAATATTGAAAAACTGCTTTCGCAGATATATAGGTTTAAGAGGGGCTCATGGAATTAGTGGACACAATACGTTCAACTACGTAAGGAAGTACTATTTTCAACAGAAGCTTAGTTTCTTTTTAATGGAATCCCCATTTTATTTTCAGCCCATTTGAAAGTACAAGAAAAGTCATTAAGAATGGCGTTTGTTACGTTGAAATGCGTCAAGTAGTTCTCAATAATTGTAACCTGAAGTTGAGCGTGAAGGCGCTGTGAACAGAGTCGAGCGCAAATGCTGTCGCGCATACAGCCTGCACGCATGTGCTGCTTTTTGCCTACTCTCGCCACACCTAAGTATCATCCCTTCCTTTTCAGAGTCCGAAAATACTATTTTCTCAGCAACAGTTCTGACGTACGTACATTATCACAAACATCTTGTTAATTAGTGCACTTTGTTACGCCCTTGCCTTATTTGATAAATTTGATAAATCTATTTGAAGGAAAAAATGTATCAGCTGCAAAGTTTAAAAGTTGAAAACTTAAAGATTTGTCATTACCAAACGAGAAGAGTTGATTGTTCCAATGTACTAAATATTATGACCTAAATAAATAAACGCCAATTAAAAATTAGAAAGATGTTAATTTACTAACATTTTGTATGTAACTGATGGTGAAATGCTTACAATTTATACTTCTTTATTAACAGTTATTTGTTAATTCAAATAATTTTCAGAGTTTACTTATGTACAAACTACATATTTTTTTGGTAACCCGCAGTTGTTGGAACTTTCCTAAGCACAACGCATAGCATGCAGAAGAGTAACATGTTTGTTACGATACCCGAATGGCGTCAAAAGGGGAATATGCATGCACACACGAATCATCTTGTGAGAATATTTGTTTCAAGCGTCAACTTCACGTTACAATTACTTGAGAACTACTCGACGTATTTCAATGTAACAAACGCCATTCTTAATTAATTTTCCGTACTTTCAAATGAGCAGAAAATAAAATGGGATTTTCATTTTAAGAAAAAAACCTAAGTTTGTGTTGAAAATCGTACTTCCTTACGTAGTTGAACGTATTGTGTCCATTAATTTCATGAGGCCCTCTCATACCTATATATCTGCGAAAGCAGTTTCTCAATATTTGTTGTTGTTCACGAAATATTTCAGTTCGCAATGTTAGATGAGACACCCTGTATATATATATATATATATATATATATATATATATATGTTATAAACACATTCTTACTTTCCAAAGAAGGGCTCATGTGGAATGGCCAAACGGATCCATTTAAGTCATAAAAAATCGAAATAATCATCATGAGAGTTAGAAAGGGGACAAGAAGAAAAGAGGCGTTTTCCTTCCCTGGAAAATAGCGCCAGCGCTCTAAGACGCTAGACGTTCAGGTTCAAATCCATGCCTGGGTATTGGTGTTCCTTGTTTCATCATGTGTTTTATCACCTCATCACTCATTCTCATATTCGAGATTAGCCAAACGTGGCAGAAAAGCGAAGTAAACTAAACCAAATGATTGGAAAGAAACTAAACTTGGGCATTTTTTTAAAAAACCATGACAACTGAATACCTAATAATTAATTCAGGAAATTACCTCAAGGAATTGCCTAGTACCATTCCGTATCATTACACCATCCACAAATTTAATATAATGTGAACTTGGAAATGCCGAAACTCCAACAATTTTCAACAACATTACATAATGCAATGTGCAACAAAGGTGAAGAAGACTACAATCAATGTAAACTTGTCATTCAACTGCGCCAAAGGAGAGGCTTTACTGACTATGCTAAGCATTCTGGATCTTTAGCGAAAATCAGGATGCATTAATTAGTAAACTCCATCCAGCTTAGACAAATATAAAACATTTTGAACATGAGAAAACAATTAATAATTGCAAGCATCACTTTCTCACCGAACACGTAGTATCCAAAACAACACTGCACCAGGACTTGAAAAAGAGTTTTGAAAAATATCCTGCCTACTGGATTTTATAGTTATTCCTCTCACACTCATTGACATGTATTATGAGATACCACTGTCTCAATGCAGGAAATCAGCAGATGCTGTGAGTGTTTAGTTTAAAGTGCCTATCACATCCACTCAGAATACTTTAAAGTTATATCTAGCGATTCGTGTTCCGTTTACACCCAAAGGTTAACGTGTGTAGTGTCACATAATCCTTCGTATATCGCTATCGATGATTCACACGATGTTGTCAATACTATTGGTGCCGACCTTCTCAGGTTCATACACAGAAATTCTGGCAAATGCAAACCCCTATTACTGATCTCTCCGATAACGCGTTGGTCATCGCCGTCTAACCAAGGTATCCCGGGTTCGATACCCGGTGGAGGCACTTATAGTGGTACGGATCCAACTATAAACTGTAGGCCTCATCCCGATTGCCCTTACTGTGCATAAAGCGGACTTTAAAGGCCAACTCAAACAATTTAGCAAACTCAAATTAAAAATACCCCAAATTGCCATTTCTTGCTGAGTACAATTTTAATAAATTGAATAAGCTCCAAGTAAACGAAATAAAAATGTATGCACCCTTCTCCCCTAGAATATAGCTATTTATCCACTTTTACAATTATATTCACCTTATTCGCGAAAAACATTCTGCGAACGCTGCACACCCCGCCCCACACATTATATATATATATATACATATAGATATATATATATATTATATATATTTATATATATCAGTGATTTGCTTTATTCTATTTCGCTTTTGTGACACTTTGGCTAATCGCGAAGATGAGGATGAGTGATGATACAATGAAATTGATGAAGGGACACACACAAACACCCATGGCCAGGCCGCGATTCAAACGTGGGACCCCTGACGTCGTAGTCGTAGCGTGATGTAATAACCACCCTGCCACGGAGGCCGGCACACACACACACATATATATATGTATGTATATATATCCACATACATAAATACATAGATATACGTAAGTATAAATATACACAGGACGTTGTTCTTTGTAAGTTTTCTTAATGGTTTGATAGAGAAAATTCTGACATTTGGGCCTCCAAAACTAAACAAAATAGCGACGTGACTGGAAATGGTGCCACCTCCCACTAACATTCCCCCTCAAACCTTGGAAGAAATCAATTATACGTGTGGTCAAGAGGGGACAAACGTTGAAGTAGAATTCAAGATAATAAATCTGAGAGTAACTTCGTGAAACAAGATATGAAATTAGTTTTAATGAAAAGGTCGTACAACTTTCAATTGTGGAATTGTAGCCGAAACACGATTTTCAATTCTCGGTATAGATATTTGGCTTTTGCATTAAATTGTAGGAGGTTGTTGCATCTAACGTGTAGTATATGAGGTAGAGAGAGAAGAAAAATGGTTCTGTAAAATTCACGCCACATTTTACGAAAGATACAATCGAATTACAGTGCAGTGCAATATGTATGTAAAATAAATCTAGCTGGATCATCAGACAGTAGTGATAAATTTGGCGAAAATGTGAAATAACGTTGTGCTGAAATCTAAAATAGCATAGGGTGAAATTGGTGTTACCCCTTTCTCACACAATAACTTTAAAAAAAGACATATAAGCTATAAGCAGTTATACTCCTCGAACTTGTATTTATTAATATCAAAGTTAGATTTTCACTTGTGTGTTACAGAAATGTGAGTATACTTAAACACATGGATTGCTGAGCCCACCGTAGCTGACTGTATTGTACTGCCTAAGGACCATACTCTCTGATTTCGAACTGGAACGTATTACCACCCTCGATTCAACTCCCGGAATGAATCGAGACTGATTCAAATGAAAATTTAAAAATTCAGTTTTTATTCATTATATGCCGAGTTTCATTCTGTAGCTATTCTCCCACCCTCCGCTTTGCCGCGCAGTGGAAGCAACTGAAAGCCTCTGTCTTATAAGCCTCGAAGAAGTTTATGATAAATTATGATATTAATTAACTACCAGCAATGACTTTCAATTACAGAGAAAACTATTTGACCTTCGTGCTTTTTTCCTTGAATTATTGTTAAATTTCTCAATATTGAACACATGGTAGACGATACAATTAAGTGAAATTTACAATATTTTTTTTTTACAATCCTTTACCTTGATAAGTTACAAACATACCTTGAATGTAATTATATTTTACGTGTGAACAGTTATCATAGAATGAACCTAGGGAAACGTTTATGTGTGTGTGATAGAGAGAGGGGGGAGAGAAAGAGAGAGAGTAAATAGCAAGTGTGTAAGTAACAAAGGTTTTTCCCCATTAGTTTCTAGTTATAGGTATTTTCTACTCTTACAGCAGGCTTTCATCGTGCTGGCAAGGCAAGTGGGAAGCGTGGAATACTCAGAAGACCAACCACACAACAGCTGTAGCGCCGATAGTTACGACGTCGAGGTAAGGAGGTGCTCCCTCAACCTAGTTCTACAGGCTGCTGTGTTTCTCATTGCGCTGGGTTGGTTGCTTCCTCGCTCCCCTCTTTCCTTGCCAGCATGTAGGGCGCCCGCCGTAAGATTGGACAAGAGTTATAACCACCCACGCTGTGCGTGTGCTGTGGTGATGCGTCCGGCGTGCTACCCAGAACTCGAGTGGTCGAGAGCTCTAGGTTACTCGTGAACACTGAAATTCCTTTTCTCTGCACCAATCTGAGATTTGATTTGATTCTTCTTATTTGGCGTCTCTTCTCTGCTACTTTTAGCTAACCGCGACGATGAGAATGAGTGAGAGTGTGATGAAAGAACCACAAAGGACACAGGCCGGGATTTGAGCCCAGAGCCTCTGGCGTCGTAACGCTTTGTGATAACCACTCCACCACGGAGGTCGGCACCAAACAGAGAGTAGCAAGCCTCACATCACACGTGAACTTTATCTATTAACCAGTAAAGCTTGCAACCAACCAATACAAAACAGAATAAAGATAATTAAAAAAGGGGAAACTTCCAAAAATGCCCTCCTCCTCCCGCATACCTACGGAGGTATGCGCTATTGTCCCCGTGCCTTAAATTATATCGGAACGTCAGTTACACGAAATATTTAAAGGATTCTCCCGTTTATCTTTGTTCCTTATCCTTTATTTGTTATTTCCTTTTCTTACAGGATGGTATGATTTAATATCATACCAGAAAAAGATATAATGATTATTCGGATACCAGAAGAATCATTTGTTAATATATAAAAGTGTTAGTAGCGTTAAAATATTATTGTGTTATATCTACAATTAATAATTACAAAAATAGGATAAAACCACTTTACAAATATGGAGTGGTCATTGAAGTAATTAAGTGCTCTTGGTAATATTTTGATATCCAACGTACCTTTATATATCGCCAGTTCACTGTTTGGTATATCTTGTCTTATGATGGGATAAGAATTCGCATGTTCATTTGACAAAGAAGTAAGCTGCAGCTGTTGATTTCCACATTCCTCGGTTGAGAGGAAACTTTTTACAAACGCAAAAACTAGTCATAACACGTGGGGTAGATATTGGTTTTCCGATTCACGCAAGCTTCCACTCAATCAGAAATAGTTACCTAATTATAGCATCAAAGCATGTGCTGAAGTATTAAATATTGACAATACCTAATGTTATGTGTATTAGAGTTAATTATCTGATGAAGTATATTGAGTGTTACGTTTATTGTTATTTTGGTCGATAGGAACTGGCCAGTCCGGCTACTGTAAATATTGAAAAACTGCTTTCGCAGATATATATGTATGAAAGGGGTTCATGAAATTAGTGGACACAATACGTTCAACTACGTAAGGAAGAACCATTTTCAACATAAACTTAGTTTTTTTTTAATGGAAACCCCATCTTATTTTAAGTAATTTGAAAGTACGGAAAAATTCATTAAGAATGACGTTTGTTACATTGTAATACGTCAAGCAGTTCTCAAGTAATTGTAACATGAAGTTGACGCTTTAAACAAACATTCTCACAAGTTGATTCGTGTGTCGTAACATAAACATCCTCCCTTTGACGCCATTCGTGTATCGTAACAAACATGTTATTCTTCTAGATACTATGTGCTGTGCTTAGAAAATTTGTTACGTTACAACATCTGTGGGTTACACTAAAATGTGTACTTTGTAAATAAGTAAGCTTTGATAAATTAACTAAAAGATTCTGATGAATCTATCCGTGTTAACAAATATTTGTTAATAAAAAAGTATAAATTTTAAACATTAACATCTTTCTAATTTTTAGTTGTCACGGATGTCTAAGGGCTGAACCATCTGTCGGAGGGAGATGGACCCCCCCCCCCTCCGAGGACCAAATAGTATTTTATTTGTTAGCGCTTTTTCTTGCGCACCTAAACTTTGGTTAGATATATCGAATTTTAGCCTATTTACAAATTAATATTTAAATATATTTCGGGTTTTTATCGTAACTCAGTACGCTGTGTTACTAATGTAGTTAACAATTTTACATTAACTTGAGTCTTTTACACATAAGTGCATCAGTGGCGTAGCGTGATTGTATGAAAGGTGTAAGACTTCCTTAGATAAACCTGACCTGAATATTGGATAAAGAAAACCCTAAGATATTTTAACTACATAGAATCTATTTGAATCTAAGTCATGTATTGGCATACTCAATTTCAAGCTCAAAATGCACACACTCTATGTTAACAATAATAGCATATGTATTACTTAATGAAAATTCTCATTTATACTGTAACTCCTCAATCACGTCGTCGTAGAATCGGGAGTTTCTGGTCAATATCTTTGGCAGCTCCTTTTCCCAAGTCAGATTTCCTTCCCTGAGTCTGTGTGCTGCGTTAAAATGTATGAATCCTCTTCAGTGCAGCAAATGACTTTTCCACCGACGAGCTTGAGGCAGGAACAGTGAGGAACAATTCTGTTAGTTTGTACACTTGTTCAACAGCTTCATTCAAATGGGTAGTACGCAAGTACTCATGAAGTTCAAACACACTCTTTACTCGATATTCGGCTTCAGAATAAATTACCTGTAGCTCAACTTTCAACTGGTAGCAATTGACAAATTTCGCATACAGCTTAGTTAAGTACACAAACTCTTCTTCTGGAAAGGTCATGTCATATTTCTATTCTTATTATTATTTTCTTTCACTAAAAAACCATTTGTGGGAAATTCGTAGGATACAATTTGCAAATACAAATGCATTCGAGAATATTACTCATTATCATGGTTACGATAATTGCGCACATTTAGAAAAGCATATCAAGCAACTTAGTGAAAGGAAAAGGTAAAAAAAAAGCTGTAAATATAACGCTAAGTATTACGCGTATGATTTTAACATTACGGGTAACTGGGATGAACGCGCATAACTTTGCGGGCGCTACCGGATCTAGGATAACCAGATATTCCTCTTTTATCTTTAATTCGCTGCTTCTAATGAAGGTAATACCCAACATTAAACCATCTCTTTGTGAACTTAATAGTTAGTTTACACATTTAAAATGACACCCGTTTTGTTAGCTACACCTCCCGTCAAGCATTGTTGAAACAACACGGGAGTCGATTTTCTTGGATCTCTTCCGACCGTGGCGACGCAGCGGGGACAGAAATTCTCGCCAGTTACCACCCACTCGTAATGCGCCTTACAGTGCTTGAGAATCGGGGCGCCCTGTCATTGGTTGAGAAGATACTATGTAAGCAAACACACCCGCCATGGGCGAGTCCAAATCATTTCTTCCATTCACCCGCACGTAAGTCCTCTCAAGAAGCCTTACAGAGAAACAACTCGAATCAAAACAAGTCCTCAATTGTTTCGTTAAAAGTTCTACTTGCAGTCTGATATTTCTGTGTGTGTTCAGGCGATAAATACGGGAATGAAATAAGTTTTCTTCAATATTTTCAACTTGTAAGGTGGACTTACAAGCCTAACGTGGGCACTACACCGCTGAGATCTTGTAGCAGCGTTAGTTTGAATGAACATTGAACCTAGCACGGCCACTGTTGCAGTGATAGGTTCATGTTTGGATATCTTGATGACACAGAATGCTGACGCTGGTACTTTGATGGGTGCAGGCAGGGGTGCCCACATTCAGGGAGTATGGCGCAAACTGCGCCATAGAGATTTTTTGGGGGGATTTTTTCACTTCAAATAACATAAAATTCAACATTTATATATTTTTTCTAAAATATATGGTGAAAAATTACACCTTAAATGCTTTATATATGATAAAAAAATAGACCTTAAATGTATCATACGTAATACATTAGATGAAGAAAAGAAAGTATTTAGGGGTGGGGGGCAAACACAGGTGGGTTTGTGGACGCATGGGAAGGGGGGGGGGGCAATATCCAACTCTTGAATATCAGAGTTAAGTCCTAGATTATGGCTGGTATTTTAGTTAGAGGGAGGATTGAGCGTTACATACATTGAGAGGATATCCAATTCTTGCGTATTACTATTGTCAGACTGTTGCGGAAATTCTAGTGTGGAGATTGAGAACTATTTATTTTGGAGGAGGCAACATCCACTATGCAATATAAACAGTAAGTATAAAATTGTCATGGAAATTTTGGTGGGAGGTTTGAGTATTAAATTTAAGGGAGAGATAGGAAGCTCTTGATAAAGTGTTAAATCTTAGATTATCAAGGGATATCTGTAGTGGAGAGAGAGTTCGAACATTAAATTTTTGGAGACTGTATTTAGCGATATGGTATCCACACGTTTACAACTCCGAACGTGCCATTTTTTGTAAAATACTAAATATCTCGGGATCACAAGAAAGTATTGACACCTACATTAAATTAATATTCTTGAAAGCCTGAAAAGAAATGGATGTAAAAATTTCCTTACTTTTCCTTGCTCGCAATAATGTGTCACGAAAATGCGTGTTTGGCGTTTTTCTGAGGTGAATGTGAAGTTCTATACGTTTCATAGCTACATTACAAAACATGAACGATTTTCTCGATATTGATTAGCAACATCACTTCTTAAAAAAAATAATGCTTACTGTCGGAATACTCCTTAATTTAAAGCAGTTGCATTATTTGGATTATTTATAATTCTATTACCAATATTATTAATGATTCCCTGTATGCTGTATTTGTTGCATTAAGTGTACTTTATATAATAACGCCTTGCACGATACAGAGTAAAACAGAAAAATATATAATATCAAACATACATTTCTAATTTCTTGTCACAAAATAATTTCATTTTAAAAAGTGAAATGTGCTCTGAAGGTAAAATCCACGTAATTATTCCTGTGTATTACTAAATAATTTATTTACTCCAAGCAGAGGGGGCTAGTTGTTTGAAAGAGGAACCGTATTATATTCTCGCTCAGAGCTTAAGAATTTCTGACTAGGGTTCTCTAATGTCTCGCGAAGCAATAATTGAATCATTCACACGGCTGCAGCATTGTATATGGTTTGCCCAGGTTGAATTTTCTATCCTAAGTTGTGTAACAATCTGTGTTAAATACTCAAATTGAGGAAACTCGAATTGGATTCCAAAATGGTTGTCTCTCCTATTCATAACATACCTTACTAACAACTAAATAACTAAAAGTAACCTATAAACCAACATAAAACTAATTCAATTTATTCTATGCTACTTATAAGTCTAATTAAACAACAATCAAATTAATACTCAGTAAATAAATAAACAATTGATTTTATTCGATTTCTGTTTCATATAAATCTTCATATCTTAAATCGCTTACTTGACCATTATCGACAGAGCACTTAGTTCGAGAGAAATGAGAATAAGTCCGATGGCGTTTACTGTTTACTGGGAAAAACAGATAAGAGTAGGAAGAGAAGGGTAGGTGGTTGAAGGATGCGCCAGTACTTATCCCTGCTTAGTGGCGGTGGCACTGGCTGCTACACTCGATGAAGCACAATGATATTTCTTAGTGAAAAAAGGGCCTGCTCTTATATAGTAGCCAGTTCCGCTGTACATTGTAACCTCCGTTTCCTGTGGAATTCTCCTATGCAAGTCAGAGCATTCCAGATTACGGAGGAAACCGGATTTGAAGTACACCAGGAATCAAACGTTCTGCACCCACATCCCTAGCCATCTGCAACATGAAGTTACCGAGAGGGGAATTTTTCATGTTCTTTACATTAAGGAACGTTTGTTCCAAAAGGACGGTGGTACGAAACCAAATGTTTAAGTCACCCTTTGCCATTTCACTCCCCTCCCATCCACACACCGCGAAATCTTGGGATATTATTTTAAATTTGTATTTTGGAAGTTTTTCTTAAGATTCAAAACTTTCTAAAGGTTGTACAAAACGATACATCACTTAGACAATGTTGATTTTACTGAATGTGCTACTGGGGCGACAATATGTAGTAGCATTTTTGAATTCGTTATTTTGAATAACTGAATCGGATTCAAAAGATTTTAAACGTTGATCAAAACTATGCAAGACACGTAAATGATTCTAGCATAGGACATTCTGGAATTCAAAACAAGTGTTTCCACATAAGCATTTTTGAATTTGAATCTATGAAGTTGTCCTTTGGAATCAAAACATTTCAAATCTTGTAGAAAACGATACATAACCTAGAATACGAAATGGCATAGTTCTCGTTGACTTTTCTGACAGTTCTACCGTTTGCGTCCTTTCGCAAAACTAATTATTAATGTAATTTGACGTCCTTCTCAGTTACTAACATGTAAATAAGTCTTCTCATATTTTTATTTGGATCTGCGTACATTAATTTACGAAGGTTGCATGATTATATGTAATTGATTTGTTAATGTACTGCACTCCCTCAAAAGCGACATACATAAGTAAATCTTCTAAAGTTTGACCTCTTGTAACTGTAAAAGTATAAGTCCCAAAGAAAAAAATGATATGGTTTCCTCCCTACGTCAAAGATACAAGTATACAAAATTTCGTTGGACATGGCCTGGTGGGTTTGACAAGGAATGACCTTGAATTGAGTCTTTTCCCGTTACTTTCGATCATAATATTGCAACTCTAGACTTGTAAACAGTAATATTAACACAGGATTGGTGGTTCCAATTAATACTCCAACAGCATTTCCCCGACCACCGCAGGGAAGTGGTTAGCACAGTGCGGCACAGCTCCAGGGGTCCTCAGGATCGAATTATTTTCTGTTCTTTGTGGGCATGGGCGTCCGGAAGGGGGGCAAGGGGGAGCCGTGCCCCCCTGGAAAATGAAAGTCAACCAAAAATTATATATTTTTGACATAATTTCATTTCAGCCACAACAACTTTTATTTATTATAGTATGAATATGATAGATTGAAATTTTAGCAATATTTTTTGAGGGAACAATACTATTATTGAGAAAAATGTGCCTTGTTTGCCTCCCCCGGGAAGAAAAATACCTTCCTTGCCCCTCCCTGGAAAAAATTCTGCGGACGTCCATGTTTGTGGGTGTTCCTTTCATTAATTTCATCATATCATCCATCATTCATACTCATCATCGAGGTTAGAAAAACTTGACCAAAAGTCAACGTTGAAATTCATTATTCAATTAACCCCACAAGCATTTCGGATCCGCTATGTCCCTTCAAGAAAATCTTAGGAATGGCCTGTAGTTATCTTGGAAGATGTTTGCACAGATAGAAAAGCATTGAGTGAGAAGGCGGTAAAGTTATTGCTATTTCTTAAACAGGGATCAAGTTTGTAACGTAGCATAAGTTGTCGAAAGATGTTCCACACCACGTTTTCAGCAATTGGTATTCGTGTTAAGAAATAATACGGGTATCAAAATTGCCTACATACTTTGTTCCTCAAGTGAAATGGAAGAATATGTGGTAGGACTGTTGAAGTAATGTAGGCTGTATATCTCTGTGTGGCACCCACTTCTACAATTGTATTCTTCTGGAGCCCAACCCTTGGAACCACCAATGATGAGACTTAGGCAAATGACAGATTTTGAATCAACTCCGAGCTAAACGGAGTAGGGATGGCCAAACGGATCGGATCCAAAAATTCCGGATCAGGATCCGATAGTTTCGAATCTCAATCCCATTATAATATTACCACACCTTAAAAGGTATTATGATCTTCGATTACAAAGAAATGTTTCATTAGTTAGTCCTACAATTTTTTTCAAGTGTTGTTCCTAAAATACTTTGCAACGCATCGGCTAACACACTCGTGCACAAAAATAATCTTATTGTTTGACATAAAATGTCACAGGTGATTTTGTAAATGCCATTAAACGAATATGTATTCATTCGAATGTATTGGAAATGGAAACGCACATAAATGTGATACATTTTTTCCACGATGAAACGTTTAACACATTTAACAAGAAAGAAATGTTATACAAAAATTACACAATTGTTTTACAGTTACAGTTTAAAAAATTAAAATAAAACATTATAATATATGCAGTGTTATATAATTACAAAGTGTAAGACTAACAAGGGAGGTTATCTAAGTGTCCCCCCTCGATTTCCATGAAACTTGGCAGGTGTATAGAGGGGCCCAAAGGAAGAAATACGTGTTTTCTGATTCAGAAAAAAAAAACTGTTTTAGGGGGCAATCCCCCCCTCCCTCTATATTTCGTGAACAACAACAAATATTGAAAAACTGCTTTCGCAGATATATAGGTTTAAGAGGGGCTCATGGAATTAGTGGACACAATACGTTCAACTACGTAAGGAAGTACTATTTTCAACAGAAGCTTAGTTTCTTTTTAATGGAATCCCCATTTTATTTTCAGCCCATTTGAAAGTACAAGAAAAGTCATTAAGAATGGCGTTTGTTACGTTGAAATGCGTCAAGTAGTTCTCAATAATTGTAACCTGAAGTTGAGCGTGAAGGCGCTGTGAACAGAGTCGAGCGCAAATGCTGTCGCGCATACAGCCTGCACGCATGTGCTGCTTTTTGCCTACTCTCGCCACACCTAAGTATCATCCCTTCCTTTTCAGAGTCCGAAAATACTATTTTCTCAGCAACAGTTCTGACGTACGTACATTATCACAAACATCTTGTTAATTAGTGCACTTTGTTACGCCCTTGCCTTATTTGATAAATTTGATAAATCTATTTGAAGGAAAAAATGTATCAGCTGCAAAGTGTAAAAGTTGAAAACTTAAAGATTTTTCATAACCAAACGAGAAGAGTTGATTGTTCCAATGTACTAAATAATATGACCTAAATAAATAAACGCCAATTAAAAATTAGAAAGATGTTAATGTACTAACATTTTTGTATGTAACTGATGGCGGAATGCTTAAAATTTATACTTCTTAATTAACAGTTATTTGTTAATTCAAATAATTTTCAGAGTTTACTTATGTACAAACTACATTTTTTTTTGTAACCCGCAGTTGTTGGAACTTTCCTAAACACAACGCATAGTATGCAGAAGAGTAACATGTTTGTTACGATACCCGAATGGCGTCAAAAAGGGGATATGCATGTTACGACACACGAATCAACTTGAGAATATTTGTTTCAAGCGTCAACTTCACGTTACAATTACTTGAGAACTACTCGACGTATTTCAAAGTAACAAACGCCATTCTTAATTAATTTTCCGTACTTTCAAATGAGCAGAAAATAAAATTCGATTTTCATTTTTAAAAAACCTAAGTTTGTGTTGAAAATCTAACTTCCTTACGTATTTCAACGTATCGTGTCCACTAATTTCATGAGGCCCTCTCATACTTATATACCTAGGTATCTTCGAAAGCAGTTTCTCAATATTTGTTGTTGTTCACGAAATATTTCAGTTCGCAATGTTAGATGAGACACCCTGTATATATATATATATAAATGTTATAAACACATTCTTACTTTCCAAAGAAGGGCTCATGTGGAATGGCCAAACGGATCCATTTAAGTCATAAAAACTCGAAATAATCATCATGAGAGTTAGAAAGGGGACAAGAAGAAAAGGGGCGTTTCCCTTCCCTGGAAAATAGCGCCAGCGCTCTAAGACGCTAGATGATCCAGGTTCAAATCCCGGCCTGGGTATTGGTGTTCCTTGTTTCATCATGTGTTTCATCACATCATGACTCATTCTCATATTCGAGATTAGCCAAACGTGGCAGAAAAGCGAAGTGAACTAAAGCAAATCATTGAAAAGAAACTAAAACTTTTGCATTTGTTCTTAAATACCATGAAAACTGAATTCCTAAAAATTAATTCAGGAATTTACCTCAAAGAATTGCCTGGTACCATTCCGTATCATTACACCATCCACCAATTTAATATACGACTCCTGGAACAAGGAACAGTTCGTTCACGAACGACCCATCACTATTTTATAATTTATTCTTCGTACCTTTAAAGCAACGGATAGTTTATATTATCGATGCCAGTATAATTAAATTAAGGACAAAGAAATTAAAAGAAGATGCCGTCTTTTCTTACCAACTAATACAGAACAATAATATCCCCCCACCCCGATTTTTTTTATCCGCGACAGTTGATAGCCGTGCGAACATTATTGAGGAAAGAATGTACTCTGTCATTGTTGTGCATGCACAAGACTCACAGTAAACAAGTGTCAACTGTTCTCGTTTGTTTACCTTTTTTTCGCTTCTCACAATAATCAGTCAAAAGCAAAAATAGCATTCTGTACATTACAGTCCCTACTCTATCGGCAATCGAGTACAGGAGTTTCAAGATATCTTGTCGTTGGAGCCAGTGTGTATACTCTGTCCCTCCTTAGAATAATTGCAGTGAACCTCACGACATTTCCTATATTTTCCCACTATATTCTTCGGTTAAAGGAATTCTGTCTTTATTTAATACCCCACCTTAATCCATCTTCCCCGAATAATGAGAAATTTGAAAGTACTGTTTTACAGGGAATATTTCTGCATTTTCTGACATTTTACATTTTTTATGACATATTTCTAATTTTGTGTGACATATTTTTCAATTTTTATGACATAATAACACATATTTTACAGTTTTATAGGACTTAAAGTCCTGGGCCCTACACATAATACATGCCCTAAGCTCTTGTTCTCCCTTATTTGCATGATGACGATATGACCACGAGCAGTGTTAATAATATAGAACACTGACAAGTATCAAATTGAAAATCTAATAGATTATTATAAGCAGTAATTAAGTTGTGAGAATTCTTTAAGGGTATGCTGTAATTATGAATCTTTGTTTTGTTAAATGCTGGGACTTTATTTCTAAAATATAATATCAATACGAGACAAATTGCTGAGTGGACTTGAGCTCCACAGTTGGCGCCACTGAGATAAATCGTACCTCGGCAATTCCGTTGAAGGTTTTTCACCTATTTGATGTTCTTACGTACGTGCAACACTCCAGTACAAAACGAATTTTCGTACATGTACGTTCAAAGGAAATAAAATCAGCTACTCAAAATTCATGGTAATGTAGTAAAAAGTCCTGGAAAATGTAAAAACTTTTTTCATCTATCCTTTCATATCATATCTATCGGGCAGTTACCTCAAAGACACTGGGGTCACCTATCCAGAGGTAGATTCTCTCACAGACCCCTTACAAAAGCACTGAACGGATCAATGCTCTTCTTCTTTTCATTAGTGTGCCAGAGCAGGTGTTGGTTGGGCCATCCATACCTCTCATCCTTTTGCCACAGCATTCCTTTAAAATGAAGGCATAAGCCTCCCTTATGAAAATCCTTGACATGCCACTGTATGGGGTACAGAAAAAGTTTGACAAGCAAACCCGTGAATTGCTTTAAAGAAAATGCAAGGGGGGTGGGGGTCGAGATACATGTACATTTGATTCCAAAGTGAAGTTATTTATATTCAGACAGAAACACGTATATTGCTGGGTGGTTTATGCTTGATTGTTGTAATTTGTATTCTTCTGAGTTGCTGATTTCCCTTTTTTAGCTTAATAGCAATGATTGGATGGAATTTATGATGAGGCATGCCGGAATTAGTACTAGACTCCTGTGTAATAGGTCGTGAGTTGATTATTGAAAATACTTCTCCACCAGAAGCGGTAAATCTACTATTGGAAAGGTTGACGTATCTTCATAAAAATAAATTCACAGTACCATTCATACACGATTTGTATGTTATGAAACGAGTGAATTATGGACAAATAATGATTGCTTATTTAAATCATAGCTTAATCTTATGTACTCGTGGTGGACCAATCGGGAGGCTGTTACGCTGCCACGCGGGGCACACGGATTTGATTTCCAAGGTGTGCGATCTCCAAGTCAATGAGTCCGCTATATGCTCAAATAGGTTATTCGAGACGGGGTTACAGTTTAAAGTGCTATCCCAACCACTGTGTGCCTCTATGGAGAATCGAGACGTATTTGTTCTGCTTGCAATTTTTAACCTGGCAGGACGCACGCTGTGTAATTGTAATTGTTTTAAAGCTTGTACTTAGTAATACCTTTATTGATTAATTTAATTTTATTAATTTTGAACATTTCAATGGAATCACACAATTGATAAAAACGAGAAAAAAATAACATGTTGAAACACCAAACTGAAACGTGTGAGCACGCGTTGGGTTAAATTTATCCAGGCAGTTTCTAAGATCCTGCTAACTAACGAAGTAACTCAATGGGCCATATTATCGGTTACGTCACTGGCAGACTGCTGCATTTGGAACGCTTTTTCTCCTTATGCTATACCATTCGAGCTAGATCGCAAGGCAGGGCCGGTTTCAGGGCGGCGCTATAGCTGTGGTGGCGCGTCAGTTAAGATTAATTTGAATGTTGTGTTGCCTCTGCACTAAAACCATATTTTCTGATATATTTCGCGATATGACGGAATACTTCCTAATTTCGCATGTCATATTTGTAGGAGACAGAGCCAGACGCAAGGGGCTGATGGTATTGCAGCATCCCTAAATCCATGAACGAAAAAATAAAAATGTGGGAAATGTTTGAGAAATCATAGTTTTTTTTCTGCTCACTACACTCCCAATACAAATGTTCCCAAAAGGGTCATACCAAGTTTATACTTAGGCCTATTACTTTGAAAATATTGGTGCATTAACAAACTAATGTTGTTTTGGTATTTGCCAAAAGAAAAAATCGTGCTCGCACTCTAAAACATTTTAGGCATCATCAAATGTTTCTGCCTGGGGTCTCGGGTTTGATACGCGGTGGAGGCATAAAATGGCTCGAATCCCACTTCAAGCTGTAGGTCCAGTCCCGATTAGCCATACTGGTATAAAGCGGACTTAAAACACCAACCCAATAAATCAATCAAATGTTTCTTCTCTTAAAACTCATTCCGACAGAACTAGAAGATTTTTCTTCCTAAAATTGATGTGTGGCGCCGAATTCTTTTCTGATCGGGGCCCAGGAGTGCTCACAAGGGAGATTCATGGCATGCCTGAGTCATAGGGATATTTAGGGGGACAAGATTCTATAGTTTAGCTACCAATTATACATATCTTCACACAAAAATGTGGGGATAGTTTCGTTTGATTCACTTGTTATTGATTTTTAGTTATGGTTGTTATTATGTACAGTTTTTCTACCTACCTGTGGGTGATCACGGCGATGGGATAGAAATGAAACACCCCCTCTTATGCCTTTAGAATCGGTTTGGAAGGGTGGGGGACATGCTGTTCTCATTAATACAAGGTTAGTGAAGCAAACAAACTAACAATGGCAGTGAGACTCAGCAGTTTTGTACGTTTTATGTTAGCAAACATGAAAGTGAGCCGTGCCTTTTCTTTCTTGTGTCTTTTAATTTCAACTGGATCCTGATATCCGGTTCTGATTTTCGGTTCCGGATACCCGATTTTTATTTTCATACCAGATCCGAATCTACAGTTCTAGATTCAGATGTAGATAATTATGCATCTCCCATTTTTTGTTGTATTTTCTTTATACTACTCGTACGTTATGCTTCTAAATTGAGCATAGAAATGAGAGAAGAGAAAATAGAGTTGTCATGGTTTTCTCTTTCGTCCTATTGTTCGCAAAGTTAGCATATAATTACCGGGAAAAACCAACTTTAGAAGTAAATAATAAACCTGTTACATTTATGTACCTAAAAAGTAACAGAGTTGCAGTTATTCCCTTTGGAAGGTAACTTCGTTACAGTTAGGTACTCGATGAATGTAAGTATTAGTTGCAAACGGCGGCATTATAAGTAACGAATTACTTTGAAGCACTGACCCATCTCCACTATTGACTTACGTACATAGTCTAATATTCACCTTCCCGTTGCAAATTTCAAACACTTCTGCCTTATAGTGTAAACTAACTAACTAACTCTCTAGCCTTCTTAAACCAGAAGGTTCATGGCTGCAGCAACACAGGCCTTCCATCTGTCCTCATCTTGAGCAAGATCTATATACTCTTTTCCATCCCTACCGATTTCCTTTAGGTCTATCTCAACGTTCTCCCTCCATCTTCGTCTTGGCCTTCCTACAGGTCTCTTACCATCAGGTTTCCCAACAAGAATCCAATAAACTCCTCTTTCCTCTCTTATAGTGTAAAAAATATAATAAAATTAAAAGTTAAATTGTAAGCAAGAAATGCCATCTATCCCCACGTGAAATCACACATTCCAGTTTGGTACCTTTCTTGAGGTTACTTTTTAAAAATTGTAAATAAGCGAACATTACACAAGAATGAACCCACCACGACAACTAGCGCCCCCCCCCCCAATCTTATGACCCTTTGCCTCACAGAGGGTGGTATTGATTATTTTGGGCATCACTACTCGAGCAATATGGTTTACCATTGGATCTGATCCCAACAGATACATGATGCTACCATTGACGGGAGTTGAAAAACAAAATGGTTATGCAGTTAAACCTGAGTTATATGTATGTCAAGGTGAAGAGAAAATAATACGTATAACCATAGGCGCCAACTCCATAGGACTTGGGGGGGGGGGGCTTTAAGCCCCCCAATATTAACTATGTAGGGCAGAGCCCCCAAATCATTTTGCTTAAGAGGATCTAATGTATTATTTTGCTTCTCTTCTAAAGTTAACTCTGAATTGTGCCACATGAACTTAACTTTAAATAAACATTTAAAATTTTCTAGACCATCAACTTTGGGGGGCTGAGACCGCTAAACCATCAACTCTGGGGAGGCTATGACCAGAGACAGTCTGAGTATTGTTAAAATGTTTACTAAAAAGAGTTTCAAAAGACGATGTGCATGAACTAGGGTAGTGGATGGGACGTTTGGGCTACAAATGGCTCACATGACATTCTGAACGAGGTCATTGATATATTAGGGAGATCTGTTTTGCGCTCCGTGGTAGCAGATATTAAAAGTCGGGAATATTTTGCTATTATGGTTGACGAAACTTGTGACATGTCCATCCGTGGTATATTAATATTCTGCATTCGAACTGTGAATAAAAAAATTGATATTTTTGAGGAATTCATGGGCTTTTATTAGGGGTGTGCGGGACGGGATCGGGACGGGAAAAATTTTCTATTTCCCGACTAGGTCGGGTAATTTTCGGGACAGGAAATGTTCGAAATTTCCGGAAGCTCTGAAAATCTCGAATTCTACACGTCATTTTCATTTCAAGTGATTTGTGGATTAAATACTAACAATTTACGATAAGTTCCAGAAATTGACAATGCAGAAAACGTCAAGAAATAACGACATTTTAAAATGAGCATTCGGTATTTCCCGACTGCTCTGGATCGGGACGAGAAATTTTTTCCCCGATCCCGGTCCCGACTTTTCGGAATCCCGCACACCCCTAGCTTTTACGAGATTCCGAACGCTGAGGCCAAAACTTAAAAAAGGGAGAAAGTGAGTCATTCATTAATTTTTTTCAGTGATCAGAGCCCCTGCGTATAACTGAGAATTACTTTCAAATCAGATTTTCATAACACTCCATTATTAAAATAAGTGCATATATTTTGAGTTACAACATACAGTATAATACAGGTCATTTCTGTCATAAAGTGCTAAATTAACGAATTTAAAAGTTAACAGTTTGATTCTTAAGTACATTACATTTGCCACTTTAATAGTTTTATGTCGATTAGCGTCCACTTCCCTTATACAACTTACTTTCGGGTCAAGCATGTAAGTTTTCCTCTCTCATGAATTTAATCATATCATCATTCATATTCATTGTTGCAATTAGCCAAAAGTGACAATAAGACGGTGTTAAATAACAAAAATCAAATAAAATTAAAAGGAAAATAGATTAAAGAGAATTATGTAATATTTCAGGAAACATATAAGCAGCATGACTTTTTCTTTGCCAAAGAGGGGGGCGGGCAGGGTGTACTGGACTCTGTGCTCTTTTAGTTATAACTACAACCCCCCACCCCGTACGGATTCATGGATGTCCTGATTTTCTGTTCAGAAAACCTGGTCAACCTAGGTAAAAGGTAAAGTGCTCCCCTGTGCATAGCACCACGCCATGAAGGCGTATAGGGGGTGTGGGGGTAACGCCCCACACTTTCTAGATCCGGTCGTGAGTGGGGATGATGTGATCAGCATCACGGCCCTGACCGCCTTTACCCCCCAGGGTTTCCCCCAGGTACTCATGTTATTCGACGCTGGGTGGGCGCCGGGGCCGCTTCAAACGTTAGAAAAGTTCCCGGATTTGAACCGGCCGGGGATCGAACCCGGGACCTTTAGCATGGTAGTCAGACGCGTTACCGACTGAGCCACCGCGGTGTACGTACAAAATAAAATTGGTATCTTGTTCTGAACAACTGCGTCAAATCTCCTCTGATTTCATGCCGCGTGCCGCCTCTGTTTGTTGTCTTCTCTGTGACACCGCCGCACCGCACTCCCCTTTCTCGCAATTCCAGACCGACCGCCGTCATATCCACCTATCCTGTTGCGTATTTGTGTTTTTGTGTGACATTGTTGTAGCTTGGTAAAGTACAAATCAACTGTATTTTATGTTATAGGTATAAAACAGAATTACCTATAAATGCATTACGTACAAGTAAAGTTTAATTAACACGTTTTAAAATTATATTTTCCCGAGACCTACAGTAATTGACGTATAAAACCGAATTACGCAGAACTGAGTTACGTATGAACGAATGTGGATCGTGACGCTACGTTCAGATTGGGTTCGATTGTTGGGCAGAGTAAAACACCCAAACAAACAGGCTGATATAGAATAGGATATCATATTGTATCAACTTGATAATTCATAGTTAATTCAAATCACCAAATTTCGTACTTGCAACTAATGGTTTGGAAAATATCGCAACACCAAATATACCATGTGATATCGGTTTGATGTTTGATTTATTTTTTACTTAAACCTATCCAATCATTAATTTTACCTTTACACCAAGCACCATTAAAGTGTTTATCGAACCTATTGGTAAACAGCTAATAAACACAAGAAACCAACCAACACAATAAACAGCGTCTAAAATAGAGGAGTAGCATAACCAAAATCTCTCTCTTTTCTGTCCGGTTTAATTGATTGATTTGGTGTTTTAAGTCCACTTTATGCACAATAAGGCTAATCGGGACTGAACCTACAGTTTAAAGTGGGATCCGAACCACTGTGTGCCTCTACCGGGTATCGAACCCGGAACCCCTTGATTACAAGGCGACGACGTTTCTGTCCGGTTTAAGTACTAGGGTATAATAATCGGAGGTTGAAATATTCAGCTAATGAAGATTTTTCTTCTAATCTGGTAATTTGCTTTCTACTTTTCTAGTGACTAACATTTTATGTTGCAGTTGCAGGTGCATAAAAATACATGTTTGGTTGAAAATATATTTTAACGCCAAAAAGAAAACTTGTGAACTATCGGTCATTCTTAACGCGTCCTCAGGGCCTCCCCGATGGTGCATTGGTAGCGTCGTCGCCTTGTAATCAAGGGGTTCGGGGTTCGATACCCGGTGGAGGCACATAGTGGTTCGGATTCCACTTTAAACTGTAGGTCCAGTCCCGATTAGCCTTACTGTGCATAAAGTGGACTTAAAACACCAAATCAACCAACCAACCAACGATTTGTGAAAGTTTTGATGAATTTACTTACTTTTATAGCTCGTAATGCAAGATAGTACAGTTATTCAAAATTTTCTTGTAAAGTAATACATTTCAAGCCCGATGAGACGCGGCAAGAAATTTAATAAAATTCCAGATTGTTTCTTGCAGACAACAGGAACCTACTAGGCGTATGTCCACAATTTTGATGCGAAGAAAATCGTAAACATCAAGAAGTTTTAACTTGCATTTTGCTATTTATGGTCAAAATTATATGTATACTGGTTAATTGCGGCGATGAGGATGAACTATTAAATATGTGATAAAAGAAACACAATCTAAAGGCAGCCACACCCTGACCAAGATGAATATCATGACTCATTGAATTTGCTGTCAGAATTAGTAGGTCACTCCACTAGACACTAAACAACAAAAGGGGAAGTGAGTTACATTTTCCTTCAAAATTCTATTACTTTAAACAAGAAGAGTAAAGTTATATACACCTGTTTCTTCAATCTATTAATATTTCCAATATCAATTTTCAGAATTTTATGGAGTTGATTGTATCAATATATATTTCAATGCATAATAATTAGGATTATTAAAGTATAATGAAAGCGTTCGTTATAATTGAATTGAATTGTTGTTTTAAGTCGACTTTATGCACAGAAGACTAATCGGGACTGGAACTAAATTTTAAAGTGGAATTCGAACAACTATGTGTTTCCACAGGGTATCGAACCCTGGACCAGCGATTACAAGGTGACCACGCTGCCACTGCACCATCAGGGAGGCCTACACAGACCTATTATAAGTCTTGAAGTAAAAATCATATGTTGCAACAAAAGGAAAAAAGTTAATGACGAACTATGCATGCAAACACAATAGTAATTTCTCATACACACATTCTTCGTTTGGCAACTTCACTCATTGCCATACCATTTGTTCCCTCTAATCTCTTCAACGCTGTCACTTACATTGTACTTAACTCCTAGCCATACAAGCGATTTCAGGATTATTGTGTTTCTACACAGCAACAAGAGAAGAGGGCCTTGGGGAATACTGCACACACTCAAAAAGCCAAAACATAGATATCAACTGAGCAGACGGTCCCACGAATCACAACTATTGCCACTTTCAGGTGAATGTGGAGGAGGGGATATAAATTATATACGTATACATGCGTATATAAACACAACTGTTTATTATTATTATTATTTTATTTATTTGCTTACTTAAACGTCCTCGTTGTCCCCAACGGAGAGAAAACCACAACCGTAAATCTTGGTGCGTTGCCAGAATTAATTATATACAGAGTATTCCCTGACATTCGCTACGAGACTCGGCGGCAAGCGGCCCGGTAGCAGCGCTTGTCTTTCCCTGTGAACGGGGTCCGCGACAGTCGCTCGAGTCGGCTATTAAAATTACAGTTTTCATATTGTGTACTAACCTTGACTACAGAAGGTGTTGAAAATGATGTCCCTCTGCTACAACACATTCCTGGCATCTCCGAAAGAAATTGGCATTTACACGTGCAAGTACGTTTACTACTGTAATTCTCCCGATTTCTCGTACAATACTCTCTTTTAACTCACGGATGGTGTGCGGATTGTCTTTGTATACTTTATTTTTTAGATTTCTCCATTTTTCTTTCCACTTTTATTCAGAACTGACCCTGTTACTCTAAACTTTTTTACGAGGTTTAATATAGTGGTCCTATGTGGAACGGGAGCACCAGGAAATTTCGTTGCAAAACGTCGTCGCACTTATCCACAATTCCTCTTTCCGAAGTAACACTCGACAACGTAAATTCTTTGTTGCAATGTAAATTTTGTTGTGCCATATTAAGCCACAATCTTCAACACACGGACACGACACAACACAACTTCCGAGGGAGGATTATACTGGCGTCAGTCTGCAACGTCAACAGAAAGGAAAAGAGAGCGAAGGCAGGGAGAGCGAAAAAAACAGACTGTAGCGTGCGACTGTCGCGGACCCGTTCACTGGGAAAGACAAGCGCTGACGCCGGGCCGCTTGCCCCCGAGTCTCGTAGCGAATGTCGCGGAATGAATGCTCTGTATAAGTGCTGAGAGGGTGTGGAATGAAATTAAGGGGCGCGGTGTTGAAAATAAAGAAAACACGAGACATGCATGCATGTTTTAGCCACTAATTGAAATTCCAATAATATGCCAATGAAAGTGGATAAAACTAGCGAAAGGTGTCCCGGGTTCGATACCCAATGGAGGCACACAATGGTTCGGATCCCACTTTAAACTATAGGTCCAGACTTACTATGCATAAAGTGGATTTTAAAACTACAACTGCTTCACTCTTGCTCGGTTTTAGTACAAGACATGTTTAGAAATTTGATTGATTGATTGATTGAGTTGGTGTTTAAGTACACTTTGTGCACAGGAAGGCTAATCGGGACTGGACCTACAGTTTAAAGTGGGATCCGAACCACTATATGCCTCCACCGGGAATCGAACCCGGAACCCCTTGATTACAAGGCGACGATGCTACCACTTTTTTTTTTTTTAAAAAAAGGAATACCCCTACGCTGTGGTATCCCCCGTCATTCACACTTTTTCAATTTTTACAGTATTCTCGGTTTTTCACGTTTGGACAAACACAAATACCCATGCCTTACCCGGGACTCGAACCCGGAACCCCTGGCGTTGCAGCGCGCTGTGCTAACCACTCCGCCACGGAGGTCGACATACCACTGCGCCATCGGAGAGGCCAAAAATTGGAAAAGAACAGCTTGTTGAAGGGAGGCCAATGACACATGAAAAATTGGAAGATTTTTTCCAAGGAAAGGCAAGCAAGGTATTTTCCCACGGGATGGGAGGGAATATGTTTCAGAAAATTGATAAGACACATTTGACTTTTTAGCCCATAAAAAAAATTGAAAATTAAGAATTCTATTTACAACCTTTCTACCTGCATATTTAAATTTGATCACGATCGGACGGTTTTTTAAATTTTTTTTGATTTCTTGTTTGGAAAAAGCAAAAAAACGGCAGTTTTTTTTATTCTCAAGACGACTAAAAATCGAAAATAATTGGTTACTATAGCTTAACACAGAATTGAAACAGTCAAATTTTGATGTAACTCGTTTTTATTTAGGTCTACTGATTAATTCTTAATTGGAGTCCAAAACTCGAGTATACATAGCTTTTGATCCGATAGTAGGCAGACAACAAAAACGGTGGATCAACAATGCAAAGGATAACACAAAGCACCTGACACTGAGCTATAGGCATATATCGACAAACGCAGACTACTTGAAACATAAGAAGAAACAATTCTTAACAACAATGCTGACGAAAGAAAGACAATGGCGGCTTGCCTTTATAAACTGCCGACAGTACAGGAAAGAAATCGGGGATCAGTGTTTGCCTGATGTAAACAATAACAGCGGTCTCACTTTAGAACGTAACATTCGGCGCTGAATATGACATGAGACAGCATGGCACCCTAAGAGTTGTTGTTGTTGAGTTGGTGTTTTAAGTCCACTTCATGCACAGTAACGCTAATCGGGACTGGACCTACAGTTTAAAGTGGGATCCGAAGCACTATGTGCCTCCACCGGGTATGGCACTCTATACGAGTTGGTGTTATTGGTTGAAAAATGGGTGAGGAAGAAAATTAAAGGGTGCGCAAACACTTCTTCGCACCTACCCCTTGGCACTGACAAAGAAAGGGTAGTTCAGAATTGCCAAGCGTCTGGTCTGAACGTCTGACCACTCTCCCCCCACTTAAACAGGACAGGGAGGGGGGAGGCGGGCGGCGTTTTCCTTTGGTTCGTTTTTTTTAAGGGTAGCAAAATACTCATTGCAGTTCACCGTCAGTAACATCTCTACAAGCAAAGGACAATTTGATCAAATCTCATACTCTATTAATTAAAGTAGTTAATATTCTTATTAATAATATTAATATACATATTCAAACTTGCAAGCAAAAACGTAATTTCAATCAAGTTCAACGTAAGATTCTTTTTAAGTACACTTTATGCCTAGAAAGGGTAATCGGGATTGAACCTACAGTTTAAAGTGGGATCGGAACCACAATGTGCCTCAACCGGGTAACGAAGTCTGGACCTCTTGATTACACTACGTTCTGGAGAGAGAGATTCTAAAATGGCAAACTTAGGTTTCTCAATGGGTTAACACTTGTATTGTAACTGTGAATAGTACAGAGTATAGAGAATATGAGACTCGCCTTGTAAACTGGCGATATGCAGTGGAGGTGCACTATGCACTGGTTCGAATATTATATTATATAATATGTAATATATTATATATTACATCTTATATATTATATGAATAACTTACTTTCTGTCCTCCAAAATCTGGGGGAGAGGTTAGTTCAGTGTAATACGACGCCAGGGTTTCCGGGTTTGAATCCCAGCCTGGTCATGAGTGTCCCTTCCTAAATTTCTTCTAATCACCACACATCCGCACCGTCGCGGTTAAATAAAATGGCAGAAAAGCGCCTCCTAATAAAATTATTGAACACTGTGAAAAAGTAATTCACGGACTGTAACTTCTTTCTTAAAATCTGTCAGCCATAATTCTGTTTAATTACGTTGATTTTAAGAATAATTTTAAAAATATATTTTTTTTAAATTTATAAAGTGCTTATTTTTATTACAAAGCGAAATGAAATAGAATGTTTATGGATGAATGAGGAAAGAATCTGATTCCAATATTTCAACTGATTTCACAGTCTAATAATCATTACTGACTGAGGGAGCGTAGGGCAGCAGTTGTCCCTCACTGTGCTAAAGCTTATCTATAAAGGAAAAGTAAAGTTCCTTTGCACAATCCAGTTTTGGAACCCAATCGCCGCCACTGTCGACAGCACCATGGACGTCCGCAGGATTTTTTCCAGGGAGGGGCAAGGAAGGTATTTTTTTCCAGGGGGGGGCCAAACGAAGACAATTTTTTCCCAAAAATAGTGTTGTTCCCTAAAAAACATTGCTTAAATTTGAATTTATGGTGTTCATGCAATAATTAACACATATTATTGTGGCTAAAATGAAATTATATGTGTGAAATACATATTTTTTGGTCGACTTTCATTTTCCACGGGGGGGCCACGACCTCCCCTTGCCCCCCCCTTCCGGACGCCCATGGACAGCACGCCTTGCAACACACACCACCATCCTGAGCCCAAAGGAAATTTTCCTACCTGGCCACCTTTAGTTGTCTTTGTTAGGCTGTGAAGTGGAAATGGAGACTTGCTACTCCTTGCCGCAGGCCTGTCTCTCATCCCTCCCTCATGTATATGCCAGTGGGCGATGCACTGACCATACCTAGGGGACGATTCGTTGCTGCCACTCGAGAAGAGGGAAAACATGTGCCATATACTGAGTTAAATACAATTGAGTCGCCGTAGTTTTCTGGTTTTCGATATCATAGTCTGCTCCAATTGTTCTCACGGTGCCACTGGCGTAAGCAGGATTTTTGTTCTGGAGGGTCTGAAATTCTAAAGGTGTACAGTATAGAGCTTTGTTCTAGAATTGTGGGATACCGAATAAAATATATAGGCTATCGTACATTTTCAGCTTTTCACTATTAAAACTGTACTCGAAGACAGAAATGGTTATCGGGTGTCATTTTAACTTTAAGGGAGGTTTGCGTTTACATCTTTCCTTTCTGCGAGTTCTTACAAATTTTCATTTAAAATTTGGATTTTCTTAAAATTTCTGGAGGGCAGTAGCCCCATCAGCGCCCCCTGCGTACGCCAGTGTAAGGTGCTATGCCCCACAGGAAATCGAAACCTTTATTGCTCGCACAAAATCATGCGTGTCGTGTCGTTTCAGTGTGAAATCCCCATGTAACGTGCTTCTTGAAAACAAAAATTTTGAACTGAAGCGACACAAGCTGCATTTGTAGCTTGGACTGGACTATGTTCTCAATACGGTGCATCGTGTCACCTGTTTCTGTTGTTCCCGCATACGCAATGAATCTTTTGCATTAGATTGAAGGGTCTCGTGTCGCTTGTCGCTTGGATGTGAAATCACCATGTCGCTCGGGCCGTGCATCAAATTGACTTGGTCTGTTCACTTGTGCGCGGTGTATGTGTTGCTTTAGTGAGCTTTTACATGTCGCTCGAACTGGGCTCTTCTCTCATTGAGAGATTTCACATTGAAGAGACATGTGGTGCTTGAGAATCTCACCAGTCGAACTCAGTCTTCTGGGGCTACCGGTAAGGTGTGAAACGTTGATATTGATTGACTAGTTCCGAAGCGACATGCGTTGTGTGTCGCTTTGGTCTGAAAGCTGCTTGGCATCTCCGTGTTGCTTGTCGCCTGTAACTTTCAGACCGAAACGTCAAGCAACACGTGGATTTCACTCCAAACAGCAAGTGCAAATGACATATGTCGATTGGAAACGCGTCAATCCGCAGCAACGTTTCATAACGTAGCGGCAGGCATAATAGGGCTCAGAAACTTGCGTTGGATTGGTGAAATCCTCAAGCAACACGTGTCGCCTGTAAGTTCGGTGTGAATTCTACCTTACTTTAGAGACATGTATTACGAAAAATATTGAAATGTTAGTGAAGAACCTATTCTTATTAATGTTTAACTACGTATTTTGCCATTTTTGAACATATGCATCTGCATTCTAGTGACGAAAGAAACATTTTAAGGGTGGAAGGTATTTCGGGAAGGAGATTGAAGTCGTACTCTTAAATACGCCACTGTCACCACAGAGGAGGAGCAAATTTTTAACGAGTGGAGTAGACGGAGAAAACGAATAGTTAGACCACAATTAAGAACGTAAATATGTATGTTGTTTTTGTACTATATTGTCCTGTATCTGGCTTTTGTGCTTTAGTTAGATTAAGCGCAATCATTTCCAGTATTCTAACATAGGAACTCTGGTTGAATATTTTGTTAATTAATACAAGAAGAAATCCTACTAGTTTGCTTTCTTGATGAGGAAATACACAAGCATTTCCTACAATATTCTTTGCTCGCTCACACGCACCCTCCGGCAGATTGCTACAATTCTTCGTTGATATATATCTTTTCCGAGAAATACGAGACATAATTGCCCAAGCTCAAACCGATATATTAAATACGGCTACTATCACACAACGAACCCTCTCAGAACGCAATCGTGAAGCGCCGTTAACATTTCCCATGTAGGTAATGATGTAGCAACGCTGCATTCTCCAGCGTTGCAACTTATGCAGCACTGCGAACAATGCAACGTTCAGAGCCGTCAGTGAAAAATGCTGAGTCATGTAAGTTGAGGGGGAGATCCGACAACGCTGTTCTCTGCAACCGCAGGCCCCACCCCCTACGATCTTCCTCGCTCCGCCTTGACGTCACCGCTGATGTAGTTCCGCAATTTTTCACACACTGCAGATGTCTCTGGCGTCGCACAAACGACACACACGTTGTGTGTAGGTGATAAGCACAGAGCCCCGTTGAGAGGAACCGATAAACACCTGATACACACGTACAGGTACAATGCCCCGAAAAGAGGAACCAGAAAAATGCACTGTTTTGTAGCATAACTCCGAGTACAATTGTCGGACATTGTTCTATCTTTTATCAAAATATAGATCTTGATCCCCTTCGTCGATTAATTCCACGACATTAAATTTTCCTTTGCCGGTTCGGCCATAATATTAAATAATGTGCTTTCTCGTTCCGAGGAACCACCAAAATTACCTCGCAATGAAAAAGTCCCTCTTAATGCTGGTAATTTTTCTGATCTTGTTCCTCCTAATGACGGGTATACCAACGCACACACACACACACACCATCACACACACACACACACACACACACACACACACACACACACACAAACACATACATATATACAATTTCTATAATATCCAGACACTTTGAAATAAGTTACTGAAATTCTCCCCCACTGGAAAGGTTCAGAACTCGCAACAAACACATGTTAAAAATGATGACGAAAGTTAAATTTGCAATGTTAAGTAAAATGGCAACATGTTTACATCAATATGTAAGCAACATGACTGAAGTAAAAACTGAAAAAAAAAACAATGTTTGGGTAAGGTTAATTTCAAGGCATGGCTTTCCCAACTTTCTCATTTCCTTTTGCCTTATTCCTCATTTGAAGATGTGAAGTAGCATTCTTGTAAATGCTATTCTTCCACCTATTCTGCTAAAAATATTCCTGCATTTATTTTGCCTTTGGTCACATCAGCCTACCTGAGACTTCTGTTGGAGTTCAGAAACAAGAGGACTTTTTAACGAGCGATATATAGAAACACTACAGCTGCCCAAATGTGGTTTTCATATTGACACTAGTGCCATCAAGCACTGACTATCTGAAGACACAGCAATGAATGAATGTTTATGAAAGAAATACAAGATGCCCAGTGTGTTCAGTTTATAAGTAAAAAAAATGGACAAAGCGAAAGAGTAGTGCAGTGGCACGGGTTCTGCGCCCGAAAATGAGGCTCGGTGAGGCTCGCCTTAATGGATTTCTCTCGTAAGGCATGAGCCTCATTTTCTTGCAGTGTTGCCAACTCCTCACTCGAAAAAATCACCAAGGTTTTTTTCTTGGTCTAACCTAACCTAAAGCAAAGAGTTGGCAACACTGCAAAGCAAGCCTCAAACGTTGCTAACTTGTTCTTGACCTATTTTTTATTTTACGACGTTTTATGCACTAAACTAACCTACAATGAGAGTAGAGCAGTGGCACGGGTTCAAGAACCGAAAATGGGGCTCCGTGGGGCTCGCAGTGTTACCAACTCCTCACTTGAAAAAATCACCAAGGTTTTTGTTTTTGGGTATAACCTAACCTCAAGCAAGGAGCTGGCAACACTGCTTGAGGCTTGTTTTGCAGTGTGGCCAACTCCTCACTTGAAAAAATCACCAAGGTTTGTTTTTGGGTCTAACCTAACCTCAAGCAAGGAGCTGGCAATACTGCTTGAGGCTTTTCTCGCAGTATTGCCAACTCGGGCAAGGCGTAGCCTTTTGGGTGTATGTTAACCTCACAGTGTTGCCAACTCGGCGTAGCTTTTTACGCTGTATAATTTTTTAACTTTTTTGTGTGTGAGTGTATATGTGTTGCCAACTCGGCGTAGCCTTTTGGGTGTATGTTAACCTCACAGTGTTGCCAACTCGGCGTAGCTTTTTGGGTGTATGTTAACCTCACAGTGTTGCCAACTTGGCGTAGCCTTTTACGCTGTATAATTTTTTAACTTTTTTGTGTGTGAGTGTATATGTGTTGCCAACTCGGCGTAGCCTTTTGGGTGTATGTTAACCTTGCAGTGTTGCCAACTTGGCGTAACTTTTTGGGTGTATGTTAACCTCGCAGTGTTACCAACTTGACGCAACCTTTTGGATGTATGTTAACCTCACAAACAGTGTTACCAACTCCTCACTCGAAAAAATCACCAAGGTTTTTGGGTCTAATCTAACCTAAAACAGCTGGCAATTTTACTGAGGCTTGCCTTGTAGTGTTGCCAACTTACTCGAAAAATTACCAAGATTTTTGGGTTTAACCTAACCTAAAGCAAGGAGCTGGCAACGCTTGAGGCTTGGCTTATAGTGTATAAAGCAATTTGTCAACCTACTGGTATTGTCATAACTTTTTACGAGAGAGAGGAAAAAGAAGAAAGAGTTAAAACAACTGGCAGTTGCCAACACCTACCTACAGCTTTTTTTTTTGTTTGGTGTAACCTCTAAAGCAACTGGCAAGTTTGCTTGAGGCTTGCCACAGTACATAAAACAATTTTTTGCCAACCTACACACACTGGGCAAGGAGAGCCGGCAACAAATATATACTGTTGTAAAAGAGATGGATGGCAGCATAGTATGTGTGCGCGTGTGTGTGTAGCATTATTAACTAGTGTTGGCAACCCACTTACAACTAAAAAAAATAGAGATGCCAACGTTGCTGTAAAAGAGAAAAAGACCTATCGTGACCTTTGTAAACCTCTCTCGGGGGAACGATGTGCCACACGCGCGCGCGCTGGCGCCTTTATTATTTTCGTATTGCATACAATATTTATTGTGTTTTTTTTTCTATCTACAATCATATTTTTTTTATATATTTTTTTTTTATTTTTTTTTATAGGGTTGATTAAAGCACATATTTGAGGAGGACAATGCCACCCATATATAAATAAACCCCTCGAATTAACACTAATTAGAATTACCTTACAAAATTTTTCTCATAAGGCATTTTTGTTTTGTAAACACTCTACCACCAACAGATCACATATAAATAAACATACCCCAAAAAAATGCGCTCCATGAAAAGTTGCCCTGTGTGCGAAAAAACTATATCAAGCAAAAATTTTGCAAGACATTGTCACACCTGCACGCCAGGCAAGCATTTGGCTGCCACCGAATTATGTTCTGGATGCAATAAACACATCACAATTGCGTATGCCAAAAAACATAAGCTTACTTGTTTAAGCAAAAGTACATCTGGGGCTCAACCGTCGACCAGCTCAACCAAGAGGAAGGCAGAAGCAACCTCCATCAATGCACCACCCGCCAAACGCGTCAAGCCTGCGATAAAAGCAGACCAGTCTGCTTTCCAGCGTTTGTTAGAGGACTTTCCTTTTATTTCGGAGGGCTCATGCGACGTGCGTAGCTTTTTGGAGAACGTGCAAGCGCAAATTATTTCTATCCTCGGCGATGCGCTTGCAACGCACTCCACCAAATTCTATGCTTCGCTACGTTGCCAGTACAAGAAGCCGTCTGGTGAAATTTACAGCTTCTGCCACAACACCAAGGCGAAGATGCTGCATCTGGCGGATGTCGACAACCTAGAGGTTTTTTACAACAAGTTTGTCGAGGAGCTGCTGGTTAAACAAGAAGAACATGAAGCTAAGGGCTCGGGGGGTTCGCTGTGTGGCGAGCCTCACGAACTGTGCGTCAAACTTTGCAAGTTTGTGCCTCTCTCCGCCTCCAGCTACGTCCCCTTACCACCTACGATTGTGGATAAAAAGGCTGTCGTGAACATTCAGAACAGTGACGCCAAGTGCTTTCTCTGGTCGGTGCTTGCAGCGTTGCACCCTGTCCACCGGAAAAACCACCCATACCGAGTTAACCACTACATGCAGTACGAGTTGGAGCTGGAAGATGCGATGGCTGGGATCGACTACCCGGTGGCGCTTTCGGACATTCGCAAGTTCGAGGCCCGTACACACAACCCTCGGTTGGCCATCAACGTTTATGGCCTCACCGACAAAAATGTGGTGTACCCCATCCGGGTGAGCGACGTGGACGACAACGGTGCGCAGGAAATTCATCTTCTGCTCATCAAGGATGAGACCCACCACCATTACACCCTCATCCATTCCCTCTCTCGGCTTATTTCAAGCCAACTAAACAAAGACAAAACCCACATAGAAGTTTGTCCCAGGTGCTTGTCTAAATTTCGTAATCAAAAACGGCAGGATTACCAGCGCATCAGAGGTCGCAACATCGCTGCCGAGAAGCTCGCTAACCACAAGCTCTACTGCAAAGCCAACGAACCTGGGCTGGCAGACTTGCCCGAACCTGGCACCATGATGCGTTTCAAAATGCACGGTGCCATGGTAGAGCACCCCGCTATCATCATCGCGGATTTCGAGGCCTTTCTCAAACCCCTGTCTACTTGCGATCCCGATCCTGAAGTTTCTTCCACCACCCCTTACCAACTCCACGAGGCATCCAGTTTCGCATATGTTGTGGTGCGACGAGATCAACACATCGTCCCCGAGCCCTATGTGTACCGTGGTCCCGACGCAGCCAAACACTTCCTCGAGAGGATGGTTGTCGAGGCCATCGAGATAGGGAAGGTGCTGTTGACCCCCAAGTCTATGCTCCCACTGTCCCCCGACGATCAACATAGACACGAGGAGGCTACTACCTGTCCAGTGTGCACCTGTGAGTTTAGCATCAACAAGCGTAAAGTCCATCACCACGATCATTTTAACGGTAGGTACGTTGGTCCTTGGTGCAACGACTGCAACCTCTTGGCCCGGGACCCGCGCTTTATTCCGGTGTTTTTTCACAATGGCTCGGGGTACGACTTTCACCACCTGATCAAGCATCTTGGGTACGACAACATGCGAATCAACGTTCTCGCTGAGAACGAGGAGCGTTACATCAGTGTGAGCAAATGGGTTCAAATCCCAGGATTATGCTCTACCGTCGAGCTTCGCTTCCTCGACTCCCTGAGGTTCCTCTCGGCTAGCCTCGATGCTCTGGCGAAAAAGCTTAGCGATGGGCAAATGCTCATTACCTCTGCGAATTTTCCAAACTTGGACGCCAGTCTCTTCAGGCGTAAAGGGGTCTACCCCTACGAATACGTCACCGACTCTACCAAGTTTGCGGAGACGTCGCTTCCTCCTCGAGCAAACTTCTATAGCAAGCTACGAGGCTCGGGCATCTCTGAGGATGACTATAACCATGCTCAGTCCATGTGGCGCGAGCTGGATTGCCAAAATCTCGGGGACTACCACGATGCGTACCTCAGACTTGATGTGACGCTCCTCGCCGACGTGTTCCAGGCGTTCCGGGCGACTGCAATGAACATCTACCACCTGGATCCCGCCTACTTCTATAGTCTCCCCGGACTGGCATGGTCAGCCATGTTTCTGGTGACGAAAATTAAGCTTGAGCTTCTTTCGGACGTGGACATGATGCTGTTTGTGGAACGTGCCAAGCGGGGTGGAATGGTCCAGGTGTCGCAACGGCACGCGCACGCCAACAACCATCACATGGCTACTGGCTACGACTCCACCCAACCGTCAAGCTACATCATGTACACGGACGTGAATAACTTGTACGGACACTCTATGATGCAGCGACTCCCCTTTAGAGGGTTCGAGTGGGTTGATCCTACCAAATTCGACATCAAAAACTTCGACGATTCGGAACATGGGTTCTTCGCCGAGGTGGACCTTGAGTTCTCCGAGGAGCTGCAGGATTTGTTCTGCGATCTCCCCCCTGCACCCGAGTTCAAGTGTCCACCCGATTCCAACCAGATGAAGCTCGTCATGGATTTCGAACCCAAGAAGAAATACGTCCTTCACTACCAGAATCTCCGGTGGTTGATGCGGCGAGGGGTCACGGTCCACGCAGTTCACCGCATCCTCAAGTTCGAGCATTCTCCATGGTTGCGTCCATATATTGAAGTCAACACTGAACACCGCACCGCAGCCACGTCCGAGCTTGATAAGGATTTCTTCAAGCTCATGAATAATGCGGTGTTTGGCAAGACCATGGAGAATGTACGGAATCGCGTGGACATAAAATTGGTGACGAGGAAAGAGCGATGTCGTCAGCTTGTCGCGAGTCCATTGTTCAAGTCTCGAACAATCTATAACGAGCAGCTGGCTCTGATTCACATGAGGCAAGGTGTGGTGAAACTCACCAAACCCATCTACGTTGGAGCCACAGTTCTGGATCTGAGCAAGCTCCACATGTTCGAGACGTACTACGGCATATTACGCCCACACTACGGCCACAACATCTCGCTTCTCTACACGGACACGGACAGCTTGGTGTACCACGTTCGCACAGCCGACGCATACGGGGATATAGCCACAGTTCCATCTTTGGTTAACCTCTTTGACACCTCGGGCTATCCCCAGCCGAACCAGTACGATATCCTGGCCAGCAACAAAAAGGTGCCTGGCAAACTCAAAGATGAGAAGGACGGAGACGTGATTCTCGAGTTTGCAGGTCTTCGCGCCAAGGCCTATACCATCAAAGCCGAGGGCAGCGTTACCAAGAAGGCCAAGGGTGTCGGCAGACAGGTGGTTCGGGAGCATCTCACATTCGAGGACTTCGTGGATTGCCTCAAGACCAGGTCGTCGGTTCTAAGAGCAGAACAGCGCATCCAGAGCGTCGACCATGTGTTGACCACCAACAAAGTGAGGAAGATTGCCCTGGATCCCAACGACGACAAGAGGTGCGTTCTCCAATGTGGAATCCACACACTGCCGTGGGGGCACTATCGCTTAGCAGAAAGCAAAACCTGCAACATATGCCCATCTTCAACAGAAGATTCATAAAAACAAAAAAAAAATTATTTTGTTAGTTATTACAAAAAAAAAAACACTGACAGTCATTACAAAAACTTTGACCGTATTTTAAATAACCAGCATAATATGAATCTTTTTGGTTTCCGAAAACAAACCAACATGGAGACTGTACACCACACGACGACAGATCATGAATTTCTACCTTCCATGTTAACTAAACTCAACGGTCTACTGATTGTTCACCTTAACAGCATTTGGACGAAATTGGATGACGAAGTGGGCAAAATGTTTTACGTCTTCAACAACAATTTACATTTTTACAAAATTCCGATCGATGGAAAACTTCAAATCACCGTGAATCCGGAAAACGTAGGCGAAATCAAAATATCTACCGGCAAGAACATTTTTCGAATCAAGCACGACAAGATGCTTTCTAACATTACGTACAATGTTTCCGCAGGAGATTACCTGTACGTCGAACTCCTAGGAGATTACGACAAACTCATTCCTCTCTTCGTAGAATTACGAATCGTCTATCCTATTATAAATAACCGTTAACCAAAATGCCTAACGACATTTTCGGCAACACTAAGCGTGTAGACCATGCAGAAGAGATTCTCATGTTGGACGTCCGAATTAAAAAGTTGAGGAGCGATTTGATCGCTTTGCAGGAGACCTTAAACAAAAGTTTAGAGTCGGAGATCGCTACGCTCCAAACGCAATGTCTCGACCCCATTCTGAAAATCGATTCCGAACTGAAAACGCTCATAAAAAATTATGTGGACGTACCTTCTTACGACAACGTTCAAAATATACAGTTGAGCGTGGATAAGCTTCAAAATGATTTGCTCAAATTACAGCAATTTCAATCGAAAAATGAAGATTTGGAAAAATTAAAACTCGAAATCGAAGAACGAACTTCCGCAATAGAAAAAAATTTCTCTGAACTTCAAACCGTTGTGAAGGATATTGATGTAGAACGCTTGCATGTTGTTGTTTCCAAATTACAAGAAGAATTCGCCGGCACGTTGGAAGAAATTAAATCCAAGTTACAGACTTTGGAAGATACCATGACGAACCTACCATCGTCAGACGAACTGCAGGTCATCAGCAAAAGCGTCGCGAACATAAAAATTCAATTGGAGGCTTATCAAGATTTCGAACACATTCAAACCACCATCGCTACGCTTCAGGCGTCTCTGGAGTTGATCAACGAAGAAATTAAAAATATTCATGCTGAAGCCAGTGCGTTGACGAGCATTCAGGACACGTTGAGCACGGTTCAGCAAAAGATCGAATATTTAGAAAATTTGAACGTCGAAACGAATCTTGCTCATTTTCATCACGTACTGGACAACATACAGGCTGACTTGGAATCGTTACGGACGAGCGTACCTTCGAGCGAAGATTTGGAAAAATTGAAAACAGCCGTGACGGCACTATCCGAATCGAGCGACATCAAAAGTTCGTTGAGCGATCTCGAGAGTAGGGTGGCCAATCTCCCCACCTCCAAAGAATTGCACGCTTTGAAAAGAAACATATCACGTATGCTGAAACGACTGGAAACGGAAACAGCGAACGTGGAACAGATTCGAGACGAACTTGCTTCGCTGGTGTCGACGCTGCCCACTTCGCAGAGCGTCGCTGACCTTCACACCCAGTTTACCGAAATGCGAAGCATCGTGAACGATCTTACCGAGAAGAGCTCGAAATTGAATCAAGTCGAGAATCTTCAGAACATCGTCGTCAACATCAGAGATCAAGTTGGGGTGCTGGAATCCACGCAGGAATCGACGCTGGCCTCTTTCGGTGCCAAATTACAAGAACTCAACGAAAACTTCAAGCAGTTGAACGTGGAAGTGAAAATCAAACCGTCATTTTCTACAGTAACGGATACCATCGTCGAACATTTGTTGCCCGTACAAAATACACTGGGACAGCTTCACAGCAACCTTGTTAGCGTCGATACTAAATTCGCTAAACTGCATTCTCTGCAAGCCATCGAAATCAACAGCGTACCCAATCAACAGAGAATCTCCACGTTCGTCGAAGGTAACAAACTGTACATGTTACATCCTTATCATCCGTACTACAAGTTTCTCCTCGATGGCACGATTCAGATAAATGAATTTTCGTACTGGTCTCACGGTAGAAAAGCTAGCGTTCCCACCATGACCTTGATATCGAATCGTGGTGTCCAGAAAGCAGGAAACATTCCTCTGGCACGTTGGAACGAAACGCGGAACATATATGAAATACACGAAGACGAAGATCTCACCGTTTTTGACGTAAGTGCCGGCGATAAGCTGATCATTCAAAACACGAGCGAAGTGCCACCCTCTTTGAATCCCATCACGCTGGTGCTTCTCTTCAAACGTAATCTCTAAAAAATGTCTAGGCAAGCCATCGTCGAAGAATTGCATAAACCTGCACGCCGCAACTACGAACGTTTGGCGGTGGTAACCAAGGGAATCGATGACCTCTGGCAAAGTGACCTCGTGGAGATGAGCAGCGGCAATCTAAAAAATATACATAAATTGAACAAAGGCAACAAGTACCTCCTCACCGTCATAGACACGTTTTCGAAATTCGCATGGGCTCTACCTTTGAAAGCCAAAACAGGAACGTGCGTAACGGAAGCATTCAAGACAATTTTTCGCGAAAGCGGCAGACGGCCACGGTTTTTGCAAACAGACAACGGTAAAGAATTTTACAACGCCGTATTCCAAAAGTTTATTCAAAAACATGACATTCGGCATTATTCAACCTTCAGTCACATCAAAGCCAGCATCGTGGAAAGATTTAATCGAACCTTGAAAACACACATGTGGAAACGATTCACGCTTCGGGGAAATTACAAATGGGTCGACATACTGCCGGAACTCGTCGACACTTATAATAATACAGTACACAGAACCATAGGCATGAAGCCAGCTGACGTTACGAAATCCGACGAGCAGCGTTTAATTTCTACAGTTTACTGTCCAAAGTACACTCCCGCGACTACCAAGAAGTCAAAATTCAAAATTGGAGACCAGGTGAGGATCAGCAAATTCAAACGCACCTTCGAGAAGGGGTTCACAAAAAATTGGAGTACGGAACTTTTTACGGTGGTTCGAGTTTTACCCGGAAACCGACACACGTATATAATAAAAGATAGTAGCGGCGAGATTTTGAAAGGAAGATTTTACGAAGAGGAACTCTCTAAAACGAAACACCCCGACACGTACCTCATCGAGAAAGTATTGCGTAGAAAAGGTGACAAACTATTGGTGAAATGGCTGGGGCTTCCGGAAAAGAGTTGGATCGACGCGAACGAAGTGATTCTATGAGTGCGTGGAATGTCGTGAAACGTCTACCTGATTCGGAAAGTCAAACGAAGAAAAGAAACGGCGAGTTGCTTCCCGACAGCATCCGTTGTCTAATCGTAGGCCCTTCAGGGTGTGGGAAAACGACACTGCTCGTGGACAATTTTCTCCTCGCACCGAATTGGTTAGATTGGAAGAACCGGTACCTCTACGTATTTTCGAAAAGTCTCGAACAAGCGAAATACCAGCAACTGATAAAACTGTACGATGGTCTGGACATTGCAACTTTCGCATCTGAAATAAAACCACTCGACGATTGTCGTGAAAATTCAGTCGTTGTGTTCGACGATGTCATCTTGGAAAATCAAAATGAAATTCGCAACTTTTTCACGCAAGGTCGTCACAAAGGAATGGATTGCTTCTTCCTAGCTCAAACGTTTTCCAAAATTCCAAAACAGTTAGTACGCGACAACGCTAATTTCATATGTTTGTTTCGTCAAGATCACACCAACCTCAAGCACGCGTACGATGACTACGTAGGCGGAGACATGAACTACAATCAATTTTCGGAACGCTGCTGCTCCCACTGTTGGAACAGTGACGATTTCGGATTCGCGACGATCGACATGACGAGAAAACCCAACGACGGAAAATACAGAAACAAAATTAACGACTTTCTAAACGTTGCAACGTTGTGAGCAACGACATGTATAAATAACGTTATGGCGAAACGAAAAATCGAAGACGAAAATCTCAAGTTGCGAAACTACCTCGCGAAACGCTTCAAAGGTTGGAAATCCGAGAATCGCGGATTCTACGAAGAGAAGAAACGTCAAGATCAACCTGTGATCGATGCCATCAGCGATCTAGGTAAAGAAATTAAAGGCGTCACGGAACAAAATAAAAATTTGATCAACGAACTCGTACCACTTGCAGCTAAAAGTTACACCGTACCCACGCCTATTTCGAGCATTCCTTCAACGCCGTTCGAACTGAAGGACGTACCGGCACGACGTCGAGCCATAGGTAGCACGCCGTCGTCTTTGGATAAAATCGAGTTGGGACCTTTGGCACGAGACTACCTGAGCACGGGCAAGTTCGACAAGGATGAAGTGTTCGGATTGTATCCGAGCATGGAGAGTAACGAAGGTGGTGGTGTGGTTTGGAAGATTGGAAAATCGAAAGTTACCTTCGAAGGTAACGACATTAAAATCAATTTAGGCGACAAGGATAGTTGGAACAGGTATCCGGGTACGGTGGGACTGTGGGAACTCGTTGCCAAAAAACAGCCGAAGGATTACACCGAAGAAGATTACCAGAGTTACAAGGAAATTTTGATCATGACGGATGCCTTGTACCAGAACAACGACGCCACGCAGAATAGGGTGAAATCGAGCAGCGGCGAGAAGTACAGGAATCTCATCAAACCGATTTGGAACGAGGTGAAAACAGGCAGCGGCGTCAAACTCTACAACACCCTGCCCAAAGAGTTTGTGTGGGTGGACGACGTGCGCAAGCTCATAGACAGGTTGTTGGTTATTGCAGGAGAGGAGAATGCAGGCAATCGTAATTTCTACAACGAGAAGGTTGGCATCGTGGACATGATCAGCACGAAACTTTCCAACTTCATCGTGAACGACGACAAGGGCATAGGTTACCTCATCAAAATTATCAACACGCTACCTCCGAGATTCTGGAACGTGGCCGAAGGAAAGGGTCTCGTGAACGACATCATCAACAAGTTACCTTTCGAGATGCATTTACCTGGCTACCAGTACTGCGGACCAGGTACCAAACTCGAGAAAAGATTGGAGAGAGGAGACAAGGGTGTGAATCCGTTGGACGCCGCATGCAAAGATCACGACATCGCTTACAACACCACTCGCTCCGATCTGGATGCACGTCACGAAGCAGACAGAAAGTTAGAGCACGCAGCTTTCGAAAGATTCGTTAGCAGAGACGCTTCGCTGGGAGAAAGAGTTGCAGCACTGGGCACCACCATCGTCATGAACACGAAACAAAAACTTGGATGGGGTGTGTAGAAATAAAAAAATTCTCGAACCGTGAAAAAAATTTCTTCGGTATATAAATAACACTACGTAAAAAAAAAAACTCCAATTGTGTTTGCCATTTATAAAAATGAGTAAACAATCACTAGACGCCCAAGCATTAAAACAAATGCTAAATTCATCAGTCGAATATGTAAAAATTCAGGAATTAGAAGTGGACAAACCTTACACGATAACTTCCGGTTCAATTGTTTCTACCCAGTATGGCCCCAAGGCGCGTCTGTTGCTCAACGCACAATACAGTCTATTTTTACCAGATCGATACGCTGGCATGTTATCCGACGAGAAGCTAGCTATTTTAATCGAGAACAAAACTCAAATCGTGTACAAGGGTACAAAGGAACTTCTTGGTAAGAAAACAAAGCACGTAATAGAATTTGTGTAACGGCTCTGTGTGGAGTATATCCTTGAAAAAAAAATTACACGGAACAAAAAAAATTTCAGAACATTTATATATAAATAACATACCGAAAAAAAATTACACAAAACAAAAAAATCTCAGAACATATATATAAATAACATACCGTGAAGATAACATATAGAGCATTAACATGAAGCCCAAGGGTGTCGTGTACCAGATATCATACTCCAATCTGAAAAATCTAGGTGCCCTCGATGGGTTACTCACCAAGAAACAACGCGAGAAGAAACGTTTTTGCTTGACGAAAGGAGACGGAATGAAATTACTTCTCAGCACACCTCAATTGAGACGCTTGCAGCGTTCGCGAAAACAGCAAAAGATCGGAGGTTTCATATTCAGCATCCCAGCCATCCTGGCAGCATTAGGGGCCGTTGGAAGTTTGGCCGGCGGTAGCGCCGCCATCGCAAAAACCGTCATCGACTCGAAGAAGAACAAGGCAGAATTGGAAGAACAGAAACGTCACAACCTGGCTATGGAGAAAAAGGGGAAAGGTATAACCAAAAAACAAAAAAGCAACCTCGATGCTTTGAAAAAATATAAAAAAAAGAAGAAGCCCTGTCCAACTTCGATATTGAATCTCTGATCGAACTGTTGGGAATAAAAAACTTCAGGGGTGTTTTCATGTCCGATTCTCTACCCTCTGCTGTGAAGAAAAAGGAGTATGGCGTGGTCAACCTGGACATTTACAAAAATCCTGGTACACATTGGATATGCTACCTCAAAATTGACGATGACAAAGCATTTGTTTTCGATTCGTTCGGTGGCACACCGCCTGCCAGGTTGGTGAAGTATCTCAGTGTTGCCAACCTCTACTACAATGACAAACGCATCCAGGGTTTCACCGATGTTAACTGCGGCCACCTATGCCTTTCCGTTCTCGCATACATGTCTAAAATAAATAACCCCTCGGTGGAACATTTTCAGAAAGCATTGTGGAACCTAGAACACGATGGGCGTGTTCCATCTCACGAGCGAATCTTCGATCCTGAAACTCACGCTGCACGACGACATCGTCTATCCTAAATCCGTAGCTCTGCGTGCATTCTACAGCATGTACCTCATACCTAATGTCACGCAGCACAACAACAAAATTAGCGTCGGAAGCGAACACATTGTCGTCACGCCAGGCCAATACAATCTTTCCACTTTGCAAGCTCAGTTACCCAAAGGCACGTACCTTTCTCAAAATTCGGTCACGCACAGAGTGGAAATCCTATCGGCGACGGAAACCATAAACCTGGGTACCATGGGAGAACTTTTAGGTTTCGAGAACAACACCAAACTCGAAGCTGGCATCAAACACACGGCAACCAACATTCCTAAATTTCTAGCCATAGAAACTCTAAACGTTCACTGCAACGTGGCGGAAGGCATGATCACGAAATCCTCGAATGGATTGTTAGGAAGTCACAAGCAGACGGGAATCATAGCCACGTTCAAACCCAGTTCCGAATTCATGGAACCGATCATCTACACACCCTCTTCGCCGATCTATTTTCCAGTATGCCGCAACCGCATAGACGACATAGAGTTGGTGGTGACGAACGAGAAAGGAGACGTGGTGGATTTCGCAGGTGCAACAACCACTGCCATCGTGGAGATCAACATATAATAAATAACACACATAGTGAAAATGGAGCAAATCGAAAGTTACGAATTGCAATCTTTTCCTCCCAACCGTCGCACGTTCGCCAATTTGAACGAAGCAAACAGGGAGATCGAATACGACGTGGACGTGGGGGATGGGTTTGTTCATCCTCACAGAGCGGACCTCTACCTTCAATTCGACGTGGTGAAGAAGGAAAGCGGAGACGCGTTTCCGCCAAATGCAAATTTGATACTCGTTGACAACTTCGTGCCTCACCTGTTCTCGCAGGTGGAGGTGAGGAAACACAACACCGTCATAGACAGAATAGACTATCCAGGCATCACGTCGACGGCAGTGGGAACATTGAAATTATCCAAAACAGACGCAGCATACTACCAGGCGGGAGGTTTCGAAGCAGGGACCAAAATATCGACTAGAAGTCACATGGCGCTCTTTCCCATGCGTCTGCTGCCGGGATTCTTCTCGGACTACAAGGAGATCATGTGGAAGGGAGGATTGCGCGTCACTTTTCGAAGAGCAGCCAACGACAACAACGCACTGATGCGATACACCAACTTGAACGCCGACGGCACGCCGATAGCCAACACATTACCTGAAGCAGCCAAGTGCGTCATCCGGAGCATGGAATTGAGAATGCCGATCGTGGAATACGAAACAAACTACGCCCTCAAGTACAAAGCAGAGATCTTGAAAAGTCCGCAGGTACCGATTCACTTTCACGGTTACCAGTGCGTGCAGAAGATGGCGTCGGGAAGTCACATGGAATTCGACGTGACGACGCAGTTCAACAACATACAGTTCGACATGCCAGATTTCGTCGTAGTGCTCTTTCAGACCGGGCGCGATAACAACCAGGAAAAAGATTCCAGCAAGTTCGACAACTGCAAGATCAAGAACGTTTATCTGAAAAATGGACGCAACGAAGTTTTCCCGCGCGAGAATTACAACCTCGACATGACCAAAGACGATTACCTCAAACTTTACGAAGCTTACACCTCTTTCAAACGCGTGACCGAGGGAAGCATGGACATGTACTACACGCCCAGCGAATTCAAAACCCGCAGACCCATGTTCGTCATCAACACATCTAAGAGAAAGCAGGTGGTGGTTAACGATCGAACCAACATCAAGATCGTCTGCGAGTTCAACAGTCCGTTGCCCGAGGATACCGTATGCAGTGTGATCCTGGTCGCCGAGAAGTCCTTCGTCCACGACGTGAAGAACGAGAGGGTCACAGAGCAGTTTTAACAAGTTCTTAACCTCTTTTCTCGCACAATAAGAAATTTTTGTACTAGCACAATCAGTTTCAATAGCACAATACGAAAATTTCACTAGTTCAGATCAGTTACAATATTAATTTCATCAGTTATGAATTACAATATCATCAGTTTTTGCACTATAGCACAAGACAATCAGAAAATTTGCACAAAAATTTTGTTGTTGTTGTTTTTACACGAGAAAATTAACAATAATTTTTTTTTATCGTTTCAGATGCTGTCGAAACATCAAAAACACATACACATACAAACACACTAGAAAAAAAAACATGCAACTTTATTTGTAACACACACATACATTCTCCATCTTCATCAAAAAATATTATAATAAACATAATTATTTTTATCTATCACACAATAAAACTCTATATCCAAAATATTACAACATCAAATAACACTAGAGTCGTTAGTACACGTTGCATGCATTACGGAGGTCCTCTGTAGAGTTTCATGGAAGTTTGGGGGGGAAAAAAAAACACGTGAAACTCTACAGAGGTGTGGTTATCTAGAGCCGCAGCCATTAGAACCTTTTTGGGTTGGGCACCACGCACCCTGGCGAGGTTAGGGGCCAGGCATCCTAAAAAAAAAAAAACACAATAAATATTGTATGCAATACGAAAATAATAAAGGCGCCAGCGCGCGCGCGTGTGGCACATCGTTCCCCCGAGAGAGGTTTACAAAGGTCACGATAGGTCTTTTTCTCTTTTACAGCAACGTTGGCATCTCTATTTTTTTAGTTGTAAGTGGGTTGCCAACACTAGTTAATAATGCTACACACACACGCGCACACATACTATGCTGCCATCCATCTCTTTTACAACAGTATATATTTGTTGCCGGCTCTCCTTGCCCAGTGTGTGTAGGTTGGCAAAAAATTGTTTTATGTACTGTGGCAAGCCTCAAGCAAACTTGCCAGTTGCTTTAGAGGTTACACCAAACAAAAAAAAAAGCTGTAGGTAGGTGTTGGCAACTGCCAGTTGTTTTAACTCTTTCCCCTCTCTCTCGTAAAAAGTTATGACAATACCAGTAGGTTGACAAATTGCTTTATACACTATAAGCCAAGCCTCAAGCATTGCCAGCTCCTTGCTTTAGGTTAGGTTAAACCCAAAAATCTTGGTAACTTTTCGAGTAAGTTGGCAACACTACAAGGCAAGCCTCAGTAAAATTGCCAGCTGTTTTAGGTTAGATTAGACCCAAAAACCTTGGTGATTTTTTCGAGTGAGGAGTTGGTAACATTGTTTGTGAGGTTAACATACATCCAAAAGGTTGCGTCAAGTTGGTAACACTGCGAGGTTAACATACACCCAAAAAGTTACGCCAAGTTGGCAACACTGCAAGATTAACATACACCCAAAAGGCTACGCCGAGTTGGCAACACATATACACTCACACACAAAAAAGTTAAAAAATTATACAGCGTAAAAGGCTACGCCAAGTTGGCAACACTGTGAGGTTAACATACACCCAAAAAGCTACGCCGAGTTGGCAACACTGTGAGGTTAACATACACCCAAAAGGCTACGCCGAGTTGGCAACACATATACACTCACACACAAAAAAGTTAAAAAATTATACAGCGTAAAAAGCTACGCCGAGTTGGCAACACTGTGAGGTTAACATACACCCAAAAGGCTACGCCTTGCCCGAGTTGGCAATACTGCGAGAAAAGCCTCAAGCAGTATTGCCAGCTCCTTGCTTGAGGTTAGGTTAGACCCAAAAACAAACCTTGGTGATTTTTTCAAGTGAGGAGTTGGCCACACTGCAAAACAAGCCTCAAGCAGTGTTGCCAGCTCCTTGCTTGAGGTTAGGTTATACCCAAAAACAAAAACCTTGGTGATTTTTTCAAGTGAGGAGTTGGTAACACTGCGAGCCCCACGGAGCCCCATTTTCGGTTCTTGAACCCGTGCCACTGCTCTACTCTCATTGTAGGTTAGTTTAGTGCATAAAACGTCGTAAAATAAAAAATAGGTCAAGAACAAGTTAGCAACGTTTGAGGCTTGCTTTGCAGTGTTGCCAACTCTTTGCTTTAGGTTAGGTTAGACCAAGAAAAAACCTTGGTGATTTTTTCGAGTGAGGAGTTGGCAACACTGCAAGAAAATGAGGCTCATGCCTTACGAGAGAAATCCATTAAGGCGAGCCTCACCGAGCCTCATTTTCGGGCGCAGAACCCGTGCCACTGCACTACTCGAAAGGAACATCTTTTGTATCTAAAGATATCTGTTTGGCAGTTATGCAGAGAAAGGTACTGTACACACCTGACGAAGCCACCAGACAGGTGGCGAAATCGATTGCAAAGAAAACATTTACGTGGAAAAATGAAAAGTAAGTTTATCAGAACATCTTTTGCTTAAGAAATTATTGCATTATTATTATATCTTATATTTTTCAGTGTAGCTAGTAAAAATAAGGGAAGTTCCTAATTTGTGATGTCTAGGGTTACCAGATCGCAGTAAGGGAATTGTAGGACATGCTGTCCCAAAATGTAGGACGTTAAGTCAAAATGTAGGACACAAAACATTCTCAATAAATAATACATATTTCTATAGAACACGTTACAAAGTAGTTGAAAAATGACACTTTTCAGTTTTAAAAAATGGATTCTTAATGAATTTTTAAATGCAAAATTTCAAAACTTGCAATCACACTAATCAATGCACCTCTTACTACATGATTTAAGTGGTACTTCTCAGAGGAGACAAGTTTTATCAAAATCTCATGTTTAGTCAAACTATAATTATTTATGTTAGAGTGGACAGTCAATTTGAAATTATAGACCAGTACCAAACGAACGTTTTACAGACTTTATGAAAAAATAATTTCTCTTGTGAGTCTGTTCTGCTGATGGTAATGAAAGTACTCTCTCAACATTTGAACTATGACCTGTAATGACAAACAAATATTCAGCAATTACCATAATTCATCTTGGGTAGTTTTTAGTTCAATAACAGGGTGTAACGGTTTCGGGGCCTTCTGCCCCAAGCACTACCGTTAGGGGTTATGTAACTCAGGCGTCTGGGCGTAGAGCTGAGAGAGAATGCATTATTATCTAGGTAGAGTCTTAATCCTAAATAGGAGAAGCTGTAAGGTGTAGACATAATCAGGCGCATAAGTAATGATTAACAATAACAAGGTTTATTATAGATAGGAGGTGTGGCTGATATATGAAGAAAATCCCAACCTATGTGTTAGGGGAAGGGAGCTGAAATGAAAGAAGGGTAGATTAGCGATACTTAGTAAACTTGAAGTGAAGATCCTTGTCCATCTTCTAAGTGCCTGAAGACAGCCTTTACTTGGCTGGGTGGATAGCCATCTTGGGTCGGAGACTGGACAGCACCTCCGGCCGTAATTCAGATCTGCTGGTCGACTACCACCCCTCTAGTCTCGTGACTAGGGCTTATATACTTCGGGTGTGGCCGAAACAACCTTAGGCAGGGTTATTTCTGTTGCCTCGTGTCATTGTCAGGAAGTGCAGAAGGTCAGGAAGACATGGACAGAGGTCTGACTGTCCTTGCCTCGTGTCATCGGTCGTTCCCATGTGGTGTCCTCACATGTGGGGCTCTCCGCACGTGGAGTAGCTGATCGTATCTGTTTCCTAGAAACCTTCTCAGTAACCGCAGCTTTCCTGTTGTTGCTGACCTTACTTCACCAAAGGGTAGCAAGTGCATGTGGACTGAAGACAGGCAAGATAAGATCGATCCACAGCGCTTTGAGTGCTTCCTGTTGAAAACCGCACCCAAATCCAAGTTTACAGAAGGTCATGAACGTGCGGAAACTTGCACGTTACAAGGGTGTCTACCAAAATAACACATCCAAAATTCTTGAATTTTTCTGGACTCTTCTAGCCCTTTTTTCCGTTTTTCTTAACGTTTATTTATTCGACCCCTACTTAGGTAAAGTTGGAAATTAGTAATTAAGAAAATAAATATTTATTTAATGAAAACCCATACCAAAGGACCAGTTAAGACAAAAACTGAACTTGAATTTAGGAAGAGAATTAGATCTCCTTTCTTGTATTAATGCATCCTGAACTGTGTTTGGCAGACAAGCCAGGCTTTGGCATCTGGACTCACAGTCAGTATAATCTTATGTGGGGCTTGTGTCAGTTGTCCTATATGTTTGTGACTGACCCTTCATCCATCTTATCTTACCACCATTCATCTTCATCTTCGCGATTAGCCAAAAGGACAGAAAAAAGTGAAGTAAAATAAACTAAATCAACCAATCAGTCATTACGATAGCAAAAATTCTTGACCACAAGAATAATTTATTGCCTTTTTATTGACATCTTGACCTACTTGTTGATTTCTTTACTTTTTCTTGACTACCATGACTTTCTTGACTGGCAGACACTCTGAATATATTTGTTCTCTATACCTCTGCTTTACAATAAAATTATATTGAATATTGAATAAGAATGGGCAACACCTTGTTCCATCAGTATAAACCCTAAGGCAAGAAATTCTGCTCAGGCATTGAACAGTGACATTATCAGAAAGTAGTCCCAAAACTTTGTTAATTAAGTGCTTCTGTTTTCCCCGTTTGTTTAATAGCAGGACAAACTTTTTTCTTTTTGTTCAATGACTGAATCAAAATAAATTTCACCATTGAGTTTGGAAGCGCAGTCCATAGACTTGCATGATTTTCTTCTGTTACCTATTTTCATAATTAATATTATGTAACTCTCAAAATGTAAGACATTTATGATATTTTACAAATTCCTCCCGAACGCCGGACATAAGGCTAAAATGTAGAATGTAGGACATGTCCATGTCCGGGAAAATCCGGACGTCTGGTAAACCTAGTGATGTCAGACTATGGATATTGAATACATGTAGACAATGCAAAATATGTAAACAATGTGGCATGCAAGACAGGCTTAAAGGTGGGATTTCTAAAAGTAGAATTGAATTGTCTCTCATTTTAACTTGTTGAATAGATGTGGAATGTGCTACCCTGCTGGAAATTTCTACTATTTTAAGTTGTACACTACTGTATTTCTCAGAAGCCTACTGGAACTCCATGGTTTTCTATTGAACACACAGTAGGCCTAATGTACGTGTACAGTAGAGGAACTACAAGTGAAATATTCTATTCAGTATTACATGTAATATTGTATGTTGTGCATCAAGCTCAACATGTTGGCTGTAAATATAACTTTTCATTCTTCCTGATTAAAAATTTGATTCTTATATCTGTTTGAAAATCTAAACACAGTAGATGCTGTGAACCACATATTGGTCTACTGAAAACAGTTCAATAGAGAACCTACAAGTGAAATTAATGTCTTAAGTATTATATTTAATTTGCATTTTATATGTTTACCTTAAGATGGTGGCTGTAGATATTACATTTCATTACTCCTTTTTCACAATTTTTATTTATATATGTTTGAAAATCTAAACACAGTAGATGTTTCAAAACACCTAATGATCTACTGAAAACAGTAGACAGAATTTTCAACAGCATCCAGCATTCCTATTTGCTGGCACTAACATTTTGTCATGTATCAGATACAATATCTGAAATATTATTCACATTAATAAAAGTAGATGTTTGTCACATGATTGCAATCTGTTTTTAACCCTTAACAAGGCAACCAGTGTCTAACAGACACTGTTGCTTATATTTTTTGTCACATACTCCAAATGATACTTCCTGCGAGCATGATATTTTTTTACTTTGATTGTTTCTCTCTTTTTCTCATTTCGCAATATTTGACTTGGTTTGATAAAGAAGGTCAGGTGTAAAAAATATTTTCCATTTCATTTATGTAAAAAGGGCAAGCAGTGTCTGTCGGACAGTGTGCAATTGATATGTAAAGAAGTTTATGAATATGTATTAACAAATGTTTATAAAAAATAAAGTATTAATAAGACATAACATAAAAATATTATTAACGCTAAAATAGAAAAATGAAAAATATATGAGCAAATAAAACAATTTTCTCATACTACCTTCCAGCCTAATATGTTTCATATACTATTCTGCAAAAATTGCAACAACATGCAATTACGATAATGATGATGATGATGAATACAAGAATTATGGACATAACAATGATGATTAGGTAAAATATAATGTTACTCGATTGTTTTCACAGCAATGAAAATACTGACTTCGTTTCAATCAATGTGAGTTGGCCACAGGCAGCCCTTCATATAGATGAACAAGGCATTACCTAGAGCTCCACATTTAAAGGTACTCGCAAATTTGTTATATTTTTTTTATTTTAGATAAATGAATAGAATACATTTCTTTCCACCAAGACTGAAAATTAACTTCAAACAAGTACAATAGGTTTGGCGATTTATAATAGAGCATTGTTGTAACAGAAAAAATACAAACACTATACAATTTGGGGCCTTATAAATCCCAAGCTAGACACTGGCCAGAAGAACCCATGATTATAAGATGAGATTTCTAAGTTAATAACTGAATAAATTATGATGTCAAATGGTAGAAAATAGAAACAGGACACAAATTTTGGTAACAGTCAATTTAGTTTTATGATCAAAAGGCTAGTCAGAACTTGATTTAAACCTATAGTGTGATTCAAACCACTGACATGTGCACACACCCACACATCACACCTGCCTTTGGTTACAAAGCAAACAAACAGAGAAGACCTTTGTGGCAGAGTGGTTAGCGCACCATGCTATGATACAAGGAATTCTACATTCGAATCTCAGCATGGATATGGGTGTTATTTGTGTCCCTTCATCAATTTCATATCATCACTCATCTTTATTGTCACAATTAGCCACAAGTGTCGCACTTAGAAAAACCAAACTGCATGGTGCAACAATGCTCCATTAAAACAAGTGAATATTTTATAAGCACCCAGGGTTAAATTAACGGTATATATAAACCTAAGTTTTGAGTCTTGTTGCTTTTCAAAGATACTCCAAACTTCAACATTTTCTGCATAAAAAACGCTTTTTTTTCAGGGTCTCACAACTGCACAGTATTCATTTCTCATGACCTACTTTAACGTTAAAATAATATTGATCAAAAAATGCAACTACCTCACTTTTGTCTGAATTTCAAAATAATGGATCTTAATATCCCATCAGCACAAATCTCAAAAATACATCCATTAGACATCCACATAGCAGATTAGTTAGGGATATTTAAATCTTTATATCGATTGGACGTCCATGGGATATCCAGATCTGGATATATAAAGCTTACCCAATTCTGGATATCCAATACAGAGCTATAACTTGACAAGTTTAAAAACAAGACGCTGCAATACATTGTTTGCGCACCTCACATCACATTTCCCCACTCCATTGTCTGCGGCGACATTCGTTCGCAGTGTTGCAACCTAGAGGGAGCGGAATCGTCTGAGAATTTTCAACGAAATTTGAATGTGAAAGGCATGAATTAGTATCCCGTCACCTACACTACCTATTCTAAATACATTTTGATATTTTCCCTTTAAACCTTAAATGAATTAAGTTATATTAGGGATATTTCTTACCAGCATAAGAAATGTATGAAATAAAACGATAGAAAAATGAAAAATATATAAACGATAGAACTGAGCTCACCTTCTAAATGTTTTCCAGTTCTCCTTCTCCAGTTTCACCAATCTCCCACTCTACCGATGACTCTGTGTCCGTGTCTGAATCGGCTTCACCAAGTCTAATTATCAGTTCATCTACATGCTCGTCCATAAGTCCATCTCTTTCAAGTGAACATTTCAATGCTTTAGAAAAGAACACAGGCAAGCATGTTATCAGATTGCCTTCTCGTAATGATTGTTGTACGATAAACAAACAAACCACCACCCCACTCGGTAAAAAAAAAAAAAAAAAAAAACCTGGCCACTGCTTGATGTCGCATTCAGAAAATGAAGTAATTCGCCCTGTAGTTTCTCTTCGTTATAAACCTTAACGCACGTGCGTAATACTACAGTTGACGATCGGTGCACCGCACACATTTTTAAAGGCTGGATTAAATAAAATGAACCACTGATATAATAGGAGCCTGCATGCACCGTCACGCTAAACAGTGAAAATTGTTTGTCATATTTGTTTTAGCTTAATTTTGCTGAGTTTGCACCACTGGTACTCTCAATGCCAGATCATTGAGTAGAAGAGTTGTGGGGAGGATGACGTAATAGGAAGTGCTCCGCTGCGATCTGCGCATATCAAGACTTAACTTGTCAGGCTATACATCTTGCCAAAAAATGGATATCTAGAACTCATCGAAGGGCTTCCCCTGTGGCGTAGTGGTAACACCAGTGCCTTGTAACCAAGGGGTACCAGGTTCAATACCGTGTGGAGGCACAAAGTGGTTTGGATCCCTCTTTAAACTGTAGATCCAGTCCCGATTAGCCTCTCTGTGCATAAAGTGGAATTAAAAACAAACTCCAATAAAACTCATCCAATTTTGGATATCAAATACAGAGCTATATCTTGTCCAAATCTGGATATCTAGAACTCAACCAATTTTGGATATCCAATATGTACCTACAACTTGTACAAAACTGGATATCCAGTAATGGATATAAACAAGATGTGTTTGGGATATTGGAAAATGAACAGAGATATTTTTTCATACCTTATCATGCAATTGAAGCAATAATTGCACTTGTTCATTAGCATTTATAAACTTCTTTACTTGTTATTTAATATTATTAGCGATTGAAACTTATCTTAAAATCAGAAATGCTACAATACAATGGAGACTAAAATCGAGTCAATACTTGCATTTTGCCCAGTTTTTTTCAAGAAAACCCAACCAGGTGTTTTTTTTGGGGGGTTTCTTCAGATAAAATACAACTAAACCAAGGCAAAACTGGATTCTATTGCAGTTTTTTTCACGCTATGTTTAAAAATATATATTTTAATTATCAAATACATTTTTCCCCTGGTAGTAGTGTATCATAACATATCAATTTGTATTGCTTTATACCCTGTCCCTACTATCTCTTGAGCAAGTGAATGAAAATTATCTCTTGAGCAAGAGAATGAAAACAAGTCTCTGTGCAAGTAGTGATGCGAGATGGCTCCACCAATGAACATGTGAAAGGGAACTGGATTGCATGGAGGGGGGAGTGAGTGCAGCTACCAGCCTTTGCAGCAGCATGTACTGCTTTGCTCTGCCCAGTCGATTTCCTCCTTGTGTTGACATTTTCTGTTCCAAAATATTTGTCCAACATTTTGATTCTCCTCTTCCTTGAGGGTGTAATAGGTAATGCTGTATCAGTTTTCAGGGTGGATTCCCTGAGGAGGTATATACTTTGGTGTATCCAACAATCAGGCTACCGGGGAGGGGGGGGGGGTAGAAAATATGTTATAACTAGGGCTGAGCCAATACTGATGCCAATGTATTGGTTGGAATTCATCTGCCGATGCTTTTCCGGCTTCTTGGTCTTTCACGGGTCCCTTGAAAGTGCTTTCGCAGTCTAATTATCCTGGAAATTATGCAAAATTCAAACTTTCTATTTATTTTGCACGAAAAACTATATTTTATGATTACACAATATCTAATTTAATATCCTGATGTAATTCTTGAATATTCAAAAGAAAATTTGTTTGTAATTTGATGCTTATAATTAAAAAGAATATTTATACACCAATATTGGTCAATATTTTGAATAAGTTTTTAATTGTTGCAATTTTCAAGTATTAGTATCAGTGGGAATCGGCACGAGTATCGACGAAGTATATGCCCCCTCAGGGAATGCAACCCTGAAAACTGATACAGCATTATCTATTACACCCTCAAGGATGAGGAGAATCAAAATGTTGGACAAGTCTCAGCCCTAATTATAACCAGTGCTTTTTTTCCTGAATTCAACAACGGTACTCCATACTGGAACCTTCTAGGTGAGGACTAATAACATTTTATTTTAACAAGTGAAATGCCTATGATGCCAGAGGACCCGGGTTGAAATTCCAGCCTGAGCAGGGTATTCTTTGTGTGTCCCTTCATCAATGTAATCATATCATCACTCATTATCATCTTCGCGATTAGTCAAATGTGGCAAAAAGAGAAGTAAAATAAACCAAATCAAACAAGATAAATGCATTTGTGTGTGGGGGGGAGTGTACTTGGATGCATCATCGTTTATGAACAAACACAATTTTGAGTAGTTGTTATGATGAACACATTAACAAACAACACAGTAACATAACAAATCAAGTTGAATAGCACCATAACCATTCTTCACAGAAAAATAGCAATAATTATAACTTTTTAAAGTGAGACTTTTATTTTATCAATCGGGTTTTTTACTTTCTTCCTCCTGCAATGATATTCAAATTTAAGCATGTTAAAGTATATGCTTTTCAAGATGCAGCACATTTTTAATAAATACCATTAGTGAATATTCCATTCTGAACTTCATTTTATGAAACAAATTATTTTGTAAATGCAGTGTTGTGCCTGTGTTGGAATGAATAATGGTACAGCTACAAACACATTTTCTATCCCATTTATTTCATGTGCCATAGACCATTAAATAATCCAAAAATACAGTGTCTTTCTCTGTTGAGTCTTCCGTGAAGTGGCGACTAACCTAACATGCCGGGTGGTGGGAGGACATCTGCTGGCATTTCGACCCACAGCTGTACACTGACCTTGGCACGGAATGTGTCAGTGCTTCAGTATCCAGATGGCTGGTGTCCAGTTTGCATGTGCTTGTGAAGTGTTAAGGTGTTAACAAGTGTTTTAGATTGTTTCGTTTTAGTTAATGTATTACTGGTGCTTTTCTGCTGTCCAAATAATGCTATGTAAAATTTAAAACTACACATTTTTATGTACGACTTTTAGGTCATTACAAATTCTTCTAGGGAAGTCAGAAAGCATTTGGCAGCAGAATCCCCATATGTTCCTGTTCTACACAGAGACAAATTTAGGGAAACAGGGTCTTTTCTTGATAAGAAGGGGCAAAGGGTGAAACAGTGTGTGCTTACTGGAGAGAAACTAGACGACCAGAGGCGTGGCGTGCAAGTAGCCGCTGTTACCGCAGGTAACACCAAAATATAAAGAATGGAAGAACCCGTCCTAAAATATTATTAAGTACATAAACTGGTAATATTGTCGGAAAGTAAACATTGAAGACTGACATTTTTTCTGACGCCTGCAAAAGCGAAGAGGAGGACTGATCCGGTACCCTCCACAGGCAACATGAGGAAAGGGCCCTGAGCCCATGCAAGGAAGACTTCGCATTGCAGCAAAGACTGACCATGGGAGGAGGAGGTCGGTTTTTGGCATTCCTGTTTAGCCGGCGCAGTTGGCGATGATCCTTACCGGAAACATACCAGTGTTGCCATATTCAATTGACAGAAAAGATCTAAGTCGCCTAATCGGGTCTATCTTACTCTGAAGGTGTCCAGTCACACTGGGGAACGATGGCGCAGTGGTAGCGTCGCCGCCTTATAATCAAGGGATTCCGGGTTCGATACCCGGTAGAGGCACAAGTGGTTCAGATCCAACTTTAAACTGTCCCGATTAGCATTACTGTTCATGAAGCGGACTAAAATTGCCAAATCAAAATTTTAAAAAATCAAATCACATTGGGGCAAAAGCAAACTTCCAAGTGATATTTTGTATTTACACTAAATATCAACGATTATGAAAGTCCTCTTTGTCCTTCTTCGACATCTTGGGCAAGAAGGAGAGGAGAGGGATGGGTATGGTCAAGGGGTCCACTGTCCTTCTAAAAATGTCAACCTAAAATTCGATATTTCACACATATAATATTATTTCGGTTACAGGAATTTGTGATAATTGTTGATAATATTGTTTGAGATTGACATACGTTGTCGCAGGAATGCAATAATTTTGGATTGAAGCAATGTTTTTGAGGTGTAGAACTGTTTTTGGGTGAAAACAATACTTACAAGCATAATTTCCCGATTGTTATCTTAGCACGCTCTGAAGTGTCAGGTGTCGCAGGTTCGAACCCTCAGCAAGAAATGGTTATTTCAATGTTCGTTGTTATTATTTTACTTACATAATTATAAAAATTAATAATTACATACACAAAGAAATAATAATTTTATTTCAATAATTCACCATGCATCCTCATCGTCACGATTTGAAACGAAAAGTTTCGCAATTTGGGCACATCTGGTTTCAAAAGAACTAAGATGGCAACATTAGTAGAACTGGACTTCTTGCAGGTTCTGAAGGAAATATTGGGGAAGGGCCGATGCTGAGAGAGGAGGGGGCAAGGAGGGTGCTTCACATGTTAGAAAAGTAAACAACGGTTTGTGGGAGGGACTGTGCAGTGGGAGTTTTGTGACTGGTGTCTTTCATCTTTATGTTGTTTTCGGGCATTGTCAATTAATTAATGAAACTTGCTCCGAGTTCCGAGGTGGCGGGTTCATCCTATCTGGACAGTGTGTGTAATCGTGCGATAGAAGATATTTTGAAGCAATCTTTCAGTTCATTATTTTGCAGAAAAAATCGAAATTGTGGCGAAAGGGAGGCCAAAGCCTATTTTGAACGATTTAAAAAATAAGTCGTCTGCTGGATATGACCGACATTTCAATGTTTCGTGGCATAATGACTATCCGTGGTTATGTGGATGTGTGCAGTTTTCAAAACTCTTTTGTTGGCCATGTACTCTATTTTCGGGTGAAAAAAAAAGTGTCGAATTCAGATGTGGATAACATGAACCATGACCATGACGCACCCAAAAATTCAAATTCAAATAAAAAACTTCTCTTTATGACAGCATCATAGAAGTTTTTTGATTTGATTTGATTGATTTTGCTTCGCTTGTGCCACTTTTGGCTAATTTGCGAAGATGGGGATGAGTGATGATATGATTAAATTGATGAATAGACATCACAAACGCCCATGCCCAAGCTAGGTTTCGAACCCGGGATCCCAGCATCATATAACTATTTTCAAAGTCGGATTGATCTGCTCTATAAGTAGCCTTCGATGTTTCTGTAAGTATCAAATTACATATTATTGTGTCAATAACCAATGTTTGCGATTTCACTTTAGTCCTTATGTCAACATTTTTTTTCCTGATTAATAACTTTACCAAAATCTAGTATTGAATTGCATACGTACCAGATTAATATTATATGAACTACTTGGAAGACATGGGGGGGGGGGGCATGAGGTGGGGAGGTGCCCAAGTCTCCCTTAAATGTCCTACTGATAACCGGTAACACTTTTAAAAATCCACGCCATGCCACTGTAGACAACGTTGGAGAATGATTGGTGCACACTTTTCAAAAATCCATCTGGTGCCTTGGACAAGAAACAGACATTTGCATAACATCTGCATGTCTGTAACAAGGTACGTGCTCATTTTAAAAGAGTTTCTTTTCTTAATCTCCAGAAATGTAGTTTAGGCATTTGAAAGTTACCAGAATTTGAAATCTACCTCAGCATATGAAAAATCCATTTTTCATTTACAATCTTGAAATGCTTTGCACAAATTCAAATGAAAAAAAAAATCGTTCCCAAGGTGTATCTAGTTGTGATTCATTTCAGCTAAAAACCTCTAAATTTGCTGCAGTTATTATGGCCTCAAAATTGGTGACATATCACCACCCTTCCTAAAACACACAATATTACTGAGTATTTATTCAAAGATTAAAACTCAAGTGATGCCGTAACATTGCTGAGACTTGTTTTCTTAATCTACGGAAATGTAACCTACTCAAATATGAGTATAATTTTAAGCTCTTGGAAGACATGTTAAACCGGGTCTTTCGTCTACTATCTTTAAACATAATGACCAATTTTTTACAAATAGAATGTGAGACTAATTCTTCAAGTTATCTTGCAACTATAAAAATTGCAACTCAAAAGCTTTCCATTTATGGTGGTTATCATAAATAAGTTTGTGATTTTACCACCACTCCTCTCGTACACTATTAAATATTGTTCTAAAAGTTTTACTGCAAAATTGCAGACCAATGATATCTCTAAAATGATTCAGTTTAATTCCTTATACTCTGAAAATGTATTCTAGACAGTTTTGAACAAAAAAGAGCATAGAGCATAGAGCCTGCAACATGGGGAAAATGAGTTTTTTATTCCACCATCTTGAAACACATTGTCCAATTTTACTCACAAGTTTTCTAGCTGCAGAATTAATTTTACCTAAATGATTGTAAATTTACTGCAGTTATCATGGCCACTAAACAGATGACATCCCTTTGCCCATCCACCCTATCTCATGCTCCTCCTAAATTATGCACCATATTTTGATAATTTTATTGTCATATTACAGTACAAGTACATAATGCTCCTGTAAGTTCCATGCAAAAAGCTCAAAACTATAGCCTATTCAAAAGTTTAAAATTGTCAAAAATGATCAAAATATGAAAGTATAAATGTAGCGACACTGAATTTGCTTGGGTACCCTATACACCCTTTAAAAAAAAACTGAAATTTAGGTAGATCATGGAGGTGCAGGACTTACATGGGTAACAAGCTCCTAACCAGATATAAATAACATATATCATGCATAGGCAAGCAACCCATTATGATTAAAAATGAGAAAAACCATATAAACAATGTCCCGATTTAATTATGCCACAATTAACGACATTTCAATAAAATGTACTCAATTCTCCCTTGTAATTCTCCCTTCACTTAAACATGCAAACAGTTCAAACTATGATGTGTCACTATTACTTCCCCTGCATAAGGAAGTGACTGATAACCAAAAAGCTAAAACATTTTAAAATTATAAGGTTTGTTCAACTATGCTTCATTAATCAATGAAAACGTTTTCTATATTTCTTCCTTATATATGTATTATTTTTATTTCTGTTAAATGTTAATTTTTTATCATGATTTGAGGAAAATACCCTGAAAAACCCACTATGACTTGTAATTCATTCATTAATTTTAGCATTATATGCTCTCCATTACAAGTTTTCCAATAAAATGTGACAGTCGTAGAACGTCACATGTATTTAAAACAATAATTTACAATATTTTCTGAAAAAAAAAACACTTTCTGACTGGGTTTTTTGGTGGGTTATTTTCAAGGTGAGTTTTTCTGAAAAACCCGCATGGGGAAAACTGGGCTGGGCCCACCTGGGCAACCCTGACTTATAGCGTCACAAATCTCCAAGGGATATTCATAGGCTATAAGATCCATGTATATTAGGGACATCCATTACACGTCCTTAGGAGCTTCGAACATGGATATTCATAGGATCACTCATGTGTCCATTGTCTGTGTCTTAGCAAGTCATGCATCCATGCAAGTCCAGGTGAAAGTTCCTTTATGAGGCTTTGTTGTTCCTTGTCACCAGTTTGAAATGAGGAAGTTGTTACACATGACTGTAGTAGTGAAGAACAAGCTCAATACTCTTCTTATCATGGATATGCGAGTGAATATAAAACATTTTTCAGATATGTAGATGTGTGTGCGTGTGTGTGTGTTTTCTTCGTCTGTCTGCTCTTGTGGTGTGCATGTCAATGTGTAGTGTGTGTGTGTGTGTGTGTGTGTGTGTGTGTTTGTGTGTGTGTACATCCGTGTGTGGTGTGTGTGTGAGAGAGAGGAGTGCATGTTATAAACATAATTAACTTACTTTCTAGCCTTCTTAAACCCGAAGATTCATGGCTGCAGTAACACAGGCCTTCCATCTGTCCCTATCATGAGCAAGATACTCTTTTCCATCCCTAACAATTTATTTTAGGTTGATCTCAATGTTATCCCTCCATCTTCGTCTTGGTCTACCTACTGGTCACTTACCATCAGGTTTCCCAACAAGAATCCTGTAAACTCCTCTTTCCTCTCCCTTTCGTGCCACATGGCCTGCCCACCTAAGTCTTCTTGATTTAATCATTCTAATAATATCTGGCCATGAATACAAATTATGTAGTTCTAAATTATGTACCTTCTCCTCTCACCTGTCTCCTCATCCCTTTTAGGTCCAAATATTTTCCTAAGGATCTTATTTTCAAATACTCTCAATTTATGTTTCTCTTTCAATGTAAGTGACCAAGTTTCACACCCACATAATACTACAGGCAAAATTACTGTTTTGCATATTTTAACTTTTCGTTTCTTAGATATTAAATGAGAAGACAAAAGTTTATGAAGAGAGAAGTAACATGCATTTCCTGAATTAAGCCTGCCGTTTATTTCTTCTTTAATGTCATTTTCATTTGTTAGTATTACTGCTAAGTACTTGAATTTGGAGACTGCTTCAAACAAGTTGTTATAAATAAGTAGATTTTGATAATTACCTAACACTTGGTTTCGGCCTGTAAGTATGTATTTAGTTTTCTCTTTGCTAACTTCCAAACCTGTCTCTTTAGATGCTTTGAAAAATATTTTAGCATTATTCTTAATTGTATTTATATCATCCCCTAATAAGACTACATCATCTGAATATGCTAACAACTGAGTCACACCATTAAATTATAGTCTTTCTTTAGTTCCTTTTACCTTCCTAACAGCATATTCTAAGGCAAAATTAAAGAGCAATGGAGATAATGCATCTCCTTGCTTTAACCCACCATGAATTGTAAATTTGTCAGACACATTAATACCAACATGAATTTTACTTTCTGTTTCACTGGTGCATACTTTTATCATACTAACAAGCTTCTTAGGTATTCCAAACTCGACAAATATATTATATAATTTATCTCTTTTCACTGAATCATATGCTTTTTTAAAATCAATGAATAGCTGATGGACGCTTTGATTATATTCCAACTTTTTCTCAAGTTTCTGTCTGATGAGAAAAAATTGATCTGTAGTTGATCTGTTACTTTTAAATCCACATTGATAGTCACCTATAATTTCATTAGCATATGAGGTTAGTCTTGTTAAAGGGATGTTAGATAATATAAACTTATGTGTACAAATCTATCTAAATATAGTTTAAATCATATAGTCTTGGAAATATCAAATTTCCGATGGCATAGAAAAGGGTATCACTTGGAACAGGACAGATTATTGATGATTTTGACCAGTGAAAAAATCGAAACTTTTATTTAATTAGCTGCAACTTGAAATTCAAGTTGTTGAGTTTGATTTCTCCATAAGAAATACATGGGATTCTGAAAACACTCACTCAACATATTCTTCAAGTATCGTGTCTAGCTTAATAATCAACATAAAGAAATGCTTCCACTTGCAAAATGTGGAGAAATTCATATCCTTGCATATCCCGTTTTTTTGTTGTTTTTTTTTAGTAGTAGTACCCATTCCGACGATATTGAAATAAATGCACTGTAACTCCTCACCTTAATAGGTTTCTTAGTAAATCAATACTGCTAATTTAACAAATAATGGACCTATTTAAAATATGATTTGTTACTAGCTTAATAAATTACAATATGAAAATGAAATACACTGATTAATACAATTCTTCATTTTATACACAATGAACAAATATTCCTTTGCTGATTCAGTTTCTGTTTCAGCAAAGGTATATTTGTGCACATAACAAGCACTAAATTCAATATTTCATGTTGAGAAAATTTCTTGGATTTGTTTAAATATCAATTTCCATGGAAACCAGTAACAGAGAAATGAAATAGAGCATTGTTTCAACAATATTCATGAATAGAGTAAGAGTACAATAATTTGAAATTGTGTTTTATATCACAATTACATGCAATATAAATTCAATTGGGAAACAAATCACTTATGTATAACATTATGTCAAATTCAGATATTGTTTTAAGTCCATTTTTTATGTTCAATTAGCTAATCAAGACTTGGCATACAATTTTAAATATAAGAAAGCCTTCTCCAAGCACATTTTCACAGTACTTGCACTACCAAGGAGCAAAATTGGTTGAGTTGGAAATGTGAGTGACAAGCAGGAGAAGCAGGTTCAATTCCCAGGGTGGGTCATCTAAGATGAGAATTATTCATACCTTGCCTGCATCAAGAGACTTTATCCAGCATGTAATAAATTGGTTTATGGAATCAACCACAGGGAGGTAAAACAGGGGTGAAGGCAGGTAGGCAATATAATCTATGTAGCATCACATTGTAAGGTTCTGTGTTGACAATTTAGCCATGTTCAGCAAATTCGATTGATTGATTGAATTGGTGTTGTTTTCAGTCCAATTTATGCACACTAAGGCTAATCGGGACTGGACCTACAGTTTAAAGAGGAATCTGAACCACTATGTGACTTAAATGGCTATTCAAACTGGGACCCTTTGATTACAAGGTTATGATGCTACCACTGTGCCATTGGGGAGGCCCTCCAGCAAATTCAATATATGTCAAAACAAGAAAACAACATATTCTCTCTTGAGAAGATGACTATCTTAGTCTTCATTAGGGAGTGGCAACCCCAGCAGCTGCTATTGCAGGCTTTGGCATTATCTCATGACAATGCAACAGATAACTGAATGCACATCCTGGTGTTTACTTTCTTTACTCAGAACCATGGTAATCCATTGTCCACAGAGCAGTTGATAGTTGACTGATGATTGATCACATTCACTGTACCATGAATAATCTTTACTTTTGAGCCTGTGTGTCAATTCTGGTGTTGATCTGGTTGGATAAATGCATCTGTTATGGAACGATGGTTCTGCAAACTGACACATCATTACATCATTCCTTGAAACGTTTTCACTTCACAGCAGCCAAGACATGCAATATTCTCTGTACATTGCAGACATGTTGTGACATTCTTTGTGTTGTGAAACACCTTGAGCATTCAAAAATCTGAACACACTGCCTGTTCCTCTACTGGAGTATCCATTGCAACGTAGAACATTGTTTAGAACACAGTAATGCAAGATCTACTATACATTGCAGCACAGTAACATGCAAAATGCAACCTTATAGGTGGTTGCATCATTCACATGGATTGCCTAGCAGGCCCGTAGCCAACCAGGGGCCAGGGGGGGCTCAGTCCCCCCTGGCACTGAGGTCAGCCCCCTTGACATTAAGTAAAACTATTTTCTGTAATTTGTTTACAGTGAAAAATGAAAATGTAGATAGCAGATATTATTTTCCTCACAACTTTGTCGAAGGATAAATTCAGGGAGCATGAACAGCAGCTATTACATTCGTTCATCTTATTTATAAGACGAAGTCTTAAGTAGAGGCAAGTATTTAGGAGAATCTCTTCTCTAGACTTCAGAAAGTTTCTTCACAGGGGAGCTTCTTTATCTGTACCTTCGTTACCCCTGTCGCGACGTCCCATTTATACAGAAATCTGTGACTTTGATGTAACTATGCAAATTTGCTCCGCATCTGCGTCAATGGTTAACAGCTCCCAAGTTTTCTGAACGTAGGGGAGTTTTATTGTTTTGGGCGGGGAGTGGAATTTAAGGTAAGCCCTATGATTGAATTTTGTCCATCTTTTCTTGTGTAATATAAATATCTGTATCGTCAAACGTAGTATGGAATGTGTAGTAAGGGATGATTTCAGTAGCAGCCAATAAACAGTTCAAGTGATATTTTAAATGATATAGAAAATCTAGTATTTGTGTAATATTTCTAAATTTTATGTAACTTATTGACCCCCTTCCTAACATACATAATTTACCTTCATTTAACACTGTAAAACATTTGAAAAGTGGACTTGATTTACAAAGCCCCCCCCTGATAAGCCGTGAGCTCCCCCTGGAGATCAATTCTGGCTACGGGCCTGTTGCCTAGTCATTGGAGGAAAACATTCAACCTAGGAGAAGACCAGCTCACTTTCATTCAACTCACCCTTACGATGCAAAATCACAAAATACTGTATTTAAGCATGTATAATGCGCACCCTGGTTTTTAAATGTGGACCCTGGTTTCTGATAGGAAAAAAGTGACAAACAATTATATCTTGTGTATAACGCACAGTACAATCCAGTTTCAAGAAATGGCTTCCTTAGTTGTAGGTTGTAAAGCTGTTGCTATGCCGATCAACAGTGAATGACATCATTCCTATTCAATGAGTCACCTGTTGCTATGTGGACCAAGAGGAGAACATTAAATTACAAAGTGAAAAATTTTGGGATATGGCCTTTAAAATTTTATAAGTGCTTTTGCTCATTTCTTCTTTACTTTATTTAAAAAAAAACTTCAAAATATATACATTTTCTATGACTAATCAAACATTTATAGGAGGCACATTCAGGACCCTCAAACTAGCAGTAGCAGCATAGGATTTCTTCCATTAAGGTATTTACACACTCCATATATGTCATATTATTTGGCCAGTAATACATTTCAATTATTTTATTTTTCCTTATCTTGTTTTTCATACAAAGTACCATAAAAATCAGAATGTTCGTTCCTTTCGTAATGAGCTTATTTCAACCGCATTGCAAATAAGTGTCACCATCTTGAATGGAATGCTGTTGCCATATTCAGAAACTGCGGAGTTCAAGCTTTACAATGATATATAACATGATAGGGTTCCGTAAACATTAAAAAATTATTCCGTGCATAATACGCACCACACTATTTGGGGGCTTTGGAAAAAAGTGCACATTATACATGAGTAAATATGGTAGATAACTTCACAGGATAACACACGCATTTGGTACTTTTACCTGCCTTGGTACCTTATTCCAAGCACTTGTCAGTACAAGTTATCAATATTTCCTGAGTTGACACCAACCATGAACCAACATCAATACCAATGCTGATAATCTTTACTGATTCCCACTGGTACTGATGCTTGAACAATGCAAGAATTTCAAATTGTTCAGAATTTTTTTAAATGTTAATATATCCGCAAAAACATCGAGTGATATTTTACATCCTCTACGCAATATGAGGGCTGCTGGAAACGTTTCTGCAAACTACCACCAACAGTGGCGCTAGTGTTCCACTATTATAAAGATCGGAAGAATAGACCTTGTTTATGTATAAAATATCTTTCATTGTTTGTTTAAGCCTATTCGTTTATTTTTCACAGCTGTTTGAAGAAGTAGTTTCGTGTGAGAAATGGAAATTTCTCGTGAACACTTTCAAGCAACGATTTTTTATGATTTCAAATGTAGTTTAACACCAAAACAATGCATCGAGCGACTTCATTTGGCTTTTGGGGTTGAAGCACCATCCAATAGGACTGTGTACAATTGGTCTTCCGAATTCCAGAGTGGTCGCACATTTCTAAGTAATGAATTTCATGAAGGTCGTTCATCCACGTCTGGTGTTGCCAGTAATGTTGATGCTGTGTCTGAAATGATTGAGAGAGTTGGCATGTGACATACCGTGAGATTCAGGCATCCTTGAACATTGACATGAAAGCAATACTTACGATTTTGCATGGTCATCTGAACGTATGGAAACTTTCAAGCCGTTGGATCCCACACAACTTGACCGAAGCTCAAAAACAGGCTCGTGTAAATTGGTGTAAAGAAATGCTTAAAAAATTCAACCGAGGGAAGTCAAATTTGGTGTACTACATTGTTACAGGGGACAAAACTTGGATCTATTCATACAGACCCAAAACTAAACAGCAATCCACTATTTGGGTGTTTCAAAATGAGCCGAAACCAACAAAAGTTGTTCGTTCGAGGAGTGCTGCCAAGCAAATGATTGCTTGTTTCTTCGGTTATACCGCATATGTGGCAACAATAGCTTTAGAAGATCAAAGGACTGTAAGTGCTGAATGGTATACAACAATTTGTTTGCCATAGGTCATCAATGAATTGGGTAAAACAAACCCAAATCGTCGCATTATTCTTCACCATGACAACGCCAGTTCTCAATCAGCACATCAAACTGTTGATTTTTTGTCCAGTAAAAATGTTGAATTAATGACTAATTGTCGGTACTCATCTGATTTATCTCCTAATGACTACTTTTTGTTCCCACACGTGAAATATAAGATGCATGGTGAGTGATTTGTGTCACCTGAACAGCTTTTGACGCATTCCGAACAGCGGTTTCTGAGGTATCAGCTTCAGAGTGGAAAAAATGCTTTCAAAATTGGTTTGAGCGTATGCAAAAGTGTATCGATTTTAATGGTGAATATTTTGAAAAACAATATTCTCAGAATGTCACATCTCTTTTTTCATATTTATTGCAGAAACTTTTCCAGAAGCCCTCGTATCTAGTTTCCAGAAAAGTCTTTGTGATTAAATTCAAACTGTTATCAGCTCAACTTTAATATTTGGATATATACTGGATAATCATGTGTACACATGTGAATGTTTTATGAAATTATGAACTATAAATCACGAACAGGTACTGAGCACTGGCTAATTAAAAAAAAAAAACCCTTCTCAGCATTCACCTTCATTAGTAATGCAAGTGTTGTTCTGAAAGAAAGTAATAAAAGTATGTACCTGGAGGCAGTTCACATCTGAGTGACCCATACGGTGCATCTGAAGCCTCTTTCTCATCTGCCTCAATCACAACCATCACTTTGTAGTAACTGGAAAGTCACATTAAAATTCCAATGACACTGCAGATTATAAACAGTATTATTTACATTGTGAAAAGAACCAAGTAGCCAGCAATGCAAAAATTCATCTTCAAAGTAAAAATTCATCTTCAAAGTTGAAGCCACATGATAGTTTTGAGAAAAACATCTTCAGAATTTCATAATTAAGAAGAACACATTTTAAAACTTGTGGTTTCCAAATGAGCATCAATATTTTGATTTCCTTTTTGAAAACTTCAAAAAATTAAAATTTTTGCACAAATTTGTAATCATTCATTATGGATAACTGATCTTTACTCTCTTTATAATATAGGGCATTATAGAAAAGCACCGCTTAGACCTTGTGCCAACATATTAAGAATAAATTATATAAATTATTGGTATCCACTTGTTCTTATTATTAGTATTCTAAGCACAATATTTCCAACGTTTCAGTCTTTCTCAGGTGAAATAACAAGGACCTGATGTTGGAATGGTCAAAGGTTGGTTGTTGTTCTTCTTCTTTCTAATTATTATTTTCCTTTTCCATTTTTCTCTCTTCCTTATTTAGTTTACTGATGTGATGTCCATGTTGTAATATTACAAATGTCTAGTCAAACAATAAACAGCTCGTACCACCGCCATGTTAATACCCGACAATCCCCGCACCCCCACCTTCTATCTATTGCCCAAAATCCACAAACCTGGCAACCCTGGCAGACCCATTGTGTCCAGCTATAACTCACCTACAGAACGAATCTCAGCCTTTGTTGACTCCCATCTCCAGCCTCTTGTGAAAGCTCTGCCCTCCTACCTCCGTGACACCAACCACTTCCTCCAGAAAATCAGCACCCTCCCACCATTGCCCCCAAATACCATCCTTGCCACCATTGATGTCACTTCCCTCTACACCAACATACCTCACTCCCATGGCCTCCGCTCCATAGAATTCTATCTCAATAGCAGACCCAAACCTCACAACCCCAGCACCAACTTCCTGACCCACCTAGCCCACCTTGTCCTCACCTGTAACAACTTCTACAACTCCTACAAATCCGAGGTACAGCCATGGGTACCAGAATGGCCCCATCCTATGCAAACCTCTTCATGGGCCAACTTGAGCAAGAGTTTTTGGCTACCCAACCCCTCCAACCCCTCCTCTGGCTCCGCTTCATCGACGATATCTTTATGCTCTGGACACATGGAGAACCGTCCTTGTCAGCCTTCCTGGACCAACTTAACCACTTCCGTTCCCTAAAATTCACCTGGACACACTCCCCCAACCAGATCACCTTCCTGGATGTGGACGTGCACATCGAGGGAGGACACCTGACTACCTCCATCCACATAAAACCCACCAACCACATGCAATACCTACACTTCTCCAGCTCCCACCCGTTCCACACCAAAAAAGCAATTCCATTCTCTCTGGCCCTCAGGGGACAGCGCCTGAACACTTCACCCACCTCCCGCCAGAATTATAACCTCCGCCTACACCAGGCCCTGGTTAACCGTGGATATCCCTCCATCCTGGTCACCAAGCAAATATCACGAGCTGCCTCACATACCACTACCACCAAGAAACCTGCTGCCACCAACCCACCTGCACTCATCACCCAATATCATCCCCACCTCAACAAAATCAGGCACACACTGCACTCTCTTCTCCCAGTCCTCCACAGTGATCCCGAAACCAAAAACATATTCCCCGACAAACCCAGGGTGGTTTTCAAACGCCCCCCTAACCTCCAAAACATCCTGGTCCACAACACTCCTTCACCACACATCCAACACCCCCCTGCCCATAAATGCAACCGACCCAGGTGCAAGACCTGTCCCATCCTCATCACTTCTCACACCCTCCAGGTGCACACGGCCACTGGCAAATTTACCCTCCATCCCAAAGGGACCTGCCATGCCTCAAACCTTATCTACATCCTCACCTGCAACATCTGTGGTGATTTTTACCTGGGGGAAACATCAACGGCCCTCAACCTCCGCATCAATAACCACCGCTCCTCCACCCACAACCTGGACTTCACTGTCGCCGTCCACACCAACCACCACAACATCAGTTTCAACGACTGCTTCCGGGTAGCGATCATCCACCTCCTACCCCAACCAGCCAACACCTCTGTTCGCAAAAGATGGGAGAGGGCCTATATATCGGCCATGAGTGCAACCACTCCACCTGGCCTGAACAAGGCCACCCAGTAATGCCCAACCCTCACCCACCCTCCCACCCTCCCTCCCAACTCATCCTCCCCACTCACAGTTTACGACGAGCCTGGTGACGAAACAGTGTTTTTTTCGTTCTACGCACCGCTTCTTCTTCAATGGGGACCTGGCAACTCTGCAGGACCCCAACTTCCGGTTCCGTCTTCTGTTTCTTCTCACACCGATGATGCTATAAATTAGCGAAAATTTTGAATTTTCCTACTGTCCGGTGAGTGGTTCCTTTTACCTTATTTGATTTTTACTTAGCCCTTTTGGCCCTCCTTGCTTTTATCCATTGTAATAAAATGTATGTGGATATTATTTGCAAAATTCCTAATTCAAGTACAGAAGTGGTGCATTTCTTTTATCCTGCAATGTTTTCTAATAAAAACTGCCACCCTGACTGTTAACAGTCAAAATTGCTTATAATATTTATTCTTAATTCCACTCAAGGTCTTCTTTCTAGCTAAAATATTGGGCAATATTGAGAAAAATTCAACAATGTTGCACTCTTACCCTCATGAAAATATTAAAATTCAAAATAATGAGGTTTGCAAGTTGAGAACTTATAGAAACAAAACACATACAGAATAAAAAAAAAAAAATGATACCACTATGATTGGAAAATCCAAATTATGTTTTCTTTTCTACAATAATTTGACTACTTATGCTTTATGGGTTGTTCTTCAAAAGTAGAAATAACAGAATGCAAAATTTACTATCAGCTATTTTCAAATATTACTATCAAAGAACTTTAAACATTTTTACATGTAAAACAGACTTAAAATTAACATACTATATATTTTATACTTAATATTCTAAACACTAAGATTGCTGATATAAAGATATAAAAATACTTAACATCAGGGTTTTCCTTAGACCAAGAGCTAAACTAAAGTGATGAAACACACACACAGAAAGATTATATACACATAGCAGGGTGACTTGCCACACAAAAACAAATCATGTTGACAGTCCTTATCTTGGACAATTTCTCCAGAGGAATTAAATCCATCTCGCCTCTTGACAGTTGACTAATATCCTGTTTAAACAGTGTAATGTTGAACTTTAATTACCACATTTGCAGCATATAAGAAGATGCACTTTGTGCCTTTAAAAATAGGCCTGAAAGACTATACACACCAACACTCAATTTTTTATTAGATTCATTTCTGGAAATTTTCTCTGTTTTGAGTTAGATGATTTCCTTGTGGTGCGTGATGAAGATGATTAAAATGTATTCTTTCCTAGTTACTAGATTAGGTAAGTTATTTGTTGAAAGTAGACCTACATATTACTTTAAACGAGGGGTGTCCCATAAGTAGTGAGCCTGATAGGGTTCCCATAGTTCAATCTGAAAATAATTTGTGGATTTGAAATAGCAATTGTTTGTAAGCGTATATGCAAAGCGGTGTCCAGTTCTAACCATCCTATACATCTTTTCAGGAGCTAGAAGTGTGCTAAGTGCATAACGTCAGAAAAATTAAGAGAGAAGAGATGCAAGCAGTGATCAATTATCTGTTGAAAAAGAGGTTGAGTTCCAAGAAAATCCATGAGGATATGGTGACAACATTAGGAGAAGATGCTCCATCCTCTGCCACAGTGAAGAGATGGGTAGCTGAATTTAAGCGGGGGAGAGTGAGTGTGGAAGATGACCCTTGCCCAGGCAAGCCAGTGGTGATGGTGACACAAGAAAATGTAGAGAAGGTGCACAATATTATTCTTGCAGACAGACATGTGATTGTTGAACGACTTGTGACTGTTGATGAAACCTGGGTTCATCACTATGTACTGGAGCCAAAACAGGCATCAAAACAGTGGAAACACTCCGGCTCCCCCACCCCAAAGAAGGCAAAGTCCGGTCCCTCTGCTGGGAAACTGATGACGACAGTCTTCTGGGACTCTAAGGTTGTTTTGTTGGTTGATCATTTCCAAAGGGGAAACACCATGACCGGAGAGCATTATGCTTCCCTGGTGAGGCAATTACCGTGTGTTTTGAAGACTAAGCGATGGGGAAAGCTCTCTAAAGGGGTGATTCTGTATCAGGACAATGCATGTGTTCACACATCGCTTCTTACGATGGCAACCATCCGTGATTGTGGGTTCGAATTGTTGGAACATCCCCCTTCACCTGATCTTGTTCCATCAGACTTTCATCTCTTCCCTAACCTGAAAAAAGCTTTGGGCAGTGTGCATTATCAGTGTTATGATGGCGTCATCAGTGCTGTGGGTGACTATTTTACAAGTCTTGAGGAAAGCTTTTATGAGACTGGGATAAAAGCACTGCAGAAGAGTTGGCAAAAGTGTGTGAACCTGCAGGAAGACTACGTAGAAAAATAGGTTGCTAATGTGGTCCCATCCTGTTCTCTTCTAGGTTATGTTCGCTAGTTATGGGACACCCCTCATACTTGAAATACTCTAAATTAATTATAAATTCGGTGATAAAGATTTTTCCTCAAAAATGTTACACAACAGTGCATCTCATATGCCAGCAAATACAGTAAATAAAGAAAAGCATTTTTTTAAATCCTCGTGAATACTTCATTAACTTCTTACAAGTTGCAAAATTCACATTATTTCCTTCATTAATATCCCTTTCTATCATTCTTCCATTTTAAAAAATTAAAGACATGTCAAGCAGACTGAGTACACAAATTAACACTAAATACAAGCATTGAGATTTTCTTAAGCTAAGTTTAAAAATAACTTGTTAAAAATAGCATATTTATATGTGTAAATTCATTTTCATGGGGATTGTGGTAACTATGAAGATAAAAGGCAGGGAAAGAAAATTACACTATACTTGAAGACTAGCTACATATTTCATAATAAACAAACCAGAATAATATTTAAATGAAAAAGGATATGATATGATAATTATCGTTTTTATCAGCATAAGATGCAACATTTTCTTTTAAAAGTAGGTCTCAAAAACCAGGTGCATCTTACACACCGATAATTAGTTTTTGATTACCTTCATTTCTGGAAATTTTCTCTGATTTCTTATTTTCTTTCTTGCTGTGTGTGATGAAGAAGTTTAAAATGTATTCTTTCCTAGATAGATTAGGTAAGTTATTTGTCTACATATTACTTTATATTTGAAATGCTGTAAATTAATTAAGAATTCGGTGATAAAGCTTTTTCCTCAAAAACTGTACAAAAAAAGAAGGCACATGTACAAAGTACTTTAGTCTTATACACCGGCAAATATGGTAAGCAGTTTAAATCATTATTTAAATCACTAAGGTAGAAGACATTATAGATGATGTGGTATGTGTGTGTTTTTTTCTTTTATTTTATTGTTTGTTTTGTTTCAAGTCCACTTTATGTACAGAAAGGCTAATTGAGACTGGACGTACAGTTTAGAGTGGGATCCAAATCACTGTGTGCCTCTACCAGGTATTGAACCTGGGACCCCTTCATTACAAGATGGCAACATTACTACTAAGCCATCAAAGAGACTACATGTCATACTTGAAAAGTTGTTGGCAAGATGGGTACTCTGTAGGTACTGACCAGGCGCGGAGCGTCCATGTAAGCCGTGTAAGCCGGGCTTACACTTTATTAGTTCTAGTAAAATGTATGAAATTATATGGCAAAATTAGTAAAAACTTCAAAGTTCAACTCGGTCCGATACCAGTCTTCGAGATCCTGTTTGTTAGATTGCAACACTTCAGCACCAGGCGGCACATGGGATCTCCCGCCTTCTGCTTGTGGAAAGCTGTAAGCCCTCTGAACGTTGCCTTACAAATTTCTGACCGCGAAGGAGCGGTGCCGCGGTGCCTACCGTATCTGGATGAAGAGGAGTAAAGGAATATAGGGAGAAGAGCGGGCCAAACCCTACGTTTGTAAACCTACGGCCACAGGCTTACAGCAGCGTTGCAAACCTCATGTTTAGAAAAAGTGTTGTTCATGGACGTCCGCAGTATTTCCACCAGGGAGGATTAAGCAGTTTTTTTTTTTTTTTAGGGGTTGGGGTAAACTAGGTATATTAAAATATACTAATTCAATTTGAAGTTAACATTTTTCTGCAACGCCCTTACAATAATTAACAATTTGATGTGACTGAAATGAAATTGTATGTGTGAAAATGGTTGACATTCATTTTTCAGGAAGTCTCCTTGCCTTGTCCCTTCTGGACATCGATGGTGTCTTTTAAACTCCGAAATTGTGCTACATACTACTAAATTGTTCTGTGATTTTCATATTATTAATATTAATTTATAACAAAAACATAAATACAAATTCGAATGGTTCAAGCAACGGCATGGGTTCGACCAGGTTCGGCGTTCTATGTGAAAAGTTTGAGAAAATTCAACCAGAACGAAAATTGGCCCTCTTGTTTTATTTATATCCCAAACTTACAAACGACTTTTTAAACTTGTGCGAGATTTAGCACCATTATGCTTAGGTTGGCTTCACTGAATACGCGTCAGCGAGAGACAGGTCCTGCAAGAGGAGGGGCTCCAGCGTTGTCGGGTATGAATGGTTGACGGCAAAGGAAATTTGAGCCGGTGGTGCTTCAAGGAGGTTTTTTTCCAGGAACAGGGAATTCTGAAGCAAAAATCTAACAGGAAGGGAAAAAAGGAGAAACCTAAAAATGAGCGGGATACGGGAAAACTAGATACACATTGATGTCCTAATTCTTGTTTCTGTTTTTAGCTTGTAGGAGAGCATACACATCAGAAGTATTAAGATCTCTGTTTTCCGTTTATGTATGAACTCAGCTGGTAATAATTGAGCTAAAAAGTGCAAAAATTAATAAATAAATAAATAAATGTTAATGAAAGCTGAAGATTGAACCAATTTTACAAATCTCATGTCAAATGTGAATCAAATATTATTAATTACGTAGTCCGTGCTTCAAACACTCTTCGAACAGCGTTCGAAAAGCCTGTTTATGTTCTTTTAGGTGCTAGATTTGCTTTTACATTATCCTAAGAAAGCACTTACATGTCCTTTGATAGAAATTTCTGAATATGTCCCTACAATTAGTGAGCATTTCTTTTACAATTAATATTGTTTTTTTTTGTTTTTTTTACTAAATATAGGGAATTTTAAGGCAAGGGAGGGAATTTATTTATATCCGAAAGGGATATTCCCCTCACAGTCCGAAAGATCACTGCTTTCAGCAATGACCAATTTTGGATCTGGTTTCTTTTTGTTTCCGCGTTCTTGTTGTCGAGGTATTGCTTTTGCGAATTCCATCTATTCAAAGTGGACTGTCGGTCCTGTGCTGTTGTGTGTTAGTGAAGTGCATTATGGATTAAAACGAGTGTGATTGTGCGGTGGGGTGGAGAACTTGGTGCAGACGCCGTTATCCAGCAAGGATTTTGCTGCCAAGAAGAAACTTGTGGATGTAGGTAGGCCCACCCCTTCCTTCTCTAGCAGGCATAGTAACAGAAACGAAAAATAAAGTGCGCCGATTTTGTGATTCAGGGTACGAAGCTGATACTTGGTTATGCGGTTGTAAAAAGTATTCTGCACTTTTCTGTTTCCGTTTCTTTATTATTATTATTATTATTATTATTATTATTGTTCATTTTATCTAACTTTGCATATTTTTTATCGTTACGTTACTCATTGTGATAGGAAAAAGACTGACTTATTTATCAGTTGAAATGTAGGAGATACACAGCCTAGCAAAGAAAACACCAATCCCAGAGATTTATCCAGAATTTTTAATTTGGTGAAAAATTCTAGGGAAGTGTTCTGAAAAAATGGGGGGTGGGGGGTCGATGTGTGTGGATAAATCATTAACCATGTCAGTCCAAAAATAAGCACAACGGGAAATAACCTTCATCATGATAGGCTTACACTGTTGGAAAGGTCACGCTCCGCCACTGGTACTGACTAATACAGGCATATTGGTTTGGTAAAATTTTACCAATCCAATGCATGGACTTCCAGATAAGGATTGTGATAAAAGATGTACAAAGGAAAAAGAGTCAAAAATTAATGTGTTTTTGGTTTTGTAATAACATCTCAGGGCAACTAGATCATTAGAAAATTACATGATGTGTCTAGTACGTATATATGAAGCCAGTGAAACAAAGATAGCTGCAGATGATATGAATCTGAATGCTACAATACAAAGGACCTCTAGTGGCTCCTGATGGAACTAGTGGAATGGTACAGACACTGCAAGACATTAGAGGGACACATTGCATTGAGAAGCACAACTTACATATGCTACCTTAGAAAGAAGGACACACCACTTCAAGCATAAAACACAAAGGATTGCTCATGAAATATACTGAAAAATAATATCCAGGCAGAACCCCTGTAGCTGTTCCAGAATGTGAAGGCAGTTACTGTATGTAAAAAGCAGGTGCATTTCCAGTATTGTGTTGAGTCATTATACCAGGTGTTACGTAATTAATTGAGAGGTTACAAAAATTTATTGCAATTAAAGTATTGAACTTACGTTAATGAAACCAGTCCAGAAAAAACGAGGAACTCAAACAGTTGTCTTGTACACTTACATATGTTTAATATGTGCACCACGGGTGACACAGCACACATCAACACGAGAGTCTAATTCTTGGTACACTCACATCAACATGGGCCTGTCGATAGTGTGTATCGCTGGGATGATATTCTCGTTTAAGGCTGAGATATCACACAGCATCAGAGAGATGAATACGCTGTATTTGATGAAACACCACAAAAAGAATTCACACGGTGTAAAGTACGATGATTTTTGGCACCAAAACATTGCACAAAACACTGAGTGACGTGTGGGTGATTTGAGTGTCGCCTAGCAGCAGGGATATGAACTGTCAGCTTATGAAAACATACGTCACAAACTGTTTGTGTTCCTCGATAATTCTGGACTGGTTTCATTAACGTAAGTTCAATAGTTTACTTGCAATACATTTTTGTAACCCCTCAGTAATTTATGAAACACCCGGTACTATAATATACTATCATGGAGTGGCCAGTGATATCCAGTTTCCACAGTTTACATATGTATTAGGAATGGAACATACAAATTGTGCTCTTTGAAATTGGCAAATATATTGATTTAGCCAGTGTTCGAATTGAAGGGGGGGAAGCCAGGGAATTTCCCTCTTCAACTTCTTTCATCCCCGGCTCTATATTTATATTTTCACTCTCAACCAGGAAAAGAAAATTCCCCGCCTCTGAATGTGTGTTCTATTATTTTGGATGCATGACAGTCATTCAATCTTAGAGTCATAAATTCGAGCTTGCTGTTCACGTTGTTGTGAAAAAAAATACAGTCATTACACTTTACATATTTTATGGATGCACGTCTTTTTGTAGTAGAACTTTGTAGAACTTTCCCATGTTGTATTAGATTTCCTCAAACAGTTTTCATTGTTTCTACAGAGAAGAAGTGCAAGTGTAATTACTGCACGGCACAAACTGGCTGTGGTAATAAAATCACTAATTTCAATGAAAGAGCAACCTGGAGAAAGTGTAAAGATGTAGAATTTTATTTCTCAAAACAAAGCAATTAGGTATGTCCCACTAACTGAAACATCTGAAGTGGATGAGGGAAAAACCCCGCCAGTGCCAAAAAAGCCTTTCTTCGAGTGATTTTCAATTCTACCTACAGGGACAATTTCCCTGTGACAAATTTTACTGAAAAAAGGCTACAGGAAAAACAACATGATGCAACACATCATTTATACATTGAAATCAGTAGTGGTGATTGGGTGCCAAATTGGAGGGAGGACAGTTTATTTTTTCTTTGAAGACAAGGCTTAGCAATAAGAGGCTATAATGTGTGGGCAAAAAGTGGGAGAGGGAGTAACTGCCCCACTAAGTCCACCCTAGTCCCACCACTGATCAGTAGTTCTGAACTTTACCTCCACCCCTTCTGCATTTTCTTTAATTCGAACACTGGATTTACCTGTAAACTTACTGAAACATTTACAGATCTGCTACATCTATAATCAGCCTGTAACTTGGTGCGAAATTGTGATGCAATATTAAGCCAGCAGGACATGCTCCCTGTGGTAAGATGTCAGGATGCGCCTTGAGTGTAAAATACCCACAAGCAAAATTGTTTCTTAAGATAGAAATCTAATTGCTTTAAAGAAATTAAATAGTAATAGCTTCATTAACTAACTAATTCTCTAGCCTTCATAAACCCGAAGGTAATTCACAAGCCTTCCATCTGTCCCTATCCTGGGCAAGATCAATCCAATCTTTTCCATCCCCACTGATATCCTCTATGTCAATCTCAACATTTTCTATCCATCCTCATCTTGGCCTTCCTACAGGTCTTACCATCAGGTTTCCCAACGAGAATCCTGTAAACTCTTCTTCCCTCTCCCATTCGTGCCACATGGCCTGCCCACTTAAGTCTTCTTGATTTTATTATTCTAATAACATCTGAACATGAATACAAATTATGCAATTCTAAATTATAATCTTCTCCAGTAGCTTGTTTCCTCATCCCTTCAACAATCCCAAGATTCTCCGGATGTTTCACTAAAACCACAGAAAATTAGATTGTCCCTTCTTGACCAGTTTTCCAAGTCGTCCAATTTAAGTTTGCAGAACTGTATTTTAGACTTCAACTCTGCATTTTCGCTTTTCAAGTCATTTATTTCTGCTATTAGCCTCTTCATATCGCTCTGGGCCATTGCTGTTGTTTGAGTCACATTGTCTAGCTTATTGTCAATAGAATCCAATTTAGTTGCAATGTCCTCCATTGTATAAGGTCCACGATTTTGCTCGACACCAGAGATAATCAAGGCAATCACAACGACAATGCCCACGAAAAACATGCTGGTTGCATTTGAGTTTTTCTGCACGTTCATCACTAACACTGACCACTTCTTAGCTCCTGCATTCCCCAATCCTATAGCACAACGCCACTGCACAAGAGAATTCCCCATCTTGTTACGCTTCACTGCACTTCGGAGCTCGCTGACACATGTCTTCTTCCACGGAAACTGTCACTCTTAAAATAACAATATAAAATTTAAGCATGTTAACCCGGGAGAGGTCGCACCCATTTCACAACTTAATGAGGTCGCGGTGGGTCACTGTGACCCGCAATTATAAACTTTTCTATTTTTAACATGTAAATATTTTTCTTTGTTTTGTTCTTCGGATATTATTTTTTAACCTATTTGACAAATTAATAAGTATATATATATATAAATTTATGTTTTCTGATTTTTTTATTTCTAATGTTATTTGGAATTACATATTGAATAAATGCAACATTTCTGTGATTGTCTCAAGTAATCAGTAGAGAGCTTTAGAAAAAACAAAGAATTACAATTTTTGAATAGTAATACAATAAGTAAAGATGTACAGTACATTTTCACGTGAAATACCTTATAATTTGTTTCTTTCCAAGCAGTCATCACAGGTGATTTTTCCATGTTTCCCGCAGATAGGCACCTGACAAAGCGGGCAGCATTGGGAAGTCTTATTGCCAGTTCTCGGACGTTTTCCACATCTTTTTCTTTTACTTGAAGTTCCTTGTTCCTGGTCATCACTAGGAGATGGTTGAGCATGGTTTTTCAAAATTTCGAGGATGTCAGTTCTCAGTTTTCTGCTGAGATTTGGAATTTTCAGATGAGACCTTATCTCTGTTTTCTTCTTACCTGTCAACGTCACTTCCAATATCGCTCTCGTCACTCTAACTCCTGGCCTTCTTCGTCTTCTGACACCACTTCATTCAGCATACGACGAATTCGATTTATAGCTTTTGGATCTATCAAACGAATTTGATATTAGTTTTTGAAGATTGGTTTGAGTTTCGAAGAAATACATTATCGCCGGATGTGCTCTGGTGCGCAAAATAAGGGTTCGTGACAATAGCGGCTGTCTCCGTATTTCAATAAATATCCATTGTTTGACGTTTAGGTTTATCACTATCCTTATCTCTAGCACGTTATCGCTGACCGAGAATGATCAACCACATCACGCCGCTTCAGTTTGTATTGAAGACTTTGCCAGGGGAAACGTGTTGTTACGTGTTCCTGCATAGTTCCAATTTGAACTTCCGGACATGGTCGTGACGAAATTTTGTATATGTTTGTGGTGTATATTTTTTATCGTTTTATGACTATACTGGCCAGAAACTTGTCCCGTAAATGTGTTAACAGTGCAGACAGTTTTTGTTATGTTTGCGGCGAAATAACATTTGTCGATCAAAAAAGAAATTTCACGCCAATCATAAAGAAAGCCTAACACTTGTACTTTGGTTGTAAATTGGGAGATATGGACAAGAAGTGGGCGCCACACATTTGTTGTAATACTTGTTCGACAAACTTGCGGGACTGGCTACATGGAAAAAGACCATGCATGCTGTTTGCAGTTCCAATGATATGGAGAGAACCGACAGATCATACTTCAAACTGCTATTTTTGCATGGTTCCTCCAATTAAAGGCCTATCCAAAAAAAAAGTGGACTATCACTCATCCCATTATTCCTTCAGCTATTCATCCTGTGAACCTGTTCCACAACCTCTCGCATCCTACTGCAGTGATTCATCCGACGAAGAGCAAGAGGTGGCCAAACTAGTTGCATTAATGCCAAATCCTGTTGCAGATTCCTCGTCATCCATCGATCCTGAATTCACAGCCAACATATCATCATCTAATCGCCATCTGATCACTCAACATGAATTGAATGACCTGAGGGACCTGGGGTTGTCAAAAAGTGGCGCAGAACTACTGGCTTCCAGACTCCAGCAGTGGGGAGCTCTTGCTGAAGATGTTAAAGTGTCCGTGTTTCGAACACGCCAGAAACCCCTGGAAGAGTATTTTTCAGTGGAAGGTGACATAGTATGTTGTAAAAATGTGACTGGTCTTATGAGTAAACTTAACATAGAACATAATCCCGATGAATGGCAGCTGTTCATAGATGCATCAAAACTAAGTCTGACAGCTGTGTTAGTGAACAATGGAAATGTGTTGCCATCAATCCCAATCGGTTATGCAGTGCACTTCAACTAGACATACGCCAACATGGAAAAACTAATTAAAGCCATAAATTATAATGAATAAAATTTGGATATTTGTGGCGACTTCAAAGATCTAGCCATACTTCTTGGCCTGCAGCTCGGCTACACAAAATACTGCTGTTTTCTATGCGAGTGGGATAGCCGTGATAAGGCTTCCCACTACTTAAGGAAAGACTGGCCACTCTGTAAATCTTTGGAGCCAGGAACAAAGAACGTTCAACATGTTCCTTTGGTAGCTCCCAGCAGGGTTTTACTTCCTCCTTTACATATTAAACTACTGTAGGTATAATCAAGATCTTCGTTAAAGGTATGAACCAAGCCAGTGATGCATTCAAGTACAGTATATTCTGATTAAATTCCCACGAATTAGTGAAACAAAAATCAAGGAGGGAATATTTATTGGCCATCAGACTCGAGAACTCCTCAATGGTCCTGAATTTGACTCACTGTTAGAAGATATGGAGAAGATTGTATGGGACTCTTTCCGAAATGTGGCGACCACATTTTGTTGGAAACGTGCGGACTCAGAATTATAAGGAACTAATGGAGCACCTAATATTTTCCTATCAAGCAATGAGGTGTTATATGTCACTAAAAATGCGTATGTTACACTCCCACATAAACTTCTTCCCAGGAAATTACGGAGGAGTCAGATATGAACATTGGGAACATTTCCACCAAGTTATATCTACAATCGAGAAACGATATCAGGGTCACTGGAGCAAGTATATGCTTGCTGATTATTGTTGGACAATCGCCAGAGATGTTCCAGAACCACAATACAAGGAACAGGCAAAGAGGAGCCGTTTGTAATATCCATGTAAATAATGTTTTTATAACTTCCATTTTGTACACATGTTAATTTCCTATTAACACCACATAACACATATTTATTTCGATTACACTTAAACTCGAACCAATTCAGCATTTTTATTATTATTTTCGTATTCAGCGCCCTCAATTCTGTAAGGAAATGTACTTTTCATTTCAGAAGCATGAAAAAAGTTAAAATTTGTTGTTCAGTGTAATACTATGCAACACAAGGTTTTAAATCTGCTTCAACACAATTTGTTCACAGTATATCAGTTGTGTTTTTCCATTATTTTTCTGCCGGCTCCCATGGCGGAATGGTTAGCACATCGTGCTATGATGCCAGGGGTCCTGGGTTTCGAATCCTGGACTGGGCATGGATGTTTGTGAATGCCCAATCATCAATTTCATCATATCATCAGTCATCCTCATCTTCGCAAATTAGCCAAAAGTGGCACAAAAAAGCAAAGTAAAATAAAGCAAATCAATCAATCAATCAATATCCATTATTTTTCTGTATATTTCAAGCAAATAAATACCTCCTCCATGTATTAACTATGCCAAGTTATAAGTCTGCCATGTTTAATTGTCTTGGATGATTTCAAGAGATGGATGATTTATCCATCCTCCAAAATATCTGGCTATGATAATGGCAGTTCCCATGGTCAAAACATTACTGACCCAAATTTGGTCTCCAACACTCCCCAAACATATTTCAAAAAATTAATTGTGAAACTATAGCTTAAATGATGCCCTAAAAGTCTTCAAACAGTCTCTTTTCTTAATCTACAAAAATGTTCAAGGTATGTATTGAAAGTAATGAGCCAAATGATATTACTCAAAGTCAGAAACCAGTATTTTTATTCTAACTATGGTAGTATGTAATTTGGAAATTGTTTTACTTTTCTACATAACACCCAGATCGGACAACACATTTGCACCTCCGTAACATCAGTTGGAAAATCCCACTCTTGTAGAATTCAGTTTCGGCACGATGTAACCACCTGCGAACCTCATCCTTCACCTTGTCATCGTTGTCAAACTTGCTACCCCGAATGCTGTTCTTGAACAGAGCAAACAAGGGAAAGTCTGACAGAGGTAGTCTGGGATGTAGGAAGCATGGAGCATTAGCTCCCAGCCCATCTTTCAATTTCCAGTAGAGTGCACGCAGCTGTATGGGAATGGGTTTCAAAATAATCTTGTTCTTATGATAACCAAGAGTCTTTATGAAGTCCTGTTTAGCACTGTGTCCTATGTTCGGAAAATGTGCAATTTCTTGTACAGTTATCCTCGTGCCACTTTGAATAAGCTCGTAAATCCGGTCTGTGTTGTTGCACGTGGAAGTTGTTTTCGGTCTGCGACTATGAGGCTTATCAACAATGTCCATGTTACCATCTCTAAAATATTTCACCCACGTTTTCACTGTACTGTAACCCATGCACACATCTCCTTAGAAGTTCTGTAAATGCTGATGATTTTTTCAAGCTCCAACATTTTCAATAGCAAGAAATCCCACAACAGGATCTTGACGAAACGAACTGTCTGTCAATGCCATTTTCCCCCTATTGATAGCACTGACAGTGAAAGTGAGCATGCACCTGCATGTGGTTCATGCAGTGGACAACAGATGGCTGTACCTGCCATACATGTAATTTCAACCAAAAAAGTCAAGGCCAGAGAGTAATCGAACAAGGCTCATGACTTTCAGTATGTACCTTGTAGTTTAGGCAGAGATTTGAAAGTCTCATCAGAATTTTAATCTACCTCAGCACATGGAAAAATCAATTTTTCATCCAGAATCTTGAAATGCTTTGAACTAATGCAAATGCAAAACAAAATCATTCCTGAGGAGAGGTGTAACTAGCTAGATCATGATTAATTTAAGCTAGAAATCTCCAAATTTGCAGCAGTTATTGTGACTTACCCCCAAAGCTTCCTAATATACATTATATTACAGAGTTATCATTAACAACTTAAGGCTCTAGTGATACCCTAATGTTTCTGAGACTTGTGTAACCTAGGTAGATACGAGTATAATTTAAAGCTCTCGCAAGACATGTTAAATCAATTTTTCTTAAATACAATGTGCGACAAATCCTTCAAGTTATCTTGCAATGTAAAAATTGCAACTCAAAAGCTTGACATTTACGGCAGTTATCATAATTACAATGTTTGTGATTCTACCACCACCCCACCTAAACTATGAAATATGACTTTAAAAGTTTTACTGCAAAATTCAGTTTTTCATCCACCATCTTGAAACAAATTGTTCAATTTCGCTCACAAGTTTTCTAGCTGCAGAAATAATTTTACCCAAATGATTCTAAATTTACAGCAGTTATTACAGCCATTAAATAGATGACTTATCCCTCTCAGCCTATCCACCCCAACTCATGCTCTTCCTAAATAATGCACCATATTTTGATAATTTTGTTGTCAAATTATAGTGCAAGAAATATCATAATGCTCCTATAAGTTTTGTGCACAAAGCTCAAAACTGTAGTCTCTACAAATGTTTCAAAATGTTAAAAATGAGCAAATTATGAAAGTATTTGAGTACCCCCACACCATTACGAAGAGAAATGAAAAATCTTTTAAAGAGTGTTCAGGTTTAATTATGTCACAATTAATGACATTTCAATAAAATGTACTCAATTATCCCCTGTAATGCTTTAAACATGCAACAATTTATTGTATCAATTGATCATCACAGGTCAAACTATGATGTGCCACTATAGTTTCCCCCACATAAGGAATTGACTGATGACTAAAATGCTACCACATTTAAGAATTATAAGCTTTTTTCAACTATGCTGCATGCATCAATCAATAGAAATATTGTGTTCGGTAAAAATGGCCAAGTAAAAATGGCAAACGGAAAAAATTGCAAAAGTAAAAATGGCAAAATGAAAAATGGCAAAAGTGAGAATGGTGAAAGTAAAAATGCCGACAAAAAGAAAGCAAAAGCAAATGATAAAAAAAATGATATGAATAATTCACATATAAATTGTAAAGAGTATTCATCAGGTTCTTAAGAATGCAATATCTAATATGAGTGAAATTAATTTATGATAATTCATACACTATATTACCGAATAAAATTGGCAAACCTAATAAAATGTTTGTGGTACAGTTCAAAATAAATCTTACATGATTTCACGAACTAAACAAAGTACCAGAATACGATTATTACAAACTTAGTCTCCTTCCTTTTTGGAATGCGCATGACTGCATGCATATACACACAATGGCAAAAGTAATAGGCACATATTCTGAAACTTCAAATTATTCACAAAGGTCACCTTTCATTAGCATGTGATTTTATAGTAATTTTATAGGGGCAGTAAGTCCTACCAGATTAAAGAATAAAGAATTTAAATGGCATAATAATATTTTTTTGGGAACATCAAATACAATGTATATATTGAAAGACAGTGTTACGACATCAAAATTATATTAAATTTAATTACAAATGATGCAACGTGAGACATATAATTTCTCAATTTTCAGATAAAATCAGAATATATTGCATTTTCTATTTCCATTCTCGCCATTTCCCTTTGCCATTTTTTTCTTTGACAATTTTACCTAAATTCATTCAACCACCTCCCTCCCAACACCAATGTTGTGAAAGTCCGAGAGGAAATGTGAGGCGTATATGACCAAGGAAGCGGTTGGTTGTTATCTGCTAGTAAAATCTTTCAAATACCTTCTCCTCTGAATGAACGACAGAGTTCCAACTGACTGGACAACTGCCATGTGGTACACCTGCTGTGAGAATCCACTCAGCTCATTCTTTGCTCTCTCCATGGACAGCAAAGCCAAAGTCCAATTTATTCTCACTTTGCTCCATTTCTTGACAGTATTTAATGGTGATTCTATACACAAACAAGGCAAGCGGTCTAGAGGGGAAGTACCAGAGAGTAGGGCAAGTGAAATTAAAAAACGGATGAGTAGAAAACTATAAAATTCATCAAGTTTGTTGAAAAAACAGCAAATTTTATTAATTAAGCTGTTTTTAAGTTTGTATGTCTGTTTTTAACAGAATATGTATATTATTCTTTCAAATCATGAAGCGATTTGTTTGATTTTGTTTTGTTGTTTAATTCTGATATTTGTACAGGAAGGCTAATCAGAACTGGGCCTATAGTTTAAAGTAGAAAGCGAACCACTGTGCCATATGCCTCCAACAAGTAGTGAACCTGTAACTTTAATTCTGTTTTCTCTCTGAAGTCTTTTTTTAAATAATAATAATAATAATAATAATAGAGAACATCAGTGACGTAGCGTTAGAGTGCCAATACGCACTCATATAAGAAAGGGAGGATGCATGAATGCTGTGAATGAAATGCAAACCATTACTAACTACATATGTGTTTGAGCTATATGCCATTATAACAGCTACATATATACAACTCTACACTCAACGAGATAAATATTGGCACCACCAAGTGGTAGAAATTGCAAGCTTCCAAGCAGGGTTAACAATGTTTGGAACTTTATGGATAAACAAGGTCAATATCGTTAACAAAACCAGTTTCAAGGACTTGTTGATTTTATAGCCTGGGAGTTAATTAGATCTGTACAAATGTTAGAGTGAAATTTATCACAATATGGATCGGCTTCTGGGTTGTCATCTTCATAGAATGTACCGATCTGTCTGTCGCCTATTTTGAAGTAAACAAACATGAAGATACTAGGACTTCACGCACAAAAAACCAAATTCAATAAAGTACCGTTTCGTTCACGGCTGCAAATAATATGAAACTTCAAACACATCATGTATTAAAAAAACAGAGTAGCTACCACATGGAATCACTGAGGCCTTGCAATTGGATGAGTTGAAGCTTCTCGAACAGCCTACTGGATCCCAGTTTAAACTGTAGGTCCAGTCCCGATTAGCCTTAATGTGCATACAGTGGACTTAAAACACCAAATCAATCAATCGAACAGCCTACATGCGAGATTTAAGACTAACATAAATGTGTATTTAAGAAATTAGTCAAGCGTTTAATTTATAATAGGAACACAGTCCACCCTTGGATGATTAACAGATTCATTATTAAGTATTATTCTGAGAAAATAAGTCTTCTTGGCATTATGTTTTAAACGTTTTATTTGTTTTAAACATATTTTTTTCAGTTCATGTTTAAAAGCCTGTTTAAAACAAGAAAACTGTTTATTTTGTTTCTTTAAAAAAATAAAAAAAAATTGTCAACCCTTCATGACACTGTGCTATATACACTACACTGGGAACATTAACTTTACCTTTTTTTGTTTCTGTACCACTGAGTAACTACATTTATTTTTACATATGCATATAGAAACTCTCTACTATGCAAATGGCTGAGAGCACCCTAAAGTCTCACTTGTCTCCACACTGTGGGATTTTGCAGCTTGTAAAACTGGCACTGCATCAACTACTTGAGTGGAGATCTTATTGTTAAGAAATAAGTGAAGCAGGAAGGTATTTCTTGGAAAGTTCAGTGACTTGAAAATTCCATCACATGGTATCGTGCCACAGCTGTCATGGGAAAAAGGGAAGGCTGTCCCAGCTATTGCATCTACTCTTACCCCTAGAGGATGATGTTTGTGGTCATTCATTTCACTATTTTTGTTTACAGTGCTGTAAAAGAATACACATTCAAACTTCCGAATCAGTGGCATAGCGCAGTGCCCTAGGGCTCCCCGCAACTAAAAAACTGGGGAGCCCCTTAGTAAAAAAAATATCGAAAGTATACAATGTATATACGTATATATCATTGATGACGTCAGAGGGTAACGGACGTACAACTTTTGAAGTGTTTAACAATTAAAACAAAATTCAACTACCTTATAACACTATAGCTAAAAATCTAAAATAATCTGTAACAATCAGTTGTTTCCCAATCATAATCATCCTTTACCGATGGTTTCTTTCTTCAATGCCACGGCTCATGGGACAGCTTCTTTGCAAACACAGGTGCTAGTAGAAAGTGCAGTTATGGAGGAATTTTCTCAGGCAGGGAGACTACCATTCGACGTACCTTGCCCTCAACTCACATTCCAAGATCAATCCACAGATAATGTGATAAGCGGTTTACCATTCCTTGCAAACACACATCTTGCGGAGTGCCTCCCGTTAAGTCCCGTTCCCAGTTGCTTGAAATTTACCAGCGCCATCTGCTGTTTGCTAGTTTGACCAGAAGTGAAAGCGGGCGCCTACAAGCGGATTATCCTCTGAACTTCTTGCAGAGACCGCAATAGGTTTGCTGCCTGAACTCAGTGTCTGCCTATTACCTTTGTTAAATATGAAAAATCAATTCTGTCAGAATTGAAATGGTCCACACATTTTACTTGTTATGAATATTGAATTTTTAAAAAATACATGCTCACACTCTTCAGTTTCTTTCTTGAATATATGTTTTATGTTGTTGTCTAACATATTATTTGCAAATGTGAAGATGCTAAATATAATACGTCATTCCCTGTTTCAGTGAAAGAAAAAGACAACACTTCAGTTAGGTGTGAAATATTTTCTGTATGTCTCAACACAAAATATATTCATTGTCCTGTGCAGGGCCTCTCCAATGGAGCAGTGGTAATGTAACCACTTTGTAATCAAAGGGTATTGGGTTCGATACTTGGTGGAGGCATATAGTGCTTCATATATCATTTTAAACTGTTAAGTCCAGTCCCAAGGGACTTAAAACAAACTTCATTGTTCTTTCCTTATTTTTCTATGATGTCAAGTGATCAACCAGCACAGAAGATTATCAGTTACAAGACGTTGCCTGAATCTTTGCGAGTGTATCTTTGCCAATTTAATCTAATCATCATTCTTCCTCACCATCACTGTTAGCCAAAAGTGGCAGAAAAGTGACACTAAACAACAACAAAAATATTTATTTCCTGTTCTGACAGATAAAAATAAGTCTGGTAAGAATTAAAAGTATTTGGGCAAGTGGTTTCAGTCAACACACTGACTTGAGTTTGAGACAACCTGGGAACGAGTAAGAATTTTAAACACCCTATGAAGGAAAATACATTCCAATACATACTGTCCGAAAATGAAACCCTTTGCAATTAATGATTCATTTTTTTAACTATTCTTGTCTTTAGGGAATTACACTAGCCTGCAATGGTTCTGCAGTAAAAATGATAATAGCAGATTCAAATAGACATCAATGACCTAAATCCGAAAATAACAACAGGTTTTGTGTATCACATCTAATTGTTGCACAATGTAAGTTTTTCCTTTTATATAGCTACATTACATGAGCAGTATAGTAATACTACCACATATCTCCACATGACGCTGAATATGAACAAAGATCTTGAATGGAACAAAAATTATATGAGAAATACAATAGATATGATGCATAACTGCACTGTTGAAACATTTGTGGGTGTTATATGTTCAATGGGAAGGTATGGAAAATAGATTATTTCGTGAAGAAACTGTACTTCTTGTATTTCAGAGTGAACATAGGTGATCAGGATAAATCCTTTGCTTCACATAGTGCATGTAACACTTACTTCGATGTACTACACTATTGGTATGAAGGAAAACGGAAGGCAATGCCTTTCGCAATACCTATAGTGTGGCGCAAACAGAAACATCATCAATATGACTGTTATTTTTGTTTGTCCCAAGTTACTGGTTACATCAAAAAAATGAAAGGAATTAAATACTCTGATCTGCCATCAGCTAGGTGGCCTATTCTGCATGGACCTGACCTGCCATTGCCTAAACCACCAGAAAACGTAAGTGACAATGAATTTGAAAGCAATTCCTCATATTCAAGCAGTCATGAAATGTATCCTGAAACAGAAGAGTTAAACTCTTCACCGACATTACCTGTATTTACCCACCTTCAGCTTAATGATTTGGTATGCAACCTAAGGCTAGCAAAAGGAGAAAAAAAAGAGGGAATTACTTGGCTCAAGACTACAGGAAAAGAATCTCTTGGCTTCTGGGGTTAAATATTCTTGGTGTAGAAATTGTGACAAATATTTTCGGAAATACTACACATAAGAAGGTCAACTGGTATTTTGTACTGATATCCCTAATCTTGTGCAACAGTTAGGAGAGGAAGCATATGATCCTAGTTCCTGGCATCTTTTTATTGATTCCTGCAAACAAAGCCTTAAAGTCGTTTTGCTACACAATAGCAATAAATTAGCATCCATTCCTCTTGCACATTCTACATACCTAGCTCAGAGTCATAAGACAGCTACCTGGACAAAATAAAGTACCAGGAGCATCAGTGAAAAAAATGTGCAGTAACCATAAAGTCATTGGCTTATTACTGGTACAACAGAGAAGATACAGAAAATTTCTCTGTTTTACATGAGTGAGATAGTAGGGGGCCAGAGACAAACATTGGAATGCTGTGTATTGACTTGAAAGAGAGGACTGAAAGGAGGATGCAGAAATGTTACAAAAGGGAGTCTTGTAGATTGTCAAAAAATTCTCCATCTCAAATTTCATATACAAACTTGGGATTATGAAACAGTTTGTAAAGGCAATAAAAAAGTGGCCCATGTTTCCCATACTTATGCATGAAATTCCTTCATTATCACAAGCTAAAGTCAGAAAAGGTGTATTTGATGGACCGCAAATTCATAAGCTGATGATTGATAATGATTTCAACAAGACAAAATTGAAGATGCATGAGAAGCATTCAAAGAAGTTGGGAGGAAATTTCTTGGGAATGTGAAGGACCCCCTGTACAAGGACATTGTGAGAAATGTTGGACAAGTTCAAAGTGCTTGGTACTAATATGAGGTTGGTTATTCCTGCATTTAACATAGAATATATAATTTCTTTTATATATTTAGACACATATATTACATAATAAATATAATTATGTAAAAATACATTTATTTTTGTGTACTTTGTTACTATATTATTATTATTTATTGCATATAAATTGTATTTGCAATTTCTACACTATATCAAAATGGTTGCTAACTTGCTGTTATCAATAAATTGATATAATAATGAAATAACATATTGTGAAATAAGCCGACATGATACAACACAGAATACATATTTGAAATCAGCGTATCGCAGTTAGTAAAAGTCACCTATTAAGGTTCATACCGCAGAAAATAGTTTTCTTTGCAGGCTAGTGTTATTCTTATAGAAAGTATGGTATAAATCTACTTTATGCTTAGATAGGTGAATAAGGTCTGAACCTACAGTTTCAAGTGAAATCTGAAATGTAGCCTGTGCATATCAAAGCAGAATAGGTAACTTTGATTTTAGAAATTTTTATTTCCATCCTAGAACCACTGATCTAACACACATATGAAACACTGGCAAAGATAATGTAGTTCATTGCATTACAGTCTACCTGGAATTCCTTACATGCGCTAACTTCATTGCGGGAGAACTCTCATCATCTATCTTAAAATAGTATTTAACCTCTTTAACTATGTCTGGATGGAAAATAAGTTTATCTCCAAAAGCAGCTGCAACTCCTACGAAATGAAAAGTTCATTGACATTACACATACAGACAGACATACACCAAATCAATCATGTCAATAAAATGAAGATCTTACTGATTGCCTGTGTACAGATATGCATTTTATACCAAATGAAATATTTACATAACTTGGGTAGTTTCCTTTTTTCTTACCATGATATTTCTGCACTGCTAAAGAGGGCTTTACCCAGGCGTTGGTTGTATGGTCCATGTTAGAATTAATGAAACATAATAATGTAGTAATTCATACGTGAACAGAATTGCATTTAATGAGTATACATTCACATGGACACACACACAATGACTATATATTCAGAGACATCCAATTCAGGATATGTTCATCATGTCAAAAAGTAGGATTTTTAGGAACAAAAGTGAGATATTATTGAAAATGTGCCCCTCCCAGTTTTTAACTGATAAATGTTAAACATGTTTTACTTCTTCAAACTTCAGATTTTACAAGCTTCAAATTGAAGATTTGTCAAAAAAAAAAAAAAATATTATTAACCCCTTTCAGGCATGTGTGGTACAGTCATGTTCAAAAAATCTGTCGCATGGATTTTTTCTAAGTCCAACATCTTACGAAATTATGTTGGTAGCTCTGAAACAAGGAAGTGTTGTGAAATATACGATCCTCCAATCAGAGTGAAGTTCGATTCGGAGGAGCAGGAGGCGTGACTCACGGTCTTGTCCACAGGAAGTTCAACCAATGCAGCATTTCCAAATATGAGATAACGTCCCCATTGGTTAAATATTGTTTCAATAATGCGAATCGGAAGAAAGATTGCGAAAAAGTTTACTTTGTCGTTTTAATTGCCTTTAATCGTTTCAAAGTAGTATTAAATTGTCTCAATTATAGATCATGAGCTTAATATAATGTATTCATGTATGTGTTTGACAATCATATATCACTCATTAGAACAATTTTCACATTGTTTTCACTACGTGAGATGACATTTCATTTACATTTACGATAAAATAGTGGTTTGGGTGTAATAACAGTTTTCATTAATTAATTTAGAGATGCATTTTTGTTTGTTGAGTTAATGATTAGGTTAATTCGTTATTTCTCGCGAAAAGAGAGAACCACAGCTGAAAGAAAATACACAACTTGTATTATTGAGGTCAAGAGTTCGTTTTAACATCACTTTTTGCACACATAGGCTAATCACGACTCGGGATACATTTACATTGGAATCTGAAACATTATGCGACCTGACTGGAACTCGGAAAAGGACACACTGATTACAAGACGTCAATACATTACCACTTGTTCTGGCGAACGCCAATAATAATGTGGGGTTGTGGGAGTGGGAGAGGGGTGGCGGAAAGTAGAAAATAAATAGTATTTTTGGGGGTATTTAATGTTATATTTATACACATACAAACCTAAGAAAATATTTATTTCGATACATGTGTGTGGGGGTGAGGAAGGGGGAAAAGAGAGGGACAGAAAGATATTGGGAGAGATGGGACGAAGAGGTGATTGTTGAAAATGTTTTATTTAACGTTCAGTAATAAAAACAATCAAATCAATGATGATTATCTTATAAATACCATATTTAATGTAAATTTGTTTTAAAAATGGGGGCGGGGAGCTGTTTGTTTTACGTTCAGTTCAGGATAACAAGTGGAGACACATAGTGGTTCGTATCTCACTTTAAACTGTAGGTCCAGACCCCATTAGCCTATCTGTGTATAACGTGGATTTAGAATTCAGTGGAAAATAACGTCGATCTAGTATTTTGGATTTTAGATGCGTTGAGACCACTAAAATTTCCAATTCTTATAATAAGAAACCTGTCCTCATATTACCATTTTGAAAGAGAAAGAGTTAATTGTAACATCTTTCGTTGTTAGTTTCAAAGAAGAATAATTCAAATAGTAACAATGGGAACAAATAAAGCTTACGAAAACTTTTTGCCACCGTGCGGATTTGAACCTGCGACCATTAGAGTGATAACCCATTGTGACAACCACTACCCCACGAGTTCGTTCCACCTTAAGGAATGATTATGAGTTAAGACCAATTCGTTCAATATGCATTAGAAATATAATCCCCACCCGCCTCTTTATAAACAACACACCCAAACGCTCCTTTGTAGCAAATGAAATAAAGGTGGTATGAATGTCACAAAACATTTAAGCAAAATCTACTATATTTATGACGCAATCGTTTTACATGGAGAGGATACAGCTTCGAGAATTGAGGTTGTGACGTGGCTTCTTGTAGTGGTAGGGTAGATATTCGTATGGCAAGGTTCCAGCGTGCACTAGCCAGTAATTTCCGAGAAAAAAAACTTCAATTTTTTTATGATGGTAAAGTGGTTCGGTGATAGGCTATCAGTATTACACGCCGAAGATTATAAGTTTGACTTCTGTTCGATTACCCCTATTATTATTATATATAGCAACTAAGTATTGTATTTAATTAATAATTGAAATAAAAAAAAAGTTATATATATATTTTAAAAAATAACACTCCTTTCTAATAATGATTTTTCAATGTTATTTTTGAAAATAATTTTTCAGAATATGTTTTTCTCATCATTTTACTAGGATTTGCATAAAAATGATCCATGTGTCACATTCGACGAAATGTCATGTACAGCGAAAGTTATACATTTTTATTTTAGGGAAAATTATCAAGAAACAAAACAAATAAATACTATTGACATCCTTTTGTGAATAGTATTTATTTTACAGTATTTTGTGTTCACCATGCATAGTTGTATTCTTGTAAAAAGTGTGAAAAACAATATATTCTCTACATTTCGCAAAGCAAATAATATACGAATTTTCGTAATAAGTAAATTGCAATAAATAATTTTTCGGTTTAATAAGAAATAAAAATCGCAGAGTTAACCGAACGGTGAATCGAACACAGAATTTTACAACCCATAAAATGCCTTGTAGCCTTTGCAATGAAGTGATGTAGATTCAAGTAATAAAATTTCATGCAAAATCGCACGTTATAAGATTGTTCAAATATATTAAATCAATGTGTCCATAAGTTATTATACTGTCAGCCATTTGGCACATCTCGTTACAAAATCTCAGCACAGCACCATTCACTAGTTAATCGAATTGAATATTGATTCACTTCACAGTTCAATGTGCAACAATAGTTTCGACTCATATCACGTGAGATGTAAACTCAATTCAATTCTCTCATTGTATGTAACTTGTATGTTGAGCTCATGTAGAAATATCAATTATGAGCTCTAAGCTAAATTTGACGCTACAATCGCTTGATCAACTTTTGCGTCTCGCTGCCAGACATTCTACGTTCCTGTTTGCTCCAGGTCGCTTCTTCATTTCATTATCATTGTTTTTACCTCTGTTTCATTCTCATCGTCGTTATAAACCTACGTAATTTCTACTGTTTACAGTAGACAGAATCTAATCAATTGTAGTACTCTACTGTGCTCTCGGAAATCTACTCAAAATCAATGATTTCCTACTGAACACTTTCAGTAGGCCTAATGTGTAATTACAGTTGAGGAACTACAAGTGAAATATTCTCTTCAGTACTACATGTAATATTGCATGTAGTGTGCTTGAATTTGAATTCAAAATTTTGGGTGCGTCAGCACTTAGGCTATTTTGAACCTGTCACTTTATACGGGGTCCAGCCCCTTACCAGAACTAAAATAACATAACTGTAACATCGTGTTGTAACTAAAATATTAAAATATTCTGAATTCGGTTAAAAGCTGAGGCTGTAAAGAGGCACTCAGCACCCACAAGGACCAAACACAGGACAACACAGAAAATTATACTGGCCATGGGACCAGTCGCCAGAACCTCGTTCGTCTGCAAACTGAAGTCCCGGGTGTACTACGTGGAAGCAACAATTGGGTGTACATACTTCGTGGAAGGTCATCCCTTACACCCTTGTAGTGTGTTTAGCTCAGCATGTTAGCTGTAAATATAACTTTTTATTCCTCCTCACTAACAATTTGTTTTTATATATCTATTTAAAATTTAAACCAACCTCACTTGCATGTAGTACACCCTGAACTGCATTTTGCAGACTAACGAGGCACTGGTGATTGGACCTACTGTTAGTATAATCTTTGTAGGACTGCGTTGGTGTTGTCCTTGTTTGTGCTGACTGACTGTCGCTTTACAGGCTCAGCTTTTAACCCAGGTAAGGATATTTTAGTTTTCAGACACGCTTTTATTTTTGTCATGATAAGGGGCTGGACCCCGTATAGCGTGACGGGTGTAAAATACCCTAAGTTTTCAGGCACACAAATTGTAATTCAAATTTAAAAAATCTTAACATAGATGTTTCAAAACACCTATTGATCTACTGAAACCAGTACAGTATAGAAACTGCAAGTGAAATTACTTTATTCAGTATAGTGTATAATATGTTAAGTTTAATATTTTGGCTGTAAATATTAATTTCATACCCCTTATTATTTTTTTTTGTATTTATATCTTTTTGAAAATCTGAACACAGTAGATGTTTCAAAACACCTATTGATCTACTGAAAACAGTAGACAAAAGTTTCATTGGAGTAAGTAGAAAAGAGTCATGACATAATACCCAAAGAAGTTAACCATTATGAATTAATGTTACATACTTTTTTTTATTTCACTTTCCAAAACCTAGGAGCTCGAAATAATACATGGAATGCGATTTACAAGACAGTCTGCTTTTCTGTGATTGATTCGTCGTGCCCAGTCGGGGATTACTACCGTTCAAGGTAAAAGGGGAAGGGGAAGAAATCCACCACAGTACCATGACGTATGAAGTAACGTGTTCACAGGCATCCAATACAACTGATAAGGGTTCACCTGACCTTGGAAGTGTGGGAAACACGTTTCACGCTGGTTTCCAGAATGCCATGGCTAAATCTGGAACTAACGGTGGAATAAGAAATAGTTTGTAACATTTAACAATGACATTTCGCATTTACAAAATATGAGATATGTAGACTTTGATTTATTTATTATAGTAGACGGTAGAGAATTACTTACCACGAAAGTCAAGTTCTAAATTGCAGACATCAAAATCTACTCCAGGTTGTAAAGTACATTTGTGATAGACAGCAGATAGGTTAATAAGGTTTACAATATTGCTAACGACTCTTAAGACAAACGTTCAACGAAGGTTATTGAGTGATAAAATGGGAAATTGTTAAAAATAGCGGCCTAGTTGAGTGAAGATCGAAGGTTCGAATCTCTTATAGAACCGGCTATTTTTTTACACTAATTTTTGGTGCGTAATATATTTAATGTATTGTCGACATTTATAAGAAAGGAAATACGAAAACTCTCCTCCTACGTAACGGTGCGGTCTAAGACTCTGTGCTTTGGACTCCGACTGCAGCGGGACGGCATGGATTCGAGTCATCCTGGGTTCTCGGCCTGTTATCTGTATAGGACCGGTGGCAACCCACCATCGTGAGGAAATTGGGGAGCTACGAGTGACTGGTGTAACCTGGTTTCAGATATCTTCTATAACGGCTGAGGGTTTGACGTGCTGACCAACGTCACCTCGTTGCCAGTTGAAGATAACTCTAGGTAGGATTGTGGAAGGAGACTGACAGTCGAGAGATAGCCCAAGGCCCTTCGAGGTTTTAAACTATGAAAACTATTCCTTACGTAAATCTAATTTCTCGTCATTGTCACGTGAGATTTCTTTTCAGTATGACTCCCGCAATACTAATTAGTTCCTAAGTAGGATAATGAGATGGACAGAGAGATATTAAATTATGAGTTCACTGTTTAAAAAATAAGCATTAATACATTTTTATATTCACATACCTCTTTACAAATTCCTGAGAACGTCACTACAAATGAACCAATCTAGTGCACACTAGAGCCTTGGCTTATCGATACCTATGGGGTATCCTACAATTACAGTCAAACCACAACCTCAATTCTCGAAGCTGTAGCCTCTCCATGTAAAACGATTGCGTCATAAATATAGTAGATTTTGCTTAAATGTTTTGTGACATTCATACCACCTTTATTTCATTTGCTACAAAGGAGCATTTGGGTGTGTTGTTTATAAAGAGGCGGGTGGGGATTATATTTCTAATGCATATTGAACGAATTGGTCTTAACTCATAATCATGCCGTAAGAAGGAAGGAACTCGTGGGGTAGTGGTTATCGCACTGAGTTGTCACTCTAATGGTCGTAGGTTCAAATCCCCACGGTGGTAAAAATTTTTCGTAAACTTTATTCGTTCCCATTGTTACTATTTGAATTAGTCTTCTTTGGAACTAACAACGAAATATTATACAATTAACTCTCTCTCTTTCAAAATGGTAATATGAGGACAGGTTTCTTATTGTAAGAATTGGAAATTTTAGTGGTCTCAACGCATCCAAAATACTAGATCGACATTATTTTCTACTGAATTATAAATCCACGTTATACACAGATAGGCTAATGGGGTCTGGACCTACAGTTTAAAGTGAGATACAAACCACTATGTGTCTCCACTTGTTATCCTGCACTGAACGTAAAACAAACAGCTCCCAGCCTCCATTTTTAAAGCAAATTTACATTACATATGGTATTTATAAGATAATCATCATTGATTTGATTATTTTTATTACTGAACGTCAAATAAAATATTTTCCACAATCACATCTTCGTCCCATCTCTCCCAATATCTTTCTGTCCCTCTCTTTTCCCACTTCCTCACCCCCACACACATGTATCGAAATAAATATATTCTTAGGTTTGTATGTGTATAAATATAACATTAAATACCCCCAAAAATACTATTTATTTCCTACTTTCCGTCACCCATCTCCCACTCCCACAACCCTCATTATTATTGGCGTTCGCCAGACCAAGTGGTAATGTATCGACGTCTTGTAATCAGTGTGTCCTTTTCCAGGTTCCAGTCAGGTCGCATAATGTTTCAGATTCCAATGTAAATGTATCCCGAGTCGTGATTAGCCTATGTGTGCAAAAAGTGATGTTAAAACGAACTCTTGACCTCAATAATACAAGTTGTGTATTTTCTTTCAGCTGTGGTTCTCTCTTTTCGCGAGAAATAACGAATTAACCTAATCATTAACTCAACAAATAAAAATGAATCTCTAAATTAATTAATGAAAACTGTTATTACACCCAAACCACTATTTTATCGTTAATGTAAATGAAATGTCATCTCACGTAGTGAAAACAATGTGAAAATTGTTCTAATGAGTGATATATGATTGTCAAACACATACATGAATACATTATATTAAGCTCGTGAACTATAATTGGGACAATTTAATACTAATTTGTAACGATTAAAAAAAGCAATTAAAATGACAAAGTAAACTTTTTCGCAATCTTTCTGCCGATTCGCATTATTGAAACAATATTTAACCAATGGGGACGTTATCTCATATTTGGAAATGCTGCATTGGTTGAACTTCCTGTGGACAAGACCGTGAGTCACGCCTCCTGCTCCTCCGAATCGAACTTCACTCTGATTGGAGGATCGTATATTTCACAACACTTCTTTGTTTCAGAGCTACCAACATAATTTTGTAAGACGTTGGACTTAGAAAAAATCCATGCGACAGATTTTTTGAACATGACTGTACCAGTGTTCCCATCGATATTCATTGCAAGTTTGCTACACTGTGAGCTACACTGTAAATGGGTGTTTTTGTGTAGCTGAGAACGTTCTTTGTGTATTTTTGTTCTAAGCTCAGCTGAGTTGCTGTTGCACTTCTAAGCAATGCAATATTATAAACTTAATGCCAGTTGCATGCTTGGGGGACTAAATACGTAACAAGAAAAAATATCAAAGCATAGAAAGAGAGCCCACAGCAGATTCAGATGTTATTGGAAGGTATGTGTTAATGAAAAAAATTGAACATGAAAGTGACGATGCAACCAAATGTGAACATGGTACTGCTTCAGTTGTGATGTATTTAGGCACAGGGGGGACAACTATATCCCAAGCTGATATTCAATTTATAATATTATATCACTTAGAAAGTGCAGCAGAAAATTGCAGCTGATATTAGAACAAAGACCAAGAATGAACATTCAGCATGCGTGTGCAGTATAATTCATTGTGCATTTCATACCTTAAAGATAATTAAAGTGTTGGGACAGGTGTACCACAGGTGCCTATGTATGTTACAGAAAACAATGTGCCTGAGGCAGGGTTAAATGTTTCCATTGCACAGATTTTAAGGTACTTCTCTGACTCATTTCATCAATGCTAGCAGCAATAAGATTGTAAGAAAAAAAGAATAAATGATGTACAGTTAAATTTATTACACCTCTAAATATAATATGATAAAGCAAATTCTGAATTTTCTTTTATGTGCACTTTAGTGACATCAATGCTCCCTGTAAGCTCTCACCTTTCCCCTGTACCATCGATTATTATTTAGGTTGGTAAAGGAACCAAATGTACCGTGATCTTCACAAAGGTAGGAGACACACTACCAACCCCTTGCCAGAATCACAACTGTAATTTTATATATTACTTCTACAATCTTAAAAAATGGGAGTGGATTCTGACCTGTAGATTTTTCGCATAAAAAAAAAATTAAAATAAATATATATTTTTTTAACACCACTTGGTTGACTGTCAACTCTGATACTGCTACAAGTCAACAATTTCCTAATTACACATTCAGTGTGTGGTATTCTTAGGTTTCAAAACACTGGTACTAGGAGTACTATTACATCTTTGTTATATTTCAGAAAAAAACTGCACTACAGTATTCTTCGGAAACCATTGTTAGAACAACCCGAACAGTTGTCTCTTTCATGACTGAATCACAAAAGCACACATTATATTTGATGAGTATAAAATAAACTAATGCACGAGTAACTGTAACAATTTCTGAAGTACAGAAGTATATAATTCAGAATATCTCAGGCCTGCAATTGTTTATTTTTTCCAGTCAATATGAGTGTTATTGGTATACAGGATCTAAGTGAACCTTCTATGTATTTCATTATGTACTGAAAAATATTGTGTGGAAATTTAGGTTCTTGGCACTAAAAAGTTATGGAGTTGAATGGATGTGGAAACCACAGGAATATATAATATAAGTTCTTCATGTTCAAAGGATTGTGTAGGACAAACAGCAAGGAAAATGGCAATAAGATGGCATGAACACGATTTGGATGTACAATAAATTTAAATCCAAGAGCAGGTTTGTCAGCCCACTTCGTGGAGAAAAGCATATGATTAAAAAGAGAAGGGTTTTAAAAAGAGTGACCAGAAACATAGATTTGAATGTCTGGGAAGCTTCGTTCATTGCAGAAGAACAGTGGAATAAATTAAATAATGAAAATGGTAACATAGACCTACTATGAAGTTTTCTTTTTCATGATCTTTAAAATTTAATGTAACTGAAAACATCAAGAAACTCTGTGAAAGCAATGATGATTTTGAATTGCCTGATGATATTTGGGATTAACTTTAAAATAAAAAAAAGAATGTTGATAAAAATCTATATCTGAAATAAAAATAAAACAGACTGCTTGTTTCACAGTTAAGTTTCTATATTACAACAATATAACATTGACAACATCCATTGTATAACTGATTCCTTTTTGTTAAAAAAAAATAACCATTATTACAACTGTATCTTTAATCAAACTAAAAAGAAATGTCTGATGAAGGCTCCTGAAACATCACAACGAAAAAATGTGTTTTTATGCTTGTAATAACCGTAGATACAAGAAAAATAATTCTACAATGCAAGCAATGCCTACATACAAGAAAAATTATATGAAACCAGGCTTCTTAGAATATCTTCCTCACAGTTAGAAACCAGTTCACATGTTAATGCAAAATTATGCTTCACATTAGCAGTGACAGCACCAGCCTGAATTAAGTGGGGGGGGGGCTAAAGATTTTTGAGTCAAATTCTCGGGGGGCTAACTTATACCAGCTAAAGGGTATTTACGTAAAACTTTCTACGGCATATTTTTAACAGTGACATATTTTATAGTTATATGCAAAGATAAATCATGGCATTTTGTTCCATCACACACGAAAGTTCTTTTAAGCATGGATCTTTCATGTCAAGTAAAATGTAATATTTTTATTGTTGTCTCTTCCAAAGCCATTTTTGAGTGGAATAATATCACAGACTTACTAATTACTATTCATATAAACAGTACAAAATACGTCATAAAAGCTACGGATAAATGTATAAATATAAACACAACACTATTTCTCTGTAAAGAGTTTGAGTACTTTTTTTTTGGTAAAATGATAATCAAGAAATACGATAAGATACATATATTTTCATGAGCAGCTACAAACTTGTTTAAATCCAAAGATTTTGCAAGCTCTTTCTCAAATAAGAATAGATAGAACACTCAACCTATCATTACCAATTCGATTATGAAGTTAACACCTGATTTGCTGGAAAAAGCCGTTGATGGAGGTATGCACATTTAAATAACACAAAGCTTGTAAAGTTCGTAAAAGGCAGTTTCAATGTTTCAACCATTGTAAGGAGGTGCTGAAGTGTCTTTATTTTTAGTTCCTTTCTACCTCATAGTGTGCCATAACTCTAAATTGTCCAAATCACAAGAACAGGGAGCAGCAAAAGATTGTAGCTTTTCGCGCTTCTGGAAAGTGGTACTAACTTAATAAAGTAGGCATGAAATAAACAACTCCAGCCTTGAATAGGAAATGTGTTAATGATATTATATTTTCTGCTGTCATGATGAAATATCTTATGTTTTCTTGTTCAATGACTGAAATTCAGAACTTAAGGCTAAAAATTTGGAGGATAGGAGAAATACTGTCAACATAGGAGGTTCCACTCTCAAGGAACAAACATATTTTCACTAGAAATTCACCTCCATTAGGAGACAAATATATTGATATAAAAGCAATTAATAAGGTTGCAACCCTTGCACTGAGCATTTTGATTAGTGAAAATTCGAATTGGATGGAAGATTGATTCTCCTACACAGATACCACTATAACGGTACTGCAGAAATTGCTTTCTAACCTCACAAATGATAATTAATTAAGACGTAGGACTAAGACTGCAAGCAATAAAATTGCCCAAGCATGCTGATTTTCGCACTGTATTGCAATGTTTAGTTGATTAGATTTGTATTAAGGTCCACAATATGCACAGAGAGCTACAGTATGGACGAGAGCTACAGTTTCTAGTGAAATCCCAATCGAACCACCTAATGAAACGTTATACCTCGACTGGGGATGGAAGCTAGGACCCCTTGATATCAGGTTTACGGCTAGACTATCGCGGCTGGGAGCCCAATTTTTATGTTAGCATTTAAGAATCACGGAGTTCATGTACACTTTGATTCTTCATCATCGTATTTGTCCCTCACGAATATTTGCAGCGATAAGAATAGATATAACGACGAAACCAATGAGAGAACATTGCTAACACTCGTGCAATTGTCGGTACTCCAAACAGAAAAGAAACATAACGCTTCTTTAGATTTAGTACGTTGTACTACTTTTTCATGTAAAATTCATTTGTCACACCTGCTAGACCTATACAGAAACTGTATATGCCAACAATCAAAGAACAATCTCACAGTCACTGAATACACTAACCTACCAGACAAGCACCAGATTTTATAACAAGTTTGGCGACTAGATTGGCCAATTACTTAGTATCAAATAAATGATCAGTGGCCACTGTTATCCAGGCATATCTGCAGCTGTTCTTCCCGTATTTAATTTTACAACACATCATAAATAAGGTAACCTTGCGATCTAACTGAAATAAAAAATGTATTTGAACATTGATGGAAGTTTTATAATGTAAAATTCTACTTTTTATGTTTTCGACCGAAATGCATCTAGCGTATTACAAAAATCTAGGGGGACTACAAAGGGGCTGAGACCAGTTTTGGGGACTTCATCCCCCCTACCCTCCCTGCACATTAGACAACTAACTAATGGAATTTGAATCTCGAATACACTATCTGATCAAAAGTACCCTTACACTTATCTCCAGCTTGCAAAGGTAGTTTTTATGATCTGACCAATGAGTATAAAAGGAACACAGAGCTAAGCATTGTTCAGTGAGAAGAAGTACCAGCAGAATGTGTAAGTCAAAGAAGCTCAGTGACTTTGAACATAGTATAATTGGTTGCCACATCAACAGAAAATCAATCAAAGACATTTCAGCCCTTGTCAAAATCGATCCAAGACATTTCAGTCCTTCTCAATTTGCTTAAATCAACTGTGAGTGATATGCTCGTGAAATGGAAACGTGAAGGTACAATCACAACAAAACCAAAGTCGAGTAAGACGTGTTTAATAACAGAAAGGGACCGCCCTATATAGAAGATAGTGGTGTGCGAAGTCATCATGTGAAAACATCACCAGTGCTACTGATTGCCCAGTGAGCACCAGACTGTACGTCAAGAATTGAAACAAATGAGATTCTATGATCGAGCAGCCGCCTGGAAGCCAAACTTCACTGCTGTAAATGCTAAGCGGTCACGTGGTGTATAGAATGATGCCACCAGACTGTGTGGTTTGGGGTGATGAATTGAACTTTAGCATGTGGCAGTTTGATGGGAGAGTTTGGGTGTAGCAAATGTCTGGAGAATGATACCTGTCAGAATGTGTAGTGCCAACAGTGAAACTTGGAGAAGGTGGCATTACATTCCCATCAGTATCAGTATCTCACATGAGAACAGTTTTCTCAAACCACCACCTGATTAAAACAGAGATCAGATCATGAATCACAAATGTGCAGAAAATACGGAAAAGGAAGAAAATGCTTAAATATAGATAGGCTCCACAAAAAGTTTTTTTTAAAAAAAAAAAAGAAGGTAAAAATTAAAGACATAAATAAATTATACAAAAGTAAACTGTGCAAGATACTAATAATTGAGAGGAGAATTTAACAGATGTACTAGAAAAGCGTAGCTGGCAACACTGCCTAGTTGGCAGCACTGCATAATGGTATCTTGAGCAACAGACAACCTTGCCATTTAGTAATCATGGATCAGTGGAACAGTCAACATCGTGCTTTCACCATAAAAATGTTTTACAAAAGCAATGATAGTTTGCAAGTTGCGCAGAGAGAGTTGACACGTTTTTTCAGTGTAGGACGTCATGGTAGTGTTCCCTCGAAACATATTGATAAAAACGTGCAGGCGCGTCGCGTGATAATGTTCGCATGAGCACGTGAACACTCATGTATATGTTTTAAATTACGTACATATCAAATGCACACACACACATACTCATATATTTAATTGAAAAAAAATACTTTTTTGATGTTCGAATATATACACACAATTTACTCGGAGTTGACGTCTTTCACGTCTGATAACTTTTTTAGATAGTTGGTAACACTGACTCCTGTGTTGCACGGTTGCGATGAACACAATTGCTGTGTTGTGTGTTGTGAACTGGCAGCTAACGGGCTGTTGGCCACTATACCGCGAAAGTGTTCACTGGGCTCTGCGAACATATGGTGCTGGGAGCCCTGATTCAAGCGGCAATACTTCTTGTATTCGGCACCAGAGTGCAGCATATACAAGGCATGCCTAGGGGGACTCGAAACGGTCTCACTACATAGTTGCAAACTTTAGTGAGAAGTCGCTAAACCTGGCGGATTTTTAATTCCAGTGGGATCTAAAGTTCACGGAATAGTGACGAGCGACTTTTCTTTAGAAACTAGTCTGCAGGAGTTACATATCTTTCAAGGTTTATATGATTTGCGCATGTGCGGCTAAGGGCCATTCAGACAATGCAACTTTTTTTTAGTAATCGGTGTTTTTAATGAAAAATAAAACAAGAACTCTCACCGAATTAAATTGCAAAGGAAAGTGCCGACTACATTTACATCAATTGAACGCGCATTTTTCTGGTAACTATACTCAGAATAGTATGGAGTCCTAGGCCTAAATAGCTGTTACCGTAAAAAATTTAATTGATGTTAGTAAATTATTTTTACTATTCTCTACGTTATTGGAATATGCTTATTGTGAAGAACAAAATATAACTTTCAGAATACTAGAGATGCATTTTTGCTACACATAATATTTTCTTCATTGAAGTTAGAAAGTTAAAATGAAATATGTATAAAATTCTCATTTGAAATTAAGTATTTTTTAATGTACATATAAACGCACAAACATTGAAATTTAATTTATTGGTTGGAATAAACGTGATGTAAGTTGTTCTTTACAGCACTTTTTAAAAATATATTTTGCATTTTTCAGCAGTAAATTTTGATTCAGCAACTTTTAGCGCATGTTGAAGGTTTAGCAACTTCTGCATTTCAGTTGTTGGCAAGATTGTTGCTGTGGGAGACCTGCAAGGGACACTTTATTTTTGGAAAGGTCAAGTTCCCTTCCTTTTGCGGGGCAATAAAAAAGCCTGTGCTCTTTGGCGGCAACCGGCAAAACGCGGTTAGAGTGGTGTCGACTGTTGGAGAGCGCGATATCTATTGGCAAGCGGTTGCGTGAACTTACGTGCATTGACTTTCAGAAGTCCGTGCGTGTGTGTGTGTGTTGTGCCGTGTGTGTGTGTGTGTGTGTGTGTGTGTGTGTGTGTGTGTGTGTGTGTGTAGTGTAGTGTTGTGTTTTGTACACTATGAACACTGTTAGGAGTTTGAAAGAAATTCCATTTTCGCAAATGAGCGAAGCAGAACGAACTGAAGTAAAAAGGATGGGCCCTCACCAGCCGGACCTCTACATTGTACAAGATGTAAGTACTCCCAAACGCGTGTTTAAAAGAACATTCAAAAATGACTGGTACACGAAGTACAATTGGTTATGTGGATGCAACGTTATGAACGCGCTCTTTTGTTTTCCTTGTTTATTGTTTGGAGGCGACAATTTATGGACAAAAACAGGGGTGAAAGGCCTTAGTCACTTAAGCCAGTACATTACAAAACATGAATTGTCAAAAAAACATTTAAGCAACGTTCTGAATTTATCGATGGTAGGGAAAGACAACATTATGAGACAACTTGACAGAAGTTATACTTTAGGAATTCTCCGTCACAACGAAAACGTCGACAAAAAACGAAACATACTTTCTCGCCAGATTGATTGCATAAAATTTTGTGGTGCTTTCGAACTCGCTTTGCATGGTCACGACGAGTCAGAAGCTTCGGATAATCCAGGAGTGTTCGGTGGATTAGTGGACTTTGTGAAGAGCCTTGACAGTGCAATGCAACAGCAACCACATTCAAAGGAACATCTGCAACGATTCAAAATGAGCTGTTGGATTGCATGCTAGAAGTGTGCAGGGACCAGATTTCCAAAGAAATTAAAGACTCTGAATTTGTAGCAATCCAGGCAGATGAAACAACTGATGTAACAACTCACACCCAGCTTGTGTTAATTTACCGTTATGAAATGGAAGGAAATCCCATTGAAAGATTTTGGTTTTTTTTAAATCCTCAGAGCAATGATGCAACATCCATTTCGTCTACACTCCTATCTGAGCTAAAGAAACACCTGGAAAATTCACCACAAAAGTTGATTGGTACGAGTTTCGATGGGGGGTCGGTCATGAGCGGACGTGTGAATGGTGTTCAAGCCAAGATCAGAGCACAATATCCAACAGCTTACTTTGTTCATTGCTATGCCCACCAACTAAATTTACTGATGGAGCGTGCTGTGACAGATATTACACAAGCCAAGTTATTTTTTGCAAATTTGTCTGCTTTCCCTGCTTTTTTCCTCGGTCAGCAAAGAGAACAAAGGTACTTGAAGCAGAAGTACAGAAGCGTCTGCCTAGAGGAGTTCCAACACGGTGGACATACAATAGCAGAACCGTTTCTGTTATTTACGAACATAAAAACGAGTTAATCGATTGCTTGGAGACAATAAGTAACATGTCATCTGTCGATGGAGTTACACTTCGGGAGTGTGATGGTTTGTCGCGCATACTGCACGATCCAATCTTTGTATTTTGGCTGACTGCATTCCATTACAAAATGCCGCATTTGGAAATTCTGTTCCGCAACTTCAGAAAACAAATACGGATCCAATTCAGGTTGAGAATCAGGTGAAAAATTTTAAGCTGGAAATACAAAAAGTAAGGGAGCAGATTGATTCTATTCAGTGCATTATCGGGCCTACAAATTCTGAACATCTGGTTAAGAGAAAGAAGCCTGACACACATAAAGCAGAAGTGTGAGATGTCATTATTGTACAGACTGAAGAAAGACTTTCTTTCAAAAATCACCTTGTTGCAGCCCAACTTCTCAATCCGGAAATGTTTCCTACATACCAGAGAACATTCCCTGCTGATCTCCTAAACGCTGCAGTTAAAACGTACCCAACACTTGAAGAGAAACGTTTATCAACCGAGTTGTCTGTTCTCTACACTAGGGAAGAATTCAGATGTGCTCAAGGCGCAGTACCTCTTCTTCATCTATTCATTAAAAATGGATTGAAAGAATCGTTTCCTGAAGTTGTGAAGCTTCTGAGAATAGTCGTAGTGACTCCGATGACAACTGCAGAGGCAGAGAGATGCTTCTCAACTTTGAAACGGGTTAAAACGTTTCTACGAAACACCATGTCTCAGGATAGGCTGTCGGCTTTAGCTATGTTATCCATCGAGAAAAGGCTGGTGAGGGGCATTAAAGACTTTAACCACCAAGTAATTGAGAAGTTCTCCAGAAGAAAAGAAAGACGGATGGACTTCCTTTACAAGTAAAATTCACCACAGTGGTTGCAACAGAAATTACTAAAGGAACTGTATCCTCTATAAAGGTAAGTGCCAGCATAATGTAGAATTTAGTTTCTCTTGATATCATTATTAAGTGCATTGTGCGTCGGTGTGTGGCTTTCAATTACTCGACCCACAGTGAGAATTTCATTTTTTTTCGTGTGATATCTAGAGCTCAATTATAGGCTTCGGCCGGTTATCCTTCAGGAGGGAGTTCATGTGCAAATGTATAATTGAAAGTGCATATTTAGAGTGTGTTCTTTAGCCACTTATTCGGACAAATCAATAAGTAGTCTTGTTTGTAATAGATACATTTAAAAAATATTTTAATATATCTAAAAGAGAATTGTTATTCTTTTTTCATCGAACAGTTCTGTAATTGAACAATTCACTCAAAGCATGGATGGGCAAATGACACATTCTGGGCGTTTGTTACCATTTGCACATACCTATACAAAAAGACTGCCCCTGGAACGATTAGTTTCGTGCAATGCATGAGATCAAGGATGGTAAATATGTTTGATTGATTTTTTTGGTGTTTTAAGTCCAATTTATGCACAGTAAGACTAATCGGGACTGGACCTACAGTTTTAAGTGGGATTCGAATAACTAAGTTCCTCCACGGGTATCGAACCGAGGACCCCTTGATTAGAAGGCAACGATGGGTAAATATGTTAATAATAAGAGTGTGCCGCGGCATCCTGAGGGGCGCAGGGGCGCTGCGAAATGTTCCAATATTTTCACTGAATTGTTAGTCAATGCTATGAATGTTTCAAATATGTGCTTATTTAGTACTTTTTTACATATGAAATGTTTCTGAATTTGAAATACGTGTTTAATTTTTAACTTAAGGCATGCAATCTTACAAGTAACTGACTGATGCAAGTGTTAGAGAGGGCTACATTCAGGGCACCGCGGAAAAATCTTGAAACGCTAAGGGCGCCGTGAAGCAAAGAAATTTGAGAACCCTTGCATTAAAGGGTCAAAAATCAATCTCTCTGAACCATGGCAAAATGATGCTAGGAGGGAAAATATGAAACACGAGGGAAGAAGGAACATATGGAATGTCACATTGACTGATATGTCAATCATAAGCATCCCAACCGAGTTATTGTGGGCGGAGCGAGGTAATTCTGTATAATTCCCAAATATCTTACATACAAAATATATTTTTTCTGGACTGGACGCGTCCTCTCCTCTGTCCCGCTAACGATGCACGTGCTTTCAATGCTGAATGAATGTGGTTGGTTAACATATGGTCGGTGTAATAGAAAGTAGATTGCGAAGTATGGTAGTCTTGCATTGTATATACCTGAGATTGCATGTTATACTAATTAGTTTGCACTGACCATTACTAATTGTAAATTGCGTAATTAAAAGGGTGTTAATTGAATAAAAAATGTATTATTTCAAATATAGCTTGATTTTTGTGGGAAATAGTTGAAAATAAGTTGAACTGTTATTCTTACTTTTTCAATTGAAGATGAAGTTACAAGGGAGAGGAGTAAATCTCCATTCAGTATAAAAAAAATATTGTGAACACCCGTATGTGAACCGCACGCGACGCCACTGAAAACGTGGATCAAAAACTTTGAACAAGGGATGAATTGAAGCAAAGACGAAATTTGTGCAATCCCATCTGACGTGTTGTAGCGATCAATGAGGGACCTCAATAGCAGATTGCAAGAATGCAGAGCTTTTTTTGTGTCATCCTATAGTTTCGAAATGTGGAGTATTTTTTTTAAAAGAGAAAAAAAGTGTAGTTTCACTTATTGTTACTATGAGTGTTGCCATATGGGCAATCTGCATGCAATTCAGAATCTAATGGAATTTGCAAGAAAAGATAAAACAAAGGAATTAATGTTTTTTTGTGGATAATTTTTAAATTACACAGAAATGTTAACTGTTAGATATTTCTACACATGATCCAAATACAAAAATTCATATCTAAAGTAGCACACGTAATGGACATAAGTTAAGGAGATTCTCCAGGGATATAAACCAAGTGAGTTCTGAAAAGGGTTTTGAGAGCTGAAGTCACTCATCTTTAGGGTAGATGGCAGTGCTGAGCATGAAGTGGGGGTTCGTGGTGTACATGGTGGACTAATTAGAAGCTGCGTCTGCTGCATCTGCTCTTCTCAATGCACTGCCACCCTGAAGATGAGAGTGATGCTAGTTCTCAAAAGGTCTTAAATCTTTCCAGAACTTATCTGGCTGATATCCCGAGAGAATATTTTCATCATTTATCACCAGGAAAGTTTCGAAACTTGTGACACAAAAAAAAAATACATTACCTTCATAAGCAACATCATCATGTGTTGGGCCTATACCACCAGCTGATATAACAAAATCAAATACACCGGAGAACAACTTCACATCCTTGCTGATAAGGTCTACATAGTCAGGAACAATATACACCTGAAAATATGCAATAAAATCGGAAATTACGTAATGGACAGAAATCAGAATAAAAAACTAACTTTTTTTATCAACTGAACTACCCAAGTGATATGCTGTAACTTATTGTAAAGTGAAAACTGTGGCCCAGCCAGGTAACAATGCTCTCTACCTGTGTTAGCCTCCCTACAATTACCACAACTTGGATCCATGTGTACATTTATAATGTCCATTCAATGTATACTTACATTCACTACATAAATTTACAATTTCATTTTTTTCTTGGATATGCAAGAATCAAATTAAAATAGATGTAAGTTAACACCAACACCCCAATTTAACTTTGCACAGGTGATCTGCACCAAGAATGTCCCCAAACCTGGCCTCATACAAATGGATACCTTCAGCAACGCTGGAGGATAAAGGGGGACAGATGCCTTCATAGCATGCGCCAACATGCACAGGGGAACCTTTCCCTTTATCTTACCTAGTAATTCAGAGTTACAGGATTTTGTGGTGACTAGTTAGACACATGTTACATGCACCTGTAGGCAACATTCTGTACAGCTTGGGTTGTCAACTCTCATTGTATGCCACAAATATATCACTTTTTCCACTTCACCCATAAAACTGCTATGAAGTGTTGTGCATGAGTCGCAGAACAAAAATCAACATGAAACAGTCACAAAACTTTGATTTATAGGACACAGATAATTTCCTTCCCTGCACCGAAAAAAAATCACTGACTTACTTAATTATTTAATTTATGGAATTTCTTGTATTCACAAGGGAGGTTATCTAAGTGTCCCCCTCCGATTTCCATGAAACTTCGCAGGTGTATAGAGGGGCCCAAAGGAATAAATATTTGTTTTTTTTGATTCGGCTAAAGAACGGTTTTAGGTGGCAAAAGCCCCCCTTAAATGTCACGATGAGGACAAATTGAAGTGGGGTCTGACCCCTGTATCCCCTTCCGATTTCCATGAAACTTGGCAGGTGTATAGAGAGGCCCAAAGGAAAAAATACTTTTTTTTTGTTTCGGCTAAAAAAATGTTTTAGAGGGCAAGACCCCCTCAAAAGTCAAGATAGGACAAATTGAAGTGGGGATCTGACCCCTGTGTCCCTCTCCGATTTCCATGAAACTTGGCAGGTGTATAGAGGGGACCAAAGGAAGAAATACGTATTTTTGTGTTTCAGTTTTAAAAAAAAAAACTCTTTTATGGGGCAAACCCCCTCAAATGTTAAGTTGAGGACAAATTGAAGTGGGGATCTGACCCCTGTGTCAACTTCCGATTTCCATGAAACTTGGCAGGTGTATAGAGAGGCCCAAAGGAAGAAATACGTTTTTTTTTGTTTCGGCTAAAAAAATGTTTTAGAGGGCAAGACCCCCCTCAAATGTCAAGATGACAAATTGAAGTGGGGATATGACCCCTGTGTCCCTCTCCGATTTCCATGAAACTTGGCAGGTGTATAGAGAGGACCGAAGGAAGAAATACGTATTTTTGTGTTTCAGTTTTAAAAAAATCAACTCTTTTATGGGGCAAACCCCCTGAAATGTTAAGATGAGGACAAATTAAAATGGGGATCTGACCCCTGTGTCTCCTTCCGATTTCCATGAAACTTGGCAGGTGTATAGAGGGGCCCAAAGGAAGAAATACCTGTTGTTTTTGTTTCGGCTAAAAAAAATGTTTTAGAGGGCAAGACCCCCTCAAATGTCAAGATGACAAATTGAAGTGGGGATCTGACCCCTGTGTCCCTCTCCGATTTCCATGAAACTTGGCAGGTGTATAGAGAGGACCGAAGGAAGAAATACGTATTTTTGTGTTTCAGTTTTAAAAAAATCAACTCTTTTATGGGGCAAACCCCCTGAAATGTTAAGATGAGGACAAATTAAAGTGGGGATCTGACCCCTGTGTCCCCTTCAGATTTCCATGAAACTTGGCAGGTGTATAGAGGGGCCCAAAGGAAGAAATACGTTTTTTTGTTTCGGCTAAAAAAATGTTTTAGAGGGCAAGACCCCCCTCAAATGTCAAGATGACAAATTGAAGTGGGGATCTGACCCCTGTGTCCCTCTCCGATTTCCATGAAACTTGGCAGGTGTATAGAGGGGACCGAAGGAAGAAATACGTATTTTTGTGTTTCAGTTTTAAAAAAAATCAACTCTTTTATGGGGCAAACCCCCTCAAATGTTAAGATGAGGACAAAGTAAAGTGGGGATCTGACCCCTGTGTCTTCTTCCGATTTCCATGAAACTTGGCAGGTGTATAGAGAGGCCCAAAGGAAGAAATACCTGTTGTTTTTGTTTCGGCTAAAAAATGTTTTAGAGGGCAAGACCCCCTCAAATATCAAGATGACAAATTGAAGTGGGGATCTGACCCCTGTGTCCCTCTCCGATTTCCATGAAACTTGGCAGGTGTATAGAGGGGACCGAAGGAAGAAATACGTATTCTTGTGTTTCAGTTTAAAAAAAAACTCTTTTATGGGGCAAACCCCCTCAAATGTTAAGATGAGGACAAATTGAAGTGGGGATCTGACCCCTGTGTCCCTCTCCGATTTCCATGAAACTTGGCAGGTGTATAGAGGGGCCCGAAGGAAGAAATACGTGTTTTTGTGTTTCAGTTTTTAAAAAAAAAAACTGTTTTAGTGGGCAAACCCCTCCCCCTCAAATGTCAAGATGAGGACAAATTGAAGTGGGATCTGTCCCCGAAACCACGTAAATATGGCATAGGAAGAACACGCACATATAGGGGCTACTCACCGGAAAGAAGTGCCTTCGCGAGGACGCCATACTTGTAGCACAATAACTTCCGGTTCGTAGGCTCACAACATGCCGCTAAAGGGAGTGTGTACAAGGAGGATTTAAACTATGATCAGGGCTAAATAATATTTCACGTATCTCTCTTCATCCATTTCCTCGAGAACTAGGCGCGAAAATTATTGCATTCAAGCTGTCAGGCGTGAAAATTGGAAGCCCATTAGTAGGAGTAGACTCCAACGGATGTGCAGACACCCAAAAAGTCGAGACCTAAAAAAAAACCGTTATGCTAATACGTCGCATTTACGTGTAGAACTTGTAAAGTAACCTTGCGATTTACCACGTTCATTGTCCATACACAGCAATTCGGAACCATCTTTCTTTCGCAATTTGTTAATGCTCTTCCTTTACGCACAACAATCTTGCAACCTTGAATATTGATGTCAGACGAGGAATGCCTACGTGGTTAGGTTAGGCCTGTTAGGTTAGGTTCCATTAGCATAAATACAAAGAAAAATCAATATTTTCGCTAAGAGCTTGTATTGCCTAACATGAAAAATCTCTCTCCCACAATGTTGCTACAGTGTTGTGTGATAAGAGACACCCATTCGGGTCGGAACCATCTTTCTTTTGCAATTCGTTAATGCTCTTCCTTTACGCACAACAATCTTGCAACCTTGAATATTGACGTCAGACGAGGAATGCCTACGTGGTTAGGTTAGGACTGTTAGGTTAGGTTCCATTAGCATAAATACAAAGAAAAATTAATATTTTCGCTAAGAGGCGCGTTACCTTGTATTGCCTAACATGAAAAAGCTCTGTCCTGTGACGTCAGAACACAATGTTGGTATAGTGTTGTGCGATAAGTGACACCCATTCGGGGAAAATGGCTTGTTCCGTGGAGCTGCTGTTCTTAAAGTAGGGTTACGTTACGTTAAGAAAACATAGTTTATTTCGTTTTTTTATCGATTTCCATACTTGACCGCCAATTATTACATGCAGATTCGTGATTAGGAGGTCTCAATTAGTGAGTAGGCGAAATTTCATAGCAATTGGAGAGTGGTCCGGTATTGTAAACGCGTTCCAAAAAAAAAAAAAAAATACTCGACACGTGGTTCTAGTGAAAACACGGCGAGGCTGAAACACTGGCTACGGGGTTGCATCATCTTAACACACGGAACATTGCACTCTCATGCAGAAAGCAAATGGCGGGAGCAGAAACAGCGTGTCGGACAGAGTTTTTCGCAGAAAACAACACGCATTCACATTAAAATGGATCAAATCTATAGACCGTGTTAAAAATGTAAACATAAATATTGGTGAGGTCTTGCCCGGTCCTCCCGGAACTTCTGGTATAGACCAGTCCTCGTTGTTGCCAGTGCAGATTCACCGGCATACGAAGTACTAAGAAATGAGCGCTTGTTTTCATCAGTTGTGCGACGATAGTCAAGAAAGGTATTTGTTAAAATTCTGCTATGAAGGAGTGGACGTCTAGAATTCGTCGGATGATGAACTGCAGAGCAGATTATTAAAATATGACGTGTCTTTGTGCCGCCAGTTGTATAGCACGCTACGTACATACAAGTATCTCATGTACGACGAACGTTTAGATACAGTATATTAAATTATTTTGTAAATGGAAAAGTGAGGGAAAGATAATTCTATAAAACTAGTGATATTATTATATGATATAAAGTATGCGTAAGCTTAACCCTTTACCTGCCAATGTTCCCAATTGGGAACATCAACTAATTTTCAATTTCAACTATACTGAAAAAAAAAATTTCAAAGTTTTCTTGTTTCATCTATTAATTTAGGGTGTATATTTATTATTAACAACATTTAATTAATATTTTCATTATTATCGTCTGGATAGTATACTATGAAATTACACCAAAATGGTTAAAATTGCATTCATAATATTATATACTTTTTATTTACACCCAAATAAATTACTTTTTTCTTCTTTGTACAATATCGGGCAGAACATAATGCTAGTATTACATGAAATGCATTAGAATGGGTTTTTCATTGATTTCTATTAGTCTGGACCTAAGTATATTATCATGTTCCCAAATGGGAACATTGGCGTTTTGCATGAACAATGGTTACAGACAACAAATAACTCGCACAAAAAACTGAAGAGAAATTTTCCTCTCTCACAGTTTTGAGGCAAGATTGTTTTGTAACTTGGACAATAATGGAAATAAAATAATGCTTACTGTTGGCTACAAGTACATTTGAAATAATTGTTTTTACATTGTTTGTATAACAAATATCCCGGCGTGTTTTGTGCCACGTTCTGTTAGCTGCTTCTGTTGATTCATGCCGTCTCGTTGTTATAAAATTCAGTCTTTCAACAACATTTGTACGAACAACATGGCATAAAATCGTTTCCTAACATTGGAAGCAGCTTTTCAGTATTTGAATCAAATTTTAGATGACGATACTGAAGACATTGGAGATGTAGTGGATATTTGTCAGTTGCCTCCAGAAGAAACTGCAGATCTTACTGATGAGGAAAAAATTGATGACAACGTTTTGGAAGAAGTAGTTCCTTCAGATGTGTGTGGTGAATTGGTTGTCACAACTAACGTGGAACAATCTACTCCGGAGTCTCTTCAGCCAACCACATCAAGAACGGCTAAAGGGGCATCAAGTAAACAGGTAGGACATCCTTCGTAGAAGAAGTCTACGGTTATAGAAAACAATTCGCTCCATTGCGATGATTCATTTCAGTGCTTATCCGACAAACACCCAGAATTACTGTCACTGGAACCTATTGAGTTGTTCCATAAAATTTTATCAGAGACATACCTCGAGCATCTCTCTTCAATGACGTGCCTATATGCAGCTCAAAAAGGCAAAATTGTGTCGTTCACCAAACATGACATAGCTCAGTTCTTTGGTTTGCTTCTAATCAGCGGTTATCACAATGTTCCAAGGGAAGATATGTACTGGTCAACAGCAGAAGACGTGACTGTACCAATTGTCCCAACTGTGATGCCCAGGCAGAAGTTTCGGGATATAAAGAAATATTTCCACGTTATGGACAATACTCAATTGAAACAAGGTAATAAACTTGGAAAAATTTCACCATTATATGATGAGCTAAATAACAATCTTCACCAATATGGAATTTTTCATAAACAACTCAGCATCGACGAATCAATGGTTCCCTATTATGGGCATCATTCTTGCAAGATGTTCATAAAGGGAAAACAGATTCGTTTCGGATTCAAAATCTGGACTCTTAGTTCAAGTGATGGATATCCTTATGTTATGAAAATCTATCAAGGAAAGGAAGAAGATGAATCTAACTCACCACTTGGGACTAGAGTGGTGACAGCCTTATTGAATGTTGTCACTAATCCTCTGCAAGTTGAAGTTTTCTTTGATAATTTCTTTACCTCATACACATTGCTGAAAGAGCTGAAAATAAAGGGGTTCAAAGTAATAGGTACAGTACGAGAAGGAAGGACTGGTAGATGTCCCTTGGTTCCAACAAATGAAATGAAGAAAAAGAAAAGAGGAGAGTTTGACTTTCGATGTGATGGTGATATTTACATGTGTAGATGGAATGATAATTCCGTAGTCACGTTGGCATCCAACTACCAGACACACTTGCCATTAGGAACAGCAAAGCGGTACTCTCGCCAATCAAAGAAGAGGATTGGTGTCCCTGAACCTCACTTAGTACGAAAGTACAATAAAGGAATGGGGGGTGTCGATGTCTTCGACCGTATGCTGTCCAGCTGCGAGGGAAAAAATGGTAGTGGAATTTATTTTCCAATGCTTTGAATGTGGCAGTTGTTGCAGCCTGGAAAATTCACCAAGAACTTCATGGGAAGAGTTCAAAGAATCACTTGGATTTTCGAAGAGAAGTAGCTACCTTCCTTATTCACAAAAATCCACGAACATCTTCGAGGCCAGGACAACGATTTGAAATCCCAGGGTCTATGAGGAAAAATGATGGTCATTTTCTGATTGAAGCAGGAAAAGGAAGGTGTGCATTTTGCCAAAAAAATGCTCGCCTACAATTTCGCGAGTGTGCAAGAAAAATGCATTTACACTGCTTCCCAGCTTTCCATGGCTCATCACATTCTGTGTGTGTGTGTGTATTTCTTTTTCATTTTCAAATGTGTAAACTACATATATTTAAAATTTGGTATTGCTACATTTTCAATACATTTTCTCCTTGAGTAAAATTGCACAAGGATGTTTTCTCATTTTTATACAATTATGTTATCCTATTATGTATTTGTATTGGTATTTTGTATTTTTAATATTGTATTGTTGTCTGACTCTCTGTAAGCTTATATGTAATATTTCTGTATATTTACTATGCTAATATATAAACGGAAAACATGCTGGTCCAGTTGAATTATAATTAGAAAACTCTGTAATAATACTTCACATGAAACGCCAATGTTCCCAATTGGGAACACTCCAGTTTACATATTGAGAAAATAAAAAATATCAATTTTTTTTTAATAATTCTCTTTAATGTACACCAAAGAGACAAAAATTACTGATAAACTCATTAATTTCAAATCCAAAGACAATTCGGCGTGTAAAAGGTTAAGTGAATCCTTGCCAACAAATCTGCAGATGTAATGACACATAACAAATGCTAGTAAATATATATGCTTTCAACTTCGCCTTTCCACCTGAGGGATTTAGGGAAAACCTATGATATGGCATGCCACTTTCACCTGCACGAATTTACTTCAAGCAACAAGGGCGTTTTCAGACTGAAGCGACAAGCGATATCGGAATTTCGCACAGAAGCATTCGATCTAAAGCAAACAATTCACCAGTCACGCTTGCGCAAATAACAGGCCGGGGCAACACAATGCAAGATATTGATAAAACGGCCCAGTCCGAGCGACAAGCGACACCTGCAATTTGTCGTTCGGAACGTGTTGTTTATTTTTTAATGTTGGTTTCCAAGAAAGACGTATCGCTGCAGTCTGAAAGCTTCCTTTCGAACCAATTCACCACGAGAAAATGCACGTGTCGCTTGGACTGGACTGTTGTTTTCTCAGTACAATACATCGTGTCGCATCGCTCTGTTGTACTCGTATGCAAGGTGAATTGTTTCGCTTAGAGTAAAGGGGCTGTTGCTTGTCGCTTCGGTGTGTAATCGCAGCACGACAAGCTGCAGGTGTCGCTCAGATTTCCAATGGCGTGTATTGTGCCGCCTGAGACTTGATTTCCCATGAATGGTAAATGCTTATTTATAGACTAAATGGGCCTGTGTCGCTTGTCACTTTGGTACGAACCACTGCTGTCGCGTGTCGCTTCGTTTTGAAACCTCACTAAGAGGCGTGCTTTTCACCACAACACAATACGCAGATAAACGATCAACATGCTTGTAACAAAATGCAAGTCGCAAATATCCTTTCCGGGTACCAATCCTTTCTCGTTTTTCTTATATCAACAGGTTTCGTCTCTCTACGTCCTTCGGAAACCTACGAAATGATACTTGACTCAATAAATTTGTTCCCGAACGAACTGTACAACCATATGCTACACAGCTGACACCCTATTTCCTTGTAAAAGAATCTCCACTTTGCCCTTTCATATTAACGTCCATAGCGTTGTAAGCGTAACCGGATGTTCGAGGGGGACCAGACGAGAACGCATGCTCCGCAGTAGCTCCGCCTTTAACACCGTCTATATTCAGGAACTTCCCCAACGCTAAAGAAAATTATTTCCGTAAGTACTTTCTCCTGTAAATTTGAAGGAATCCGTTTCCCTCATACGATAATGTTACCGGGAGCACTTTTCCTTTACCTTTACCGTGGAAGAGTTTTACTGCTATTTCCAGATGGCACAGCACGGGTCATTAATTGTATGCGATGTCACCCACATTTTACACTTAACACATCCGTGCATTAAGATCATACGTGAAAAAGAGTATCGAAACATCTCATTCTGTATTTCATTGCAGACGAAACAAAATTGTCTGCGATCAGCTGTGCATGACCGAGATGGAAAAAGTCGCAACGCCATTGGCTAATGGTACAGTAGCCTCTCTTGCCAGCCAACATTTCACTCGTATGCAACTCGAGACCCCCAACTCGTTAGCTGCTCAACTCGTTCAGTTTCAATAATTCGACTTTCGGCTGGCAACCGAGTTAGCTACCGAACGAGAAGACTCACTCGTGACCTAGATGTTGACTTTCAATAATAAGCTCCCCTGAGCTTATTATTGAAACTCGTTACGGTAGCTAGCTGACGAGTTGGTGGCTGAAGTCGATTGCAAGACAAACGACATCGAATATACCGTATTATTGAAACTCACTCGTTCGCTGGCTCTCGAGTCGTTCCGTTCGCTAGCACTCGGCAGCTCATACCCAACCGAGATCAGTCGTTCGGTCGAGTCGTTACCAAAATTGTCGAAGATGGATGTATATATATGTTTGCTTTTGGTACTTGAGACAAGGATAATGTGAGATGCAAGAGAATACTTACATTCCGGGCCATCTTAGGGTGAGTATGTTACGATTTGTATTATTATTATTATAAACTTGCACATTAAAATAACAGTAATCAGCGATGTAAATATGCCGTTGTTAGTTAATGCATTTTTTTCGATTTCTTAAGGAAATATTGGTTTCCGCGTACGCATGCTTGACTTTGTTGAAGACATATTTGTCAATGTATATTGTATTGCAGTAGTACAAGGTGTAAATAAAAATATATTTAAAAAAATACAATAGGTTTTTCCAATGTTCTTCTAAGTTGCCTTCATGACACGGTGCTATATCCACGGAAAACATTGCCTTTGCCCTTTTCTTGTGTAAAAAATAATATAAAAGCACTTTAATGCTCATGGGGTAAGACGTTAATATATGATTGTCTCATCATATATATGTCATAAGTTCGCAGTTATTGTCGCGATTGATCCATATGATAGAAAAGCGGTGCAACAAAAATTAAATTGAAAATACAGAAGCACTTTAAAGGTCATAATTGAGAAATAGAACACTAGCAGCTAACCTGAATTATGTTTAACTACAAGAACACGTTTCGTGTTGATCAGAGTTACAAAATGTATAGAGAAATTTTGAAATAATGGAATGGATATAAAATGCACATGTATACACACTTACTACTGAGTACTGATAATGTAGAACTAAATTCGAACATTTTTAGAATGTTTAGTGATGTTTATATTTGCTTTTTTGCAACAGGCAGCTACTAGTTGGCAGTGGCAAGAGATTGCAGAATTTCCATTTCCTAGGCCAGAGTCAGGAATTGCATCAAGCAAGACTTTCTCCCAAGAAGGGCAGAATACAGTGGAGAGGGTGAGTGTCTTTTTAAACACATTTATTCATGATTTCCGAAATTTAAGAAATGTTATTTTTGAAAAAGAAATGTAGAAAAAACTTATTTACCACACATGGAAGCAAATGTAGGCATTCTATTTTTCATTGATATGTGGTAAAATTTACATTTAGAGGTGTTCCACTAATTTATAACCATTGGTCCAATACTGACAATTTCAGAGGCCAACAAAATTAAAAATTAATATATACACATCAGTAATGTAAGTACTAATATAATCTGCATTTTTAAAAATATGTAGCAAACAAAACATTGGAACGTCAACTTATTCCTCTGTGTCTGACACATATACCTTGTATTAACAAAACCTTCCATGTCATCATCACTAAAACCCATAGCAGCCTCCCCGATGGCATAGCGGTAATGCAGTCACCTTGTAATGAAAGCATCCCAGGCTCGATACCTGGTTGGAGGCATATAGTGTTCCAGATTCCACTTTAAACTGTAGGTCCAGTCCCAATTAGTCTATCTGTGCATAAAAGTGGACTTAAAACAAAACTCAATCTCAAACTAAAGACCTCTAACAGTTACAATTGAATGTATTACATAAATCATGATACCAGTATTCACTAGACTTTAAAAACTGAAGCAAAATAAACAAGAGATAAGGTAACGTCAATGTCTGAACTTATTCTAAGCAGTTAAGAACATGGTTGACTGGAAGATACTGAGAATCCTCTCTTCTATGACTATGAAACTGAACTAACTAGTGTTGCCCGCGGGACAGGCTTTTAAAAATTTGAGACGAGACGAGATTGATCATGTGTCCCGAGACAAATGAATATTTTTGAGGCGAGACAGGCCAAAGTCTCGTCTCGTGGGCAACACTAGAACTAACATGAAAGTTGGATGGTTAATGTAGCTTCATAACAAGTTAGTGAATAACCACTGAATAACTGACAATACTCACAATACTTTGCTGCTAAAAAAAATCTGCTTCTAAATAACAAATTTCTTGCTGATTTACAATATCGGAGATGAAATGCATGACATTATTTTAGAAAGTATTTAGAAAATGGCTCTGTGGAAGTAACTTCCCTTTTGAGGTCCTTAAGTTATATTCAATCTTAAGATTTTATGTTCATATGAACTTGATGCACACCTAAACTCCCCTTGCCTTAATAACATCATCCAATTTGTATTTACTGCGCATGTAACCACAGTTAATATATATTTTATAATGTCAAGTTTCATGGATTTAGAAGGCCACAATTCTTGTTCTAGTACATAATGACACACTTATGCCATAAATGATTCCAGTAAATGTTTGAAAAAATCAATTTTTTAACACGGTTGTGGGATTACGGTATTGATCCACTCGTTTATTTTCACATGCTTCTGTAGTTTGGCAACACTAATCACTTTGACTCCCAGTGTACAGTGGGATCCATGAGTATTACCGTGAAAATTGTCCATGACTATTTTAATTAATTTTTCTCTTAATCCTAAGTGTTTTTAAGCGATGTATTTTCATGTATGCTGGTGCAGAAGTTGTCAACAGCTTGTTTTGACTTTTCTTTTAATTCTTGAAGCTCTCATTGGGTCAAAGAAAGTGAACGAACATGGCGATGGACAATTTGCATGGTAATATTCGTGGATCCCATTGTACCTTCGTGGAAGAGTGCAGAAAGTCTGTTCATCCATTATGTGAAATATATCCATTGTTGACTTGTTATAAAGCTCACATTTCAGTGGAGCACAATAGGGATCCATGCAACCATTAACGGGAGTGTTTTCAGACACACAGTATTTCTACATATACTAGTAATAGTTTCTAATATCCGTTATAAATGTATGAAATCCAAACTACGAAAAGCATGTATGAATTTTGTAGGGAAAAGTAACAATAAATGTAACAAACTAAGTTGTTATTTTCATCATATTGAAATGTAATTCTTTAGATTTAGAATTTCCTTACCTCTGTAATGTATTGAGTGAAATGACTTTTTTTTGCTAACGAAACCAGAATACTATTCATAGGACATTATTGCTGTAAAACCATGCTAGCATTTCACATGCTGCTGTTATCAAGCTGGTGTGTGTGTTTCTTTTTTTAATAATCCTGTGTAAACAAAAATGAAAAATCCAGAGATCAGTGGGAAAGTTTCTTTCTCCCATGGCATGACGGGTCGTGACGAACCCCTGATCATTGTCGTGGGTTTCCATGACCAGGTTACACTACTCTTTCTTAGCTCCCCAATTTCCTCACGATGGCTGGGGGCCATGGGTTCCATACACAGGCTGAAATCTTGGGAGAATTTGTTATGCTTCCCCCAGGAGACCCAAACTCATGCATATCCCATAGTCGGAGCCAAATGCATGACACAGTGCAGATTGAACTTTTTTCCATTTATGTGTACGATATATACTTTTATAATCACAGTTTGTTACGAATGGAACAGCCCTAACGGTTAAGCATTAGTAGCAGCCAACGTGAGCATATCACATTGGTCCACCCCAACCATATATATATATTTTTTTTCATTTTTCTCTTTGTGATACATGTACTATTTATACTCTTTTATTTTTTAGGATTTGAATATACTGCATGGCAGACAGACATGACCCTGGAACATATTGACACTGTGATGTCAGATTACAGGAACTTGCAAAGTATTTCAAGTGTCAAAAAGCAAATTTTACTGAAGACTTTCAATGAGAGTGAAGAGAGAGTGCAGTTTTATAGTGGTCCCAGCAAGTTAACCATTTTAATGGCGGTTTCCCTGTGTTGAGTGCACATGGGAGTTGTTCAGCATCCTGAATAGTAGACAAGTGGTCAAATGTCGTGTATATATGACTTTCTATCTGCAATACACTAGGAAACTGGCAAATTTCAGAAAACAAGTCGAGCAGGTGATTGGATATGTTTGTTTGATTACAGAAAATATAGTATCCTGATATCAACAATACCTGCCCAATTTGTCAGTGCTAAACCAGGTGATGTAACACAAACAAAATTTTTCAAGTGTGTTGTGCTTTAACAATTTTTTGTTTGTCAATGAATAGCTACGAATGTTGTTTTGACAACAGTGGAATTGCTAAACCCATGCAATGAATTCAAACTAATCTATTCTCTAAATATACTATTGTGTATGGTGCAGTTTGGTTATTCACAGATCAACCCATATGCATAAATATTTCTAATAATTGTAATTTTTTTTCTCTCTGGAAAGTGTGTATGTCTCTCCATATGAAATATTTTTGGATACAAATAAAGTACTATTATAGAAAAGTAGGATTTATTAATTTATATAAAAATAACAATCCTGTGCGTAACAGCCCATGAAGGGCCTTGGCTTACCTACCGGCCTCCCTCCTATGCTTTCCTTCATCACCACTAAGTGTGGAGATCTTCAACCAGGATTGGAATAGTAGGGGGGTCAGCGTGACGTATCCTCAACCGTTGTAGTAGGTCTTCGTGACCGGATTACGCTTACTCATTCGGAGCTCCCCAATTTCCTCATGATGGTGGATTGCCACCGGCCGAAAATTCCTGGAGACTGAACTTGGGATCGAACCCATACCGTCCCGCAGCTGCCATCCAAAGCAAGGTGCCTTAGAAGGCACGGGCGCAGAGGATGACTTAATTTATATAGGTTCACAAAATTAATATAATTGCAGTAAATTACAGACTGTTTAGAGAAATATTGGATTGGTAAAAATATCTAATTTTACTTGAGAGTATAACTGCTCTAATGAAAGTTGAGGTTGGCAGTGTGATTGGTATCTCTGCACACTAACGTAAGTTATTTTTTTCTGTAAAATATATTTAAATATGCCCCCAGCATGGCAGTCAATGTCAAGGTTTAGTTGTGTGTGACCAAGAGCGGCTCTGCTGTAGTGCTTGTTAAAATATTGACCAAAGTGCTGCCTACAATGAAAAAAAAGGTACAGCAGGTTTAGCTTAATTGCTTGTCAGTTTTGATTTGGTGAATCCTGCAATAACTGAACCGGTTACACGAATGCTCCCTTCATCAGACATTTATTTTTGAATAAATGTAAATAAAACTAAAAATAACAGTCTGATTAAGGGAGCATATGATCTGCTGAAACGTCACAATGAAAAACTGTGTTTTTATGCTTGTAATGACTGTAGACTACAAGAGAAATAATTCTACAATGCAAGCAATGCGTACATACAAGAAAAATTATTTTCCAGAATATAGTAGTGGCACATTTTATGAAGAGATGGAAAAGTTTTCGGAGCCATGGAACTTCCTGTTTGAGGTAAAATGTATAACATAAAACAACATGGGTGATAATTGGTTTTCTTGGGATATCAACATGGGTGATTGTTGTGCTGTTTCTGTGGCATTGGGTTTTAGCTGAATACAGCATTCATTGTGTGACCAATTCACCTCATGCAATTAAATTTCAAGTACATATACTCAAGAACCTTCATTTCCTCTCAGTAGACCAAATGAATATGTTACGTTTAGTTGTTCACAACCAAATAAGAGCCCTTCAGCTTCTATGGTGCTTTCCACAACCATTAAGATTGAAGGGTGGCTGTGTAAACAACGCTAACTGATAAAGTATCAGGGGGAGGGAAATGGTGACAGAATTAACTTTTGCTAGCCAAGTTAGGATGAAATTTCATTTCACATAGACGATGGTTCACCAAGTAAAATTTTAAGCGAAAAATACAGGCACGACCAGGACTCTATCAGAGCTACCAAAAAAAAGGTTCACCATGTATGTCAACCTCATCTATGATAAATGTCAGCACCTTAATTGTAAAGTACATTTCCTTCCTTTTGATGCACACAACAATCACCACCAGAGATCTTTCAGAAAAGCCATTCACGAATGTCTCGCTTCTCATGCCAGCAGCACAAAGACATCCAAGCAGATTTTCATCCGCACCCATAGGATGTCAGCCAAAGGGTTGCAGGAAGCTTTGAAATATATTTTGCTTGTGAATTATTGTATGTTTGAAAAGAAATTGAGAACACTTTCAAGCACAAATAGAAACATTTCGTATAATTGAAAGGAACAGTCCACATAATTTGTCCTTTCAAGTTCCAACAAATGAATGAAGGTAGCTTTGTTACAGAAACCACTGTCACCAGAAAATAAGAAGAAATGTACTTTTAAACCATTGTACCACTTCGAGAGTTAATGTTTTCCTTTTTAATCAACCAATTTTGATGCTTTACGAAATATATAATTGATTATTGCATGCAGAAAACACAAATAACAGATATTTGAACCCAAATTATGGCCAGCACAAGTAGAAACCTGCCATCTCCGAATACTTTTGCTGCTTTTTATTAGTAAAAAATGCTTGTATGCACACTAAAATAATGAAAAACATGGAACTTTCTATAAGCTCCAAACCTAAGGCCCCCAACATAGTTGCGGAATGTCTTATTGGGTGCTATATTCACTGCCGGGAAGTCTTTGGGCTGTGCTCCTTCACAGTAAAGTAACACGTTAAGGTATCAAATGTACTTTACTTCACAAAAACATGTTTCCGAGAGCTAAAAACAACTGAAAATGTTCACAGCAAAACATTTCACAGGTACAGAGGGTTAAGGGTACCAAACATACTTCAAATGAAGGATGAAAATACCCAAACAAAATTTCTACTTTAGCAAACACTTTTATTGTACGTAATAAACTAAGTAGAAAAGAATTTTTTTTAAAAAATTTACTGTTTTAGTTATGCACGTTTCTGCACTTTAGTTTATTTTTGTGGGTAGACAGGTATCAATTGTATTTATTTTATTTTGTTTCAATGAATGTGATGGTCACATAAAAAACCTTATGTATCAATAGCACTGTTGAAAATTTGATTGAATGGTTGCAGCAACAAACTTAATTTTAAAACCAGTTTTCATTTTTAAAACATCATCAGCTAAAGTGAACATGTTAACAGCTCAAGAACATTCTTGTGATAAACAAAGCAACTGAATAAATTCACATCATTCCACTTGAAATCCCAGAACAAAACTGGAGCACATGCTGCATTAAGTAGATACTCTAATTTTCTACATTACCGAAAACTATGTAAACTCAGATTTATAACAGCCAGTCTCAGTGGCGGAGTGGTTAGCACAGCAAGCTACAATGCTAGGGTTGTCGGATTTGAATCCCAGTCAAGGCATTGGTGCTCTTTTTTGAAAATCCCTTCATCAATTTAATCTCATTACCATTCATCCTCACCTTTGCAATTAGCCAAAATTGACAGAAAAGCGAAGTAATATAAACCAAACCAATCAATCACATATATAACGAAAACGAGCACTATACTTATTAATGGTAGTGTCACAGCACCCTTGCTGACAAGACAATATCTATGCATGTTTGATTTGGAATGCCTGGTCTTTTAGTACAGTACACATTTCAACATCCCCCAGAATCCTACATATGAACACTTTCTTCTCTGTAAATTTGTCTTTGTACCTGAAAGTAATAGGGATAATCTAGTTTCAACTTGATGAGACCATTGTCTTTAGTTCAGCAAGATGATTTCACAGAGCAAATGTCATTCACAGTAAAGTTTCTCAAACTATGGGCACTTTATTCCATATACTCCCTTCCCACAGCATCAGCAAATACTATTAACCATTCCATCTAGTATTGCGCCCATGCAAGGACAATTTTTGTTTAGGAATAACAGACATGTAGACATTAGTAGTAAGACCTTTGACTGTGTTCATACTCTCTCATGGGTTATACCTTAGTTACAAACTTCAGGAGAAAGGAAGAACTTGGTCTCAGTAGCTTAAAAAAATAGCGAAACAGATGGTGAAACTACCAGTTGTTTGATACAGTGTTCATCCCTGATTTGTACTGAAATCACTTTGAACTTCCTGCTTGACCACAAAATATAACTACATTTATTTTCCAAGTCTGAGCACAAATACAGGTAGTTTGAGTGCAACCTGGCATATTAAAGCACTTTTGATCACTAAATTTTGGCCAGGTGCCTAAATTGAATAACGTAATTTTGAAGAAATACATCTCACTAGTCTATTGTAGGTTTCGGAATGTTTACAAGAGACTGATATTTCATCGGTGATTTCGGTATCACTTGTCATGTCCAGCCTTCTTTTCTTCTGCACGGAAGCAACGAAGTCCATGATACTTATTGGAATGGTTAGTAGTGTTTACATATGAGGAAGCAGCCATGCATTTTGTTTTTCAATGCATGATAAATTATCCCTTTATTGTACATCAGGTTCAAGCATGAAGATGATTGCAGCAAGATGAGACCTCTCCAATACCAGCCATACACAAACACAAGCCATATGTTACTTCCCCATCCTCTTTCAATTGGAGTTCTGGGAATGCTTAATCTGAAACGCTGAAAGAAAAATGAAACGAATTAGAATGAAAAATATATACATAACTATCTGAAGTAATACACTAGACAACATGGTAATGATTCAGATTGTGTAATGAAATTTGCAAGTTGTACAGAAAGATAAGAAATACATTTAGAATACTGAAAGTAAATTTAGAGAAACTGGTAACAGTTTAGTATATCGGAGACACATTTCTTCAATTTTACAGAAGAAACTACTTACGGAAATGAGTTTTTCCAAGGTTTACAATGTTCAAGGTATTTTCTTTCATCGTGGAATATATTTGAGCAAGAAATCATGTATTTTTTAAGAGAAATATCTCACCAACGCACAATTGCCATTGCTTTCATTTGCTTGCCCTACGACAACCGGATTCTGCGTACGTTTGATAACGTAAGCCCCTGTCAGTGTTTCCAATCCCTTTTATTAAAATATGCTTGCCTAACCTAGCCAAACCTAACCTTATAGGAAATGGTTCGTGGGGCTATCTGTGCATAATGTACAATTTGCACAAGTGACAAACATGACAGTAGGTATTTTTGGTGAAGAAGGTTGGAAACACGCTATACCCACTACGGTAGTCAACCTCAGCCCGCCATATTGTGTGTTACGAAAGCGAAGAAATGAATCAAAAGAAGTACTCTGTATGTGAATTTTTTTTTTCTTTTCGTGTAAAAAGCATAATGGCACTTTGAACTATGTTCCGCAATACACAATTGGTAAGTACGAACCATTCGAAACAAAATATTCGATTTAAATGTGTCTCCAATATACTAAACTCTTACCGAGAAACTAATTTGTACATTTTAAATATGAAGAATGCATTAATTCATGAGGAATTGTTGTGAAAAGTAGCTTGTGCAGGCTATTCTGCCACAAATCACTGATGTATGAAAAATGTTCTATATTTGTGTAGCACATCAAGGAACATGTGGAAATGTTAAAGTATCCAAACCCACTTAAAATGTAAAATTAGTAATACTGTATGTGTATGCACATAGGAGTATAATTATAACGCTAAGGGCACCAACCCTAACCTACTGATGTAAGCCTACAGAAACATGTTGAAAAATCGATCTGCACATAAAAACGAGTTAAATAATAATGAAACATGTTCAACATGTGCTTATAGTGATGTACGGAATTCGATTCAAGTAGAAAATAATGTGTATCATTATAACAATGGAATTGGAAAATTGGAAAAACACAGTAACAATAATGAAAATCATTCTTAAATACAGGTGGAGATTCAAAGTACGTAATACAAGCTTTCACAGTAGAATACCAAAATTAGGCTAAAAATGAAGAAAAGTGGCTTAAAATAGAAAAGAAGCAAAATACAGACACACATAAGCACAAGTTGTATTTTTTTGTGGTTACTTTCTGCTTCGAGTATTTTTGTGTCGAGCAATAATAGAAATGAGGTCTGTGAGTAACACAACATCCAGACCTGAATAACTTTTGTGTACCAAACTAAACTTTTTCACCACTAGGCACCGTTTTATTAGATTGTGCGTCTTCGCACAATTTCGCATGTTCGCAACAATTTAAATTAGATTAGATCGAAGACATCCTTGCTTATGAATGGTGCATACGGTTTTATTAAACTCATAACTGTATTTCCATTCAACAAATACAATAATTATTTTTATATTAAAAATAGAATGGATACTTGCCTTTACGCAGCAACAGAACTTCACTTATTCTTCATATCTTTGTCAACCGTGGAAGAGTTTTACTGCAATTTCCAGATGGCACAGCACGGTCATTAATTGTATGCGATGTCACCCACATTTTACACTTAACACTTAACACATCCGTGCATTAAGATCATATGTGAAAAAGAGTATCGATACATATCATTCTGTATTTCATTGCAGACGAAACAAAATTGTCTGCGATCAGCTGTGCATGACCGAGATGGAAAAAGTCGCAACGCCATTGGCTGATGGTACAGTAGCCTCTCTTGCCAGCCAACATTTCACTCGCATGCAACTCGAGACCCCGAATCCGTTAGCTGCTCAACTCGTTTAGTTTCAATAATTCGCTTTTCGGCTGGCGACCGACTTGGCTACCGAACGAGAGAACTCGCTCGTGAGCTGGGTGTTGACTTTCAATAATAAGCTCCCCGGTTGTGAGTGGGGGTGATGTGATCAGCATCACGCCCCTGACCGCCTTTAGCCCCCAGGGTTTCCCCCAGGTACCCATGTTATTCGACGCTGGGTGGGCGCCGGGGCCGCTTCCATCGTTAGAAAAGTTCCCGAATTTGAACCGGCCGGGGATCGAACCCGGGACCTTTAGCATTCCACGGTTGACAAAGATATGAAGAATAAGTGAAGTTCTGTTGCTGCGTAAAGGCAAGTATCCATTCTATTCTTAATATAAAAATAATTATTGTATTTGTTGAATGAAAATCACAATTATGAGTTTATTAAAACCGTATGCACCATTCATAAGCAAGGATGTCTTCGATCTAATCTCATTTAAATTGTTGCGAACATGCGAAATTGTGCGAAGACGCACAATCTAATAAAACGGTGCCTAGTGGTGAAAAAGTTTAGTTTGGTACACAAAAGTTAATCAGGTCTGGATGTTGGGTTACAGACCTCATTTCTATTATTGCTCGACACAAAAATACTCGAAGCAGAAAGTAACCACAAAAAAATACAACTTGTGCTTATGTGTGTCTGTATTTTGCTTCTTTTCTATTTTAAGCCACTTTTCTGCATTTTTAGCCTAATTTTGTTATTCCACTGTATTACTTGTATTACGTACTTTGAATCTCCACCTGTATTTAAGAATGATTTTCATTATTGTTACTGTGTTTTTCCGATTTTCCAATTCCATTGTTATAATGATACACATTATTTTCTACTTGAATCGAATTCCGTACATCACTATAAGCACATGTTGAACATGTTTCATTATTATTTAACTCGTTTTTATGTGCAGATCTATTTTTCAACATGTTTCTGTAGGCTGACGTCAGTAGGTTAGGGTTGGTGCCCTTAGCGTTATAATTTTAATCCTATGTGCATACACATACAGTATTACTAATTTTACATTTTAAGTAGGTTTGGATACTTTAACATTTCCACATGTTCCTTGATGTGTTACACAAATATAGAACATTTTTCATACATCAGTGATTTGTGGCAGAGTAGCCTGCACAAGCTACTTTTCACAACAATTCCTCATGAATTAATGCATTCTTCATATTTAAAATGTACAAATTAGTTTCTCGGTAGGAGATTAGTATATCGGAGACACATTTAAATCGAATATTTTGTTTCGAATGGTTCGTAGTTACCAATTGTGTATTGTGGAACAAAGGTCAAGGTGCCATTATGCTTTTTACATGAAAAGAAAAAAAAATATTTTCACATACAGAGTACTTCTTTTGATTCATATGTCACAATATGTCGGGCTGAGGTTGACTACCGTAGTGGGTATACAGTGTTTCCAACCTTCGTCACCGAAAAATACCTACTGTCATGTTTGTCACTTGTGCAAATTGTACATTATGCACAGGTAGCTGACGGATAGCCCCACGAACCATTTCCTAGGTTTGGTTAGGTTAGGCAAGCATAGTTAAAAAAAAAGGATTGGAAACACTGACAGGGGCTTACGTTATCAAACGTACGCAGCATCTGGCTGTTGTCGGGCAAGCAAATGAAAGCAATGGCAATTGTGCGTCGGTGAGATATTTCTCTTGAAAAATACATGATTTCTTGCTCAAATATATTCCACGATGAAAGAAAATATCTTGACGAACGTTGTAAACCTTGGAAAAACTAATTTCCGTAAGTAGTTTCTTCTGTAAAATTGAAGAAATGTGTCTCCGATATACTAAACTGCTACCAGTTCCTCTAAATTTACTTTCAGTATTCTAAATGTATTTCTTATCTTTCTGTACAACTTGCAAATTTCATTACACAATCTGAACCATTACCATGTTGGCTAGTGTATTACTTCAGATAGTTATGTATATATTTTTCATTCTAATTTGTTTCATTTTTCTTTCAGCGTTTCAGATTAAGCATTCTCAGAACTCCAATTGAAAGAGGATGGGGAAGTAACATATGGCTTGTGTTTGTGTATGGCTGGTATTGGAGAGGTCTCATCTTGCTGCAATCATCTTCATGCTTGAACCTGATGTATAATAAAGGGATAATTTATCATGCATTGAAAAAGAAAATGCATGGCTGCTTCCTCATATGTAAACACTACTAACCATTCCAATAAGTATCATGGACTTCGTTGCTTCCGTGCAGAAGAAAAGAAGGCTGGACATGACAAGTGATACCGAAATCACCGATGAAATATCAGTCTCTTGTAAACATTCCGAAACCTACAATAGACTAGTGAGATGTATTTCTTCAAAATTACGTTATTCAATTTAGGCACCTGGCCAAAATTTAGTGATCAAAAGTGCTTTAATATGCCAGGTTGCACTCAAACTACCTGTATTTGTGCTAAGAGTTGGAAAATAAATGTACAGTTATATTTTGTGGTCAAGCAGGAAGTTCAAAGTGATTTCAATACAAATCAGGAATGAACACTGTATCAAACAACTGGTAGTTTCACCATCTGTTTCACTATTTTTTTAAGCTACTGAGACCAAGTTCTTCCTTTTTCCTGAAGTTTGTAATTAAGGTATAACCCATGAGAGAGTAATGAGAAAATTATATGAACACAGTCAAAGGCAGGGACGTAGCTAAGTTGATCAGTTCGGGGGGGCCCAAAACTTAAGATTTTTTTTCTATCAAACCATTAAAAACTAACAAACTATTAATATATCATATAGGCCTACATAAGTATATGTACAGTGTATATATATATATATATATATATATATAATCTTGTTGGAAGAGAACATTATTTTCTCTTGTAGCCCCCAAAAATTTACGGATATAGACTCGCGAAATCCACGGCCATTATTCGGGAATCTAAATGTAGAATGAACTTATTAACTTAATGACATCTAGACAGTCTTTAAAATTCCATGTATTTTCTCTTATGTTAGATTTTTGAGACACCAAGAACAATGTCATTAGTCCTTACTCCTTAGATTTGTAAATTTGCTCGAAGAAAATTGAGAAGAAGAGAAAACTCTCTTCCGTGGGTTTAGATATAAAAGGGTGCTGGTATCTAGTGTACGTACAAGTATGACAACGGTGCGAAAATGAAATGTTTGTGTAATGAGTTCAAGATAGGCATCCCATCTATATTGTTTATAGCAGAATCGATTCCGGCGGCCTTTATTGCAAGGCGACACCCTTAACCACTATTCTATGGGACATGCACGAGTCTTTTGTGGCGTCGTACTGTTCACATTGGAGAATGATGACGATATATATGAAATTTTATGCACACATCTAGTTTCTTAAATGTAATCTTCTTTGCGCGTGCAAAACTGAATATATGATGGCAATAGAAACAACAATATTCAAATTATTGTGCTCTAGTCTTTCAAGCTTCGATCCCTAGTAGGAACTCCAAAATTTCTGTGATGGCCTAACATCGTGAGGACAATTGAGAAGCTATTTGAAATCAATATGTATGCGAATTCCACTCTCAAAACTAGATGGGACTCGATGTGATGACCACGCGTCACCGAATGGAAAAACACTTCGGAGGCTTTGTCCTTCAAAATTAATTTTACTGAATAACTGTACTTTTCTTTAGAGGACCTAAACATGGCTTTTTTGCACAGTACAATGTTGTTTTCTTTCACCCTACTTTTATAGTTTTTAATTCCAAGGATTCCACTCCCGAAGCATGATCATGACGCACTACGAAACCAGAGGTCCAAGGGTCGGACCTTGGACAGGTGTGGTTGCATCATGTCTCGCATCGCTATTCCTTCGGATCATCATTCAGTCTCATCGTCGCATTTAACACAAGAGGTAGAAAGCGGCGTAAAATAACGAAATAGAAATTATTGATTGACTTGGTTCATTTTACTTCACTTTTCTGACACTTTTTGGCTAATCGTGAAGATGAGAATGAGTTAAGATTAACTTGATGAAAGGACCATCACAAAGAAGATACATTCTCAGGTCGGGATTCGAACACGGGACATTCTGCTTCGTAGCGTAACCTGCTAACCACTCCAACACGGAGTTGTCGGCCCTAGTAGAAATGTAAATTAGAAAATGCAGTTTTGAATTTGCAGGAACCGAGTTCACCAGCAAGGGCAAATGATTTTCGCTCCCACTAGGATAGGCAAATAAAAGAAAATGCTTGATAAGTAATTTGGCTCTCCGTATTTCATGATATTATTATGTAAGCAACTATTATTCGCTATATACCTTTGGATAAATTTTATTTGTATGTCTAGTCAACTTTCCCACCTAAGCAGCAGCCACAGCGTCTGCATTTGCGGGTGGAGGCCAGGGTTGTTAAAGGTCCAGGAATTTTAAATAAATTCAATTCCGGTCCAGGAGAGAAAATCAGTAAGCGTAAATGGGTTCTGGACCGTAATGAACCTTTTCATTTGTAAAGTTTTCAATTCGGTCCAAGAATACTTTCCCAGATGAATTTCAATTCGGTCCAGGAACCTTATTTGTTGATGAATTTAAATACGGTCAACGAACATTTTTTTCCGGATCAGTTTAAATAGGGTCAAAGTTCCGTATTGAAATGAAACAATTCGCAATTTAGATTGTGCGAGAGAAAAGTTTTCGGTCCTATAATGGGATTAGAATGTATGCGTTCCCTAATCTTTAACAATCCCAGGATTGTTAATGGCCCAGGTATTGTAAATAAATTCATTTCACATCCGGGAGAGAAAATCAGCAAGTGTAAATGGGTTCTAGGCCTCAATTCGATCCAGGAACCTTACTTCCGTATGAATTTAAATACGGTGCAGGAACCCTTTCTTCGGTAAAATTTAAATACGGTCCGGGAACCTTGTTTTGCTGCTGAATTTAAACACTGTCCAAGAACCTTTTTTCCAGGATCAATTAAAATTCGGTGCAGGATTTTTTTTCCGGATCAATTTAAATACGATCCAGTAACTTTTTTAATGGAACAATACAGTACTAGGACCGAATTTAAATTGTGCGAGAAGAAAGGTTCCGGTCCTGCAACGGAACCCAATACAACCCATAGAACTTATGGGTAGATGGACCTTTGACAACCCTGGTAGAGGCTAAATGAAGAAAAATCACAAAATATGCAGAATTTTGAAACGTATTATTTGTAGAGTATGCACACTACTATATAAAGTTGACTACATACCTCGTTTCCTTTCTTAATTGAAATGTGACTTATTCTTCATCACATGTGAGATCAACCGCTCTGGGAGTCAAACCCGGTCTCCTGTGTGGTAGTCTGACACCAATTTAGAAAGTCAATGTGTTGGACATTTGGTCGATCAGTCGATCCTACGTCAATTTTTTCGAGAGGAAAACGAGTTGGCAGCTTCACACTCGAAATTTCACTTCGCCTACCCCCGTGGCGGAGTGGTTAGCACATCGTGCTACGATGCCACGTGTGCCCGGTTCGAATTCCGGACTGAGCATGGGTGTTTGTTGTGTCCATTGATCAATTTAATCATATCATCATTCATCCTCATCTTCGCAATTAGCCAAATGTGGCAGAAGAGCAAAGTAAAATGAACCAAATCAATCAAAATTTCACTCGCAAAGCATGAAAATGAGATCTGAAGCACTCCGTGATCCTACCGGAATCTCACGTTTACAGAAGCTAACTATGAAACCACTTCATGGATCAAACTGTTCTTCGAACTAGCTGACAGTCATCAATTGTCGACCAATCAACACAGTAGGGCAAAAAGAAGCAGATGTTTCTTGAAAATGAGTGGAAAGTTACCAAGGAAGGATATATAAAGCTGGTACATTACAAAGTCTTATTATTCCTTTCCCTTCATTGCAGGTTATGAGCACAAGGGTTGAGTGTGGGAACCTGAAGGAACCGCGACATCTTTGTCATTCATCTCCCGCCAGAAAAGAGACAAACAGTAGAATTTTGTCTCTTGCAATTTGAAAAGCGTATGTCCATGCTGAACCATAAAGTAATTAAACCAGAAAGTCCTAGCTACCTGCAGTGCGTTTCGGCGAGGCCGATAATCAGAGCCAGATGAAGAGAAGATTTTGTTGGAATGGGGTGACCTGGCTTAGGCCCGCCCCCTGGTGTGCATGAAGGGAAAGTGTGTTTTCAAAAGGTCCCCGACTTCCCAGAAAGGGACGGCCCATAAAATCACTGCATTTCCTACCAATGCATCCGTTTGTGTTCAACCAAAGTGTATGTCACCGTAGGATCCGAGCGCTTCGAGTTCTGTCGGTTGCGGGACTTCTTGAGTCTTTTGTCAACATGGTGCCAATCAGAATTTCTTTCTGCCAAGGTCGTTGCACTTATGAATCGGCTCTTCAGCTTGAGTAGCAAAAGACATGTTGTACGGAGGAAAGTTGCACCGGAAAAATTGCCTTCTTAAATACGATGAAACCTGTAAAACATCCACAGATATTTATTCGGCGGTGGTCCATTTGACAAAACATAAATATTCTCAAAATTCTTCGAACGGACTGTGTAAAACATTGCAAAACTCCAAAAACTGAACCTCTGATCCAGACTTCGGAAAAAAATGATAGAGTTTAAAAGTAGTTTATTCCCTACAATTTTTTGTACTAAATGTCCGAAATTTATTGAAATTAGCAGTTTTTATTCCAGAAATGCAAAATAAATTATCACCCCAGGGCGATATTGAGTATATAATTAACATTTTTTTTAGTATATAACGGTCAAATATTGAGTGACAAGTAATTAATCTAATTGCCCGTTAGTATGAATTAATTGCAATTGATAATATTAATATCCGTCGCGAATACAGGTGTCTAGCGAACTGTCTTAGCCATCACTAGCTTACTCAACCACCGTTTTTCGCCCGAATTCGGATTTACATGCATTCTTATGGGAATAACAAGAAAAATGCAACTTCTAAACAAATGGACCGAATTGGATGAGATTTTAACCAGCGGAAGACCACATCATGAACGTACCGATTCCAAGATTTGAGCCTAATCAGAACAGAAATACGGGAGTTATGATTTATTAAAGATTCATCGCTGGATTGAATAGAAGACGGAACCCTACTGAGTTGGCCTCTCTGAACGTGTCGAATACAATGGAGGAAGAGTTAGCCTAATCTCTGCGCGAGGGGCTGCTACCAGGGGTTAAGGACCGGAGTGAGCATTGACCAGGATAGGAGGACAACGGTCAAAGCACCAGAAACAATAAACAAGCACCTGATCATAGAGGGTACAGCGTCACTACGTTCAAATCTGGAATAAAAGGGATGATTTGGAATAGCGAGACACAGTTTTGACACAGTTTTGCCTACAATCGCCACCGGTGTGTGAGCTACGCGCGACCGAGCTGCGAGTTGCAAGCAGACTCGAGGTCTGGATTTGTTTTTCCTTGAGTGAGTGTTTCAGAGCCATGGAGTAGAGCAGAATAGAACCAGGGGGTCCTTCTCCCCCTCGCCGTCAACGCATCTGTGCACATACGTGTGGTTATGTGAGAATAACGCCAGACACGTCCACCCGTGTCAATCGTCCGAAACAACGTCCAAAGTAGTGAAAGTTAATAACATTTGATATCCATGTGAAACCGCGAATGGCTCATCGCGTATGTTCGTCTCACCGCCCAAGTGACGTATGTGTACTTACGAGTGACCGCGAAGAACTGACCTATTATTGCGCAAGTTGTCGTATGGAGTCGACAGTGGGCGTGTACCGTCCTGGACGTCCCTGCGAAGTGCACGAGTGAAGCCAGGATCCGATGATGCCAGATGGAGCTGCCGACTGATCCACTTTCGCCAACCAGAATAATGTGTATTTATCTGTGCTTTAATATATATGTGTATTCAGAACCACCGTAGTATTATGTAACGTCATTTCAGGTATTTAAAATCAAATCCTCCTAGGTTTATTCTCGGTAACTCCGACTGTTAGGCACTTATCCTGACCGTATTATATTTCATGTAGTGTTTAATTCGCCCAGCAGGTGAGGCGAAAGATTCTTCGTTGTTGCGTTGCTAAGCTCAGCTCAGTTGAGTTAGTTGAGTTAATTAGTTATTTATTAAATTAGCAGCCCGTTACAAAATATGGCGCCCGAACATTCGACGAGTAGGCGAATAAATATGTAGGCATATAAAAGTTGCCCGAACAAGCGACGAGTAGGCAAATAAGAAAGTAGGCAAGTAAAAAAGTACGCCGAATAATCGACGAGTATGTGAATAGACAAGTAGGGGTGTAAAAAGTAGGCCCAAATAATCGACGAATAGGCAAATAGAAGAGTAGGCAAATAGGAAGCAAATAGGAATTAGGCTCGTAGAACGATGTTACAGGCAGGCTAGTAAGGAACCTGGAGGTCACGAGTATTCTAATTAGTTGCTTATCTACTCAATGTGAATTTTATTAAGTTTGATTGTAATGGTTAACAATCAGTTATGTCTATTACCCAAGGGAATCTATACTTGTTGTTAAAGAGAGTCTTCAGCCTACGAATGTCTACGACAGGGTACCAGAATTTAACGCTAAAGGGGAACTAAGATTTTTTTTTTTGTTGAAAGTTAAATAATTGCAACCTGTAACTGAAAACCCTGATAAGAATCTATAAAGACGTGTTCATTTAAAGTATTAATGTGTAATTTGTACGGTGATTTTAATTAACTGAATATGCAATCGATGTGTAGCTAGAACCATTTTGTGTGTTTTTTATGGTGTAATAGTGAAAATACTTTGTCGCGACTATAGCATTTTTCCAATAGCAGAATTATTAGAGGGTCTTATTATTTTATTAACAATGGGCGTTATTAACTTCGGACGATAAAGGACAAAAGGACACGCGTTATGACAGACGGAAGCAGGTGAGGGGTGCGATCCCCGGGATCTGAAACCAGAAACCAGGAAAAGAATTCTGATATCTTTTTCCTTCGGCGATAGCCAGCCACGAGAAGAAGAAGAAGAAGATTGGTATGCAAAGGACCACTCGTCTCCGCAAGAGATTAAACGATACCATGGACCGCCCAGGGTTTGAGCATTCTACAGATGCAGGCGCTTCGTCAGCCGGAAACGTTGATAATGATCTAGGGAAATATCAGTCGGTCACAGGGTTGCCAGTTCCAGAAAAGATGGACGTACAGACCATGTTCTCTCAGCTAATCAGCTATATCCAAGCCAGAGATGAAGAAAGAGATCAGAAGAGGAAGAGAGAAGAAGAAGATAGGCGGAAGATAGAGGCTGCCGAAAGGAGGGAGGAGGAAGAAATGGAAGAAAGAAGAAGAAAAGAGTGGGAAGAAAGGTGGGACCGCCGTTTCCAAGTACTGCTATCCGAAAATGACCGAATGAAGGAGAAAGTACTTCAGTCGGAGAAGGAATGCGAAAGGAGACATGAAGAGACAAACATTAATGTAGTCACAATGGAGAAAGATCTGCGTGTAGAGTTACGTCAGGTTCAAGAAACTATTGGAACGCTGGACGCAAGAACGACCGAGAATCAGACGGGCATAACCAGCCGATTAGAACGACTGGAAGCGGAGACACGTGAATTGAAGGATTTCCAAATCACGCAACGGAGAAGAAATGAGGACGAAGAGATTCGCCGATTGGAGACAACGTCCAGTGATGCGAACCCAACTCCTTTGCTCGTCGCAGCAGACGTGACCGACCAGCTGACCTGTCAATCAGCACCAACTTCCTTGGATCGCCAAGCAGCGCGTGACGTCATCGGCCGGAGCGGGAGCTCGCCGAGCTTGAACGCTTTCGCCCAGCAGGAGACACGCAGTGTTTCCAACCCGGAGTCTAATACTCGCGGAATATTCTCAAAAGTCAGCCTAGATCATTTTCAAACGTACATCCCCGATCACGACGAGATTTTACCGTCAATCTGCATAAGGGACTTCAAGAGAGATTGTTTGTTGTACGGTGTCGATAGTCCAGACTGCCTGAGGCTAATGCGAAAATTACTCAAAGGGAGTGCAAGGATCTGGCTCGAGCAGCGGAATCCACCATTCTATATATTTGAAGAGTTTGAACAGGCATATGAAGTTCTTTCCAACCCTGAGAGACGGAAGCTCTATGACCGAGGACCACAGTTTTTGAGCAACGAGTGGAAAAGCACATTGCAGGACTACGGAGTGAAAGGAATGCTAACCGCCCCTTATCCCCAGCGAGGCCAGTACAGCAATCACCGCCCACAACAACAACACTTCAGAGATGATAGAGATGGAGAAAACGCGAGATGGCAACACTGCAGGGTCAAAACAACCAGAGACAAGATGAGAGGAATCGTGCTGTGAATGCAGTTAGAACAGTCGTGGCCCCACAGTCTACTGCTAATTTACTCGACTGGAATAGACCGTCTACTAGCCGTAACTTGGACTCACTCTCCCCGGATTACCAACCAACACGAAGTGGACTGAGTCATGAACAGCGATCTCTGGAGCAGATAACCGATATTCAAGGCCCGACGGGAGACTAGAAGACTCCTTTGCCAGTCCGGCTCATGTCAAAGGAGACACTGAAGAAAATATTGCACTAGAGCCGATTGTAAAGTAAAAGGAAAATTAGAGATTATTATTTTTATATTAAAAGGCAAAAAATGTAGACCTTTCTTATAATTAATGCAAGAAGTATGCAAACATATGTGTGAGCGGGAACAAATTTCAAACCAAATATTTACTTATATCTGATTTAGCTTATTATTCAGTATTCACTTATTATGTATAAAACTACAGGGTGTACCCAAAGTTAGTATGTATTTGGTAATATACGTTGAGATTTCCATGTTAAAATGTACTTTATATAGTATTCTTGTATACTTTATTATATTCGTTTATATTTTCATAATTATAGTACAATTGCAAACAGTATAACTTCATTCTAATGTTGAGTTAAAAGTTATACGGTCCAGGGTTCAAGTCCCTATTCAGACGCCTATGTGTGCGTTCACTAACAAATATCATTGATATGTGGTATGAATTTTTTCCTGTCACTGGCAAGTTCGCTCTGAAAAAAAATCATAATTAAAAGGAGGGGAATGTTATAACGGTCAAATATTGAGTGACAAGTAATTAATCTAATTGCCCGTTAGTATGAATTAATTGCAATTGGTAATATTAGTAGGGTAAACTCTTCGTTTTGGGCCACCCCCGAAATTTTGGTTTACTTTTATTGTGTACACCTATACAGTAATATACTCAAAATCGAACTTTGACTGTTACAAAAGTGATACAATACAAGCGCAAAAAAAAAGTCAAAGCTCAAATTCCAATTTTCATAGTGCAAAATTGCTAATTTTCGAAAATCCCTCTATAACTTTTGCTAAAATTTTATTTTTCAATAATTAAAGCGAAGTGAGTAGTGTAATTGGAGCGTTTCAACGCCATACTTTGTAGGTATGCATTTGTAGCCTCTTTTTTTTATCAATTGAATATCAGTTTTTGACATATTTTGACAATTTTTTGTCGATGTTTTAGCGTTTAGCGATGTTTTAGTAAAATTTCCCTTTTTTCCCACTCATACTTGGTAGGTATATCACGATCTTAAGTGATACAACTTAACCTATCTTTTTTTTCCTTACGATTTTTTAATTTTTTTACGATCCTAAGTGATATAACTTAACCTATCATTTTTTTATTTACGCACCGAACTAACCTACAAGGGACTCTGTTTGTTTTAATATTTCAGTATTTTAAGGTTTTCACAAATTTTATATAAACTAAAATGTGTTGGATGTTGATTTTTTTTTTTAGTATGTGGCAATTTTTTTTTTTTTACGAATTTTTTAAAACTGCTCCGTCACCCTCTCGTTCTTCACGTCGTACGCGAAGGACTTCTCTGCAATCAGGATGACGCTGCACACGGTATCATCGGGCAGCGCGTCGTGGAACTCGCAAACGATCTTGATGTTGGTTCGATCGTTGATAGGGGTAAAAAGACAGTTCTACGCCAGAAAATGATGCGTTTTTTGCAACCTTAACGGAAAATATCGTAAAGGCAAACGCGAAAGTGATAAGATAACTCCGTTTCCGGTCTCCATTTTGGATTTCAGAACATAGGTTCTATTCATATTTTACTTACATATAGGCGTACGTGATGAATCCGCAAACAGATTTTTCCTAAGTCTTACCGTTTCCAAGATAACCCCACTTCCGGTCGCCATTTTCGATTTCCGAGCATAGGTTCTATTCATACTTTTTCTCACATATAGGTGTACATGACGAATCACCAAACAGATTTTTCCTAAGTCTTACCGTTTCCAAGATAACCCCACTTCCGGTCGCCATTTTCGATTTCCGAGCATAGGTTCTATTCATACTTTTTCTCACATATAGGTGTACATGACGAATCACCAAACAGATTTTACCTATGTCTTACCGTTTCCAAGATAACCCCACTTCCGGTCGCCATTTTGGATTTCCGAAAATAGGTTCTTTTCATACTTTTTCTCACGTATAGGCGTACATGACGAATCCGCAAACAGATTTTTCCTAAGTCTTACCGTTTCCAAGATAACCCCACTTCCGGTCGCCATTTTGGATTTCCGAGCATAGGTTCTATTCATACTTTTACTCACGTATAGGTGTACATGATGAATCAGCAAACAGAATTTTCCCAAGTCATGAATTGGAGGGTTCTATGACAACCTATATAAATTCTCGTAACAGAACAGAAAACACAAAAAAAACAAATAACAATACTGTGGTCACTACAACAAATAGTCTTCTTCAACCCGAATCCAACAACCCAAAAATCATCATCCTAACTAGAACCATGTAACTATCTGCCATCTGTTAGAGGTTTTGTGAACTAAGTGGTGCTTTGTTTGTGTGTAAAAAAAAGCAATGCTTTTTGCACTTGGTTATCATCACCTAACATGTTATTAATTGTTTTTTAAAATTAATTACAACTGAAAACTAATAATTAATATTATCTAAAGTTACTAATTAATATTATACAAGTAATTGATATATTTTTTTGTTCTTGTTGCTAGTGTTGGGTAATTATAGTTGTTGCAAAATATAGCTCTCGCGTATGACAGTTTCTGAGTTTTGTTGGGTATATAAGATCAATTTTACACGACCTCTCTCGGTCCTCCTCCGTAGCCGTGCGTGTTAAGGCGTTCACTCGTTCTTGTCATTGTTCGTTCTACGTGTGGCCTATAGGTTCGAACCCGGTCGTGGTCGAAAGTTTTTCAGTGTGTCTAGGAGTCTTGAACAGTGTGTATATTTACTTCTCAAGTGTTGAATCTACGGATTCTGATCGGGGTTGTTTAATGTATATGTTGTTCTTGATATATATATATATATGGTGTTCATGTATGTATCCAAAGCACATTGGAAACAATATTCGATCATTAGCTGCGTTCAACCACTGCTGCGGTGGAGTGACCACCCCCTGTCCGCGGGGGTCCACCCCCTGTCCCTGGACCCCTGTCCCCGGGGTCCTATCCCTGTCCCCGGGCTCGTGTTCCCGGTTAAGTTAGGTTAAGTTAGGTTAAGTTGTCTAATGTCTATGTCTATATGTAATGTCTCTGTCTTTGTAGGTTTTTTTTTGTCCTAAGATTTTTTTTTTAACGCTGGACTTAGAAAATTTTCGATAGATGAAAAAAATTGGTTCCATGACGACCTATGTTTATTTTGGTATGAGTGGACAGAGGACACCGAGACTCGACCGACACACTAAACCCGACCTCTCTACGACTATTCGTTCAAAAGTTACGAGTGATCAAAGTTTTTGGGAGGGGGTGGGCTAACTTCTTAACCCTTGACCCCAGGACCACCAAAACTTGGTATACGTATTCTACACCTCCAAAATCGGCAGGGGGTGTTTTTCGATATATTTTTTCGATAACTCTTACCATTTTCGAGATATTTGCAATTTAAGATTTTTTTAACGCTGGGCTTAGAAAATTTTCGGAACATTTTTTTTTTGTTCCATGACGACCTATGTTTATTTTGGTATGGGAGGACAGAGGACACCGAGACTCGACCGACACACTAAACCCAACCTCTCTACGCGTACTCTACGTCACCAAAAAAGGTTAAAGGTTCCAAATAACAATATTTAGAGTTTCCCCAATCTAGTAAAGTGGATTGGTTGAAATCTCCAAGGCGTATTTTGCATTTTTTTTTCAAATATGAACACGTTAAAACTGAACTGTCTCGGATTTTTGAGTTTTGTATTCGCCCTGAGAAAATTCTATATAAAATAACATACCTGAAAATTATATTCACAGTAGATTGATTTTTTTGAGTTTTGTAATCACCTCAAGAAATTCTATATAAAATAACATACCTGAAAATTGTATTCACAGTAGATTGAATTCTTGAGTTTTTGTATTCGCACACAAGAAATTCTATATAAGTAACATACCTGAAATTCTATTTACAGTAGATTGATTTTTTGAGTTTTGTAATCACTCCAAGAAATTCTATATAAAATAACATACCTGAAAATTGTATCGCTATATACTAGACTTTTTGATTTCTGTGATTTTGGAGAAAGCAATGGCATCCTCCACCAGTTTCAATCGTAAAAATGATAAAACTGAATGTGTCACTTGTGGGAAGCTAATCTCAAGGAACAATTTATCGGTACACGGGGCAAGATGTAGCGAAACAGGTTCGAGAATTAATCGTTCGTTACCTTCTAAGCCCTGTGCTCGATGCGGAAAAATGATCAGCATTGCAAATTTAAGTAAACACCTGAAAATTTGCAAACCATCGACCGGACAAGCATCGAAAAGGAAAATCGATGATCCAGAAACGGATGCTTCCACTTCCAAGCAAATTAAATTATCCAATGAACCCAAACCAATTAGATCTGCATTCAACGACCAACTCCAGGATTTTTCAATTAAGTCAGAACCAGGCCGTGACATCCTTAGTTTCTTGGATGAAACGAAAACATCTGTACTAAATATTTTAAAAGATAAACTTGAAAACAACTCTATAAAAGTATACGTTGTTCTGTTTTCTGAATACGAGAAAGTTGATGGCACAACGAGTATTTTTTATCATCGTACAAAAAACCAGACTCTTTATTTTGCTGACGTCGAAAATTTAGACAACTTCTATTATAAAGTTTCCAACGAGCTGGTTAAGAAACACGACGATTTCGAGGCTAAAGGGTCGGGATGGTCTCTGTGTGGAAGTCCTCACACGTTAACCGTTTACGTGAACCAATTCTCGCCTCTTCGCGCTTCCAGCTACGTTCCTCTTCCACCGAACATTCAATACAAGAGGGCTGTGTTAAATATACAGAACAGCGATAAAAAGTGTTTCCTTTGGTGTATATTGGCTGCACTGCATCCTGTTCATTGGTCAAATCATCCAGAACGGATTTATCATTACAAGCAATACGAGTCCGACTTTCAAAGTGTAATGTCTGACATTGAATACCCGGTGACATTGTCGGATATAACAAAGTTCGAAAATCGTGCAGGAAAACGTATCGCTATTAATGTATATTCCTTCACGTCAGATAAATATCTCGTGCATCCCGTCAGGATAAGCGATAGCGACGATGACGATGCTCGTGTGATTAATCTTCTTCTAATTTCAAACGACAGTGTTCACTGTCTTATTCATTCTCTATCACGGTTGGTCAGAAGTCAAACTACCAAGTATGCAACCCACATCGAAGTTTGCCCGAGATGCCTAACCACGTTCGACGATCGTGACCGACGTGATCATCAAAATCTTCATAGTCGTCAAATTGCTATCGAGAAACTTGCCGAACATAAAATTTATTGCGGTGACAACAGACCGGCTAGAATGTTGATGCCCGAAACGAACGAAGTCGAAGAATTCAAAATGCACAAGGCATTGTTGGAACATCCCGCCATCATCGTCGCAGATTTCGAGTCTTTCCTGAAACCACTCTCCTACTGTTAACCAGATCCTAAAATTTCCTCCACAACGCCGTACCAGCTTCATCAACCTAATAGTTTCGGCTATGTTGTTGTGCGACGTGATAAAATAAATGAAACATATATATACCGCGGGCCAAATGTAATCGAACACTTCCTGGAAAAAATGGTGGAGGAGGTTGAGGTAATTGGTAGCGTACTGCTTACATCAAAACCGATGGCACCTTTAACTGAAAATGAACTTCAAAATTACAATTCCACTGAGGTGTGTCCGGTATGTGATCAAAGTTTCACTGATGAGAACAAAAAAATATTCCACCACGATCATTTCAGCGGAAACTACATAGGTGGAATTTGCAACACGTGCAATCTTAAAATCCAGAAACCTAAATTCATCCCCATATTCTTTCACAACGGAAGCGGATATGATTTTCACCACCTGGTGAGACATCTTGGCTACGATCCGAAACGTATAGGTGTCTTGGCCGAGAATGAAGAACGCTACATTAGTCTCAGCAAGCAACTGTCGATTCCGGGAACTAAAAATACAAACGAGATGCGCTTCCTGGATTCGTATAGATTTCTCTCTGCAAGTCTGGATGCTTTAGCGAACAAACTCACCGACAATCAATTCAAAATAACTAGAGCTAGTTTTCCCAACGTAGACATAGAACTTGTTAGAAGTAAAGGGATTTATCCTTACGAATATGTTAGTGATGGTTCTAAATTTATCGACGACGCTCTTCCACTTCCAAGAGAATTTTACAGCAGACTCAGAGAGAAAGGAATCACGGACGAAGAATACCAACACGCGCAACTCATGTGGGAGAAATTAGAATGTAGGACACTCGGAGACTACCACGACGCATACTTAAAATTAGACGTGACGATACTCGCGGATGTTTTTCAAGCGTTCAGGAAAACGGCAACGAATATTTATAAATTAGATCCACGTATTTCTACAGTCTACCGGGATTAGCGTGGTCGGCAATGTTATTCCAGACAAAGGTCAAGCTGGAACTGATATCGGATGTTGACATGTTGCTATTTATCGAAAGAGGGATACGAGGTGGAATGGTGCAATGCGTACAGAGACATGCAAAAGCTAATAACGTACACATGAAAGAAGATTACGATTCAAATCGAGCATCGAATTACATCTTCTACGCCGACGTTAATAATCTCTACGGACATGCCATGGTTCAGAAACTTCCTTACGGGGGATTCGAATGGTTAGATCCCACTTCGATAGACATTATTCATTTCGACGATAGCGAGTGTGGTTTCTTCGCAGAGGTAGATCTCCAATTCTCCGACCACCTGCACGACACGTTTTCGGATTTGCCTCCGACTCCCGAAATCAAATGTCCACCCGACTCGGTTCAAGACAAGCTTTTGTTAACATTGGACCCTAAACAGAGATACGTCGTCCACTACAAGAATCTCCGGTTTTTGATTGGGAAGGGTGTTCAGATAGTAAATGTTAGAAGAATACTAAAGTTTAAACATTCCACGTGGTTAAGACCTTACATAGAAACTAACACACAACATAGAACAGCTGCCACTTCCGATTTAGACAAGGACTTCTTTAAATTAATGAACAATGCGGTGTACGGAAAGACCATGGAGAATGTTAGAAAGCACGTAGACGTGAAATTAATTTCCGATAAGAATAAATGTCGGAAGTGGATAGCCGATCCTAGATTCAAGTCGAGAAAAATTTACAACGAGAATTTGGCACTTTTCAATCTAGATATAAAATTGATGAAATTCAGAAAACCAATTTACGTTAGCGCAACGGTTCTCGACTTGTCGAAACTTTACATGTTCAAATTTCATTATGACGTGATGAGACCCTTCTACAATGATAAAATATCACTTTTGTACACGGACACCGACAGCTTTATTTACAGCATACAATCACCTAACCTATACGAAGACATAAAAAATCCTTCCATGCTTGAGTATTTCGATACTTCTGCGTATCCTCAACCCAACAGATTTGGAATTCCTTCTCGTAACAAAAAAGTCCTAGGTAAACTGAAAGATGAATGTAACGGTGATATTATTGTCGAGTTCGCGGGTTTGCGTTCGAAGATGTATGCCATGAGAACAGAGAGTAGCGTCACGAAGAAAGCAAAAGGTGTTTGCAAAAATACGGTGGAGAACAAACTCACCTTCCACGATTACATCGATTGCCTTTACTCACAATCGACGATACTAAGTATAGAACAAAGAATCCAAAGTGTAGACCATGCGATTACAACAAACAAAGTTAGGAAAGTAGCATTAGATCCGCATGACGATAAAAGATGTATTTTGTCTTGTGGAATCCACACGTTGCCTTCGGGACACTATCGTTTAGAAATTAGTAAAAATTGTAGGCAATGCAATTTGTTCCTTGAGATTAGCTTCCCACAAGTGACACATTCAGTTTTATTATTTTTACGATTGAAACTGGTGGTGGATGCCATTGCTTTCTCCAAAATCACAGAAATCAAAAAGTCTAGTATATAGCGATACAATTTTCAGGTATGTTATTTTATATAGAATTTCTTGGAGTGATTACAAAACTCAAAAAATCAATCTACTGTAAATAGAATTTCAGGTATGTTATTTATATAGAATTTCTTGTGTGCGAATACAAAAACTCAAGAATTCAATCTACTGTGAATACATTTTTCAGGTAAGTTATTTTATATAGAATTTCTTGAGGTGATTACAAAACTCAAAAAAATCAATCTACTGTGAATATAATTTTCAGGTATGTTATTATATATAGAATTTTCTCAGGGCGAATACAAAACTCAAAAATCCGAGACAGTTCAGTTTTAACGTGTTCATATTTGAAAAAAAAATGCAAAATATGCCTTGGAGATTTCAACCAATCCACTTTACTAGATTGGGGAAACTCTAACTATTGTTATTTGGAACCTTTAATCTTTTTTGGTGAGTACGCGTAGAGAGGTTGGGTTTAGTGTGTCGGTCGAGTCTCGGTGTCCTCTGTCCTCCCATACCAAAATAAACATAGGTCGTCATGGAACAAAAAAAAAATGTACCGAAAATTTTCTAAGCCCAGCGTTAAAAAAATCTTAAATTGCAAATATCTCGAAAATGGTAAGAGTTATCGAAAAAATATATCGAAAAACACCCCCTGCCGATTTTGGAGGTGTAGAATACGTATACCAAGTTTTGGTGGTCCTGGGGTCAAGGGTTAAGAAGTTAGCCCACCCCCTCCCAAAAACTTTGATCACTCGTAACTTTTGAACGAATAGTCGTAGAGAGGTCAGGTTTAGTGTGTCGGTCGAGTCTCGGTGTCCTCTGTCCACTCATACCAAAATAAACATAGGTCGTCATGGAACCAATTTTTTTCATCTATCGAAAATTTTCTAAGTCCAGCGTTAAAAAAAAAATCTTAGGACAAAAAAAAACCTACAAAGACAGAGACATTACATATAGACATAGACATTAGACAACTTAACCTAACTTAACCTAACTTAACCGGGAACACGAGCCCGGGGACAGGGATAGGACCCCGGGGACAGGGGTCCAGGGACAGGGGGTGGACCCCCGCGGACAGGGGGTGGTCACTCCACCGCAGCAGTGGTTGAACGCAGCTAATGATCGAATATTGTTTCCAATGTGCTTTGGATACATACATGAACACCATATATATATATATATCAAGAACAACATATACATTAAACAACCCCGATCAGAATCCGTAGATTCAACACTTGAGAAGTAAATATACACACTGTTCAAGACTCCTAGACACACTGAAAAACTTTCGACCACGACCGGGTTCGAACCTATAGGCCACACGTAGAACGAACAATGACAAGAACGAGTGAACGCCTTAACACGCACGGCTACGGAGGAGGACCGAGAGAGGTCGTGTAAAATTGATCTTATATACCCAACAAAACTCAGAAACTGTCATACGCGAGAGCTATATTTTGCAACAACTATAATTACCCAACACTAGCAACAAGAACAAAAAAATATATCAATTACTTGTATAATATTAATTAGTAACTTTAGATAATATTAATTATTAGTTTTCAGTTGTAATTAATTTTAAAAAACAATTAATAACATGTTAGGTGATGATAACCAAGTGCAAAAAGCATTGCTTTTTTTTACACACAAACAAAGCACCACTTAGTTCACAAAACCTCTAACAGATGGCAGATAGTTACATGGTTCTAGTTAGGATGATGATTTTTGGGTTGTTGGATTCGGGTTGAAGAAGACTATTTGTTGTAGTGACCACAGTATTGTTATTTGTTTTTTTTGTGTTTTCTGTTCTGTTACGAGAATTTATATAGGTTGTCATAGAACCCTCCAATTCATGACTTGGGAAAATTCTGTTTGCTGATTCATCATGTACACCTATACGTGAGTAAAAGTATGAATAGAACCTATGCTCGGAAATCCAAAATGGCGACCGGAAGTGGGGTTATCTTGGAAACGGTAAGACTTAGGAAAAATCTGTTTGCGGATTCGTCATGTACGCCTATACGTGAGAAAAAGTATGAAAAGAACCTATTTTCGGAAATCCAAAATGGCGACCGGAAGTGGGGTTATCTTGGAAACGGTAAGACATAGGTAAAATCTGTTTGGTGATTCGTCATGTACACCTATATGTGAGAAAAAGTATGAATAGAACCTATGCTCGGAAATCGAAAATGGCGACCGGAAGTGGGGTTATCTTGGAAACGGTAAGACTTAGGAAAAATCTGTTTGGTGATTCGTCATGTACACCTATATGTGAGAAAAAGTATGAATAGAACCTATGCTCGGAAATCGAAAATGGCGACCGGAAGTGGGGTTATCTTGGAAACGGTAAGACTTAGGAAAAATCTGTTTGCGGATTCATCACGTACGCCTATATGTAAGTAAAATATGAATAGAACCTATGTTCTGAAATCCAAAATGGAGACCGGAAACGGAGTTATCTTATCACTTTCGCGTTTGCCTTTACGATATTTTCCGTTAAGGTTGCAAAAAACGCATCATTTTCTGGCGTAGAACTGTCTTTTTACCCCTATCAACGATCGAACCAACATCAAGATCGTTTGCGAGTTCCACGACGCGCTGCCCGATGATACCGTGTGCAGCGTCATCCTGATTGCAGAGAAGTCCTTCGCGTACGACGTGAAGAACGAGAGGGTGACGGAGCAGTTTTAAAAAATTCGTAAAAAAAAAAAAATTGCCACATACTAAAAAAAAAAAATCAACATCCAACACATTTTAGTTTATATAAAATTTGTGAAAACCTTAAAATACTGAAATATTAAAACAAACAGAGTCCCTTGTAGGTTAGTTCGGTGCGTAAATAAAAAAATGATAGGTTAAGTTATATCACTTAGGATCGTAAAAAAATTAAAAAATCGTAAGAAAAAAAAAGATAGGTTAAGTTGTATCACGTAAGATCGTGATATACCTACCAAGTATGAGTGGGAAAAAAGGGAAATTTTACTAAAACATCGCTAAACGCTAAAACATCGACAAAAAATTGTCAAAATATGTCAAAAACTGATATTCAATTGATAAAAAAGAGGCTACAAATGCATACCTACAAAGTATGGCGTTGAAACGCTCCAATTACACTACTGAAGTGCTAAGTTAAAAATAAGTGCTACTTCCGGTTTACTTCCGGTCCACTTCCGGTCCACTTCCGGTCTACTTCCGGGCTACTTCCGGTTTACTTCCGGTCCACTTCCGGTTTACTTCCGGTCTACTTCCGGTTTACTTCCGGTCCACTTCCGGTCTACTTCCGGTCTACTTCCGGTCTACTTCCGGTCTACTTCCGATTTACTTCCGGTCCACTTCCGGTTTACTTCCGGTTTACTTCCGGTCTACTTCCGGTCTACTTCCGGTCTACTTCCGGTCCACTTCCGGTTTACTTCCGGTCTAGGCTACCCCCGAAATCGAAAAAAAAATAAAAAATTAAAAATTAAAAAATTAAAAATTAAAAAAAATTAAAAATTAAAAAAAATATATATAAAATAATTAATTACCTAAAATTTTATTGTTTTAAGAAGAATCCTAAAAAATATTTTGTATATATAAAACCCAAATTATAAAAATATAGATATAAACCAAAAGTTTACTGATTAATAAATTGAGATTATAAATACAAATATTTTGCTATTTTCAATTATTATTTGAGAATTAGAAGTTGAGAGAAGAGATTTATTAAATAATTAATTTACCTAAAATTTTATTGTTTTAAGAAGAATCCTAAAAAAATATTTTGTATATATAAAACCCAAATTATAAAAATATAGATATAAAACCTAATTATAAAATATAAATATGAAACCCAATTATAACAAAATGAATAATCAAATTAAAAAACCAAACCAAGATATTTTATATCATGTTGTATATAATACAACACATGTAGATAATGAAGAATTAGATATTCCAAATTTTCTAGCTAAACTTAAACTAAATTTAAAAATTTAATTTGTGATAAACTTAGACAATATTCTCTCAAATTATATTGTATTTTATCATCAAATTATATAAATCCTGGTAATAAAATAGAAAAATTTTATCATCAGACTCATGTGTTAAAATTATACTATAATGATACTAATAATTTAGATGATATTTATGATAGAATTTGTGAAGAACGTAAGTTACAACAACAACAGTTCGAAAAACAAGATTCAGGTTGGTCTCTTTGTGATACAAACCATGAACTTGAATTGAAAATAGCAAAAAATGCCCCTCTTGGAGGATCTGGTTATATTAAATTACCTAAAGAGATCAGAAACAAATTAGCTGTATTAAATATTCAAAATAATGATAATAAATGTTTCCTCTGGTGCATCATAGCATATTTTCATCCAGTTAAAAATCATAATGATCACAAATACCGTGTCTCCCATTATGAAAAATGTGAAACAGAATTTAAAAAATCCATGTCAGGAATAAAATATCCAGTACAAATCTCAGATATTGAGAAATTTGAAAAGCAATATCAACAATACAATAAAAAATCAATAAATGTTCATGTTTATGGTTATGATATAAATAATAATATTTATCCACTCAGACACCATCCACCATCTGCTGGTGCACATATCATAAGATTATTATATGTTACAGAGAGAAATAAGAAACACTATTGTCTCATACAAAATCTAACAAAATTGGTGCATAATCAAATAACATCAGATCATCATAAAATTACTCTGTGTGATAGATGCTTGTCAAAATTTTATAAAAGAAGTAACAAATCATGTGAACAGCAATTAGAGGAACATATTGAAAAATGTTATTATTATCCTCATGTAACTTACAAATTTCCATCCAAAAGTATAAAATTTTCTAATTATGAATCGCTGGTACATCATCCATTTGTAATCTATGCTGATTTTGAAACAATACAGATACCGATGCAAACATGTCTTCCCGATCCAAATGAATCATATACAACAAATATAGCTAACCATGAATCTTGTGGTTTTGTACTAAAATTAGAAAATAATCCACAACAATTATTTATTTATAGAGGTAAAAATGCATCTCGAATATTTATTGAAAAACTTAGAGAGTGGGTAAAAGATTTTGCTCCAATTTTATATAATACAAAATTGATGAATAAACTTACACCAGAACAACATCAGAAACATTATGATACCAAACAATGCAAATATTGTAAAAATAATTTTAATTTATTTAATCCAAAAGTTAAACACCATAACCATTTTAATGGAGAATATATTGAAACAATTTGCAATTCATGTAACTTGAAAATAAAGAAACCAAATTTTATTCCAGTATTTATTCATAATTTACAAACTTTTGATGCACATTTATTTATCAAAGAATTAGCATATGATACAGAAAATATTAATATTATACCAGGCAGTAAAGATAAATATATTACCATAGAAAAAACTATCAGATTAGAAAATGGACAAATAATTAAACTTAGGTTTCTAGATTCATATCAGTTTCTATCTAGTAGTTTGGCAAATCTGGTGAAACAATTATCCGATGATGAATTTATTCACACAAGAAAATATTTTAATAATGTTAATATGGAATTGCTGAAAAGAAAAGGAGTTTACCCCTATCAATACATGGATAGTTTTGATAAATTTAATGAGACACAGTTACCACCGAAAAATAAATTTTATAACCATCTTCAGGATGAAGAATGTAGTGAAATAGATTATCAATATGCACAGACAATTTGGAATATATTAAATTGTAGAACAATGGGAGATTATCATGATATCTATTTAAAACTGGATGGTCTTTTGTTAGCTGATGTGTTCGAGATTTTTCGAAATCCTTGTTTCAAGAAATACAATTTGGATCCTGTTTTTATGTATACAACACCTGGTTTATCCTGGCAAGCTATGCTTTTAAATACAGAGGTTGAAATTGGTCTTGTTACCGATATCGAACAGTTCATGTTTGTTGAATCTGGTAAGCGTGATGGTATAGTCCAGTGTCCTTTAAGATATGCAAAAGCAAATAATAAATATTTATTTAGAAATTATAATGCTAATAAAAAATTTAAATATATTTTATATATTGACATGAACAATTTATATGGTTATGTCATGAATCAATCACTACCAATTGGCAATTACGAATGGATGACAGATACAGAACTTGAAGACAAAGATTTCTTAACCTGGTCTGAAGATCATGCAAAAGGTTGTCTACTGGAAGTTGATTTGGAATATCCATCACATCTACATGACCGACAACATGGTTTTGCTATGGCACCAGTTTCTCAAAAAGTACCAGGTACAGAGGAAACAAAATTGATATTATCATTTGAAAATAAAAATAATTATGTACTTCATTATCGACTGTTACAGTATTATTTGAAACATGGTATGAAATTAACAAAAATCCATAAAGGGTTAAAATTTGATCAAGAAAGATGGTTAGCTCAATATATTGAGAAAAATACAAATAATCGAATACAAACAAATTCTAAAGTTGAAAAAAATCTTTATAAATTAATGAGTAATTCCATGTATGGAAAATGTTTAGAGAACAAAAGAAATCGAGTGAGGTGTAATTTGGTGTCAGACCGAAAAAAACTTCTGAAACTTATTGCCGACCCCACATATAAAAGTTTTACAAAAATTACTAATAATCTAACTCTTATTGAAAGATCCAACACTAATATAATGTGTGATGCACCGATAGCTGTCGGTGTTACAGTTTTAGAATTATCAAAATTGGAAATGTATAAATTTCATTATGATGTTATGAAACCTAAATACAAAAATAGAACTAAAGTAGCTTATATGGATACTGATAGTTTTGTATATGAGATAGAAACAAATAATTTATACAATGACTTGTTCTCTGTAAATAAATATTTTGATTTTAGCAATTATCCAGAAAATCATCCATTATACAATATTGAAAACCAGATGATCCCTGGGATAATGAAAGATGAGGCAGCAGGGTCCATAATATCAGAATTTGCCGGACTCAGATCGAAAATGTATTGCATGAAAATGGATGGGGAAGAAAAAGAAATTAAAAAAGCTAAGGGTGTAAAACAGGCATGTACAAGAAAACTTGCAATAGATGATTTCAAACAATGTTTAAAAAATAAAAATAAAAAAATATACATGCCTGCCTACCATCTTACTAGTAAATTAGATGGTGTTTATACTACAATAGAAAATAAAATAGCTCTTGATGAGAATGATAATAAATTGCAAGTATTAAATTGCAATATCCATACTAGAGAATATGGACACTATAATACATTAAAAATTTGTTTTAAATGTTATAAATTCAAAAATTAACATAAATATTACAACAATTTAAAATTATTTTATTCTATTATATTTTTATTAAAATTATTCTATAAATTCAAAAATTAATGCAAATATTACATAATTTATTTTATATAATTAATATTTTTTTAAAATTTTTTAATATATTTTTTTTAATAATACAGCAACCTAACACTGTTAAAATTGTTCTATCACTCTTTCATTTTTTACATCATATATGTATGATTTCTCCACAATTAAAATTGCACTACGTATGGTATTTTCAGGTAATAGTTTAATGAAATTCACATGTTAATTTAATATTAGTTCGATCATTGATAACCACCAATTTTCTTTTTGATGCATTTATTAAAAACATAGGTCTGTGAACTATGAATTCGTCTGGGTTATAATACATATCGATATTTCCTTCAGTTACTCTTTTAAATGCAGAATATGCTTCATATAATTTTAAATAATCTTGTTCTGTAATATTTAAATTGTAATTTTCACGTGGGAATACCTCATTCCTACCATTCTTAAGATATATATTTTTAATTTTACAGTTATCAAATTTGCTGCTATCTTTTTCCTGATTGTCATCTCTCCCTGTCTGAAACAATACGGCTACAAATTCTGGCATGTCATATTGTAGAGATTGGAACTGATTAGTAATGTCGTACTCGAAAAATTTACCCTCTACAGGTTTCTGTATGCATTGATATGTATAAAATTGTATTGGAATTTGAGGATTTTTCAAAATGTTGGATTTGTACTTCAGAGCATAATTCGATTCATATTCAACTATAGGCATGCGTAACTCCATAGACTGGATCACACATTTTGCAACTTCGGGTAAACTAGCGTCGTTGGCTGTTCCATCTGCATTTAAAGTTTTATATCTCATTATAGCATTATAATCATTGGGTGATCTGCGAAATATGATGCTTAAACCACCTTTCCACATAATTTCTTTATAATCGGAGAAAAAAACAAATAGCAATCTCATGGGGAACAGTACTGTGTGACTTTTTGTCATAATTTTTGTTCCAGCTTCGAATCCACCTATTTTATAATATACACTTTCTGATTTTGATAATTTTAATGTTGCCACAGTAGTGGATGTAATTCCAGGACAATCAATCCTGTCAATCACTGTACCATGCTTTCTGACTTCAATTTGAGAAAATAAGAATGGAACAAAATTGTCTATAAGTTTTATATTAGCCCCAGGGAGGGGATATTCTTCACCATTACTTTGTTTTACAGTATCAAATTTTATATACAGATCGGATCTATGAGGATGAATAAATCCGTCCCCGACAGAAATATCAAACTGTACTTCCTTATTCGGTTGATTAAGATTAGCAAATGTCCTCCTGTTTGGAGGGAATGACTGTAACTCATAACTTTCGATATTTTCCATTTTGGGTATTTATTTATATAATTTTAAATATTAATTTCTATTATTGCAGTGGTCTTAGCACCGGCAAAATCGACTATCTCGTTTTTCTCATTTGTAATTCTTATCTCTATGTAATTAACTTTATCATAGTAAACAGGAAAATAGATTGGTGAGATTGGGGAATAGAAAATAGGTTCCATAAATTCAGAATTCGGTTTAAATATAGCGAAAAAAACCTGTTTCCTTGTGAGTACCAATTGATTTTTTTTCGGCTTTGATAATCATTCCTTTAGCAATATTACAGTGAACATTCAACGTCTCGATAGCTAGGAATTTCGGTATAAATTTACCTATGTGTCTAGTACCAGGTTCTAATTTTGAATTGTTCTCAAATCCTAGAAGTTCACCCATGTTAGATAGATCTACTGTTTCATTGGTGGATACAATCTCTACTCTGTGTGTTACAGAATTTTGAGAGAGTAGTACAGTATTAGGAAATTCTGATTGTAGAGTAGATAAATTATATTGTCCAGGAGGAATAATAATTTTCTCGTTACCTACAAATATACTGTTGTTGTAGTTAGTTACATTCGGAATCAGATACATGCTGTAGAATGCTCTCAGAGCTATAGATTTTGGATATATAATATCATCGTGGAGATGCAGTTCCAAGATCGAAGTTTCACTAGAAAGATGAAAAATTCCCATACTTTATGTATAATACTGCTTTCTGAAAATCTTGTAGTTTTATGTGTGGTATTTTATTTAATATTCTTAGCATCGTAATACAAATATGACCACATATAATTTGATCAAAATCTTGTATGCGCTGGTCGTTGTAATAAATATTACAATATTTTAAATAATTAACTAATTCTCTAGGTGGTCTCCCTCCAAAAGAATCAAAAATAAAAACATTGTTGCTTTGTTTATAATAACAGATCCAGTGGGTACCAATATTTTCGGACTTATCCAAATTGACCACACCACATTCTCGAGAGTGACTATTTTTAGGGAGAGAATCCGACATGAAAACTCCTCTGAAATGTTGAATTTTAAATATTTTAACTAAAGATTCAATGTCTTGGTTCGTGAGCGGATTCTCTTTTTTTTAAATTTTCTGAGTACTCTGGATTTCACACCACTACCCCCTCGTAGGGGGCTCTCCATAGCCAGATTATGGCGTTTTTGTTCCTCTAATTCGGCTTTATTTTTTTTCGAATCGAGTACAGTTTTTGCAATAGCAGCACTGCCACCAGCTAAACTTCCCACGGCACCCAAAGCAGCTAGGATAGCAGGAATGCTGAATATGAATCCACCACTATGTGCTATTTTTCTTATATTTTGCAATCGTTTTAATTGTGGTGTACTAAGTATAACTTCATCCCATTTCCTTTGGATATACATTGTTTTTTTCTCCTGTTGTTTTTTAGTTAAAATTGAATTTACAATTTTTAAATTTTTGAGATCCCGATATGGAATTTGATATACTACTCCTTTCGGTTTCATATTTTTTTTAAATTATTTTTAAGGGTATTTATTTATATATTAACAAACTAAATTACTAACTAAAATTAACTAATTTTCTACAAACCCCACCCTAATTTTTGTTTTGTGTTCATAGCAATTGTTGTACCCAATGCTGCTATTTTCTCACCCAAAGAAGCATCTCTACTGGTTAATCTTCCAAATGCTGCATGCTCCAATTTTTGATCGGCTGCATGACGATTGTCGAGGTCTGTGTGTGTATTGTATGCAATATCATGATCTTTACAAGCGGCATCAAGTTGATTAATTCCCCTATCTCCTCTTTTTAATCGTTTATCAAGTTTGGTGCCAGGACCACAGTACTGGTAACCAGGTACATGTAATTCGAATGGAAGTTTATTTATAATATCATTAACCAAACCTCGACCTTCTGATACATTCCAGAATTTAGGAGGTAGAGTATTGATAATTTTAATTAAGTATCCTATACCTTTTGGATCATTTACAATAAAATTGGCTAATTTATCACTGATCATGTTTACAATACCTATTTTTTCATTATAGAAATTATTGTTCCCAGCATTTTCTTCTCCGGCTATAACCAGCAATCTATCTATGAGTTTTCTCACATCATCCACCCAGACAAACTCTTTAGGTAGAGTATTATATTGTTTGATACCACTACCGGTTTTAAGTTGGTTCCAGATCGGTTTAATTAGATTTTTGTATTTGTCGCCACTGCTCGATTTAACTCTATTCTGACTGGCATCATTATTTTGGTATAGAGCATCGGACAATATCAAAATTTCGGAGTAACTCTGGTAATCTTCATCTGTGTAATCTTTAGGGTGTTTCTTGGTAATCAGTTCCCACAACCCTATAGTTCCCGGGTATCTCGACCAACTATTTCTTTCACCCAAATTTATTTTCACATCATCGCCTTGAAATGTTACTCTAGATTTCCCAATTTTCAATACTACACCTTCATTTGGTTCCATGGTCGGATACAATCCAAACACTTCATCTTTTTCAAATTTTCCAGTACTTAGGTAATCTCTTGCCAGAGGACCCAACTCAATTTTCTCAGGTTCACCTATAGTTTTAATAGGCGGCTGTTGGAGTGTTAGGGGAGTATGGATACTAGATAATGGTGTAGGAGGAAAATCTGCATAATTTTTAGCAGTAAGAGGTACCAATTCATTTATGAGGTTTTTATTTTGTTCTGTCACACCTTTAATTTCTTTACCAAGACCACTGATTGCATCTATAATTGGTTGGTCTTGACGTTTGTGATGTTCATAGAATCCTCGATTTTCTGATTTCCAACCTTTGAATCGTTTGGTGAGGTACTCACGTAATTTAGAATTGTCTTCTATTTTGTGTTTTGTCATTTTTTTGATTAGAGGTTATTTTTATAACGTTTTAACGTTTTTTATATCGATTTAACGTTCATGAAATCGTTGATTTTGTTTCTATATTTTCCATTGTTAGGTTTTCTAGTCATGTCGATTGTAACAAATCCAAAATCATAATCGTTCCCACAGGATGAACAAAATTTGGAAAATTGGTCGTAATTTAAATCTCCCCCCACATAATCATCATGAACATGTTTAAGGTTAGTGTGATCTTGACGAAACAAACATATTAAATTTGAATTATCCCTCAGTAACTGTTTGGGAATCTTAGAATATGTTTGAGCCAAATAAAAACAATCTATTCCTCTGTGTCGACCTTGAGTGAAGAAATTTCGAATTAAATTTTGATTTTCCAGAATCACATCATCGAATACCACAACAGAATTTTCTAAACAGTGATCGAGAGGTTTAATTTCTGATCCAAATGTGGCTATACCCAGTCCCTTATACAATTTCATGAGTTGCTGGTATTTTGGTTTTTCTAAACTTTTTGAGACTACATACAGGTGCCTATTTTTCCAGTCTAACCAATTAGGGGCAAGCAAGAAATTATCTACCAGCAGTGTAGTTTTACCACAACCGGATGGACCTACAATAAGACGCCTAATATTGTCTGGTAACAACTCACCATTTTTTTTACTAGTTTCTACTAACTCTGGCAAACGTTGCACAACGTTCCAAGTTGGTATCATAGAATCACCTGGTTTGATTCTATCCAACTTTTTTCTGGCAATCCTAGCCATTTTACATACAATTTGTTATTCTTTTTCTTTAATATTTTTTCAATAAGATATGTATCTGGATATTTTGTTTTACTGAGTTCCTCTTCATAAAATCTTCCTTTCAGTATTTTATTATAATTATCTTTTAATTTACTTTTAATGAACATCCTTTATCTAAAATTGATAAGTTTCATCCACCGTTTTCATTTTATTTTGAATTGGATAGGTCTAAAAAAGACAATATAGATACAAGGAAAAATAGTATTTATAGATGTCTTAATTTCACCAGAGGTGATTATGTGAATGTTTATAATGAATTGTTGCATTTACCTTATATGGTTGAAATATCTAATGATGTACAACAATCTGTTATGGAACTGACTAGAAATGTGTATGCAATATTAAAAAACAATATTCCTTCAAAAGTTAAAAGAACAAACAATCAACTGCCTTGGATGACAAGGAAACTAAAGAAAATGATCAATAAAAAGAGAAGGTATCATGATAAATTTAAACTTACAAATAACTGTGAATATTACAGTATTTATTCCCAATTAAGGAAAGATGATAAAAAGGAATATTCTAATGTAAAGGAGCATTACTACTCCTCCTTAGAAAACAATGTTAATGGTGACAAGAATGTTTTTTGGTTTCACTTTAATAGAAAGAAGAGAGAAAATACTATCACTGAAATTATTTATGATAATGATGTACTATTCAATGAATATGATATTGCTAATGCTTTTAGTGAGCTTTTTCACAAATCTTTCTCAAAAAGAAGTCATGTAAATTTTAAAAATATTAATCTTCATTCATACACCAACTTAATTGATGTACCTCTTATCTTGGAAAAGGATGTAAGTGATACAATTAACAAACTAAAAGGCAGGTCTTCAATAGGTCCTGATGGCATACCTAATTTTATTTTGAAAGCAAACAAAGATGTTTTTGTACCATTGTTAACTAAAATTTACAACATGTCACTTACTTCTGGAATATTTCCAGATATCTGGAAAAATGTGTTTATTGTACCTGTAACTAAAAACAAAGATGGAAAAGCCAATGATATTAATAATTATAGACCAATTACTATATTAAATTCCATGGCAAAGGTTTTTGAACACATAATTTCTGACTATTTGTCTTTTTCGTTTAAACATAATATATTGATGGTAATCAGCATGGATTTTTTAGAAAAAGGTCTACTATTACAAATTTATTAGTTTTAATAGACTCTCTTAAATCTAACATTAGGAAGCAATCCCAGACCGATATTTTATTTATTGACTTGGCTAAAGCCTTTGATAGTGTCAGCCATCAGCTATTAATTTACAAACTCGACCAAATGGGATTATCACCACGATTTCTGAAATGGTTTTCCAACTTTTTAGTAAATAGAAGATTCTCTGTTAAGATTGGTGAAACAATTTCTTCTAAAAAAGAAATACTTTGTGGAGTACCTCAAGGGTCGCCACTTGGCCCAATTCTGTTCGCTGCTTTTATCAATGATGTTACATTATGTTTTAAATCTAACACATGTTTACTATATGCAGATGATATAAAAATTTTTAAGAGAATTTTAACAAATAATGATGTCGCTCAACTTCAGGCTGATCTCGATAGAATGACATATTGGTGTAAGATTAATGAAATGGAAATTAACTTGAAAAAGTGTAAAGTTTTAAGATGTACTAAGAAAATCCATTATATAGTCTCCAACTATTTCATTTATGAAAATAAAATCCAAGTGTGCGACAGTCATAAAGACTTAGGAATAGTAATAGACTCCTCTCTCATATTTGATGAGCACATTTCAGAAATTTGTAAAAGAGCAAAGAGAATGCTTGGTTATATATTTTTCTCATGGAAAGTTTTTGAAAAGGAAGATACTTTAATATTCCTGTACAAAACGATAGTTCGTCCTATTCTTGAATATGCAAATGAATTATGGTTTCTGACTGCAACCAGTCACCTTCAAAAAGTTGAATTAGTTCAAAAACTTTTTATCAGGTTATTATGCACAAAGTTTAAAAAAAATTACTATGACCAACATTACTCTGAATGGTTATCACAGTTGAATATGTTTTCCTTAGAAGAAAGAAGAAAAATGAAAAGGATAAATTTTGTAGAGAAGATATTAAATTTCCAAGTTGACAGTGAATACGTTTTGAATAATATAGCTTATAAAATTCCCAGATATTCCCATAGGTATATCTCAATTCTCACATGCCTAAACAAGGCAAGAGGTTTAGTAGCTGACCTTGTTGAAACCTATAATTTGAATTTATGTTGATGTATAAGATTGTAGGATCCACTTTTATATTTTATAATAATGTATTCAATGTTTTAATTTTGTATGACATAGTGGATGTTTAATCGTTATCATCACTTCAATAAATATGATGATTATTATTATTAGAACAATACACAGTTAATTTAACAATATTATATAACAATAAACCATTATTAGTATCAGAGATATAATAGATCTCGTTGAAAACTGTAACTTGGAGTGTAAATATGCTAACTTGTTATGTTATTCTACAGCTTATGTATTTCATTCGTCTAACTTTGTACTTTTGTATTTGACTTAGTGCTGTATTAGGTTTCATACTGTGCTCAACACTTAAAATAAACGATTATTATTATCTTTTAATATATAAGTATACCTGTTGCCTGGTAAAACTCGAACCACTGTAAACAATTCGGTGCTCCAATATTTTGTGTAACTTTTCTCAAATAAATGCTTAAATTTACTAACTCGCACCTTATCTCCTATTTTAAATTTGGGTTCCTCTGTTGTGTATTTATACTTATGACAGTAAACAGTAGAAATCAATCGTTGTTCATCAGATTTAGTCACCTCGGCAGGTTTCATATGTATGGTTCTATGCATGGAATTATTGTAATTATGTACTAGGTCAGGTAAAATTTCTACCCATTTATAGTTACCCTGTAGAGTAAATTGTTTCCACATGAGATTTTTTAATGTTCTGTTGAATCGTTCTACTATACTTGCTTTAAGATCACTGTATGTAGAATAATGTTTAATATTATGTTGATTCATTAATTTGGTAAATGTGGAATTGTAAAATTATTTTCCTCTATCTGTGTGCAAATAATTCGGTATCCTACCTTGCTCGAAAATAAATTTGAAAGCTTCAGCGACACAAGTTGCTGTTTTAGATTTTATAGGAATTGCCCATGCATATTTGCTAAATGTATCTATCACGGTAAGTAAATATTTGTAACCATGATTTATCTTATGTAAATTTTTTAAAACCCCTGTAGACATTTCTATCAGATCACCCTCCCACAGATCATCTATGCTTTTTGTTACCACAGATAATCGTTTGTAATTACGACGGGCTGGTCTGCGTAATTCATTAACTATACCTTGTTTAGACATCTATTGCGAAGAGAAAATATTACATAAAATGGATTAACAACAGGGTATAATTGTTTTATGTCAAAAATTAATTTATCACCAGTTTCAATATGAAAAAGCGATAATTGTTCATCCTCATGTATTTTATATTTGTTGGCAGATTCATCCCAGTATGCTATAGGTATTTGAACTGCTTTGTGTATACCATCTTTTCTTATTATAGTAAATTTGGGAAGTTCGACATGTTTTATATTATTTAGAAATCTAAACTTCAAAAATCTAAGTTGGCCATCAACAAAAAATTCGTGTGCCTGTGCGTACGGGTATAATTTGTAAACATTACCTGCATTAACATATGTCCAGTGCCCTCGAGTGTTTGGAATACTTTGCAACCTAACAATTTCAATAGAATAAAACTGACGAGAATCTGCATCGTCTAATCTGCTTAATACCGGTTCCAGGTGTTCGCTGATAGTACGAACCAACTCATCGTAACCCGGTTTAATTTTCACATCCACATATACCTGTTTGAATTGTTCTTTCAAATCATGCAATTGATTGGCGAAATTCGATAAGTTCGATTCTTGTGCTGCTTCAATGGTGCTAATTTGCACCTTTATGTTCGAGATAATCTGCTGTAAACTTTCTACCAGTTTCAATTTCGAACTCTGGCTAGCGAGATCGTGTACTTGATTTCTGATGTCCATAAATAATAAGTTTAGTTCATTGATTATTTGGTTGGTGGGAAGATTAGCAACAGTTTCTTTGATTTGTGCAATTTCCTGCTGAATATTTTTAATATCTTCAGATTTGAGTATTCGATTTACTGCTCTCTTCATGGCTCTTATTTCCTGTGAAGTAGGCAACCCTGCTATAGTATTCTGAAGTGTGGTCAGAGTTAATTTTACAGCATCCAGTTCGGTTGCAGATGCAACAGTTTTCAAAATTTCTTGCAGTTGGGTTATGTCATCTTGAGTAGGCGTAGATTGCTGCAGTGTTTCTAACTTATTCTGTATGTCATCTATGAGATGGTGGAAATGAGATAATTCAGATTCGGTATTGAGATTTTCTAATTTAGCAACTTGTTATTGTACTAGGGCTAAAGTTTCGGTGATACCTGGCAATTTTGATTCCAGAGTTTCCTGTACAGTAATTAATTCATTTTTCATAGTTTTAAGAGTATCTTCGATGTGAGCTATGGTTGCTTGTATCTTACCAAAATCCTCAAAAGTTTCCAGCTGCAATTTAATGTTTGTTACACTACGAGCAATGGCATTAAGTTCAGTAGATGAAGGCAAATTATGAATAAAATCTTCCAATGTTTGAAGTTTGGTTTGAACTTCGGTTATGGCTGAATGCAGTTGATCTGTCTGCAGTTCTATTTTAATATTTTCCAGTGTAGGAATCTCGAAAGATTGAAACTGTTCTCGTAATTTGGTAATACTCGCATTTACTTGTTCAAATTCCTCTTGAGTTTTGATACCCTGAACAATGGTTTGCAGTTCGGTGCGAATACTATTCGCTTGCTCGTTTAATTGCTGTTTCAATTGTTCGGTATTGGTTATCTGCATTTGTCGAAATTTATCGAGTTCATTTTTTAATTTGGCTACACTTTCCTCCAAGTTTTGAAGATTGTCTATTGAGGCTAAATTGGTATATTTTTCCAGTAGAGATTTGAGTTCTCCATCAATTTTTACTATGGGGTCAATCAGTTGAGTTTGAAGATTTGTGATTTCTGCTTGTATATTCACATTTAATGAATTTTGTAAAATTAATAAATCTGATTTAAGTTTTTTTTAGACGTTCATCTAATCTAGCAATATCATTGGAATTATCCGGTATTTCCTGTCTTCTCCTGTTCCCAAATATGTCCATAATATATTTGTTATTTTATTTATTATTTTGTTTTCGGTATTTTATATATTTCATAAATTCATAGATTCATAGATTATTCTTATTTCGATGAAGAGAGGAATTAATTTATTATACTCCCCAATTGTTTCAGCATACAGGAATTCACCTGCTTGCACTTCGTATGTTGTGTCGGAACTAATTGCATTATGCTTAATTCTATACAAATTCCGACCTATGTGTATAAGTGCTGCATTGGATGGAGAGATACTTATTTGCATTTTCCCACTAACAGGAATTTTATATGATGGTTTGTTATTATTGAATACATGTAATTGTTTCCCTGTGTCTTCATCAATTTGGTACCAGATACTATTTAGATGAATGATGACCAAACTTCTCAGTTTACTAAGAATATTTTTTATAATATCCATGTTGACTGGAATTTTCTCTATTTGTTGAATATGTTGTTTCTTAAACCCAAACACATTCATTGGCATAATTAGAAAATATTTATATAGTTATTTTATTAATATATTTGCATGAAATATATTGAGGTTTAGGATTCTTCTCAAAACTATAAAATTTTAGATAATTAATTATTTTAACAAACCTCTTCTCTCAACTTCCTAACAGTATAAGAAATAAAAATTAATACACATATGGTCATATAGAGATATACAAATACAGGATCTTCGGTTCAGATCTGAAGTAAACCGGAAGTAGACCGGAAGTAGACCGGAAATAGACCGGAAGTAAACCGGAAGTAGACCGGAAGTAAACCGGAAGTGGACCGGAAGTAAACCGGAAGTAGACCGGAAGTAGACCGGAAGTGGACCGGAAGTAGACCGGAAGTAACTTAGCACTTATTTTTAACTTAGCACTTCGCTTTAATTATTGAAAAATAAAATTTTAGCAAAAGTTATAGAGGGATTTTCGAAAATTAGCAATTTTGCACTATGAAAATTGGAATTTGAGCTTTGACTTTTTTTTTGCGCTTGTATTGTATCACTTTTGTAACAGTCAAAGTTCTATTTTGAGTATATTACTGTATAGGTGTACACAATAAAAGTAAACCAAAATTTCGGGGGTGGCCCAAAACGAAGAGTTTACCCTACTAATATTAATATCCGTCGCTAATACAGGTGTCTAGCGAACTGTCTTAGCCAGCACTAGCTTGCTTAAAAACCGTTTTTTGCCCGAATTCGGATTTACATGCATTCTTATGGGAATAACAAGAAAAATGCAACTTCTAAACCAATGGACCGAATTGGATGAGATTTTAACCAGCGGAAGACCACATCAGGAAAGTACTGATTCCAAGATTTGAGCCTAATCAGAACAGAAATACGGGAGTTATGATTTATTAAAGATTCATCGCTGGATTTAATAGAAGACTGAACCCTACTGAGTTGGCCTCTCTGAACGTGTCGAATACAATGGAGGAAGAGTTAGCCTAATCTCTGCGCGAGGGGCTGCTACCAGGGGTTAAGGACCGGAGTGAGCATTGACCAGGATAGGAGGACAACGGTCAAAGCACCAGAAACAATAAACAAGCACCTGATCATAGAGGGTACAGCGTCACTACGTTCAAATCTGGAATAAAAGGGATGATTTGGAATAGCGAGACACAGTTTTGACACAGTTTTGCCTACAATCGCCACCGGTGTGTGAGCTACGCGCGACCGAGCTGCGAGTTGCAAGCAGACTCGAGGTCTGGATTTGTTTTTCCTCGAGTGAGTGTTTCAGAGCCATGGAGTAGAGCAGAATAGAACCAGGGGGTCCTTCTCCCCCTCGCCGTCAACGCATCCGTGCACATACGTGTGGTTATGTGAGAATAACGCCAGACACGTCCACCCGTGTCAATCGTCCGAAACAACGTCCAAAGTAGTGAAAGTTAATAACATTTGATATCCATGTGAAACCGCGAATGGCTCATCGCGTATGTTCGTCTCACCGCCCAAGTGACGTATGTGTACTTACGAGTGACCGCGAAGAACTGACCTATTATTGCGCAAGTTGTCGTATGGAGTCGACTAGTGTTGCTCACGGGACGTGACATGTCCCGTCTCGTCTCGTGTCTCGTCTGGTATTCGAGACGAGACACGAGACGGGACAAGCCTTTTGAAATTCGAGACGGGACGAGACGGAATGCCTTTCTCGTCTCGTTTTCGAGACGAGACACGAGACGGGACGGGACGGCTTTTGAAAAGTCTCGTCTCGTCTCGAATGTCTCGAAAAAATTAAAGCAAAATATTTAATCAGTTGCAAATACTTGTTTGCTTGGAAAAAGGTATTTCAATTAGAAACGTTGATAAGCGCGTGTTAAGTCAAAAGAAGACTATTCTAGAGAGAGGAATGAATGAATGAACACCTAAACTTACGTATTTTCAATACTCTTTCGAAACACAGGGTTACTCCCCATTTTTATTTTTCAATTCATTCCAGGTTAATAATTTTATGTTACGATAGTACTCCAGATATTAATACAATTCTGAATAACATCAAGTAAAAGGGCAGGTAGAGAAGGTGGAAGGAGGGGCCAAAAGATCGTGGAGTATCTCAGTCCGAGATTTATCTTGTAAACGTAGTCTCAGCTCTATAAGTTGGAAAGATAAACGGACCGACGGAAAGGGTTTATTATTATTATTTAATTTTTACATCAAAGGGTGTACAGAAGTGAATGTTATTAGGAAGTAGGAAAAACATTGTGGGGAACATGGCAGTACAAATTGATAAGGAGTTGTTGGGAAAGTTATTAAGGAGTCCAAGATATTAGCAAGACTAAGAGAAAGAGATAATTAGGGACAAATAATCTTGCATTATCCCACTCCGAACAGCTGAGAGCTAAAGAGGAGGAGAAAATACGGGAAATATGGAAAGAAGTAATTTGGTGATTTTAGTGTTTACAGGGAACCATAACAAGATTTTACCACGTGATTATTTGCACGGGTTGCGAAATTTTTAGAATGTTATGGAAATTTCGGAAATGTCTTTGTTGAGAAAATTCTTGTTGTTTCCCTCAGGCATTCTACAGGTGGTTGGATTCGATTTTTTTACGTCCGTTTGAAGATTATTTCCAATGCTTTTTTTTATTTATTTATTTCTTATTTAAGGAGAATACTATTCCTTGGATTGTAATAACGAAATACTGAGCCTGATATAGAATAGATTTCAAATGAAGGAAGTGCACTAAGTTCTGTATAATCGTCGTAGAAGGAAACGTTGTTCTATGGGGACTCCCCGATGGTACAGTTGTAGCGTCGTCACCTTGTAATCATTCGATACCCGGTGAAGGAACATAGTGATTTGAATCCCACTTTAAAGTGTGGGTCCAGTCCCGATTAGCCTTTCTGTAAATCACATGAAGGAATGTTGTAGCTGTTCTTTTTATTCTGTGAATTTAGCCTTCAAGTTTATGAGCAAAATACATGTAGTACCTACTGTCTACATTTTCAATCATTACTAAACAAATTTCACAAAGTAGTTTTATCAAACTTCAGAGGGAAGCTGACACCAATGTCAGGGTGACGGGAACTTGTTTACGACCAGGGTGTATTCCGAGACTATTTTTCGCCGTTCCTCACTGACAGAGGTTTCGCTTTGAACAATGGACACCGTTGCTTCAGGGGGCAAACACGAAACATAGGGGCGAGGTTGACCTGCAGTAGCGGGTACGTGCCATAAAGCCAGGCCTAAAGTAGGAATGAAGGTTGATGCAAGGGAGGGGCAATACAAATTCTGTAATTTGCTTTGCTTGCTGACAGGAAGTTTTGCAGGAAAAGCTGAAAAGGAAAACGGCAGACTTTGAATGAAAGAGGGACAGTGAACACAAGTGCTTTGTATTATTCGCCGACACACAATCTTCCATTTCGAAGGTGAGGCTATCAGCAGCGAAGTTATTAGAGGGTTGGAAGCAGTGACGACGCCAGAGGAGGCAGGGGGACGCCCCATGTCAGACACTTCGCCACCCCCCCCGGGAACTCCAACTGAAGTTTATTAAATATCGAATAATAAGAGAGTTCATTTGTAAGAGTATGACGATTTTCACCTTTTCAAAGTGGTGTATTCTGCATGATATCACTTTCCTGCTTATAATACCAACTTGATTAACAAATATTAATTTGTTTAGTATATATATATATATATATATATATATATATATATATATATATATATATATAGCTATGTGTATGTGACTTCCGTTCAAGATTCGAGCGCCGACCTGGGCATAGGTGATTTCTCATTCATTTATGTCCTGTAATAGCCGAGATTAACCTAAGTTTTAACCAGTCTTAAGAACTGGGAAAAAGTGTTGAATGTGGATGGTTTTAAAACATCACTAATATTTTCAGGACCACAAGACATCATAGTAGTAGTAGTACGGGCAAATTATTCTAATCGTGGTCGTTAGTGACAACGCTAATTATTAAAAGACATTCAAAGTTGATTCAAGATTTGGTTGGTTGGTTGATTTGATGTTTTAAGTCCACTTTATGCACAGAAAAGCCAATCGGGATTGGACTTATAGTTTAAAGTGCCTCCACTGGGTATCGAACCCAGGACCAAAGGTGATCGAAGAAAACCCGACACTACATGTCAGTTGTTGTGGATTCATCGCGGTTTCTTACTATTCACGGACTTGAATTTCAAGATGATGAGTCTGAGGAAACCGTAACAAAGGGAATTTTTTCGATACTCTTGAAGTTAATGAGGGGATATTATTTGGAAATGTATTGAACGTGAACCTTAAAATTTGATTCAAAACATATCGCGGGCAGGTAAAAGAATGCTTATTAGGATTTGCCACTCTCCAATCATTGGATGCAGGTTCGCTCTTTCTCGTACATATCAAAATCGAATAACTTCTTCCCATGAACCCCATAGGTGCCTGTAATTGTGTAGCACAGACATACGTTGGAGTGGTAGAGTAAGAGTAAGTAATGCCAGGGTCAGAATATTTCTTGAATTATGAGATAACTGTAACCTTTGTCTGATTTTTTTTAATCCTGTGAATAAATTTCCCTGAAAGGTGAAACAAAAATTTTGCCCAAAACTCTTCAGCATTACGAAGATGGTTGTCCTTAAAATCTTTGAAAAGGCTTGCTCGAAACAGGATGCTGGATGCAAACTGCCTCATTTGGCTGTTCTTGCCATTGAGAAGAAATGTCAAGTCCTGGACGTACCAAAGGTGGGCAATGTGTTCTCCAAAGCACATAGAGCAGAATTCTCCTACAGGAGAAGTGCCTCACATTGTTTCTAATACTTAAGAAGATTCATTTCTTCCAACGTCACGTTTATTTTGCAAGAAAATTAAACTCTTCGAAGCATTTTTTCGTCATTTATCTTATTATCTTATAACTAAAATATTTATATCAGTAGTTTCATCTCAAGAAAGACGATGAATTATAAAATTATGAATGTCTTCCAATACTGAAATAGGACACTAGAGACAACGCAACTTGTCAGTAAAAAAGAATTAATGTCTTTATTAAAACGATTCATGTGGAGATAAACTCGTAATCAAGAAGTAAATTTAGGCAGTAAACGTCCACTCTAAATAAAAGACAAACACAAAACACCATACATGAATATAATAATAATAATTATAATTATAATAATAATTATTATTATAAGTATTATTATATATGTATATATATATATATGTGTAGTGTTTTCGGGCGTTTTAATGAGCCTGCCCCCTTACAATATTTTGTTGCCAGCCTTCCGCCCCCCAAGTCACATTTCCCTGGCGCCGTCACTGGTTGGAAGTAAATTTATTAGGACGAGGAAAGTAACATTAGCTGTTGACAGTGTTGCACCAAAGGACGTGATGTGTGCTACTGTTTGTATAAATTATAGGAAATTTAGGCAAAAAATTATAATTGTTGAGACTTGAGAGTTGTTTCCTTCATTTGATCGTAGGAAGAGGTTTTCTGAGACAGAGTGGGATTATTTTACACATACCTGAGAAAGGGTGGTTGTTTAAAGATAGAGACGTATTTTGCACATTTTTTAAAGTTCAGATAAAACGAGAATTTAGCCTTACTGTTATGAAAAGAAATAACGCAGTACAGGGAAAGAATAACTCTTCACATTTCTGGCACCTGGTGGGATGCAACCCACATGCACAAGAGTATTGCAGGAAGTCTATGAACGAGGATGAAAAGGAATATGTGAAATTTGACTTAGCTGCGGGTGAATTAGTGGGTTCTAATATTCTTAAGGTTGATATTGGGTTTTAAGTCCACTTGATTCACAAATAGGCTAAATCGCGAACCGACCTACAGTTTAAAGTGCGATCCGATCCACTTTGTGCCTCCATTGGGTATTGAACGCGGGGACCCTTGATTACAAGACCTCGACGTTATTACTACGTAATCGGGGAGGCACCCAATTTACACAAATATGTTGATTCCAATAACACGTTATATGTATAATCTGATAATGATGCACTTTTGGTGCATCTAAACATATTTTTTTCAACTATAGCATGTCTAAAAGAATCATTGAAGTTGGGATTTTTATAACTTCAGGAGGCACGGCTCTGTAAATGTGCGATATAAAATATATGCAGGTTTGCCTTCCATACGTGGTGGTTTTGTCACGTTTCTTCGCTTTGTACAACATACACTTTTGCAGGAACGGCTTCTTGCATCCTCCTGGGGCCTTGCTCTAGCTAAACAAAAATATATTTCTTTAGCATAATCGAGGGTTACTTTTTTATGCCGAACAAGGATTTTATTGCGATCATACGGCTTTGAATGACAGTATCAATGAAGATTTATGTACACTACTACTTATAATAATGAGAATAAAATATTAATCAGGAATTTTATTTTTCGTCAAGTGGACTTAACATCCTTTTTTGTTATTTAGCAAATATTCAATTCATCACCTTTTTTTGACATTAAACTTCTTGCCAGGACAGTTGTTTTTATGCAAATTTAGGCGATCTTAACTACACGTAAGCTGGATATTAGCTAATATTCGTGCTGTTATATTACTATTCTTCTACAATCTTTGTAACATTTCATGTAATAACAATAATAGAATTGATTAATTTACATATTCAAGTGAATAGACCTATGAATTATATTAATGCATTAATTTAAACGTTTGCTTAATTGTTGTCGTTAATGTTATTATTATCATTTTTTCTGAAACACTTGGCTCGGACACCCTCCCCCGACATATATTTCTAGATGCGTGCCTGCCGAAGGATAAATTAGATCAAGCGGTGGTGGTATCTGACTTAGAGGCTAAAGAGAAAACAAAGAAGTATGTGCGTCATAAGCTGAGCATAAGAAACAGCACAATATCACAAAGAAACACTTTTTGAAACTTATGTCATAGAAGATGTTTAACAATATTAAGAACAATAAATGCTTTCTATTTGTAATATACTAAGTATTGAAATTTTAAATAGTCTTTTGTGTTCGTACTACACACTTAAAAACTTTTTTGTTGCTCTCGAGCGCCAAGCTTAGAATTTAAAGAAGAAATGTACATTTTCATAGTGCACGGAAGTTCGACATTCAGAAAGAAAGAAGGTCTAGTGGAAAACATTTCAAAACTTCCAAAAGGTATAGCAGTAATGAAAAGAGCACTCTTGTATGGAAGCCAGAAAAACCACAAGGTAGATTTCATAAGATACCTAGCAATCAGTAACCACCAAACTGCATTTATAATATTAATGTCCTCATGATTAACGAACCTTATTTATTATCACCACGCAATGGGTAAAATATTTGAAGCTTTATCCCACTTTCCGGAAAAATATTTCGTGTTTCTGCTACTTTTGACTTTTGTTGGCATGATATCCCGAATCACTTTTACGAGACGAGACGAGACAAAACGAGACGGGACGAGACGAGACGGGACAGAACCCTTCGAGACGGGACACGAGACGGGACAAACGAATATTTTCGAGACGAGACACGAGACGAGACAGCATTTTCACGAGACGGGACGGGACAGACCAAAGTCTCGTCTCGTCTCGTCTCGTGAGCAACACTAGAGTCGACAGTGGGCGTGTACCGTCCTGGACGTCCCTGCGAAGTGCACGAGTGAAGCCAGGATCCGATGATGCCAGATGGAGCTGCCGACTGATCCACTTTCGCCAACCAGAATAATGTGTATTTATCTGTGCTTTAATATATATGTGTATTCAGAACCACCGTAGTATTATGTAACGTCATTTCAGGTATTTAAAATCAAATCCTCCTAGGTTTATTCTCGGTAACTCCGACTGTTAGGCACTTATCCTTACCGTATTATATTTCATGTAGTGTTTAATTCGCCCAGCAGGTGAGGCGAAAGATTCTTCGTTGTTGCGTTGCTAAGCTCAGCTCAGTTGAGTTAGTTGAGTTAATTAGTTATTTATTAAATTAGCAGCCCGTGACAAGTATCTGGTAATGTTGAATATTTTCTGCTCCTATAATCTTCCAATTTAGTCGGGAAATAACATTATTTTTCCAGTTTTGAACGTCGGAACTTTAAAAATACCCCGTCCTGTCTTCTTCCCAACCAAAAATTTTGCGTCCCGCACCCCTTGCACTTCATTAAAGGTGGAAGAGAAATTATTCAAATCTCGATTTTCTCTCTGTTTTAGTGATATGAGCAAAAATATTACTTTTCCTTTCAACAGATTCTCGGTCATAGTCAGATAGGTTACACGTTAGATTCTTGAAGTACACACGAACTGTATTAAATTTTTGTGTAACCAGATTTTTTTGTGTGTGTAACCAGAGGAAATAAATTTTTGGGCAACCAGAGGCATTTTTTTTTCTGTAACCAGAAAATTTAGTGCGGGTACTATTTTTAATTTTCGTCTCTTGCAATCGAAATCTCTTCAACATTGATAGAGAAGGGGTCCTAGGTCCTAGGTTTGAACACTGGTCAGACAATGGTGTATCATTGTGTTTGTCCCATCACTAATTTTTCCAGTTTATTATTCATCTTCATCGTCATGTTTAACACAAATAGCAGAAAATTGACTTAAAATAACAATGGGCGTTTTGTATTTCTGGGTTCAAACGGGAACGAAACCAGCAAGTGTGCATTACCGCATCCCTCTGACTCGCCCTGACTGAAGAAAGAAGAAAAGAAACTCCTTTTCCGTTTTTAATATGTCCGTACATCTCGCACTTTTTCACTTAAAACATAAATGTATGCATCCAAAGATTTACATGCTTTAAGCGCTCTCGCTGTGCAGGAAAAATTAAATACGTAGGCTACAAATATCGCCAATGCAACGACGATCAGCAAATGGATCTCATCCTGGAATAATGCCGTATTACTTGCTAGTTGCTCATCCAATTGATATGCAAAGGCCTCTACTTTGCCCTGATATCTCTTCTTCTCCTCGTCATCAAATGCTTTTATATGATCCATTTCATCCGATATACAAAACGAGAAGAAAGGCCACAAATACGCGCTTCAATGTGAACCGGAAGTTGTTGTGCTACAGTTCCACAATCGATTGTGCCGTTCGATATATTTTTGTTTACTCGTGGATAGCCCCTATAATTGGAACACACAGAGCACAGAGTTGTGTTTGCCAGTGATATGCACTTTATATCTCAAGTGTCCCACTTGTGTATCTGCCAGTACTATTAGCACAGAACTTGAACCGCCATCGTCCTTCACGATAGCACTTGCGTTTGGTACTGACAATTCTACAGTTCTGTGCTGTGTATGTTCCAATTATATGTGCGTGTTCTTCCTATGCCATATTTACGTGGGTTTTGGGGTCAGATCCCCACTTCAATTTCTCCTCATCTTGACATTTGAGGGGCGATTTGCCCCCTAAAACAGTTTTTTTTTTTATCTGAAACACGAAAACACATATTTCTTCCTTTGGTCCCCTCTATACACCTGCCAAGTTTCATGGAAATCGGAGGGGGACACAGGGGTCAGATCCCCACTACAATTTGTCCTCATCTTGACATTTAAGGCGGTTTTGCCCCCTAAAACAGTTTTTTTTTTAGCTGAAACACAAAAACACGTATTTGTTCCTTTGGGACCCTCTATGCGCCTGCCAAGTTTAATGGAAATCGGAGGGGGACACAGGGGTCAGATCCCCACTTCAATTTGTCCTATCTTGACTTTTGAGGGTGCCTCAGATAACCTCCCTTGTCAGTAAAGTGGAAGTACTTCAATGAAGGAAGCTTCATTATGTAGGAAATTTAGCATAAATATAACTTACAGAAATAGTATCCAATCAAAGTTAGGCTTGTGTGACTTCTGAAACAATCTATACATACACATCTTGGTAATACAACTCCTAGCATTTCAAAATCAAAATGTTTATTGCCACAGCAATAGGAGTAATCTACTTGCTCCTATTCTAGTTATCTCATAAATGGAACAATTTAGAATTGTTGTTGTTGTTGAGTTGGTGTTTTAAGTCCACTTTATGCACAGTAAGGCTAATCGGGACTGGACCTACAGTTTAAAGTGGGATCCGGGAACAATTTAGAACTACGGTAAATTCACATCATGTGGTTGAAATATTTATTACATCGTAGTCAGGCGCATATTTTCTAGGCTAGGTAGGCTATCTCTGAAGCACAGACTAAATTCAGAAAATAATCGACTAGCAAATGTGGCTGACGTTTCACTCTCAAATAACGACCGCGGGAGAAAAAGATAGTACATGGGCTTCTTTCCTTTAACGCTATCTCCAGGCTTCTTCGTTCCCGACCAACGCCTGTAGGCAATTGGTGACGTATTTGTAGTGGCTAGCAAACCCAAGCTACAGCACCTTACCCAAGCGTTGGACAGGGAGGTCTTCATTTTACAATAGATGTAATACCTTACAGTGATGTCAATTCGCTAACCAGCAAGGGATTATTCCCAGAAAAGGGATATTTTTAAACAGAACTACAATAACAGAAATGGGAAAGGTGGCAAAGTAACAGGGATTTTTTATTCCCTCTGGGCCAACACTGTTCCATTGTACACACGTAGAAGCGAGAGCGCTGACCTTCAACAAACAATGCTTTGCAATGGTGACGAAGTTTTGAACCCCCTCTGCAGCTTTATTTATGACTGGGGGAGAGTGGCTGATCAGGTTGAAAGGAGTTTAAGAAAATTATGTACCTTACTGCGCAGATTTTATTTACTGAATTGAGTGAGTGACATGTACGTTTTGAATTATCTGTGCTGCGTAGCGTAGTGTGTGAAACAATTTGCTCTGCTTTTGTATGAGGATAAGCATCAAATCATGAAGATTTGCACGCCTGGCATCCCAAAGAAGAGCAGAATGGATTTGATTTAGTTTTGTTATGTTGAAAAAAATAATAAAATCTTGTAGCGACGCTTTTCTGCCACTTTAGCTAATCGCAACGACAAGGATGACTGATGATATGAGGAAATTGATGAAGGCACATTCACAAAGAAAAGCCATGCCCAGGCCTGGATTTGAACCACTGGCATCGTAGTACGCTGTACTAATAACCATTTTACCACAGACGTTGGCAAGCTAACAATGGAGTTCCTGTTCAAATGAAATATTAAAGATAAGAAGTTTATTATGTATTGTATTCTCACACGCAGGCCTACATAAATATTTCACTACATGGCCTCTATATATTATAAATAACCATGTAATACTTGAAATCCTTTCCTTTCTGTTTCTATATTAATCAAACAGTGACATTTTTATAATTATTTGTAAATTGTTTTTAATTACAATGTCACATCACTTCAGTGGTGGATCCAGAAATTACAGTTTGGAGGGGCGAATTTCAGTAGTGTGCCTCACCTCACCAAGAATCAATTCTAACCTACACTTGAACTGTTTTATATGAACAATATACCATACTCTAAACAGGAATCGATTGATCCAGAGATTTTAGTATTGTCTTGCATGCAAAGACAGGAAGGACTCAGAAGATTGTTTTTGATTTGGTTTACTTTCCCTCGCTTTTCTACCACTTTTGTCTAATCACGAAGATGAGCAGGAGTGATGATATGATAAAATTGATGACGGAAGACTCACAAAGAACATTCATGCACAGGGCAGGATTCGAACGCGGGATCCCTAGAAGATGGTCATTAGTGTATGTTGTTATCGTTCCTCCTATTGCCACTGTAAACTGGTCGATTAGATATGAGGAATAAACTGAATCAACAAATAAAACAAAAACCTATTCTCTCAAAGGGTTCTGATTCGATCCCCTTTTTAATGCATATTGCAAGTTCGGATCAAAATTTAAACTCTAAGTTCAGTTCCGATTAGCGTGCCTTGAATGAAAAGCTGACTTAAATCAAACTTTAAAAAATATTATCTAGCCTGTTAAACTTGGTGATAAAAGACAGAATATTTGAGTCTTCACAAAATATTAGGCATAATATATACAAAAGCCTTGTAGTTGGGAGAGCTGATTGACTCCCCCTGTCGATCTCCACCTGCATCACTTCAAAATTCAAGAATTTGAAGGAAAAAAATACTCGCATTCGACCAGTACGGTATGAAGAGATAGCCCAGGTTTTGAACCCAGCATCCTAGTATTTATATATTTAAAATAATATGTATGTTCTAACTATCTACATAAATTGCAAATTACTGAAACATCAAAGCAAGAATCTTTAGGAATATAACACTGTTGTTATAATGGTTGAAATGTTTAAGTTTAATTAAAACAAGCTAAACTTACTCGACTTAATTTAACACCAACTTCTCGGAAGCCCTTGACTATGTATTGGGAATTCATATCTTGCATTTGTCCTTTCAAAATTTCATCGCCAATAACTAAAACAGAAAAAGAAATACTGAGAAATAATATTTTTCATGAGCAATGTATCTGTTACATGATATATGTGCACACTTTAGGAAGGGGAGGTCTCTAAAATAAAGAAAATCAATCAACCAATTTCATTGGCATGATAAACCTGTAGAAATGTGACATAAAATAAGCACATAACTATCTGTGTGATCTTGCTTTATTGGGAAAAAATGGCAGCCATATTTTAAGTTCAATTATATCATTCCTCCTCCTCCCAAACAAAATCAACTACGTGGTCAGACAAGATTAATTGGGACTGTGCACACAGTGTAAAGTTAAATGAACCAGAATCTTCCTCCTCAAGAAATTCTCTTGAAAATCATGATTACAAAGCAACAGTCTTAACCATTATACCATCCAGGAAGTGAATCAGATATTTTATAACACATAAAAAATAGCAAATATTTTAGAACAGAATAGTCAATTTAGTTTAATTATTTGAAAAGTGCTAGACCTTCATTATTGTAACGCCTGATCCTTGGAAATCAATAAATAGCATGTCACCTAGTGGTGTAACCTTCAACAGTGTTTACTGCTGCAGGTTCTCAGAGATGTTCATAATGCTCTCAAGGAAAAAACAAAACAACAGACTAGTTTCAATCACTAAAGGCATTCTGTTTCTGCAAGACAATGTATGTCCCCATACTGCCCACCACAAGATTTGACCACTACAGGAACTCAGATGGGAGTAAATGTAACTCATCCCTTTTCCTTGATAGTCTGCACCTAACCTGAATCTTTTTCACCTTTAAGGGTTCGGCAGTGACGAAGAGGTAAAGCAAGTGGTCTGATTATGGCTCCTGTGTACTGAGAAATACTTTTACGTTGCTCATATCAAAGCACTAGTAAAATGTTGTATAGTGTACTACTAGAGGGGGATTACATTTTTTTTGATAAATAAAAGAAATATTAAATAGTTTTAGATTCAGTACATTACTACTAGGAAGAAAATGGTATTCAATTTTTAAAACACATATTTAAAAAAAAACAGGTGGTGAAGCTAGCTTTCAAGCTCTTTTCACCAGGTTTAAAACTGTATACGCGGGAGACCAAGGTTCGATTCCAGGGCTGTGTGATATAAGGTAGGAATTTTTGCATCTTGTTCCTACATAAAGTTGTTCAGGGGATCAAGGTCCGACCCCCACATCCCACTGTATGTGCCTCATGGCATGGTGCAAAATACACAGGGAAATTTACATTATCTTAAACTATGCATGTGCTTGATCTACTACCTGGCCTGGCCTCTTACATGGATGCATGCATTCTTTAGTTGTTGGCATGTATTAACATTAAATTGGCGTGACGTGTATCAAAATAAGCATATATTATGATCTTATATACCCATACATCAGAGGCATGGCGTGCATGTAGCCGCTGTTACCGCAGGTAACAGCAAAATATAAAGAATTGAAGAACCTGTCTTAAAATATGTACGTATTATTACATACATAAACTGGTAATATTGGCGTAAAGTAAATATTGCAGACTGACATTTTTTCTGACACCTGCAAAAGCGAAGAGGAGGACTGATCCTGTACCCTCCTCAGGCAACATGAGGAAAGGGCCGTGAGCCCGGCAAGGAAGACTTTGGGTCCCGGCAAGGCGGGAGAAGGCGGCGGGTTATTGCCATGCCTGTTTAGCCGCCACAGTTGCCGGTGATGCTTACCGGATACAGATCAGTGTTGCCATATTAAATTGACAGAAAAGAGCTAAGTCGCCTAATCGGGTATATCTTACTCGAAAGGTGTCCACTCACGCTGGGGAACGATGGTGCAGTGGTAGCGTCGCCGCCTTGTAATCAAGGGATCCCGGGTTCGACACCCGGTGGAGGCACAAGTTATTCGGATCTCACTTTAAACTTTAGGTTCAGTCCCGATTAGCCTTTCTGTGCATGAAGTGGACTTTAAAAGCCAACTCAAAATTTAAGAAAATCACATCACACTGGAGGAATAGCAAACTACCAAGCGATATTTTGTATTTACACTAAATATCGGCGATTACGAAAGTCCTCTTTGTCCTTCTTCGACATCATGGGCGAGAAGGAGAGGGATGGGGATGGTCGAGGGATCCGCTGTCCTCCCAAAAATTCTATATTGATTTATTGATTGATTTGGTGTTTTAGGTCTACTTTATGCACAGTAAGGCTAATAAGGACTGAACCTACAGTTTAAAGTGGGATCCGAACCACTTGTGCCTCCACCGGATTAAAATTCTATATTTCACACATATAATATTATTTCGGTTACAGGAATTTGTGATAATTGTTGAAAGGGCCGATTGAGATTGACATACGTTGTCGCAGGAATGCGATAATTTCGGATTGAAGCAATGTTTTTGAGGTAGCAGCACTGTTTTTGGGTGAAACCATTACTTACAAGCATAATTTCCCGATTGTTATCTTAGCTCCCTCTGAAGTGCCAGGTGTCGCAAGATCGAATTCTCAGCAAGAAATCGTTATTTTAATGTTTGTTGTTATTCTTTTACTTACATAATTATAAAAATTAATAATTACATGCAGATAATAAAAATAATAATTTTAATTTAATAATTCAACATGCATCCTCATTGTCACGATTACGATTATCCTATAAAGCGAAAGCCTTAAAGGTAGCAAGAAACGTAAAATATACGAAATAGTAGTGGGGTCAGAAATGAGATTTCTGTGGATTTAGCAAAACATGTGAGCGGGAGTACAGTATGCGCCAAAATATACAGTACTGAAATTAAAAGACGAACATAACATTGTTGTCATCTGTGAGTTTATTTATCCTGAAAGAAACACTAACGTACACACTATTAGCGAGTTATAACATCCTTTTTAAATATTTCAGCAGGAGCGGTTTATTAAAAAAGAAATAAGCTGCACAGATCAACTGAAAAACAAAGTTTTGAGTAATACTTTAATTGTGCCAGGACCAAAGTTCGTGTATGCAGTCCGATAATTTCATGACAAAAAAAAGCCTATGGGTTCGATGCACACTCAAACACTTAACAGCCGAAAATTTTATGAATATCGAGGAGAGAAAGCAAGAAGATGTTGCATATGTAGACATTTTAGCGAAAATTGCAGGCTCTACCAGCACCCGAATCAGGGCTCTGGTATACCGCGCCATTGCTCTACCAACTGAGTCACCCTTGACTTCGATTGATTTTTCTCTAAAATGTCTACATAGTACATGTCCTGCTGTGTATATCAAATCGTAAGATGTTGCCTCTTTAATTAATAAGCACAGAATAAAGGAGAAATGAGAAAAATAAGGGACATTCCCATCGGTTAAGGAGACATTTTACTTCTGTAGTCAACACGAGCTTCAAATGGGGTTATGACCTCACCAACCCTCCTTTCGGCACGCCATCACTGGAGATAGATGAATAAGCATTAGATCATATTGGGAGATGAAACATTAGATGTGTTGGGAATGGAAGGGTTTTCACTGTGCATTAATTGTTTCGCGATCCAGCTGTATATTCAAGAAGTCATCCTTTGTTTCGTGCCGATATATGACAAGACTGCGGAAGCTGTGAAAGACAATTTTGAACACTTGCGAGTGCTTAGGCCCGAATTTGGTGCGTTTCTTTATAAGAACTGAAAACATGGGAGGACAAGACACATTAGTGGTGTTCAGGCTCGAATCAGAGAGAAATATTCGAGAACTGTCTGCGTCCAGTTCGCAGCCCACAGTTTGAATCTCGCGTTGTCGGGTGGATTGTCCATCCCGTGCATGTGTAGTAGCTTAATAAAAGCACTCATAGACACCATAGATGTTTTGATGCCTGATGAGAAGGAATGGACAAACACACATACTGAGAAGGTTCCGACACACAATGTTAATGAAAAACTCAATATGCTGACCAAGGCAGAAATTTATTTTATTTTAAAACATAAACTAAACGTAACGTTTCAACCTTCTAGCGAGGTCTTCTTGAGACCCTGTACCAAGTACAGATTAAACAAGATACAAAGAATTCCTGGATAAGTGCCTGCTCCTCTTTAAGCAGTATTATTGGATGGGCGACAGTCAGCTGCCTTTGTTGTACATTTACAAACGATACCGGCTTCCGCAACAATAACAAGAAAATAAGAAAGTACTACATATATTGACACCAGACGATAAGCCGTGCGGTTTTTCTTTCTTGTCAACTTGCCCCTGTGCCCTTCTTAACGCCTGTTCAAAATACCGGGATTTGATATTCACATAGAAAAGAAAACTCTTTACTTACTTTATGCTACAAGTATAAGTCCTTGAAATTTCTTGGAAATGGCAGTTATTATACAGAGATCCAGCAGCTCTCACTGCAGGGGGAATAGTGTGTATATTTCGAGATATTCACAGTCTATGACCGTGTCCGAAAGGGTTAGACCGTACTTGAAGCGAGCATCCTCCGAGTATGGTCTTGGAGTGCGGTCTTCAAGTCGTGGACTGGAAGTGAAAGTCTTTCGAATTGCACTTCGACTGCAGCGCCAAATACGATCAGTAGATAAAACTGAGTACTCGTTGTTTTCCTCGCGTTTTAAACACTTGTTTTTCACCATTGAAATCACATAGCATTTTTAAATGTTCGTACACATACATTTCCACACATTAGAAGAACTAACCAACAACTTGCTATCCATAACGTGTCTTCTCGCACACCCATAGGGCCTGAGTGGCTTGTTTTGATTTTTATCTGTCGTCTGTTAACTTTGTCAGTATCTTTATTTTCTGCTACAGGTTGCCGGCTAATTTTAATTCATGTATTATAATATGACATTGTGCCATTGTACTAGTTGCATGAAATAACCGTGTTAATTTTGAGCTCTGAAGTTATCAATATACAGATGTTTTGCAAGTGCATTGCTTCTGCTGTAAGAATACCAACTTCTTACCTCTATCGATATGAATTTTCCATAACACTGAAGAACACAAAAATCAGTACATGTTCCTGTACTTGATGTATTAAATGACACGGTCAAGTTCAAAACAGCTTGGATAATAGGTAAGCTACAACTTTATATTTTTAATGTTATTCTTTGTGGTATGACAACCCTTTGTTGCAACACTAAGTACGTTAATGTTTCTGATTCATATTATTGCTTTTAAATACAAGAGAATATTAAAATCTGGTGAAATAGAACAGGGTCCTCCGTTCAGCCTTGAGCGCCTTGACGGTGGCACGCTTACCCGCCGCCCGGACGCCAACTCCCGTCAAATCCCGTTCGATATCTCCGCTATAAAAGCCGCTAGGTTCGAAATTATCTCAATTTCTCAAAATTATATTTACAATTACATTCGAAATAAGCACGTTAATTGTCACGGGGGATGTTGGAAATGTTGTCCACGTGCATCCACTCGTTTTTGGCACGGTTTTAGAAAATTTGTGGGCTGATCCCGGAGATTTGTTTTAAATTTTATGCAATAATAGGCTAACGATTTGCCATAAAATGCCTCTTCTTGTTCCTTGGCCAGATAATTTAAGCGCTTATGTTTAAAAATCGTCTACTGACATTTCTGAGTGGTATTCAATGGTTTATTGATTGAGTTGGTGTTTTAAGTCTACTTTATGCACAGTAAGGCTAATCGGGACTGGACCTACAGTTTAAAGTGGGATCCGAATCACTGTGCCTCCACTGGGTATGGAACCCGGGACCCCTTGATCACAAGGCGACGATGTTACCACTACACCATCGAGGAGGAGCGTAGAGGTAACGTCTTCGTTTTGTAATCAAGGGGTCCCGGGTATGATACCCGGTTGAAGCACATGGCACAGTGGTTCGGATCCCACTTTAAAAACTGTAGATCCAGTCCCCATTACTCTTATTGTGCATAAAGCGGACTTAAAAGAACAAATCAATCAATCAATCAATCAAAAACCATCGAGGAGGTACAAAAGTTGTAAAAGAAACAATTAATTGGTGTCCCGTGAAATTATTTGCGCCTTATTGAATCAATATTGATTACAGCCTGAAAAAAATTTGGATCCAAAAATTTTCTTGCTCGTGTCATTGTTCTCTGTAATGCACTGTAAATTACCAGAACCACTATGTGCCTGAGTGAGTGGTATTCATGGTTCACAGGTATACTGTTATTTTGTGACTGTTTTAGTCACAAGTGCTTCTTTGGTCTAATTCAGTGTCTAATCCATGAAAATAATGAAAATTGTTCAGCACGTTTAGTTTGATTTCATTTCATTTATTTTACATCGCGTGTTGGTCACTTTTTGCTAATTTGCTAAGATGGACATGAGTGATGTGATGAAATCGATGAATGAACACTCACGAACATCCATGCCCAGGCCAGGAATCGAACCTGGAACTCCTGACGTTGTAGGGCGATGTGAGTAGTGGTTATGGGACAGTTGACAAACATCAAGTGAGGTTCACCAAAACCTCAAAAACTCACTTTCTCTCCACGTTCCGCGCCTCATTTATTGCGCTGACGTTGTTTCACAGCGAAGAAAACAGCACCAAAACATCAAAAACTCACTTTACTCACTCGCGAACCTGGTCGGCACGCAACACTCTCTGGCAGCACGTGGAGACGATCGTTTGCACGAGTCCGTTTTTCAGAAACACACGTCTCGCACCAGCATGGATTCCTCGACGTTGTATTGCAACAAATCGTCTATCTTGTTTTTCTCGTAGAGCGACTGCACGGTTTCGCCCTCGGGCATCATCTTCTCCCCCAGGTTGAAATACAACGACACGTACTTTAGCGTGTACGAGGAGAGGTTCCCGAAAAGGTAACGCACCACTTCGATGCCGTCCAGTTCGAGTTGATGGCGGGCGGCGACGGTGTTCGGCTGCACCCCAACCGCTCGCACAATTCGGGTCGCCCTAAACTCAGAGGCCTAGTGAGTTGGCAATACTGACACGACCTAGTTTTGCTTATATTGTCATCGCAACCGGATGCGACGACGGGCGGGGGAGAGATGACTTTCGTTCTGTGGTGTGGATGTAGGTCAGATCAAACACAGTACTGTGAAAGTTTCTGTACAGAAGAGTAACGTTTTTGCAACTGTACGCGATTATACAACCGTTTTGTGTGTGTTAAATTGCTAGCAGCCTTTTGTAGGTAAGTTTTGTTTCTTGTTATTTCTCTTGCATGTGTGTGTGTGTTAATAATAATAATTGCGAGTGGCGTTAGTGAATACGAAGTGTTGTTTTGATTAAACAACGAAATTACGCTAAACAAAAATATGAGCATACATAACGTGCGCTTGAAAAAAAAAATTCTTCATCGGGAATGACATAAAAGCGAGGTAACAATCGGAGGGAGGGGAGGGACGATGATTATGATCATGTTAGTTTACTCATGGTGGATGGTATTGACGCGTGTACTCTGGGTTGGATTTGTTTTGTTTTAAGTCTACTTTATGCACAGTAAGGCTAATCGAAACTGGACCTACAGTGGGATCCAAACTACCTCCGCCGGGTATCGAACTTGGTGTTTTAAATTATACAAGTGCACAGTGGGAAACTTTATCTTTTTTGTATTTTTTGATACTCTGGGTTGGATTTGTTGTTTTAAGTCTGCTTTATGCACTGGACTGGACCTACAGTGGGATCCGAATTATACAAGTGCACAGAGAAAAACTTTATTTTTTTTTTGAATTTGTTGATACTCTGGGTTGGATTTGTTGTCTTAAGACATTTTACAAGACGTTGATTTTCTTGGCTCCTAATTGACCTAGGATGATGATTTTAGGTTAGTTCTATAGGATTCGACGAAAACTATTCGACTAGCAAATAAAATCGATTTTACCCCCTCAAGTTTCGGAAATACAGACAATTTTCTTTATTTTTTTGAGAAACTTGATTTGCCGGCTTAGTTTTTACTCTAATTCGAAAATTTTAATAGCATTCGATACAAAATTAGAAGTACTCTACAACTTATTGGAGGGATGATGACTAGTGCCTGCTGTTTTCGAGTTATTTTTGGATTAAAATTTCAAGATGTAATTTCTAAGATGATTTGTAATTCATAAACTATGGGTTGTAGGAAGCCCATTCTTGTTTTATCTACTATTGCTCGACGAATATTATAAACATAAATAAAGCTTATGGTTTAATTTTAAAAAAATGGCGACCGGAAAATAACTGTTTTTCTGAAATTATGATTTATACTTCATACGCCAAGAGGGCTGAGGGTTGGAAAAAAAAATTTTTTGGTAGAATTATGTACACATAATATTTTTGTGTTTTCTATACACAAGCTTAATATTTTTTTTTAATTATTTACAGGATTGATTAAGAAGCAAGAAGTAGCATATACATAAATAGCACACTCCCACCAAACCCAGCACCATCGTGAATTATTGCACAGCATTTATTTTGTGGCACTCTACTATATATATAAAATAACATACCCCACAAATATTATTTTTTTCAACAAGATGCAATCGGTACAAATTTGCCCTACGTGTGAAACTGGCGTTTCAACTAAAAATTTGCAAAGGCACTGTCGTACCTGCGCACCTGGTAAGCATGTGACCGCTACAAAACCATGTCCCAGGTGCGACAAACATATTACTATTAATAATTTGAAAAGGCATATCACAACATGCAAAGTCGTCGGAGCACCGTCGACCAGCTCGACCAAGAGGAAAGCGGAAGCCGACTCGCCACCATCCGCCAAACGTGTCAAGCCTGTGGCGAAAGCGAACCAGTCTGCTTTCGAACGTTTGTTAGAGGACTTTGTCCTCACTTCGGAGGGCTCATGCGACGTGCGTAGCTTTTTGGAGAACGTGCAAGCCAAAATTATTTCCATCCTCAGCGATGCGCTAGAAACGCACTCCACCAAATTCTACGCATCGCTACGTTGCCAGTACAAGAAGCCGTCTGATGAAATTTACAGCTTCTGCCACAACACCAAGGCGAAGACGCTGCATCTGGCGGATGTCGACAACCTCTAGGTCATCTACAACAAGTTTGCCGAGGAGCTGCTGGTTAAACAAGAAGAACATCAAGCTAAGGGCTCGGGGGGTTCGCTGTGCGGTGAGCCTCACGAACTGTGCGTCAAACTTTGCAAGTTTGTGCCTCTCTCCGCGTCCAGCTACGTCCCCTTACCACGTACCATTGCGGCAAAGAAGGCCGTCCTGAACATTCAGAACAGTGACGCCAAGTGCTTTCTCTGGTCGGTGCTTGCAGCGTTGCACCCTGTCCACTGGAAAGAACAACCACGCCGAGTTAACCACTACCTACCCTACGAGCCAGAGCTGGAAGATGCGATGGCTGGGATCGACTACCCGGTGGAGGTTCCGGACATTCGAAAGTTTGAGGCTCGTACACACAACCCTCGGTTGGCCATCAACGTTTATGGCCTCACTGACAAAAATGTGGTGTACCCTATCCGGGTGAGCGATGTAGACGACGATGGTGCGCAGGAAATTCACCTTCTGCTCATCAAGGACGAGACCCATCACCACTACACCCTCATTCGCTCGCTCTCTCGGTTGGTGTCGAGTCAAAAAAGCAAGCATGATGGTAGCATAGAAGTTTGTCGCAGGTGCTTGTCCACTTTTGATAATCGAGAACAGCAGGATTACCAGCGCATCAGAGGTCCCAACATCGCTGTCGAGAAGCTCGCTCGCTCGCCACAAACATTATTGCAATGCCAACGAGCCGGGGGTGGCAGTCTTGCCCAAACCTGGCACCGTGGAGCGTTTCCACATGCACGGTGCCATGATGGAGCACCCCGCTATCATCATCGCGGATTTCGAGGCCTTCCTCAAACCCCTGTCCACTTGCGATCCCGATCCCGAAGTTTCCTCCACTACCCCTTACCAACTCCACGAGGCCTCGAGTTACGCCTACGTTGTGGTGCGACGAGACCAACACATCGCCCCCGAGCCCTACGTGTACCGTGGTCCCGACGCAGCCAAACACTTCCTCGAGATGATGGTTGTCGAGGCCATCGAGATAGGGAAGGTACTGTTGGCCCCCAAGTCTATGCTCCCACTGTCCTCCGACGATCAACGTAGACACGACGAGGCCATCGCTTGCCCTGTCTGCGTCAAGGAGTACACCGCCAACAACCGTAAAGTCCAACACCACGATCACTTTAACGGTAGGTACGTTGGTCCTTGGTGCAACGGATGCAACCTCATGGCCCGGGACCCGCGATTTATTCCGATCTTCTTCCACAACGGCTCGGGGTACGACTTTCACCACCTGATCAAGCATCTTGGGTACGACAACGAGGGAATCAACGTTCTCGCCCAGAACGAGGAGCGTTACATCAGTGTGAGCAAACGAGTGTCAATCCCGGGATCACGCTCTACCGTCGAGCTTCGCTTCCTCGACTCCCTGAGGTTCCTCCCGGCAAGCCTCGATGCTCTCGCGGGGAAGCTTAGCGGCGAGCAAATGCTCATCACCTCTGCAAACTTTCCGAACTTGGACGTCGGTCTCTTCAGGCGTAAGGGGGTCTACCCCTACGAATACGTCACAGACCCTATCAAGTTTGCGGAGACGTCGCTACCTCCCCAGGCGAAGTTCTACAGTCAGCTACGAGGCTCGAACATCACCGACGAAGAATATCACCATGCTCAGTCCATGTGGCGCGAGCTGGGTTGTCGAACTCTCGGGGACTACCACGACGCCTACCTCAAACTTGATGTGACGCTCCTCGCCGACGTGTTCCAGACGTTCCGTGCGACCGCAATGAAGATCTACCAACTGGACCCCGCATACTTTTATAGTCTCCCCGGACTGGCATGGTCAGCCATGTTTCTGGTGACGAAAATCGAGCTGGAGCTTCTTTCCGATTATGACATGGTGCTGTTTGTGGAACGCGCTATCCGGGGTGGCATGGTCCAGGTGTCGCAACGGCACGCGCGCGCCAACAACCATCACATGGCTACTGGCTACAACTCCACCCAACCGTCGAGCTACATCATGCACACGGACGTGAATAACTTGTACGGGCACTCCATGATGCAGCCACTCCCCTTTAGAGGATTCGAGTGGGCTGATCCTTCCAAATTTGACGTTGAAGGTTTCGACGATGTGGAATGCGGATTTTTTGCCGAGGTGGACCTTGAGTTCTCCGAGAAGCTACATCATGTATTTTGCGATCTTCCCCCAGCACCTGAGTTCAAGTGTCCACCCGATTCCAACCAGACGAAGCTCGTCATGGATTTCGAACCCAAGAAGAATTACGTCCTGCACTACCAGAATCTCCGGTGGTTGATGCAGCGAGGGGTCACGGTCCACGCAGTTCACCGCATCCTCAAGTTCGAGCATTCTTCGTGGTTGCGTCCATATATTGAAGTCAACACTAAACACCGCACCGCAGCCACGTCCGAGCTTGATAAGGATTTCTTCAAGCTCATGAATAATGCGGTGTTTGGCAAGACCATGGAGAATGTGCGGAATCGCGTGGACATAAAATTGGTGACGAGGAAAGAGCGATGTCGTCAGCTTGTCGCGAGTCCATTGTTCAAGTCTCGAACAATCTACAACGAGCAGCTGGCTCTGATTCACATGAAGCAAGGTGAGGTGAGGCTCACCAAACCCATCTACGTTGGAGCCACTGTTCTGGATCTGAGCAAGCTTCACATGTTCGAGACGTACTACGACATATTACGTCCACACTACGGCCACAACATCTCGCTTCTCTACACGGACACGGACAGCTTGGTGTACCACGTCCGCTCACCCGATGCGTACAGGGATATAGCCACAGTTCCATCTTTGGTTAACCTCTTCGACACCTCGGGCTATCCCCAGCAAAACAAGTACGGCATCCTGGTCCGCAACAAGAAGGTGCCTGGCAAACTCAAAGATGAGAAGGACGGAGACGTGATTCTTGAATTTGCAGGTCTTCGCGCCAAGGCCTATGCCATCAAAGCCGAGGGCAGCGTTACCAAGAAGGCCAAAGGTGTCGGCAGACAGGTGGTTCGGGAGCATCTCACATTCGAGGACTTCGTCGATTGCCTCAAGACTTGGTCGTCGGTTCTAAGAGCAGAACAGCGCATCCAGAGCGTCGACCATGTGTTGACCACAAACGAGGTGAGGAAGATTGCCCTGGATCCCAACGACGACAAGAGGTGCGTTCTCCAATGTGGAATCCACACACTCCCATGGGGACACAACCGTTTGAGAGATGGAAAAAAATGTTACAAATGTCCATAAAAAAAAGTGAACCTAACATCAAACCAAAAAAACATTGAAAATGACAAAAAAAGTAAACCTAACATCAAACCAAAAATTTGAAAAAAAAGGATACCTAACATCAAACCAAAAATTTGAAAATGACAAAAAATCTTGCACGTACAAAAAATAAATAACCAGCATGCCTATGAACTTGTTCGGATACAGAAAGCAGACCATCATGGAAACTGCACCGACAAATTCCAATAACCTCTTACCTTCCGTGTTATCTAAACTCAACGGTCTACTGATCGTTCACCTCAACAGCATTTGGACGAAATTGGATGATGAAATCGGCAAGATGTTTTACGTCTTCAATAACAATTTACATTTTTACGAAATTCCGATCGACGGGAAACTTCGGATCACCGTGAATCCGGAGAACCGAAAAGGGCGAAATATTAAAATTTCTAGCGGCAAGAACATTTTTCGAATGAAGCACGACAAGGTGCTTTCTAACATGGCGTACGATGTTTCAGCAGGAGATTGTCTTTACGTGGAACTCCTAGGAGATTACGACAAACTCGTTCCTCTCTTCGTAGAATTACGAATCGTCTATCCTATTATAAATAACCGTTAACAAAATGCCTAACGACATTTTCGGCAACACCAAGCGTGTAGACCACGCAGAAGAGATTCTCATGTTGGACGTTCGAGTTAAAAAGTTGAGGAGCGATTTGATCGCTTTGCAGGAGACCTTAAACAAAAGTTTAGAGTCGGAAATCGCTACGCTCCAAACGCAATGTCTCGACCCCATTCTGAAAATCGATTCCGAACTGAAAACGCTAATAAAAAATAATGTTGACGTACCTTCTTACGACAACGTTCAAAATATACAGTTGAGCGTGGATTCGCTTCAAAATGATTTGGCCAAATTACAGCAATTTCAATCGTAAAATGAAGATTTGGAAAAATTGAAACTCGAAATCGAAGAACGAACTTCCGCAATCGAAAAGAATTTCTCTGAGCTTCAAACCGTCGTGAATGATATCGATGTAGAACGCTTGCATGTCGTCGTTTCCAAATTACAAGAAGAATTCACCGGCACGTTGGAAGAAATTAAATCCAAGTTACAGACTTTGGAAGATACCATGACGAACCTACCATCGTCAGACGAACTGCAGGTCATCGGTAAAAGCGTCGCGAACATAAAAATTCAATTGGATACTTATCAAGATTTCGAACACATTCAAACCACCATCGCTACGCTTCAGGCGTCTTTGGAGTTGATCAACGAAGAAATTAAAAATATTAGAGTTCAAGCGAGCGCGTTGACGAGTATTCAAGACACGTTAAGCACGGTTCGGCAGAAGATCGAATATTTAGAAAATTTGAACGTCGAATCGAACCTTGCTCATTTTCATCACGTACTCGACAACATACAGGGTGACTTGGAATCGTTACGGACGAGCGTGCCTTCGAAGGAAGATTTGGAAAAATTGAAAACGGCGGTGACGGCACTATCCGATTCGAGCGACATCAAAAGTTCATTGAGCGATCTCGAGAGTACGGTGGCCAATCTCCCCACCTCCAAAGAATTACACGCTTTGAAAAGGAACATATCTCGAATGCTGAAACGACTAGAAACGGAAACGACAAACGTGGAACAGATTCGAGATGAAATTAGTTCGCTGGTGTCGACGCTGCCCACTTCGCAGAGCATCGCGGATCTTCACACGCAGTTTACCGAGATGCGAAGCATCGTGAACGATCTTACCGAGAAGAGTTCGAAATTGAATCAAGTTGAGAACCTTCAGAACATTGTCGTCAACATCAGAGATCAAGTTGGAGTGCTGGAATCCACGCAGAATCGACGCTGGCTCTTTCGGTGCCAAGTTGCAAGAACTCAACGAAAACTACAAGCAGTTGAACGTGGAAGTGAAAATCAAACCGTCATTTTCTGCCGTAACGGATACCATAGTCGAGCATTTGCTGCCCATCGAAAATAAATTTGGACACGTTCACAGTAATCTGCTCAGCATCGACACTAAAATCGTCAAATTGTTCACCTTGTAAGCCATCGAAATCAACAGCGTACCCAATCAGCAGAGAATCACCACGTTCGTCGAAGGTAACAAACTGTACATGCTACATCCTTATCATCCGTACTACAAGTTTCTCCTCGATGGCACGATTCAGGTAAACGAATTTTCGTACTGGTCTCACGGCAGAAAAGCTAGCGTTCCCACCATGACCTTGATATCGAATCGTGGTGTCCAGAAAGCAGGAAACATTCCTCTGGCACGTTGGAACGAAACGCGCAACATATATGAAATACACGAAGACGAAGATCTTACCGTTTTCGACGTGAGTGCCGGCGATAAGCTGATCATTCAAAACACGAGCGAGGTGCCACCCTCTTTGAATCCCATCACGCTGGTGCTTCTCTTCAAACCTAATCTCTAAAAAAAAATGTCTAGGCAAGCCATCGTCGAAGAATTGCATAAACCTGCACGCCGCAACTACGAACGTTTGGCGGTGGTAACCAAGGGCATCGACGACCTCTGGGAAAGTGACCTCGTGGAGAGGAGCAGCAACAAGTTAAAAAATTGACATAAATTGAACATGGGCAACAAGTACCTCCTCACCGTCATAGACACATTTTCGAAATTCGCATGGGCTCTGCCGTTGAAGGTGAAAACGGGGACATGCGTCACGGAAGCATTCAAGACAATTTTTCGCGAAAGCGGCAGACGACCTCGGTTTCTGCACACGGACAACGGTAAAGAATTTTACAACGCCTGTATTCCAAAAGTTTTTTCAAAAACATGACATTCGACATTATTCGACGTTCAGTCACATCAAAGTCAGCATCGTGGAAAGATTTAATCGAACCTTGAAAACACACATGTGGAAACGATTCACGCTTCGGGGAAATTACAAATGGGTCGACATCCTGCCGGAACTCGTCGACACCTATAATGATACAGTACACAGAACGATAGGCATGAAGCCAGCTGACGTTACGAAATCTGACGAGCAGCGTTTAATTTCTACAGTTTACTGTCCAAAGTACACTCTCACGACTACCAAGAAATCAAAATTCAAAATTGGAGACCAGGTGAGAATCAGCAAATTCAAACGCACCTTCGAGAAGGAATTCACAAAAAATTGGAGCACGGAACTTTTTACGGTGGTTCGAGTTTTACCCGGAAACCGACACACGTATATAATAAAAGATAGTAGCGGCGAGATTTTGAAAGGAAGATTTTACGAAGAGGAACTCTCTAAAACGAAACACCCCGACATGTACCTCATCGAGAAAGTATTGCGTAGGAAAGGTGACAAACTGTTTGTCAAATGGCTGGGACTTCCGGAAAAGAGTTGGATCGACGCGAACGAAGTGATCTTGTGAGTACGTGGAACCTGGTGAAGCGTCTACCGGATTCGGAAAGTCAAACGAAAAAAAAGAACGGCGAGTTGCTTCCCGACAGCATCCGCTGTCTAATCGTAGGTCCTTCAGGGTGTGGGAAAACGACACTGCTCGTGGACAATTTTCTCCTCGCACCGAATTGGTTAGATTGGAAGAACAGGTACCTGTACGTGTTCTCGAAAAGTTTGGAGCAATCCAAATACCAGCAACTGATGAAACTGTACGATGGTCTGGACATTGCAACGTTCGCTTCGGAAATAAAACCACTCGACGATTGTCGTGAAAATTCAGTCGTTGTGTTCGACGATGTCATCCTGGAAAATCAAAATGAAATTCGCAACTTTTTCACGCAAGGTGGTCACAAAGGAATGGATTGCTTTTACCTAGCTCAAACGTTTTCCAAAATTCCAAAACAGTTACTACGCGACAACGCTAATTTCATATGTTTGTTTCGTCAAAATCACACCAACCTCAAGCACGCGTACGATGACTACGTAGGCGGAGACATGAACTACAATCAATTTTCGGAACGCTGCTGCTCTTCTTGCTGGAACAGTGACGATTTCGGATTCGCGACGATCGACATGACGAGGAAACCCAACGACGGAAAATACAGAAACAAAATCAACGACTTTCTAAACGTTGTGAGAACGTTGTGAGAAACGACGTGTATAAATAAACGTTATGACGAAACGAAAAATCGAAGACGAAAATCTTAAGCTTCGCGATTACCTCGCGAAACGCTTCAAAGGTTGGAAATCCGAGAATCGCGGATTCTACGAAGAGAAGAAACGTCAAGATCAACCTGTGATCAACGCCATCAGCGATCTAGGTAAAGAAATTAAAGGTGTCACGGAACAAAATAAAAATTTGATCAACAAACTCGTACCACTCGCAGCTAAAAGTTACACCGTACCCACGCCCATTTCGAGCATTCCTTCAACACCGTTCGAACTGAAGGACGTACCGGCACGACGTCGAGCCATAAGCAGCACGTCTTCGGATAAAATCGCGTTGGGACCTTTGGCACGAGACTATCTGAGCACGGGGAAATTCGACAAGGATGAAGTGTTCGGATTGTATCCGAGCATGGAAACCAACGAGGGTGGCGTCGTGTGGAAGATTGGGAAATCGAAAGTCACCTTCGAAGGCAACGACATTAAAGTTAATTTAGGCGATAAGAATAGTTGGACCAGGTATCCGGGTACGGTGGGACTGTGGGAACTCGTTGCCAAAAAGCAGCCGAAAGATTACACCAACGAAGATTACCAGAGTTACAGGGAAATTCTAATCACGACGGATGCCATGTACCAGAACAACGATGCCTCGCAGAATAGGGTGAAATCGAGCAGTGGCGAGAAGTACAGGAATCTCATCAAACCGATTTGGAACGAGGTGAAGAGTGGAAGCGGCGTCAAACGCTACAACACGTTACCCAAAGAATTCGTTTGGGTGGACGACGTGAGGAAGCTCGTGGACAGATTGTTAGTGATAGCCGGTGAAGATAATGCAGGCAATCGTAATTTCTACAACGAGAAGGTTGGCATCGTGGACATGATCAGCACGAAACTTTCAAACTTCATCGTGAACGACGACAAGGGCATAGGTTACCTGATCAAAATTATCAACACGCTGCCTCCGAGATTCTGGAACGTGGCCGAAGGAAAGGGACTCGTGAACGACATCATCAACAAGTTACCTTTCGAGATGCATTTACCTGGCTACCAGTACTGCGGACCGGGTACCAAACTCGAGAAAAGATTGGAGAGAGGAGGCAAGGGTGTGAATCCGTTGGACGCGGCATGCAAAGATCACGACATCGCTTACAACACCACTCGCACCGATCTGGATGCACGTCACGAAGCAGACAAGAAATTGGAGCATGCAGCTTTCGAAAGATTCGTCAGCAGAGACGCTTCTTTGGGTGAACGGGTCGCAGCACTGGGCACCACCATCGCCATGAACACGAAACAAAAATTTGGGTGGGGTATATAAATAACATACAGTAAAAAAATAATAACAACATGTCTCGTATAACTGATTTGCCGCCCGAACTACTATGTAAAATATTCAAACACGCAGTAAACGGAGATTGTGAGGATATAGGGAAACTTGTAATCATAGCAAACACAACGCCGGAATTTCGCATCCCTTGTGAAATGGTTGTCAAGGACCATCTTCAGGAGATCAGTGGCCTGAGGTGCGGTGATCTCGACACTCTTCTTTCGGCCGCAGGGGAAAAATTAAACGAGAGGATGGACACGGATGATTGGTGCAAGTCTGAACAGAAGACGGCAGATATTATAACGCTCATCTCGTTTTCCGAAGCACGAGCTTTCTTCCTCTTACACACACTGTGAAAAAAAATAATATACGTGTCAAAAAAAATATACGTGTCAAAAAAAATGAGAAAAAATGTACATGTCAAAAATATATACGTCAAAAAAATGTACATGTCAAAAAAAAATAGCCATGGAAAAATTTTTTATCGTCAAAAAAAATTTGTCTCGTCAAACAAAAAAGTTGACGTGGACATCGTCAGAAAAAAGTTGCCTTATCGTAAAAACTTTTTATCGTCAAAGAAAAATTTGTCACGCCAAAAAAAAGTTGACGTGGAAAAATTATCACCGTCAGAAAAAAAAGTTGCCTTATCGTAAAATTTTTTATCGTCAAAAAAATTTGTCTCGTCAAAAAAAAGTTGACGTGGAAAAATTATTACCGTCAGAAAAAAAGTTGCCTTATCGTAAAAATTTTTTATCGTCAAGAAAAATTTGTCTCGTCAAAAAAAGTTGACGTGGAAAAATTATTACCGTCAGAAAAAAAGTTGCCTTATCGTAAAAATTTTTTATCGTCAAAAAAAATTTGTCTCGTCAAAAAAAAGTTGACGTGGAAAAATTATTACCGTCGAAAAAAAAAAAGTTGTCAAAAAAAATGTACAAGAAAAAAAACTTGATATATAAATAACACAACATCGTGAAAAAAATCTACGAGATCAAAAAAAAATCTTTGGTATATATAAATAACACACATTGTGAAAAATTAAAATTCTATAACACCCTTAAATTACTCTTCGATATGACGACTGAAAAAATGAGTGATCTTCAAGCATTAAAACAAATGCTAAATTTGTCAGTCGAGTATGTAAAAATTCAGGAATTGGAAGTCGACAAACCTTACACGATAACTTCCGGTTCAATTGTTTCTACCCAGTATGGTCCCAAAGTGCGTCTGTTGCTCAACGGACAATACAGTCTATTTTTACCAGATCGATACGCTAACATGTTATCCGACGAGAAGCTATCTATTTTAATCGAGAACAAAACTCGAATCGTTTACAAGGGGACAAAGGAACTTCTTGGTAAGAAAACGAAGCACGTAATAGAATTTGTTTATTCACAGACACCCCAACCCCCGGAATATATATATATATATATATATATATATATATATATATAAATAACATACCTTGAAAAATATGACAACTTGTATAACTCAACTTCCTCCCGAAGTGTTGCACAAAATATTTACGTTCACGTTCGACGGGGATGTAAATAAACTCATAGGCTTGTGTAAAGTAAGGCCAGAATTTCGTTCACCGTGCAAAATGATTTTCATGGATCACCTCCGAGAAGTAAGCGGAATGAAAAAAATGTTCCGATCCCCAGAGACTCTCTTTCGAGCCGCAAACAAAAAAATTGACGATAGGTTACACGAGCTGCACGAGTGGAGGCATGGGAGAAGAAGATTTACCGAAGACTGGTACGCGTCGAACGTTGAAACTGTCGATCTTGTAAACCACATGATAGCATTAGGCGAAGCAAAAACTTTTTCTTTCCCAGAATACATATATATAAATAACACATCGCCACCTATTCTGAGTGAGACGATATAAATAACACATACCTTGAAAAAAAAAATTACACGAGACAAAAAAAAAATCTCAGAACATTTATATATATAAATAACATACCTTGAAAAAAAATGAAGCCTAAGGGTGTCGTGTACCAGATACCATATTCGAATCTTAAAAATCTAGGTGCCCTCGATGGGTTACTCACCAAGAAACAACGCGAGAAGAAACATTCTTGCTTGATGAAAGGACACGGAATGAAATTGCTTCTCAGCACTCCACAATTGAGACGGTTGCAGCGTTCGCGGAAACAGCAAAAGATCGGAGGTTTCATATTCAGCATCCCGGCCATCCTGGCAGCATTGGGGGCCGTTGGAAGTTTGGCTGGGGGTAGCGCCGCCATCGCGAAAACCGTCATCGACTCGAAGAAGAACAAGGCGGAATTGGAAGAACAGAAACGTCACAATCTGGCCATGGAGAAGAAGGGGAAGGGCGTGATGAGGAAGTTTAAAAAAAAGAAACAGCACTCACCAACCGAGACATTGAATCTCTGATCAAACCATTACAAATCAAACACTTCAGAGGAGTTTTCATATCCGACTCGTTACCTTCAACCGTTAAAAATAGAGAATGTGGAGTAGTCAACTTGGACAGTCAAGAAAATCCAGGCACGCATTGGATATGTTACCTCAAAAACGACAACAAAGCATTCGTTTTCGATTCTTTCGGAGGTGTTCCACCTACAAATTTAGTCCATTATCTGAAAACGAACAATCCTATATACTACAACGACGAACGCATTCAAAATTTCGGAGACGTGAACTGCGGTCATCTCTGTCTCTCCGTGCTCGCGTTTCTCTCCAAAATAAATAAGCCACAGGTGGAAGATTTCCAGAAAGCATTGTGGAACCTGAAACAGCATCACGATGGGCGTGTTCCATCTCACGAGCGAATCTTCGATCTTGAAACTCACGCTGCACGACGACATCGTCTATCCTAAATCCGTAGCTCTGCGTGCATTCTACAGCATGTACCTCATACCTAACGTCACGCAGCACAACAACAAAATTAGCGTCGGAAGCGAACATATCGTCGTCACGCCAGGCCAATACAATCTTTCTACTTTGCAAGCTCAATTACCCAAAGGCACGTACCTTTCTCAAAATTCGGTCACGCACAGAGTCGAAATCGTATCGGCTACGGAGACCGTGGACCTGGGCACCATAGGAGAACTTTTAGGTTTCGAGAACAACACAAAACTCGAAGCTGGTATCAAGCACACGGGTGCAAACATTCCTAAATTTCTAGCCATAGAGACTCTGAACGTTCACTGCAACGTGGCGGAAGGCATGATCACGAAATCCTCGGACGGGTTGTTGGGAAGTCACAAGCAGACGGGAATCATAGCCACGTTCAAACCCAGTTCCGAATTCATGGAACCGATCATCTACACACCCTCTTCGCCGATCTATTTTCCAGTATGTCGCAACCACATAGACGACATAGAGTTGGTGGTGACGAACGTGAAAGGAGACATTGTGGATTTCGCAGGTGCAACGACCACTGCCATCGTGGAGATCAACGTATAATAAATAACCATACATCATGGAACAAATCGAAAGTTACGAATTGCAATCTTTCCCTCCCAACCGTCGCACGTTCGCCAATCTCAACGAAGCGAACCGGGAGATCGAATACGACGTGGACGTAGGCGACGGGTTCGTTCATCCTCACAGAGCGGACCTCTACCTTCAATTCGACGTGGTGAAGAAAGAAAGCGGAGAAGCGTTTCCGCCCAATGCCAATTTGAAACTCGTGGACAACTTCGTGCCTCACCTGTTCTCGCAGGTGGAGGTGAGGAAACACGGTACAGTCATCGACAGAATCGATTATCCAGGCATCACGTCGACGTCGGTGGGAACGTTGAAATTATCCAAAACGGACGCAGCATACTATCAAGCGGGAGGATTCGAAGCGGGAACGAAAATATCGACGAGAAGTCACACGGTGCTCTTTCCCATGCGTCTGCTTCCGGGATTCTTCTCGGACTACAAGGAGATCATGTGGAAGGGAGGAGTGAGAGTCACATTTCGAAGAGCGGCCAACGACAACGACGCACTGATGCGATACACCAACTTGAACGGAGACGGCACGCCGATAGCCAACACTTTACCCGAAGCGGCGAAATGCGTCATCCGGAGCATGGAGTTGAGAATGCCGATCGTGGAATACGAAACAAACTACGCCCTCAAGTACAAAGCGGAGATCTTGAAAAGTCCACAGGTGCCGATTCACTTTCACGGTTACCAGTGCGTGCAAAAGATAGCGTCGGGGAGTCACATGGAATTCGACGTGACGACGCAGTTCAACAACATACAGTTCGACATGCCAGATTTCGTCGTAGTACTCTTTCAGACCGGGAGGGACAACAATCAGGAAAAAGATTCCAGCAAGTTCGACGACTGCAAGATCAAAAATGTTTATCTCAAGAACGGCAGGAACGAAGTGTTCCCGCGCGAGAATTACAACCTCGACATGACCAAAGATGATTACCTCAAACTTTACGAAGCTTACACCTCATACAAAAGGGTAACAGAGGGAAACGTGGACATGTACTACACGCCCAGCGAATTCAAAGCACGCAGGCCGATGTTCGTCATCAACACCACAAAAAGGAAGCAGGTGGTGGTCAACGATCGCACCAACATCAAGGTCGTCGGCGAGTTCCACGACGCGCTGCCTGCCGATACTCTGTGCAGCGTCATCCTGGTCGCCGAGAAGTCCTTCGCCTACGACGTGAAGAACGAGAGGGTCACAGAGCAGTTTTAACAGGTTTAACATCTTTTCTTGCACAATCAGTTACAATAAGAATTTTGTACTAGCACAATCAGTTACAATGGCACAATACGAATTTCACTAGTTCAGATCAGTTACAATGTCAATTTCATCAGTTATCAGTTACAATGTCTATTTTTTTTTCATCAGTTTTTGCACTATAGCACGAGACAATCAGAATTTGCACAAAATTTGTTTTTTTTTACATGGGAAAATTAACAATAATCTTCTTTTTTTTATCGTTTCAGATGCTGTCGAACATCAAAAACACATACACACACTAGAAAGAAAAGCATGCAATTTTATTTGTAACACACACATATTCTCCATCTTCACCAAGAAAATATTATAATAAACATAATTTTTAATCTATCTGACAATAAAACTCTATATCCAAAATTACAACATCAAATAACACTAGAGTCGTTAGTACACGTTGCATGCATTACGGAGGTCCTCTGTAGAGTTTCATGGAAGTTTGAGAGAAAAAACAAACAAACACGTGAAACTCTATAGAGGTGTGGTTATCTATAACCGCAGCCGTTAGAACCTTTACTTTTTGGTTGGGCACCACGCACCCTGGCGGGGTTATAGGGGCCAGGAATCCTAAAAAAAAACAAAAAACAATTATTATTTGTTTGTTTGATTGCTTGCTTGCGTCACATTGCCAAACTTGGAAAATTACGATAAGGTGCATTCATCCTTCAAGGATGAGAAAGTGCATTATTTACTCATCACGCTGTGTCAGCGCAATAAATGAAGGTGCGGAACGTGGAGAGAAAGTGAGTTTTTGAGGGTTTGGTGAACCTCAATTAATAAAAGTGAGTTTTTGAGGTTTTGGTGAACCTCAAATGAGTAAAGTGAGTTTTTGATGTTTTGGTGCTGTTTTCTTCGCTGTGAAACATCGTCAGCGCAATAAATGAGGCGCAGAACGTGGAGAGAAAGTGAGTTTTTGAGGTTTTGGTGAACCTCACTTGATGTTTGTCAACTGTCCCATAACCACTACTGATGTGGAGAACGATTAGTACCTATTTTGTATTTTGTTCTTATTTGCCTGCTTATTTTGCGAGTTTTTAGTGCCTATCAATCCTCATCCTGTTTATAAGCCCTTATTTAACCTCACTTAGATTGGTAATAGTGATGACCCTGGATGGTGTAAATTATATAGGACACTGAAAAGTCTCATATAAAAAATTATGGAACATTTTGAAAACAGTTAGTAATAAAACTTGCGAGAATTCTTTCAGTCTATAATGATAAAAACTGTTCTTAATCGCAGAGACTTTATTTCTAAAAAAAAATATATAAGAGGCAAATTATTGTGTGGGTTCGAGCCTCACAGGCTCATTTAAGTTGACGCCACTGGTACTGTCCCTTATTTTTGTTTCACTAAACTACAATAATTTTTTTACGTTGGGTTTACTTCTGGCTTCATGGAAATACTGGCGTCGAAAGCGTAGAGACGGGAGGGCACGGCCCTTAATAATTAAGAAAAAATATTTTGGAAAGTGGCAGATCGGGCTCTCAGAGATGACAATTTTTACTGTAATGACCTACTATGTTATGATAATTATTGCAAATTCATGCCTGCAACAAATACAGTTGCAATCATTAAAGTGTCAATTACAATTATAATCAAAATAAGCAAGTACCTTGTCACAACATATGCTGGAAATGTTGTCCTGATGCATCCACACGGTTTTGGCAATGTTTTTCGGAAATATCCATTTACACGCAACAGTTCAGCTTCTGAAATTGCTACAGTTTCTCTCTTGATATTCTTCTTCAGTTCTTCTAATGTCTGAAGGTTTGTTGCATTGACTTTATTTTACAATTTCCCTCATAGATAAACACTTTACTAACGCTAACAGGGTGACAAAAGAGGGACGGGAGAAGAAGCCACGTTAGTTTAGGGATTGAGATGTCGTGGGTTCGAGTTACGAGATGAGCGCGAAACACTTATGTCCCATGCACACTGAATCGGTTGATTTCGCTAAATTTGGCGGAAAACTGGGAAATGGCACAACATGTGATAAAAATGTGAGAGAAACATTGCAGAAATGCGATATTGTTAAAGAAAGTTAAATTTTAACAAGGCTGCAAATCTGAAACTTAAAAAGTACAACAATGGAACAAAAGCTCTCTCTCATTGATGAAAAACAACAGATGAAGGAAGACACTTCTTATGATCAAAATGAGATAAAAGTATTGTAGGCCAGTGAGTTATTTTCAAAGAAAATTAAATATGGAAAATACTAGATATCCCTTTTCATAACGAATTCAACAATGAACGAAAGGTCCCATTGTTGCTGGGAAAGGAGAGTTAAAGTCACGCTGCGATCAGCTGTTCATGTCTCTCACGTTCCTTTTCCGCTGGGAGGCCAACAAAACATTGACCCACTCAGGCATCATCACTGTCGCTGGAGATGAAACAGTAGCCGTCGGATTTGGCTGAAGTTGTACTTCGATGCATTTCTGGCATCGAAACTCCTGATCACCTCCATCCACAACAGTCTCTGTCATTGGACAGCACTCCGATTGATAAAGAAGCCGACACTCCAAATATTGGTAACCTGAAGCGTCGCTCCACGGCTAGCTGCAGCACGCTGCTGATGTCTCGGAGAGATCGATGCGAACTTTGCTTCTAAGTATCCGACGATCACCACGATCCATCTTCTGGAAATGGCAATGGATTGGGTGGACAAAACACTAAGGGAGCACTGGGCAACACTTCACTGGGAAGGGGGAAGTCTTCTTTCTTCGCGCCCCTTAGTTGCGGCGCCACAAAAACAAAGCAGCGTGCCACCACTCGTAACTCCAGGGTATGGAGATCCGAATTGGCAACACACCGCTCCTTGCTCCCTCTGATCAGTTAGGAGCACCAGTTCTCACCCAGAGATCGGGATTAAGACGATCCGCCCTTCCTCCAGGAAGGTAACCACCAAAATGCGACATGTGACAGTAAATAAAATTCCAAATACTTTATAATTAAAATGTCCAAAATCTTTAATCACAAATCGCGCGCGTACATACTGATTCGCACAAGTTAAATTATATTTTGTTGGGTCATGCAGGCTCGTAAGCAGTGAGAAACAACTTATTTAACACAGGAGTCCGCGCACCGCCTTCACAGTTAATAGCAAGACCTCTACTGCTACCTCAAGCGCGAGGCGCAGCATAACAGATTGTTCTAACTTACAATACAAACTCATAACATAAAATAACACAAGAAAAGCTGATAATTTATATAACACATCAATGTTAATTAGCGATAGTAAGCTAAAGTTCAAGTTGGCAACAATTAAAAATGCCAACGTGGAAGTTTTTACATCGCCAAGAACACGAAGCGTGGTTCCCCCACTCCTAACATAAACAGCCTATAGGAGAACGATATTTTATTGAAAACGAGGGAGAAATACTTTGCTATAATATTACAATATTAAACTAAACACAGTCAAAAAAGTTTTGCATCAGGACGAAAAATGACAAAACATATATGAAGCACAAGGTTTATTGACAATGACAGTGGGAATACAAAAGAAAATATGAAGAACAAGACATGTTGAATGAAAAGGAAACAAAAAACGTACAATTTTCTCAGAAATGTGTTTAAAGCTAAATTGGCACAATTCATGATGGAAGCGAAAAAACAAAGAACTGTCACAAGAAGACTGTTCATCATAGCGGATCCACCAGAAACATTGTCTACCACCTGGTGTGTCCTCCCCTAGCTGCAAGAAGGTCTTGAACACGCTGTGGCATACTGAGGATGAGACGATCAAGGCGATCTTGCAATAAGCGATCTCATTCGTCCTGTGCCGCAAGAAGAAATTCAAGAAGATTTGTGAGAGCCACAGGACGGTTTGCAATGGCATTGTTTAGCATTGCCCATGCATGTTCAATGCAATTCATGTTGGGACTTCGTGCTGGCAAGAGCATGCGATGGATATTCGTGCACCATCTCTGCACCATGTGAACGGGCATTGTCATCCACCAAGACAAATTCGTCACCAATTTCCTGATGAAATGGTTCCAGAGTCGTCTGAAGAATGTCCCTGATATAACGAACAGCTGGTTGTGTCCCTCTAATTGGAATTAGGGACGTTCGACGTCCTGCATTATCCGTGCCTACACCTTCTACTTGGTATTGATGGACCCCCTGGACACCACGAAGCCGATCCTGCAGTCCAGGGCCTCGCCACACCCGTCCTCTTCATGAATCTGGCCTTAGACAGAGCCTACATTCATCGGTGAAGAGCACATGAGCCCAATGACCGGGACTCCAATTTCGATGTGCACGGATCCAATGCACACGGTCGCGCCGATGTTGTGGCAATAGGTACAGGCACCGGAGAGGTCTTCTGGAACGTAAACCACTTTCTCGGAGTCTGTTACAGACAGTTTGGTTTGGCACACACACACCAGAGGCTGCCTGGAGGGCACGAGTGATGTTCCTTGCCATCATGGTATTCTGTTGCCGAGCTGAGAGTCGTACATAACGGTCTTGTGCTGGTGTTGTGACCCGTGGACGACCTGTCCGTTGACGATCTGCTACTGTTCTTGTGTCTGTATACCGCCTCCAGGTCCTACAGACATCGATTTGTGCCATTCCACCAGCCCTAGCTACAGCCCGTTGTGACATGCCAGTCTGCAGTAGCATGATGATCTTGGCCCGATCAAACTGCACTATCGTACGTCTAAGCATGCCTTGCACACAGCTGCACTCGCTCGCCTTCGCTAACTGGACACAAGGGACACCTAACTAACCTTCGCCGACTACCGTGGTGCTACGCTCGAACACACGCATGCGCTTGCCGACTCTGGTACTCGTCTGTGGTGATCGGTATTGCACGTCGACCGCGTTACTTCGCAGAATGAGCTCTGCTTCATCGTTTCTTGTCCGCTTCAGCATTTTGCAGATGCTATTTTCATCACTTCTCGGCTGATGCAAAACTTTTTTGACTGTGTTTATATAGAAATAACTAAACTGATTTTATCAAATAAATCATATTTACTCTTGCACATAAAAATAATTAAATAAAGATTTAGTTTATAACGAAGATAAATTACTTCAATCTTGTACATTGTTGAACAAAAATCGATATTTAGAAGAGATGTATTTAACTTGTGCTTGAAAAACAATGAAAACGTTGCATATATTATTTGGTATAATTATTAGCCTATAATTTCCGAATAAATGTTGCAAAAATACGCGAATAATATTATAACATAAGATAAAACGTAAATATATATACATGAGTTATAAAAACAATTAAGTATAAATAATTTAATCCAAGTTCTTAACTTGAAAGTATACGAATAAAATAAATGCCAATATACAACTGAAATCTGCCTAACATGGCGGTTGTTACAACCCCATTCCATTTCAGTAACTTAGTGAAACAAAAATAAGGGACAGTACCAGTGGCGTCAACTTAAATGAGCCTGTGGGGCTCGAACCCACACAATAATTTGCCTCTTATATATTTTTTTTTTTTTTTAGAAATAAAGTCTCTGCGATTAAGAACAGTTTTTATCATTATATACTGAAAGAATTCTCGCAAGTTTTATTACTAACTGTTTTCAAAATGTTCCATAATTTTTATATGAGACTTTTCAATGTCCTATATAATTTACACCATCCACGGTCCTCACTAGTACCAATCTAAGTGAGGTTAAATAAGGGCTTATAAACAGGAGGAGGATTGATAGGCACTATAAAAACTCGAAAAATAAGCAGGCAAATAAGAACAAAATACAAAATAGGTACTAATCGTTCTGCACATCACCCTACGACGTCAGGAGTTCTAGGTTCGATTCCTAGCCTGGGCATGGATGTTTGTGAGTGTTCATTCATCAATTTCATCATATCACTCATGTCCATCTTAGCAAATTAGCAAAAAGTGGCGAAGTAAAATTAATGAAATCAAATCGAACTAAACGTGCTTAACAATTTTCATTATTTTCATGGATTAGACACTGAAGAAACTGCTATCTTCCAAAGAAGCACTTGTAACTAAAACAGTCACAAAAGAACAGTATACCTGTGAACCATGAATACCACTCACTCAGGCACATAGTGGTTCTGGTAATTTACAATGCATTACAGAAAACAATGACACGAGCAAGAAAATTTTTGGATCCAAATTTTTTTCAGGCTGTAATCAATATTGATTTAATAAGGCGCAAATAATTTCACGGGACGCCAATGAATTATTTCTTTTACAACTTTTGTGCCTCCTCGATGGTTTTGATTGATTGATTGATTGATTTGTTCTTTTAAGTCCGCTTTATGCACGATAAGAGTAATCGGGACTGGATCTACAGTTTTTAAAGTGGGATCCGAACCACTGTGCCATGTGCTTCAACCGGGTATCATACCCGGGACCCCTTCATTACAAGACGAAGACGTTACCTCTACGCTCCTCCTCGATGGTGTAGTGGTAACATCGTCGCCTTGTGATCAAGGGGTCCCGGGTTCCATACCCAGTGGAGGCACAGTGATTCGGATCCCACTTTAAACTGTAGGTCCAGTCCCGATTAGCCTTACTGTGCATAAAGTAGACTTAAAACACCAACTCAATCAATAAACCAATGAATACCACTCAGAAATGTCAGTAGACGATTTTTAAACATAAGCGCTTACATTATCTGGCCAAGGAACAAGAAAAGGCATTTTGTGGCAAATCGTTAGCCTATTATTGCATAAAATTTAAAACAAATCTCCGGGATCAGCCCACAAATTTCTAAAACCGTGCCAAAAACGAGTGGATGCACGTGGACAACATTTCCAACATCCCCCGTGACAATTAACGTGCTTATTTCGAATGTAATTGTAAATATAATTTTGAGAAATTGAGATAATTTCGAACCTAGCGGCTTTTATAGCGGAGATATCGAACGGTATTTGACGGGAGTTGGCGTCCGGGCGGCGGGTAAGCGTGCCACCGTCAAGGCGCTCAAGGCTGAACGGAGGACCCTGTTCTATTTCACCAGATTTTAATATTCTCTTGTATTTAAAAGCAATAATATGAATCAGAAACATTAACGTACTTAGTGTTGCAACAAAGGGTTGTCATACCACAAAAGTAGATGGTATCCCAGCCAGTGGATGTTGCTATTTAATATTCGCAATTAATTTGCACGTACTTATAACTAATTTGCACGGGTTTTAATTAATTTGCACGTACTTAGAACTAATTTGCATGTACTTAGAATACTTTACATTTATGTATTTGCATGTTTATAACTTTTATGAATATATAATTATTTATTTTATGAAAAATATGTATATGGAAGTTAATGAGAGGTACTAAACGCTATGCATATGGTTTTATATTCATTACTGCAAAGTATGTAATGTATAAAATGTTAATATTAATGTTTATAATATTGAAAATAAGAGTTTACGGTTTATGAACCGATATGAACGGTGGTAATGGTACGAAAGAAGACGGTCCCGGTATTCGAACCCGCGATATGCAACGGTAATAAATGGTTAGGCCTATAGTGTATACTACGTATGTAATAATGTATGTTATTATTGTATTAAAGACGATGATACGACACGCCAGACAGAAGACGGTGAACTCCGCGCAGGTAGAGGAGAAAGGAATTTGGGAGATGAGCGGTCAAGGTCAAATGACGTCAGAACGCCAGAACAAAGAAAGAACCTGATTCACCAATCAGAGAACGCGTCGGTAGGTTTTCAGAACCGGTTTTTCCAAGGTTAACTAGTACGCAAGAACAGGGGAAAGCTATGCAATACTGTAGGGCAGGGGAGGGATTGAACCAGACAACAAAGGATGTCTGGAATGCGCAGCAAGGGTCAAATTTTTTGAAACTGTGCGTCGCTTGCATGCTAGGACATGTTTCTGTCTAAGTAAGCCAAGGTTACCGAGAAGACAAGAAAAAAGGATTTTTGGATACCCAATTAGATTGGAGCGAGAATTTTAATTTGAACAAGGAGAACGAAGCGTAAGGGTTTTTTATCTGTACTAGGAAGAAGGGAGTGCTATCAGGGACTGGGCCTACAGTTTTCACTATTTGCTTTTATCACGGGGTATCGAACCTAGGACCCATTTATTATTGATTTAGGTACTAAATTTATGTTACTGTGTGCTATTTAACATAATATTGACCTTATTTTTTACCAAACTTTGACTTTATGTCAAATCTTTCACAAGTTTTTATGTATTTGTACCAAAATAACACTATTTATACTATTCAGGCAACATTTTTTATTAAATCTTGGACTCGCAAAGATATTTTTTCAACTTCTAATTTATTATTTTACAATTTTATGTTAATTTTTTACCAAAATAACACTATTTATACTATTCAGGCAACATTTTTTATTATATTTTCGACACACAAACTGTGTTCTTCAACTTTTAATTTTTTACTTTTCATGTTTTGGACACACAAAGTGTATTTTGTCCACCTTTAAATTATTTTTTATACAAGTTTTTATGTATTTGTACCAAAATAACACTATTTATACTATTCAGGCAACATTTTTTATTAAATTTTGGATTCGCAAATATATTTTTACAACTTTTTAACTTATTATTTTACAACTTTATACCTATTTTTACCAAAATAACACTATTTATACTATTCAGGAAAGATTTTTAGTTTGATTTTCGACACACAAAGTGTGTGTTCTCAACTTTTATCTGTTTATTTCACAATTTTATACCTATTTTTACCAAAATAACACTATTTATACTATTCAGGAAAGATTTTAGTTACATTTTCGACACACAAAGTGTGTGTTCTCAACTTCTATCTGTTTATTTCACAACTTTAGGCTTATTATTACTCAAATAACACAATTTAATCTGTTCAGGAAAGACTTATAAATACATTTTCGACACACAAAGTGTGTGTTCTCAACTTCTATCTGTTTATTTCATACGTTTAGGCTTATTATTACTCAAATAACACAATTTAATCTGTTCAGGAAAGATTTTTTATTAAATTTTGGACTCACAAAGATATTTTTACAACTTTTTAACTTATTATTTCACAATTGTATACCTATTTTTACCAAAATAACACAATTTATACTATTCAGGAAAGACTTTTAGTTACATTTTCGACACACAAAGTGTGTGTTCTCAACTTTTATCTGTTTATTTCACAAGTTTAGCCTAATATTTACTCAAATAACACGATTTGAACGTGTTTTTTTATTACATTTTGGACACACACGAACTCACACTCACACATTCACACACACACACACACACACACACACACACACCACACACACACACACACACTCAGAGAGAGAGAGAGAGAGAAAGAGAGAGAGAGAGAGAGAGAGAGATTTTTTCCAAATTTACAGGATTATTTGCCAAGTTTACTCAAATAACACAATTTAGATGTGTTTTGAATTAAATTTTGTACACATGAAGTGTGTTTCGTCAAGTTTTGCCCTTTTATTTTACAAGTTTAGGCTCAAATAACACAATTTTATCCAGTCAGGAAGGATTTGTTATTATATTTTGGATGCACAAAGAGATGTTTTCAATTTTTTTACTGATTTTTGCAGGGTATGTATTAATTTTTATTTATTTTGTTTTGTATCATATATACATTTACAAATTTTTAACTTAGAGTTTAGTATTTATTTAAATCTTTTCAAAAACTCTAAAGAAAAAGTACTTTTAGCTAAAATGTAAGCCACAGAATATATTATTATTATTATTATTATTATTATTATTATTATTATTATTAGGGTTTACTGATTTCCACTATGCTATTTTTGGTTCTGTATTTCTATATGTATTTATTTAGGTCAGGTTATGCCTGCTACGTAGCAAAGTTTGTTTATTTTAGAGTTTGCTGAGTATTTTGTTACTCTTATACTAGGTAAAGTTTTCTAAATATATCAGGTAGGGCTCCATCCATATACTTTTGTTTTTGCTATTTTGGAGATGATGTGATCAGCATCACTCTCCATCTGCTTTTTATTTTATGTACCCAATATTATTTTGAGGCTTAGTGAATTCTAGAGCCTATTTATGCAGGAGAGAGGGCTTGAAAATTTTGATCTCAGATAACCCACAACTATTTTTCAGAGTATTTTAAAGGATATTTTATATTTATTATGTGCCACTAGAATATCAAAGCTTGCTTAATTTTTATGTCTGTAACGCTGTTTTTGTATTTCTAGCTAAGGCTTACTGGATCAAGTACACGAAATGTTTATCATTTCGACTATTTACCTTTATACGAGGCCAAATTTTTAGTGTAACGAAAATTATTGTGTGTCTATAAAGACTGAAATTCCTTTACCGAGGGGTCCATAACTGGACGCTTACCAACATTGTTCCTTTTTTTTAAAAAAAAATATAACCATTCATCAATATATTGACAATTCACAGGACAAGACGAAGTTCACAGACGACTGACTATATGGACCATAGCTCCACTTGCTAAACTTTTTTCTATGCTAGAAGAATAATTTAGCCTTATAGCCTTTTTCAAGGTATTTTTGAAGTATTACTAGTTTTTTGGGTGCATCAACACTTGGGTTATTTTCATTTGGTTTATTATACGAGGCTACAATCACTATCTGAACACTGAAATCCTCTGATTGAAACTAAAAGCTTAGGCTGTAACTAGGGACTTAGTATGTATATCGACAATTTATAGGACAACACGAACCTTACAAAGAATTATAGGTGACGTAGGACCACACGCCAGAGCTTTGTTAATCTGCAAGAAGCACTTACAGCTAATATTACGAGGAAATGAGGTTGATTCTTACTGTTTCACAAGAATGCTATTTTTTTATACACCCAATATTTGCTTTTTCAAGTAACTATTTGTACCAGAAGCATTTACAGGCCAACTCTAACTAGACTTCGACTTATTCTATTACAGGTGCTAAATTTATAAAGAGCTATGATTGTGTATATTTCTGAGGAAGTACGCAAAAGCAGATTACTCGATTAAAGTATCTGAAATACAGATTTTTCTATGCAAGTATATTTTTATTGACTGGATTATTTAACAGATCAAACAGGAAGACTGCAAAATTCATTAAATGTAGTTCTATAGTATAGGTGGTTTCAGAGATATAAAAAGAAGAAATATAAGATTTCGCTTTTTTTGCTTCTGAGGCTAATCGTGACGCTAAGGGTAAATGGCGAGGAAATGTAACGGAGGAGAAACAGTCCCAAAAGTTATGGGCTGCATGTAAGTTAATACCACAGAGATATTACAGTAGGTGTAGGTTCTACCACCAGAACTTTTCTATCATAATAATACTGGTTATGGTGAACTGTTAGCTAAAGATGCTGATATTTGAGAAACTTAAAAGCTTATTTGCAAAATTTTAGATAAATAATAATGTTAGACTGAAAACATATTTTATATCCATTCTGCAAAATATCCGATGACAAAATTTAAAAATTGTAATCGCCCAGACAGGGACTCGAACCCTGGACAGATAGGCTAAAAGCCTAATGCTATACCAACTAAGCTATCTGGGCACAAGGTATTATTTTCTTGAAAAGTTAGTTATGTTAAGAAATATATTGAAACACTTGAGAACACTCTTGGTCTGGTTCGACAGAGAAGGAGACAACATTTCCAAATTTTTACAGACTGGGTGTATTTTTACACTATAGAGGTCTTCACTATATGTAATTCGAAACGCTTAAGTTCAGCTAGCTTCCAAAATTGAGGTAAAGATTGTGTTTGGCGAGATTACCAAGTTACAATTATATCCAGTTACGGACAAATAAAGCTAAAACTCTCAGATTTACGGTACTAGGTAAATTTTAGTAACATTTTCTTCACTTTAGTACAAATACCAAAGAAATAGGTATATTTTATTTATAATTTGACAAAATGTACTAGTATTTAATTCACAAAGTTAGGTAAAAAACAGTATTTTTAAAAATATTGTTACTGCCTTCAAATTTTATGTTATTTAGCCACTAACAACTGGTTTACACTGTTTGGCATCCTTTAAATAGGAAAAGAAGGAATTATTTGTTTAGTATTTTTACTACTTTATATTTATTTAAGAAAACAATTCTACAGTTTAACTTAATTTTAACAAATTGTTACTAATTTATATATCAAAGTTATGTTATTTAGAGTGTATGAAGACGTATAAAGTTAATATTTGTACTAACAATTATATTTTACACACAAAATATAATGTTTACAGTTAAATTACTTGAATCAGAGAATAATATTTTACAGTAATTGATTCATTCAGCACTAGTAAGTACTTTTATGCACCAGAATTTTTTTTTTAAATTTTCTATTACGCATGCTATTTTGGGCTATTCTTAAAATGTATTTCTAGGGCAAACTGGTTTAATTTTCTGCTTATAATGCAAAGTTGACAGTTTTCGCACAATGCATTGTACATTTGTTATATTCACTACTTACAATCCAAATATTATGCTTATTTAATGTATAACTAACTAACTCTCTAGCCTTCTTAAACCCGAATGTTCATGGCTGCAGCAACACATGCCTTTCAGCTGTCCCTGTCCTGAACAAGATCTATATACCCCTTTCCTTCCCTACCAATTTCCTTTAGGTCCATCTCTTCATTATCCCTCCATCTTTGTTTTGGTCTTTCTATTGGTATTTTACCATCAGGTTTCCCAACAAGAATCCTGTATACTCTTCTTTCTTCTCCCATTCGTACCACATGATCTACACACCTAAGTCTTCTTGATTTAATCATTCTAATAATATCTGGACATGAATACAAATTATGTACTTCTAAATTATGTAACCTTCTCTACTCACCTGTCTCCTCATCTGTTTTTAGGCCCAAATATTTTCCTAACGATCCTATTTTCAAATACTCTCAATTTATGTTCCTTTTTTCAATGTAAGAGACCAGGTTTATTTACTGTATTTAACTTTTATTTTTTGTAATTAACAAAAATTAAAAGCTTATACTGTAGTTATTATATCTTTTTCTATCAGCTTATTTTGAAATTAATATTATTAGGTATAGTCTTTGATTTATAACTATATTGCTTTTTTTATCAATTTAACTAACAGTACACGCAGACAAACACATGTGTACACACTTTTATGTAAATAGATATGCCTTTTTTCAATATTTTAGTATGAAAATTGCACTTTAGCTATTTAAGCAAGGGTAGGAAAGGTAGGATTTCTGAGAATTTGTTGCAGGATTTTGTTGTCCAAGTATAGATGAGAACTGAGCTGGGAGCTGTTTTCAACCTTTTCATGAGAGTTTGCATGTGAACTGTATGCAAATTGAGCACTATTGACTGTGCATGCTTCTAAGTTTTGCTGTTATTTCACATCAACTCTGTGAGACTGTAGACAGTTTTCCCATTTCAAGTAGTTTTTATTGATTGTATTTGTATATGTTTTGGGGACTTAGCAGTTTTATGTTATGAGGCAGTTTGTTGTAGAATATTTTTACCCAATTGTTTTGAGATATTGAGTGTCTGCTGTTTTACTTGTAATTATTTTCCTTCTTGTGTTGTGTATTTGACTATATTTTGTCCAAGTTCGTAGTATTTAGAATAATTGTTGTTGACTTGTAGATGTAGGGAGTAATAATCCTTTGCAAGATGCCCTATACTTTAGTCTGAACATTATTCTTAGTGTTCACTTTTGAAGCCTTACTATTCTGGTAGTATTATTAATGTAGAGGTAAATTAGGCTGAAATGTAGGCATTTTTCTGATACATTATACTCACTTAGTTGTTTCAGCAGGTAGAAGTTGCATGATGGTTTACTGCTGATGATATTAATTTGCTCTTCTTATGTACTACGTATGATGTAGCTTACTTGAGTAATTGCAATTTTCTACTGAAAAAAGGATTGCTTGTCTATTTTATTCCTATGTTGTTGAGTTTGTCCATAAGCAAGTCATGTTTTTACTCTATCCTATGCCTTGGAAGAATCTAGATATATTGTGTTTGCAGTTTTATGTTTCTCTAAGGTTTCAGCTATGTAGTTTTTTAAACTGTGCTATGGGTGTGACCATTGATTTCTCTTTCTGGATGCCATGTTGGTTTCTGTGTATTCCTCTTGCTGCTTGAAAAAGCACACAACCTAAGTCAAATTTGAATCATACGTAGTACATAAGAAGAGCAAATTAATATCATCAGCAGTAAACCGTCATGCAACTTCTACCTGCTGAAACAACTAAGTGAGTATAATGTATCAGAAAAATGCCTACATTTCAGCCTAATTTACCTCTACATTAATAATACTACCAGAATAGTAAGGCTTCAAAAGTGAACACTAAGAATAATGTTCAGACTAAAGTATAGGGCATCTTGCAAAGGATTATTACTCCCTACATCTACAAGTCAACAACAATTATTCTAAATACTACGAACTTGGACAAAATATAGTCAAATACACAACACAAGAAGGAAAATAATTACAAGTAAAACAGCAGACACTCAATATCTCAAAACAATTGGGTAAAAATATTCTACAACAAACTGCCTCATAACATAAAACTGCTAAGTCCCCAAAACATATACAAATACAATCAATAAAAACTACTTGAAATGGGAAAACTGTCTACAGTCTCACAGAGTTGATGTGAAATAACAGCAAAACTTAGAAGCATGCACAGTCAATAGTGCTCAATTTGCATACAGTTCACATGCAAACTCCCATGAAAAGGTTGAAAACAGTCTCCCAGCTCAGTTCTCATCTATACTTGGACAACAAAATCCTGCAACAAATTCTCAGAAATCCTACCTTTCCTACCCTTGCTTAAATAGCTAAAGTGCAATTTTCATACTAAAATATTGAAAAAAGGCATATCTATTTACATAAAAGTGTGTACACATGTGTTTGTCTGCGTGTACTGTTAGATAAATTGATAAAAAAAGCAATATAGTTATAAATCAAAGACTATACCTAATAATATTAATTTCAAAATAAGCTGATAGAAAAAGATATAATAACTACAGTATAAGCTTTTAATTTTTGTTAATTACAAAAAATAAAAGTTAAATACAGTAAATAAACCTGGTCTCTTACATTGAAAAAAGGATCATAAATTGAGAGTATTTGAAAATAGGATCGTTAGGAAAATATTTGGGCCTAAAAACAGATGAGGAGACAGGTGAGTAGAGAAGGTTACATAATTTAGAAGTACATAATTTGTATTCATGTCCAGATATTATTAGAATGATTAAATCAAGAAGACTTAGGTGTGTAGATCATGTGGTACGAATGGGAGAAGAAAGAAGAGTATACAGGATTCTTGTTGGGAAACCTGATGGTAAAATACCAATAGAAAGACCAAAACAAAGATGGAGGGATAATGTAGAGATGGACCTAAAGGAAATTGGTAGGGAAGGAAAGGGGTATATAGATCTTGTTCAGGACAGGGACAGCTGAAAGGCATGTGTTGCTGCAGCCATGAACATTCGGGTTTAAGAAGGCTAGAGAGTTAGTTAGTTATACATTAAATAAGCATAATATTTGGATTGTAAGTAGTGAATATAACAAATGTACAATGCATTGTGCGAAAACTGTCAACTTTGCATTATAAGCAGAAAATTAAACCAGTTTGCCCTAGAAATACATTTTAAGAATAGCCCAAAATAGCATGCGTAATAGAAAATTTAAAAAAAAAATTCTGGTGCATAAAAGTACTTACTAGTGCTGAATGAATCAATTACTGTAAAATATTATTCTCTGATTCAAGTAATTTAACTGTAAACATTATATTTTGTGTGTAAAATATAATTGTTAGTACAAATATTAACTTTATACGTCTTCATACACTCTAAATAACATAACTTTGATATATAAATTAGTAACAATTTGTTAAAATTAAGTTAAACTGTAGAATTGTTTTCTTAAATAAATATAAAGTAGTAAAAATACTAAACAAATAATTCCTTCTTTTCCTATTTAAAGGATGCCAAACAGTGTAAACCAGTTGTTAGTGGCTAAATAACATAAAATTTGAAGGCAGTAACAATATTTTTAAAAATACTGTTTTTTACCTAACTTTGTGAATTAAATACTAGTACATTTTGTCAAATTATAAATAAAATATACCTATTTCTTTGGTATTTGTACTAAAGTGAAGAAAATGTTACTAAAATTTACCTAGTACCGTAAATCTGAGAGTTTTAGCTTTATTTGTCCGTAACTGGATATAATTGTAACTTGTTAATCTCGCCAAACACAATCTTTACCTCAATTTTGGAAGCTAGCTGAACTTAAGCGTTTCGAATTACATATAGTGAAGACCTCTATAGTGTAAAAATACACCCAGTCTGTAAAATTTGGAAATGTTGTCTCCTTCTCTGTCGAACCAGACCAAGAGTGTTCTCAAGTGTTTCAATATATTTCTTAACATAACTAACTTTTCAAGAAAATAATACCTTGTGCCCAGATAGCTTAGTTGGTATAGCATTAGGCTTTTAGCCTATCTGTCCAGGGTTCGAGTCCCTGTCTGGGCGATTACAATTTTTAAATTTTGTCATCGGATATTTTGCAGAATGGATATAAAATATGTTTTCAGTCTAACATTATTATTTATCTAAAATTTTGCAAATAAGCTTTTAAGTTTCTCAAATATCAGCATCTTTAGCTAACAGTTCACCATAACCAGTATTATTATGATAGAAAAGTTCTGGTGGTAGAACCTACACCTACTGTAATATCTCTGTGGTATTAACTTACATGCAGCCCATAACTTTTGGGACTGTTTCTCCTCCGTTACATTTCCTCGCCATTTACCCTTAGCGTCACGATTAGCCTCAGAAGCAAAAAAAGCGAAATCTTATATTTCTTCTTTTTATATCTCTGAAACCACCTATACTATAGAACTACATTTAATGAATTTTGCAGTCTTCCTGTTTGATCTGTTAAATAATCCAGTCAATAAAAATATACTTGCATAGAAAAATCTGTATTTCAGATACTTTAATCGAGTAATCTGCTTTTGCGTACTTCCTCAGAAATATACACAATCATAGCTCTTTATAAATTTAGCACCTGTAATAGAATAAGTCGAAGTCTAGTTAGAGTTGGCCTGTAAATGCTTCTGGTACAAATAGTTACTTGAAAAAGCAAATATTGGGTGTATAAAAAAATAGCATTCTTGTGAAACAGTAAGAATCAACCTCATTTCCTCGTAATATTAGCTGTAAGTGCTTCTTGCAGATTAACAAAGCTCTGGCGTGTGGTCCTACGTCACCTATAATTCTTTGTAAGGTTCGTGTTGTCCTATAAATTGTCGATATACATACTAAGTCCCTAGTTACAGCCTAAGCTTTTAGTTTCAATCAGAGGATTTCAGTGTTCAGATAGTGATTGTAGCCTCGTATAATAAACCAAATGAAAATAACCCAAGTGTTGATGCACCCAAAAAACTAGTAATACTTCAAAAATACCTTGAAAAAGGCTATAAGGCTAAATTATTCTTCTAGCATAGAAAAAAGTTTAGCAAGTGGAGCTATGGTCCATATAGTCAGTCGTCTGTGAACTTCGTCTTGTCCTGTGAATTGTCAATATATTGATGAATGGTTATATTTTTTTTTTAAAAAAAGGAACAATGTTGGTAAGCGTCCAGTTATGGACCCCTCGGTAAAGGAATTTCAGTCTTTATAGACACACAATAATTTTCGTTACACTAAAAATTTGGCCTCGTATAAAGGTAAATAGTCGAAATGATAAACATTTCGTGTACTTGATCCAGTAAGCCTTAGCTAGAAATACAAAAACAGCGTTACAGACATAAAAATTAAGCAAGCTTTGATATTCTAGTGGCACATAATAAATATAAAATATCCTTTAAAATACTCTGAAAAATAGTTGTGGGTTATCTGAGATCAAAATTTTCAAGCCCTCTCTCCTGCATAAATAGGCTCTAGAATTCACTAAGCCTCAAAATAATATTGGGTACATAAAATAAAAAGCAGATGGAGAGTGATGCTGATCACATCATCTCCAAAATAGCAAAAACAAAAGTATATGGATGGAGCCCTACCTGATATATTTAGAAAACTTTACCTAGTATAAGAGTAACAAAATACTCAGCAAACTCTAAAATAAACAAACTTTGCTACGTAGCAGGCATAACCTGACCTAAATAAATACATATAGAAATACAGAACCAAAAATAGCATAGTGGAAATCAGTAAACCCTAATAATAATAATAATAATAATAATAATAATAATAATAATAATAATAATATATTCTGTGGCTTACATTTTAGCTAAAAGTACTTTTTCTTTAGAGTTTTTGAAAAGATTTAAATAAATACTAAACTCTAAGTTAAAAATTTGTAAATGTATATATGATACAAACAAAATAAATAAAAATTAATACATACCCTGCAAAAATCAGTAAAAAAATTGAAAACATCTCTTTGTGCATCCAAAATATAATAACAAATCCTTCCTGACTGGATAAAATTGTGTTATTTGAGCCTAAACTTGTAAAATAAAAGGGTAAAACTTGACGAAACACACTTCATGTGTACAAAATTTAATTCAAAACACATCTAAATTGTGTTATTTGAGTAAACTTGGCAAATAATCCTGTAAATTTGGAAAATCTCTCTCTCTCTCTTTCTCTCTCTCTCTCTCTTTCTCTCTCTCTCTCTCTCTCTGACTGTGTGTGTGTGTGTGTGGTGTGTGTGTGTGTGTGTGTGTGTGGATGTGTGAGTGTGAGTTCGTGTGTGTCCAAAATGTAATAAAAAACACGTTCAAATCGTGTTATTTGAGTAAATATTAGGCTAAACTTGTTAAATAAACAGATAAAAGTTGAGAACACACACTTTGTGTGTTGAAAATATAACTAAAAGTCTTTCCTGAGTAGTATAAATTATGTTATTTTGGTAAAAATAGGTATAAAATTGTGAAATAATAAGTTAAAAAGTTGTAAAAATATCTTTGTGAGTCCAAAATTTAATAAAAAATCTTTCCTGAACAGATTAAATTGTGTTATTTGAGTAATAATAAGCCTAAACGTATGAAATAAACAGATAGAAGTTGAGAACACACACTTTGTGTGTCGAAAATGTATTTATAAGTCTTTCCTGAACAGATTAAATTGTGTTATTTGAGTAATAATAAGCCTAAAGTTGTGAAATAAACAGATAGAAGTTGAGAACACACACTTTGTGTGTCGAAAATGTAACTAAAATCTTTCCTGAATAGTATAAATAGTGTTATTTTGGTAAAAATAGGTATAAAATTGTGAAATAAACAGATAAAAGTTGAGAACACACACTTTGTGTGTCGAAAATCAAACTAAAAATCTTTCCTGAATAGTATAAATAGTGTTATTTTGGTAAAAATAGGTATAAAGTTGTAAAATAATAAGTTAAAAAGTTGTAAAAATATATTTGCGAATCCAAAATTTAATAAAAAATGTTGCCTGAATAGTATAAATAGTGGTAAAAAATAATTTATAGGTGGACAAAATACACTTTGTGTGTCCAAAACATGAAAAGTAAACAATTAAAAGTTGAAGAACACAGTTTGTGTGTTGAAAATATAATAAAAAATGTTGCCTGAATAGTATAAATAGTGTTATTTTGGTAAAAAATTAACATGAAATTGTAAAATAATAAATTAAAAGTTGAAAAAATGTCTTTGCGAGTCCAAGATTTAATAAAAAATGTTGCCTGAATAGTATAAATAGTGTTATTTTGGTACAAATACATAAAAACTTGTAAAAGATTTGACATAAAGTCAAAGTTTGGTAAAAAATAAGGTCAATATTATGTTAAATAGCACACAGTAACATAAATTTAGTACCTAAATCAATAATAAATGGGTCCTAGGTTCGATACCCCGTGATAAAAGCAAATAGTGAAAACTGTAGGCCCAGTCCCTGATAGCACTCCCTTCTTCCTAGTACAGATAAAAAACCCATACGCTTCGTTCTCCTTGTTCAAATTAAAATTCTCGCTCCAATCTAATTGGGTATCCAAAAATCCTTTTTTCTTGTCTTCTCGGTAACCTTGGCTTACTTAGACAGAAACATGTCCTAGCATGCAAGCGACGCACAGTTTCAAAAAATTTGACCCTTGCTGCGCATTCCAGACTTCCTTTGTTGTCTGGTTCAATCCCTCCCCTGCCCTACAGTATTGCATAGCTTTCCCCTGTTCTTGCGTACTAGTTAACCTTGGAAAAACCGGTTCTGAAAACCTACCGACGCGTTCTCTGATTGGTGAATCAGGTTCTTTCTTTGTTCTGGCGTTCTGACGTCATTTGACCTTGACCGCTCATCTCCCAAATTCCTTTCTCCTCTACCTGCGCGGAGTTCACCGTCTTCTGTCTGGCGTGTCGTATCATCGTCTTTAATACAATAATAACATACATTATTACATACGTAGTATACACTATAGGCCTAACCATTTATTACCGTTGCATATCGCGGGTTCGAATACCGGGACCGTCTTCTTTCGTACCATTACCACCGTTCATATCGGTTCATAAACCGTAAACTCTTATTTTCAATATTATAAACATTAATATTAACATTTTATACATTACATACTTTGCAGTAATGAATATAAAACCATATGCATAGCGTTTAGTACCTCTCATTAACTTCCATATACATATTTTTCATAAAATAAATAATTATATATTCATAAAAGTTATAAACATGCAAATACATAAATGTAAAGTATTCTAAGTACATGCAAATTAGTTCTAAGTACGTGCAAATTAATTAAAACCCGTGCAAATTAGTTATAAGTACGTGCAAATTAATTGCGAATATTAAATAGCAACATCCACTGGCTGGGATACCATCTACTTTTGTGGTATGACAACCCTTTGTTGCAACACTAAGTACGTTAATGTTTCTGATTCATATTATTGCTTTTAAATACAAGAGAATATTAAAATCTGGTGAAATAGAACAGGGTCCTCCGTTCAGCCTTGAGCGCCTTGACGGTGGCACGCTTACCCGCCGCCCGGACGCCAACTCCCGTCAAATACCGTTCGATATCTCCGCTATAAAAGCCGCTAGGTTCGAAATTATCTCAATTTCTCAAAATTATATTTACAATTACATTCGAAATAAGCCGTTAATTGTCACGGGGGATGTTGGAAATGTTGTCCACGTGCATCCACTCGTTTTTGGCACGGTTTTAGAAAATTTGTGGGTTGATCCCGGAGATTTGTTTTAAATTTTATGCAATAATAGGCTAACGATTTGCCATAAAATGCCTTTTCTTGTTCCTTGGCCAGATAATGTAAGCGCTTATGTTTAAAAATCGTCTAATGACACTTCTGAGTGGTATTCATTGGTTTATTAATTGAGTTGGTGTTTTAAGTCTACTTTATGCACAGTAAGGCTAATCGGGACTGGACCTACAGTTTAAAGTGGGATCCGAATCACTGTGCCTCCACTGGGTATGGAACCCGGGACCCCTTGATCACAAGGTGACGATGTTACCACTACACCATCGAGGAGGAGCGTAGAGGTAACGTCTTCGTCTTGTAATGAAGGGGTCCCGGGTATGATACCCGGTTGAAGCACATGGCACAGTGGTTCGGATCCCACTTTAAAAACTGTAGATCCAGTCCCGATTACTCTTATCGTGCATAAAGCGGACTTAAAAGAACAAATCAATCAATCAATCAATCAAAACCATCGAGGAGGCACAAAAGTTGTAAAAGAAATAATTCATTGGCGTCCCGTGAAATTATTTGCGCCTTATTAAATCAATATTGATTACAGCCTGAAAAAAATTTGGATCCAAAAATTTTCTTGCTCGTGTCATTGTTTTCTGTAATGCATTGTAAATTACCAGAACCACTATGTGCCTGAGTGAGTGGTATTCATTGTTCACAGGTATACTGTTCTTTTGTGACTGTTTTAGTTACAAGTGCTTCTTTGGAAGATAGCAGTTTCTTCAGTGTCTAATCCATGAAAATAATGAAAATTGTTAAGCACGTTTAGTTCGATTTGATTTCATTAATTTTACTTCGCCACTTTTTGCTAATTTGCTAAGATGGACATGAGTGATATGATGAAATTGATGAATGAACACTCACAAACATCCATGCCCAGGCTAGGAATCGAACCTAGAACTCCTGACGTCGTAGGGTGATGTGCAGAACGATTAGTACCTATTTTGTATTTTGTTCTTATTTGCCTGCTTATTTTTCGAGTTTTTATAGTGCCTATCAATCCTCCTCCTGTTTATAAGCCCTTATTTAACCTCACTTAGATTGGTACTAGTGAGGACCGTGGATGGTGTAAATTATATAGGACATTGAAAAGTCTCATATAAAAATTATGGAACATTTTAAACAGTTAGTAATAAAACTTGCGAGAATTCTTTCAGTATATAATGATAAAAACTGTTCTTAATCGCAGAGACTTTATTTCTAAAAAAAAACAAAATATATAAGAGGCAAATTATTGTGTGGGTTCGAGCCCCACAGGCTCATTTAAGTTGACGCCACTGGTACTGTCCCTTATTTTTGTTTCACTAAGTTACTGAAATGGAATGGGGTTGTAACAACCGCCATGTTAGGCAGATTTCAGTTGTATATTGGCATTTATTTTATTCGTATACTTTCAAGTTAAGAACTTGGATTAAATTATTTATACTTAATTGTTTTTATAACTCATGTATATATATTTACGTTTTATCTTATGTTATAATATTACTCGCGTATTTTTGCAACATTTATTCGGAAATTATAGGCTAATAATTATACCAAATAATATATGCAACGTTTTCATTGTTTTTCAAGCACAAGTTAAATACATCTCTTCTAAATATCGATTTTTGTTCAACAATGTACAAGATTGAAGTAATTTATCTTCGTTATAAACTAAATCTTTATTTAATTATTTTTATGTGCAAGAGTAAATATGATTTATTTGATAAAATCAGTTTAGTTATTTCTATATAAACACAGTCAAAAAAGTTTTGCATCAGCCGAGAAGTGATGAAAATAGCATCTGCAAAATGCTGAAGCGGACAAGAAACGATGAAGCAGAGCTCATTCTGCGAAGTAACGCGGTCGACGTGCAATACCGACCACCACAGACGAGTACCAGAGTCGGCAAGCGCATGCGTGTGTTCGAGCGTAGCACCACGGTAGTCGGCGAAGGTTAGTTAGGTGTCCCTTGTGTCCAGTTAGCGAAGGCGAGCGAGTGCAGCTGTGTGCAAGGCATGCTTAGACGTACGATAGTGCAGTTTGATCGGGCCAAGATCATCATGCTACTGCAGACTGGCATGTCACAACGGGCTGTAGCTAGGGCTGGTGGAATGGCACAAATCGATGTCTGTAGGACCTGGAGGCGGTATACAGACACAAGAACAGTAGCAGATCGTCAACGGACAGGTCGTCCACGGGTCACAACACCAGCACAAGACCGTTATGTACGACTCTCAGCTCGGCAACAGAATACCATGATGGCAAGGAACATCACTCGTGCCCTCCAGGCAGCCTCTGGTGTGTGTGTGCCAAACCAAACTGTCTGTAACAGACTCCGAGAAAGTGGTTTACGTTCCAGAAGACCTCTCCGGTGCCTGTACACTTCGCAACATCTTATTTGACCGCCCCGAAAGAATTCTAAGTCTCAAAATCGTAAACTTAGCAACATTGCACTTCAGCTCCAGGTGAGAGTAGCCAACTTTGTACAGGTCCTTCCACTAGACGAAAAACGCTGCGGTAATAGGTTTTCAATTTAACACTTTCCATGAACTTAGAAACTATAAACCGCTATTATAATACAGAATCAAACAGAAATAATAATTTGGAAAAATAACCTTGAAGGATATTTACGATTCTGCTTGCTCTACTTGAAATTTGGGGGGTTTGAAACACTGAATAGAGTTTATCTCCACCTGGAGGAAATTGCCATCATGTTTGTGCAGAGAGAAGCAAATTTGTGACGAGTTTATGCGACATTTTATTTACAATACCTTGCATAATATCGAACAGTTCTCAAAAACATATATTTTGCACGACTTGTCGAGAAAATGTGCTTGAAACACAGGAAGGTGGGAGTCTTCATAAACGTCAACATGTTTTTAAGAGTATAACGTCATTAAGTTAACGTAGAGCAGTTGGTTAGGCGCTGCTATCCTTATTTTTCATCAAGCGTGAAAGGTCGCGGGTTCAAATCTCACCCTCTTTTTTCTCTTTTTTTTTGTTTGCTGAACAGATACCGTTGATATTAGAATATTTTAAAAAATGAATCCGATGCACACTTGAGGGACGTCCCTTCTGCGCATATTTCCCCTTAGAAGTTGGAGATTTCCAGGATTTAAAGTTAAGACTTTTCTTTTTAGTTATTGTTCATATGTTGTGTTAACACACACATCATGATTAATTCATAAATCACATATATGTATTCAGGATGTTATAATAACATTATGTAATGTTATTTAAGTTATGTATTGTTTGTTCTTCACTGACACCTAAAATATTGACTATTTGATTTCGATATACTAAAAAAAAGATATACAGTTATGTTAAGTAGTGATGTAGTGCAGTACTGTAACGAAGGAGAGCGTTTAATGAGTTCAAATTGCTAACATTTGTAGTTTTATGTCCTTTCCTTCGTAATGACTGTTGTCAATCCCCTCACCACCATCTTACCATGCGTCTAAAACTAATAGTAAGTCGCTAATTAACATAAATAAATTGTTATTGCGACGAAGGCCGATTCGATAAGAAACTACTAATAAGTATTTATATAGTGAGTGACAAACAAAAAATTCAAAACCTCATAATGATCGTTCATTCCTCACTGCTTTGTATCTAAAATGTTTGTCTTCTTTGAACAGAAAGTACGAGTATCAGATATAACAAACTTTACGCACTAACTTTGCAATATTCGAAATCACCATTACAGACTTAGCTCTGTGTAACTTGATTCTGTGCATTCCACGTGGCATGTGACTTCCTCCTATCATCGAAATAACTTTCTCTTACTATTTCCTTTCCTCTCGTGAAATACAGAGACCAATGTTAACTTCTTAACACGGTGGATAAACTTTACACCCAACGATATACTCCTGAAAAAAAATCCTGCCTAGGTGGAGAATCGAACCTACGACCTTCCTCGTAAGAATCATGCACGCTACCTCTTCTCCAGGTAGCTCATGTTAATAATATCCAGTTTTCGAGGGCTCGTAGCGTCGAAATGAGGAGTCAAACAAACAAAAAAAGATCATGAAGAAAAGTTGTTTTTTTGTATTTTTAATATGTATGCACTATGAAAGTTTGCACGATAAGCCTTTGCATACGTTAATTCTATATTTTTCGAGACTTGATACGAGAACGAGAATTGCCCTCCGAAATCGAGACGGATGTTTATAAATGGAGACGAGACTGTAAAAGAGACATTTACAAATAAACACGAGACAGACATTTAGAACCCTCAACGAGAACGAGACCAAGGCTACCATTTCTCGTCTCGATAGGATCCTTAGTAGTGAGGTTGTAAACCAACCAATTAATGCGTTCGGGGTAAAGAGAAGTGACGGCTTTTTTCGCAGTAGAAAATTCGAAATATATCGTACTATTTCAGTATGGGATTTAATGTTATACACATGGGCGTTTCACGTTCTTCTTTTGGTATGATTAGGATTGCTTTATTTCGTAAGTGAAAATCCAGGACACTGCTGGCCGGAAGCTTGTTGAAGATGACTCGAGGAGGAATAAATAACTGATTTGACAGTCTCAATGCTGTTTCTTATCGCAGGAATTCCGAAACTATTAGGAAATTGCAGACATTTGGCCTGTAGTCCCATCTGGTGTGTGGAATTACGTAATTTCCTTCCCATTCGTATCCCGTCCTATATGTCTCTAATTTAAGAGAATGAAATAAGTTCGAAGAAATCTTATGAACAAGCAGATAGAACAGGTAATGTGGTAACTTTATTGAACCAAAAGGGGAAGGGACCCGTTAAACCCCCTTAAATACGCCCATGGTTATATACACTATTTCCTTGTAATAATTATACATAAACTAAGTAAGTTTGGTCATCAACAAATTTTACAAACAATATTTTTCGCATTCTGAGAACACGCAGGCAGCAGAACCCTTTCATTTATCTTGCACGTGAGCAGCAGGGATATTTCATAGAAGAATGATCATTACAAAGCATAGCATTTCTTTCCACTATCCCTCCTTCTTCAATTATTTAAATCTGTACAGATTTGTAAAACTTCTGCACGTGTTCGCTCACCGTGGGCTACCCCGGGTAAACTGGACGCTCGAAGCAGACGACAAACGAGCTCTCTCGTAAGTAGTGACGTATTAACATGGCGGCAGCGTGTTTTCAGCGCAACGCTAGCCTCACAACTTTGGAAGTCTCGTTTTTGCCTTAAACTGGACGCAGAGAAAGGCGAGAACTTGCAGGGGTCATTTTTCCGGGGTGTAGTTTTTAAAATTGTTGTAAAAAAAATTCAGTGGAAATGTCCATACTAACGAACTTCAAACTATGAAAAATATATTTTCGTAGTGGAAAAATCCAGGTCATTTTCGAAATATGAACTTCATGTTTTTCTTTATTATGAAGTGGATATATATGGGAGGGACGTTACGATCCCTCAGCACGAAAATTTTAAGTAAGCTACCTCCAACTTTTTCAATGGTCATAACTACTAATTAGGGTCCAGAAGTTGATGAAATATTATCTTTTTTTCTGACCCTTAAAAACAATGCTAAACCTGATATCATGTCCGTTTCCATTCAGTTAGAGCAGGAAAACAATTTCTATTTTACATTTTTTTTTGCATTTTCAGCCTTTTTTGGCTTTTAGTTTATTTGTCAGTATTTTTAACAGTTTTTGTTGCATTTTTACTTATTTTTGAGATTTATTTTTCTCCTCCCCTGTTGTTTCGTGCATTTTAAATGCATTTACTAGTAAAACTTACATATTTAGATTTCTTGACATGGTCCTTTTAGCAAATTCACCATGAATCGGAAATACGGTCAATGGAAAAGCATAATATTATTCGTAACTGAAATGTTTGGCAATGGATTAAAATACTTTGTGTGAATATCTACTTTGAGGTTCTTTTTCTGGACACTATTATCGCTTTAATCTGTAGTTTTAAAGTAAAATTAGTCACAATATTAAATGCAATTACACTCTGGTATACGCGAAGCAGAACTGTATTTTCGGATGCTGGCCGACTACAGTATCATAGAAGGCCCGCTCTGAAAGGAGATGAATTGGTTCATTTGGTGTTTTAAGTCAACTTTATGCATTGTAAGGCTAATCGGGACTGGACCTACAGTTTAAAGTGGGATTCGAACCGAGTGCATAAAATAACGTGAACAGTGTGGTGTAGCGAGATCGTTTGCTTATGGAATGGAAGGTCATGGGTTCAAACCTACTTTTTTGCAAAATCTTTATCGGGAAGTAAACGGCTTTGGACGAGAATGTTTATCTACGTTTTTTGGATATTTCCGTTGATATGTATGCGATTTATGTCCTGCATTTCCGGATGCAGAAAGTTGACATGTAAGTTCTTAATATGTGTTAACTTATAACAGCTGAATGAAAGGAAAAGTATTTCCTAAAATCCTACCAATCACTGAAAGATTAAAAACATTAGTAGAAGCATTACTTGAGGCATGCACAGTGGCGACGATTATGGAGTGTGGAGGGGCAGATGACCCCGCACTATGCTAAACATTATCTACCAAGGGAAAGGAACTGTCCTTGCCTCCTCCCCCCACCTTGCGCCATCAGTTTTGAAATCCAATCGCCGCCACTGAGCATGCATCGCATAAATATTTACAGTAATATCATATAATATTATATTACGTTATTAGAACACTTCGTACTCGGTAAATAAAAAGGAAAAAATAATAAGGAAAGGGTGGGATTTGAACCTACGATGTTTCGATCTTGACGAAAACAGTAAAAAAAATGAAAGTGCTGTCATCTAACCAACTACTCCAGGAGATTGCTAACAGAAAGCTCAGTAAAGCACGTTGCTCTCAGGTGAAGCAACATTGTGCCGGAGTTTCGAACCATTTTTAGCCAAGAACCAAGGAAAAGACACACTTTGCAGAATCGTTTGGTGTTGTGCAAGGTATCTTTACTAAACATTTCGCATAAAATCATCATAAATTTGCCTTCTTGCATTCAAATGTGACCGCAATTCTTTCCAGGTGGATGAGAACCTGTTCAGTGTTTCACAATGCACATACATTTTCCTATTTTCAAATTCAGAACCAGGGGCGGCGCCAGAAATTTTCGACAGGGTGGGCAGAAGCTACATATTGATAGATTAGGGTGGGCAGTATAAATGTAAGACCATATATAGTATATACTAGTATTTGTATGTAAGACGTATGTATCTCCTCTCTCTTACACTCCCGATTTTCCTCTTACTTCTTTTTCCTTTCCCTTTCTTGTTTTCCTCTTTATTATTTTCTAATCTATTCTCGCATCTTGTTCCATTTCCTTTCGCTTTGTCTCTGATGGACACAATTATTTCAAGGAAGTGTTTACCCATGCGCAGCCATACATTCTAATCACATTCCTTCATGGATGTTAATACAGTGAAATAAATGTGAATTAGGTTTAAGCTTGTGTTGCAAATACAAGGCACATACTTGATTTTATGTATTCGGCGACAATGATAGAAAGTGCGATGGTAGACAATCGTGAAGTTTCTCGTCATTTAAATGCATGTTCCTGAGCATAGTATTTTCATCGTATAAGTTTTTGACTGAAAGAGTTTTCTTACTCCTTGAGGGTCACTTTTCTTATCATACAAGGTTTGTACACTGACAAATCTATCTGAATGCTTGTAGTAGAGGCGATTGGGAGCCAACATTTGAAGTGCGCAAGGACAATATACGTTTTCTTGGTAGAAAAGGCTTAACATAAAAAGGCCATAGTGCGGAGGCAAAATGTGGCGGGGGGAACTGCATCCTCCACTTCCCTCTCCTCCTAATCACCGCCACTGAATGTTTGGATTAAAATAAACGTCTTATTAGGAATGATTTAAAACACACACGGAAAACCAAGTTTTTGTTCCTTGTCCATGAAGTATTCCTAGGCTAATGAAAGGATATTTTGACAAAATCACTCATAAGTAATAAAAAAGTAAGATTGAAAAATCTGTTCAGAATTGAAGAGATTATTAGCTAAGTTGCTATTCATTTTCTGAACTGCCATGTTACTAATGCGAGAGAAACAATACACGTATGGTTACATGAACATATTTTTTGAGGTAACAAAATGATTTAGGGCACAAGGAATTCATTGAAATTGATCACCGTACCAGTAATAATTCATCTATTTTTCATAGATGTCTTTGGTTGTATGGCATGACCATTTAGAACACAATAGAATGTCAACCTCTATCCTATGCAGCATACCCTGCAAACTTTATTCTTTCAGGGCAACGAGTCCCTGGCGTCTGGAACCACTGTCAAAGTAATAATTCATGAGGGTTTATATTTTGAGTGTCAGCATGTGTTTGTTTTCGCTTCTTCGTTACTTTCATCTAATTACCATTGAACTTTACCGTCGTTATTATCAAAATTAGAGCAGAAAAATGATTTAAAATAAAACAAATCAATGGAGTTTCATTAGTTCATACCTCTTAGAAAGTTGAGGTGGTAGTTTCAATTGCACAGCGTTTCATTAGTGGACCAAGGCAGCTAATTACGTGAACAATGACATTGTTTTTCGAAAGTCTCAAATATTTGTCTCAGGCAATCACCCTCTTAAAATGGACGCATCTTCTGTGGTGTTAAAATGACACGTTTGGTGCGATTTCTTTCTGTATATTTATTCCCCAATGGCATAACGCTGTCACATTAAAAATGAAGAGGTCCTGTGTTCGATTCCCCCCTCCTCTGGTGGAAGCACAATGCACACTGGTTCGGACTACACGTTAAACTGTAGGCTTAGTCCCGATTAGCCTATCTGAGCATAAAAGTGGGCTTAAAAACAAACTTAACAAAATCGTCTTCTAGATGCTTCGTGACATAACTTTTTTTTCTTAACTTCAGCTGCATCTACAGATTCTGTTGACATTTTCGGCTGATTCAAGTGGCAAAATTTATGTGTCGAACGAAGATTTCTAAATAGGATAAGCCAGTCATTAGCAATTGAAAAATTCTGTAGCTTTTTCCATACATAACTGGTTTATTAAAATTTATTTACTTAGGTATTGTAGTGATTATTGTTATTCCTACTTATTAGTAGAACGAATATAAAGTTGATATTTCGCATACCATATTGATATTTGAAGATGACAGGTATATAAAAATTGTAATGAAATAAAAAAAGGGACACTTCTGGAATTTCAATGCAGAGCTAATTAAAACTATATTATACTCTGATCACATCGCCTCCACCTTCGGCCGAAATCAAGAAAGTATGGGGCCCTAACTCTACACCCCCTATACGCCTTCATGGCGTGGTGCAAAGCACAGGGGAGCACTTTACATTACTGTTTTTTATTATACTCTCTAGCATACTTAAACCCGAAGGTTTATGGCTGCAGCAACACAAGCCTTCCATCTGTCCCTATCCGGAACCTCCTAAGCCTACTAGCTGCTTTTAATCATGGAAGTATTCATTTGATCACAGTTTTTGTTTCAATAGCTCTAGTAATTACTTTCACTTTCTAATGACAAAATTGACTTTTTATGGGTTGATAATATGTGAACATTTCAGGATAGATAATATTCACAAGTAAAATATACATGTTATGTACACCAGAATACACTTATTTATTGAATCATTCATATATCCCCAAGTATATGTACTTATTGAATTTGATTGGGTGGGCAATCGGGTGGGCACAGGAATTTTTGGGTGGGCGCTTGCCCACCCGTGCCCACCCCTGTCGCCGTCCCTGTTCAGAACGAAGAATCTTGAAATATTTTCAACATTCGTATTTCTACTTAACATTTTTTTGTCTACTCATATATTTTATTACTGCTTTAGGGTATCTTTACTTTATGGAATGTGAGAGAATGAAAAAACATCATGAGCGTTTTCATTCAGGAAGAGGAAATGTTGCAAAGTTGGCTACTCTTAGTTGGCTCTGAAGCGCCATGCTGCCAAATTTACGAATTCCGGACTTTGAAATTTTTCAGGACGGTCAAATAAGATGTTGCGAAGTGTACCTATTGCCACAACATCGGCGCGACCGTGTGCATTGGATCCGTGCACATCGAAATTGGAGACCCGGTCATTGGGCTCATGTGCTCTTCACCGATGAATGTAGGCTCTGTCTAAGGCCAGATTCATGAAGAGGACGGGTGTGGCGAGGCCCTGGACTGCAGGATCGGCTTCGTGGTGTCCAGGGGGTCCATCAATACCAAGTAGAAGGTGTAGGCACGGATAATGCAGGACGTCGAACGTCCCTAATTCCAATTAGAGGGACACAACCAGCTGTTCGTTATATCAGGGACATTCTTCAGACGACTCTGGAACCATTTCATCAGGAAATTGGTGACGAATTTGTCTTGGTGGATGACAATGCCCGTTCGCATGGTGCAGAGATGGTGCACGAATATCCATCGCATGCTCTGGCCAGCACGAAGTCCCAACATGAATTGCATTGAACATGCATGGGCAATGCTAAACAATGCCATTGCAAACCGTCCTGTGGCTCTCACAAATCTTCTTGAATTTCTTCTTGCGGCACAGGACGAATGAGATCGCTTATTGCAAGATCGCCTTGATCGTCTCATCCTCAGTATGCCACAGCGTGTTCAAGACCTTCTTGCAGCTAGGGGAGGACACACCAGGTGGTAGACAATGTTTCTGGTGGATCCGCTATGATGAACAGTCTTCTTGTGACAGTTCTTTGCTTTTTCGCCTCCATCATGAATTGTGCCAATTTAGCTTTACACACATTTCTGAGAAAATTGTACGTTTTTTGTTTCCTTTTCATTCAACATGTCTTGTTCTTCATATTTTCTTTTGTATTCCCACTGTCATTGTCAATAAACCTTGTGCTTCATATATGTTTTGTCATTTTTCGTCCTGATGCAAAACTTTTTTGACTGTGTTTAGTTTAATATTGTAATATTATAGCAAAGTATTTCTCCCTCGTTTTCAATAAAATATCGTTCTCCTATAGGCTGTTTATGTTAGGAGTGGGGGAACCACGCTTCGTGTTCTTGGCGATGTAAAAACTTCCACGTTGGCATTTTTAATTGTTGCCAACTTGAACTTTAGCTTACTATCGCTAATTAACATTGATGTGTTATATAAATTATCAGCTTTTCTTGTGTTATTTTATGTTATGAGTTTGTATTGTAAGTTAGAACAATCTGTTATGCTGCGCCTCGCGCTTGAGGTAGCAGTAGAGGTCTTGCTATTAACTGTGAAGGCGGTGCGCGGACTCCTGTGTTAAATAAGTTGTTTCTCACTGCTTACGAGCCTGCATGACCCAACAAAATATAATTTAACTTGTGCGAATCAGTATGTACGCGCGCGATTTGTGATTAAAGATTTTGGACATTTTAATTATAAAGTATTTGGAATTTTATTTACTGTCACATGTCGCATTTTGGTGGTTACCTTCCTGGAGGAAGGGTGGATCGTCTTAATCCCGATCTCTGGGTGAGAACTGGTGCTCCTAACTGATCAGAGGGAGCAAGGAGCGGTGTGTTGCCAATTCGGATCTCCATACCCTGGAGTTACGAGTGGTGGCACGCTGCTTTGTTTTTGTGGCGCCGCAACTAAGGGGCGCGAAGAAAGAAGACTTCCCCCTTCCCAGTGAAGTGTTGCCCAGTGCTCCCTTAGTGTTTTGTCCACCCAATCCATTGCCATTTCCAGAAGATGGATCGTGGTGATCGTCGGATACTTAGAAGCAAAGTTCGCATCGATCTCTCCGAGACATCAGCAGCGTGCTGCAGCTAGCCGTGGAGCGACGCTTCAGGTTACCAATATTTGGAGTGTCGGCTTCTTTATCAATCGGAGTGCTGTCCAATGACAGAGACTGTTGTGGATGGAGGTGATCAGGAGTTTCGATGCCAGAAATGCATCGAAGTACAACTTCAGCCAAATCCGACGGCTACTGTTTCGTCTCCAGCGACAGTGATGATGCCTGAGTGGGTCAATGTTTTGTTGGCCTCCCAGCGGAAAAGGAACGTGAGAGACATGAACAGCTGATCGCAGCGTGACTTTAACTCTCCTTTCCCAGCAACAATGGGACCTTTCGTTCATTGTTGAATTCGTTATGAAAAGGGATATCTAGTATTTTCCATATTTAATTTTCTTTGAAAATAACTCACTGGCCTACAATACTTTTATCTCATTTTGATCATAAGAAGTGTCTTCCTTCATCTGTGGTTTTTCATCAATGAGAGAGAGCTTTTGTTCCATTGTTGTACTTTTTAAGTTTCAGATTTGCAGCCTTGTTAAAATTTAACTTTCTTTAACAATATCGCATTTCTGCAATGTTTCTCTCACATTTTTATCACATGTTGTGCCATTTCCCAGTTTTCCGCCAAATTTAGCGAAATCAACCGATTCAGTGTGCATGGGACATAAGTGTTTCGCGCTCATCTCGTAACTCGAACCCACGACATCTCAATCCCTAAACTAACGTGGCTTCTTCTCCCGTCCCTCTTTTGTCACCCTGTTAGCGTTAGTAAAGTGTTTATCTATGAGGGAAATTGTAAAATAAAGTCAATGCAACAAACCTTCAGACATTAGAAGAACTGAAGAAGAATATCAAGAGAGAAACTGTAGCAATTTCAGAAGCTGAACTGTTGCGTGTAAATGGATATTTCCGAAAAACATTGCCAAAACCGTGTGGATGCATCAGGACAACATTTCCAGCATATGTTGTGACAAGGTACTTGCTTATTTTGATTATAATTGTAATTGACACTTTAATGATTGTAACTGTATTTGTTGCAGGCATGAATTTGCAATAATTATCATAACATAGTAGGTCATTACAGTAAAAATTGTCATCTCTGAGAGCCCGATCTGCCACTTTCCAAAATATTTTTTCTTAATTATTAAGGGCCGTGCCCTCCCGTCTCTACGCTTTCGACGCCAGTATTGCCATGAAGCCAGAAGTACACCCAAAGTAAAGAAATTATTGTAGTTTAGTGAAACAAAAATAAGGGACAGTACCAGTGGCGTCAACTTAAATGAGCCTGTGAGGCTCGAACCCACACAATAATTTGCCTCTTATATATTTTTTTTTAGAAATAAAGTCTCTGCGATTAAGAACAGTTTTTATCATTATAGACTGAAAGAATTCTCGCAAGTTTTATTACTAACTGTTTTCAAAATGTTGCATAATTTTTATATGAGACTTTTCAGTGTCCTATATAATTTACACCATCCAGGGTCATCACTATTACCAATCTAAGTGAGGTTAAATAAGGGCTTATAAACAGGATGAGGATTGATAGGCACTAAAAACTCGCAAAATAAGCAGGCAAATAAGAACAAAATACAAAATAGGTACTAATCGTTCTGCACATCGCCCTACAACGTCAGGAGTTCCAGGTTCGATTCCTGGCCTGGGCATGGATGTTCGTGAGTGTTCATTCATCAATTTCATCATATCACTCATGTTCATCTTAGCAAATTAGCAAAAAGTGACCAACACGAGATGTAAAATAAATGAAATGAAATCAAACTAAACGTGCTGAACAATTTTCATTATTTTCATGGATAAGACACTGAATTAGACCAAAGAAGCACTTGTAACTAAAACAGTCACAAAATAACAGTATACCTGTGAACCATGAATACCACTCACTCAGGCACATAGTGGTTCTGGTAATTTACAGTGCATTACAGAGAACAATGACACGAGCAAGAAAATTTTTGGATCCAAATTTTTTTCAGGCTGTAATCAATATTGATTCAATAAGGCGCAAATAATTTCACGGGACGCCAATTAATTGTTTCTTTTACAACTTTTGATTGATTGATTTGTTCTTTTAAGTCCGCTTTATGCACAATAAGAGTAATGGGGACTGGATCTACAGTTTTTAAAGTGGGATCCAAACCACTGTGCCATGTGCTTCAACCGGGTATCATACCCGGGACCCCTTGATTACAAGACGAAGACGTTACCTCTACGCTCCTCCTCGATGGTGTAGTGGTAACATCGTCGCCTTGTGATCAAGGGGTCCCGGGTTCCATACCCAGTGGAGGCACAGTGATTTGGATCCCACTTTAAACTGTAGGTCCAGTCCCGATTAGCCTTACTGTGCATAAAGTAGACTTAAAACACCAACTCAATCAATAAACCAATGAATACCACTCAGAAATGTCAGTAGACGATTTTTAAACATAAGCGCTTACATTATCTGGCCAAGGAACAAGAAAAGGCATTTTATGGCAAATCGTTAGCCTATTATTGCATAAAATTTAAAACAAATCTCCGGGATCAGCCCACAAATTTTCTAAAACCGTGCCAAAAACGAGTGGATGCACGTGGACAACATTTCCAACATCCCCCGTGACAATTAACGTGCTTATTTCGAATGTAATTGTAAATATAATTTTGAGAAATTGAGATAATTTCGAACCTAGCGGCTTTTATAGCGGAGATATCGAACGGTATTTGACGGGAGTTGGCGTCCGGGCGGCGGGTAAGCGTGCCACCGTCAAGGCGCTCAAGGCTGAACGGAGGACCCTGTTCTATTTCACCAGATTTTAATATTCTCTTGTATTTAAAAGCAATAATATGAATCAGAAACATTAACGTACTTAGTGTTGCAACAAAGGGTTGTCATACCACAAAGAATAACATTAAAAATATAAAGTTGTAGCTTACCTATTATCCAAGCTGTTTTGAACTTGACCGTGTCATTTAATACATCAAGTACAGGAACATGTACTGATTTTTGTGTTCTTCAGTGTTATGGAAAATTCATATCGATAGAGGTAAGAAGTTGGTATTCTTACAGCAGAAGCAATGCACTTGCAAAACATCTGTATATTGATAACTTCAGAGCTCAAAATTAACACGGTTATTTCATGCAACTAGTACAATGGCACAATGTCATATTATAATACATGAATTAAAATTAGCCGGCAACCTGTAGCAGAAAATAAAGATACTGACAAAGTTAACAGACGACAGATAAAAATCAAAACAAGCCACTCAGGCCCTATGGGTGTGCGAGAAGACACGTTATGGATAGCAAGTTGTTGGTTAGTTCTTCTAATGTGTGGAAATGTATGTGTACGAACATTTAAAAATGCTATGTGATTTCAATGGTGAAAAACAAGTGTTTAAAACGCGAGGAAAACAACGAGTACTCAGTTTTATCTACTGATCGTATTTGGCGCTGCAGTCGAAGTGCAATTCGAAAGACTTTCACTTCCAGTCCACGACTTGAAGACCGCACTCCAAGACCATACTCGGAGGATGCTCGCTTCAAGTACGGTCTAACCCTTTCGGACACGGTCATAGACTGTGAATATCTCGAAATATACACACTATTCCCCCTGCAGTGAGAGCTGCTGGATCTCTGTATAATAACTGCCATTTCCAAGAAATTTCAAGGACTTATACTTGTAGCATAAAGTAAGTAAAGAGTTTTCTTTTCTATGTGAATATCAAATCCCGGTATTTTGAACAGGCGTTAAGAAGGGCACAGGGGCAAGTTGACAAGAAAGAAAAACCGCACGGCTTATCGTCTGGTGTCAATATATGTAGTACTTTCTTATTTTCTTGTTATTGTTGCGGAAGCCGGTATCGTTTGTAAATGTACAACAAAGGCAGCTGACTGTCGCCCATCCAATAATACTGCTTAAAGAGGAGCAGGCACTTATCCAGGAATTCTTTGGGGGGGGGCTAAACATCATCATTTTAAGGGGTATAGATAGAACATCACAATCATATCTTTAATAATAATAATAATAATAAATTTTCTTTATTCAGCGGGCGAGGTTCAGCCAAGGGCTGCTCTGCCACCTAACTTTAAGGCTAGTGGCGGCGATTGGGTTCCAAATAAATGGGGGGAGGGGTGAAAGGCTTAGCATTAAGATGTCATAGTGTCCCCTAAATCGTTGCCACTGTTTAAGACTGCCATTTTAATCGAAACGTGAAATGGGAACGTTTTTTACCACTCGACTCCTCTGTTTCCATGCATTAATATTGTAACACCATTAAGCCTTGTTCCCATGATAAGAAAAACTCAATATGCTGACAAAGGCAGAAATTTATTTCATTTTAAAACATAAACTAAGCGTAACGTTTTGTATCTTGTTTAATTTGTACTTGGTACAGGGTCTCAAGAAGACCTCGCTAGAAGGTTGAAACGTTACGTTTAGTTTATGTTTTAAAATAAAATAAATTTCTGCCTTGGTCAGCATATTGAGTTTTTCATTAACATTGTGTGCTGGAACCTTCTCAGTATGTGTGTTTGTCCATTTCTTTTCATCAGGCATCAAAACATCTATGGTGTCTTTGAGTGCTTTTACGAAGCTACTACACATGCACGGGATGGACAATCCACCCGACAACGCGAGATTCAAACTGTGGGCTGCGAACTGGACGCAGACAGTTCTCGAATATTTATCTCTGATTCGAGCCTGAACACTACTAATGTGTCTTGTCCTCCCATGTTTGCAGTTCTTATAAAGAAACGCACCAAATTCAGGCCTAAGCACTCGCAAGTGTTCAAAATTGTCTTTCACAGCTTCCGCAGTTTTTTCATATATCGGCACGAAACAAAGGAAGTCTTCTCGAATATACAGCTGGATCGCGAAACAATTAATGCACAGTGAAAACCCTTCCATTCCCAACACATCTAATGTTTCGTCTCCCAATATGATCTAACGCTTACTCATCTATCTATAGTGATGGCGTGCCAAAAGGAGGGTTGGTGAGGTCATAACCCCATTTGAAGCTCGTGTTGACTACAGAAGTAAAATGTCTCCTTAACCGATGGGAATGTCCCTTATTTTTCTCATTTCTCCTTTATTCTGTGCTTATTAATTAAAGAGGCAACATCTTACGATTTGATATACACAGCAGGACATGTACTATGTAGACATTTTAGAGAAAAATCAATCGAAGTCAAGGGTGACTCAGTTGGTAGAGCAATGGCGCGGTATACCAGAGCCCTGATTCGGGTGCTGGTAGAGCCTGCAATTTTCGCTAAAATGTCTACATATGCAATATCTTCTTGCTTTCTCTCCTCGATACTCATAAAATTTTCGGCTGTCCTTTGATGGTAGTTAAGTGTTTGAGCGTGCGTCGAACCCGTAGGCTTTTTTTTGTCATGAAATTATCGGACTGCATACACGAACTTTGGTCCTGGCACAATTAAAGTATTACTCAAAACTTTGTTTTTCAGTTGATATGTGCAGCTTATTTCTTTTTTAATAAACCGCTCCTGCTGAAATATTTACTTTAGAGAGAGAGAGAGAGAGAGAGAGAGAGAGAGAGTGACCTTCATCCTTTCTATCTCTTCCGGCCTCGACCTGAACTAGCACTACACTGAGGCTCCGGAAGTTCCGCTGTCGTCACTGTCTTCAGCTTTGGACCTGCACTGGAACTAGTTGTAGACTTCGTTACTTTACGGTATGTATAGTCCTTTTCATTTTCGAATCACTAGATCTTATAAAGCTACCAATGGACACTGACTGATCACTAATCGGCTGTATGAACTGTAACACTTACACCTGAAGTTCATTAACCGATTCTATTGTACAGATCAACCAGGAAATTGAAGACGCGTAATTATATCATCATTATATTCTAGAACGTTCCGCAGATAAAACGATTCGTAAATGTTGACAGGAGTTTGACTCCTTCTCTTCTTCAAGAACGTTCCCTCTGGCGCTTTCCATGGATTAAAAATTACATCGAATCGTTCTAGTTGCGGCGCTACCTTTGTTGCGCAGCTTTCAAATGCTGACAAGTCTTTACATAGTGCTCAAGTTCGCTGCGACAACACCGAAAGCGCAAGAAAAGTTTACGTGCAATATTATCAACAACAGGGTTATAGAACATTCTCCGTCTTGCCTTGATAATTATTTCTCTCCTTAAATTATCCTCGCATTATTCAAGAAGACAAAAGCCTAATTTTATCTAGTGTAAACTGAAAAATGTCCTTGGAAAGGGGGAGAGGCCTCCAGCCTCCTCCATGCCCTGCATGTTTGGTATTAAAAATAACAGGGTTATAGAACATTCTCAGTCTTGCATCGATAATTATTTCTCTCCTTAAATTATTGTCACATTATTGAAGAAGCCAAAAACCTAACTTTATCTAGTGTAAACTGAAATATTTTGGGGGGGGGGTTAGAGCCCCTTGATAACAGGGTTATAGAGCATTCTCAGTCTTGCCCCGATATTATTTCTCCTTAAATATTGTAACATTATTCAAGAAGCCAAAAAACTAATTTTATCTAGTGTAAACTGAAAAAATTCCCGTGGCGAGGGGAGAGGAGCCCTCTGTATCCCACCCTGTATAAGTGCTATTATCAATAACAAGGTTACAGAATATTCTCAGTCTTGCCTCGATAATTATTTCTTCTTAAATTATCGTCACATTATTTTATTTCACACCACAAGAAACCAACAACCTCATTTTATCTAGTGTAAACCAAACACTTTCGGTGGGGGCTCGAGCCCCCTAAGCCCCCCTTTGGATACGTGCCTTAGTAGTAGTGTTTGTGGTCTAATTCTGGAGATTTAAAACGTTCGCAGATTATTAGTTCTCAAACCAGTGGTAGTGTCAGTCGTGTATCACATGTTGCAGTTCCAATTTCGACGGGCTTATTGGGAGTGAACAGTTAAAATGCCACCAGCTCCATTAATGCTATGGAAAAATAATAAATTGTTTACTTTACTTGAAATCACACAAATAATGAATCACTATGAAGAACTCTTCTTTGCATCATTTTGGGTAATTTTAGCATGTGTTAGTCCATATTTTAGTCCACTTTTTGCGAAGTTTTAGTCCATATGTATGAACATATAAAGTTACTTGTTAGTACATATTAATCCAAGCCCTGATTATAATTAAACCTCGGATTTTAGGCTTTTAACCTATTTTTTCCTTTGCAGGTAAATAAGAAATAACAAGTTATATCAGCCTTTCATTAAAAAACGCAACAACTGACTAAGTTTTATAGTGCCTAAAGTAACCTATTTTGCTTGTTTGAGCCTATTTTCAATTAAAATAAACTTTTTTTTAGGTTTTTATCATTTATTAGGTTTTACATGATTTCTTTGTCTCACAGAGGTGTTTACTCGGTTTGGTGATGAAACAATTCAATGACTGGCTTGTTTTATACCTGTTTTCTGTCGATTCCTCCCGCCTTCAAAGTCAATGATGTTTTTCCAAGCTCTATGCAAATCAAATTTTCTGACGCCACTGTTACCTGCGATTAAAGGGGTCAGTTTCCACCTACTTTTTGCCCCTCGCGCTGTGAATTCCTAATGCTAAGACATGTCTTCTAAGAGAAGGTAACATGTCCTTGCCACCCCTCCCCTCTTTGGCACCCAATCGCCTCTACTGCCTGCACAGTCCAAAATGCAAACTTCTGATCCGTGTGGTCTTGCCCACTTTGGCGTCAGTTCGGTCCTTTTGTGGCATTCACATCTTGCGAAGTAGCCTTTCAGCATTCAAATTTGCACCAATCACTATGTTACCGTTGAAAGATAATTAATAGATCAAGGTAAAATAAAACATCTGCTTGTGCCTTTTTTCATGTCTTACCAAAATTCATGCATAATTCCCGGAATTCAAAGATTTCGAAGTGAGTAGCCACCCTGATATTGTGCGAGACATTATACATATGTAATTCATTTTTTATATCAACAAGTAACTTGCTAACATCACAAGTATAGTATTACAATAATTTGTGGATAATTTTGAAAATGATGTATACAAGTGAAAATCTGGTTAGGAAATTAACATTTAGTTGTTTCATATACCTACTAACATTTATTACGGTTCTTGTATTTTTTTTTTTTACAATTGTATGAAGCTAATCAGTATTTTTCTGGAATATTGTAGAATTTTAGTTTCTTGGAACCTACTTCAGGATTTTTCTAGGCAAATTTTATATTTTAGATCCTATTATAGAATTTTTACAGGCTATTTTAGGAACCTTAAAGCACACTTATTAGAACCTAAAAATCCGAGGCCTAGTTATAAAGTATGAGGTTTAAATTCAACGTTAGATAGGGCTCTACAATTTCCTTGTTCTATGTACACAGTTGTGCGTCGTCGCACTGCAGCGATTTTTCTATCTGTTCCATTAGCAACACTGCTTCTCGCGTTGTGCCGCGCAGCATTTAAACTTCAACTCTGCGTGACCATATTCACCCTTACGAGTTCGGGTGAATCGGGTCACATGTAAGGAGGCCTCCTCGATGGCGCAGTGGTGGCGTCGTCGTCTTGAAATCGAAGGGACCAGGGTTCGATACCCGGTGGAGGCTCGTAGTAGTTTGGATCCCACTTTAAACTGCAGGTCCAGTGCCGATTAGCCTTACTTTGCATAAAGTGGACTTACAACACCAAATAAACCGATCACACGTAAGAGTGAATCGGGTCAGTTACCTATCGTTGAAATATGTATTATTAGTCTTTAATTTTCATTACAAACCTTATGTTCAGAGTGTAGGACCTTATCTTTTGCTCGGACGTCTTCCACAAATAAACTTTATTCTTCCTTCTGGAGTCACACATTTCCTGTAATAACCATCTTTAGATTTTCTTGCCACTCTACGCAATCAACTAATTTCACAGAAACAGGATCGTTGTATTAGTACTTCACATTACAGAGCCTACAAACAGTATTTTTTACTTCATGAATGACGTTTTCTGACTCTGAACATGATGATGCTGACGATGAAAGCATGCGGGCGACTTGATAAATTGGAATGCAACCTTTCTCTCATCACTGGGGTCGAGGCAAAAACCACGCGAACATTATTTTAGTAACTGTGATACCAGTTAATTCCTTCGCTCCACGTTAAACGTACATTACCCTCTATCTCTTAGGGATTTGTTCTGGCCACTCTGCATTCTTCTATGGAGATTCGAATAAGAAACATCAAACAGTCCTGCGGCATGTCGTTGCTTCCTACCTTTCCTAGATGCCTTAATCGCTTTCTGCATGTCCTCCTCGTTCCACGAAGTTGACGATTTCCTCGCATATTTGTTTATCTGTGGAGACAAATTAATTTAGAAGCCTATTTCGGGGTAAATGGGAATATCATGCCGTAACTGTCTATAAAATCATTGAAAATATGACGTACAAAGAACTCCAATTCCCATACATTCAGTCATCACTTTTCCCTACGGTATCTGGGATCGAACTGGGTTGATGTAGCTCACTGATCATTCATCCTCGTTTATGGAGCAACTCGCTATTCATGGTAAGCTTGATGGTAAGATGCGAGAGGTACTAATTACATACATTATGAATGGCATAACACAACACTCGAGTTTCAAACCCTTAAATACTGGATCAGCATGGCTAAAGGAAAACGGTATACCTGTCTTTGTATAGCAGCTGATGTTCTGCGAAGCATGGTTATGGTTGTGACTGTGCAAGGAGTCTCACTCGCGACTCACTTCAACACGTTCTTCCTCTAATCGTACTTGTGCCCCTCTCCACGTAATTCTCACTCTCTCAATTTTCGTTCTTAAAAACTGACCGAAGACCTCTCTGCTCCCAGACATTTATTCCGATCGAATTTACTGACAATGCCGAATCAGTTACCTGTAGTCTCTTTCTTGATTGCAATTGTTTACACCTGTTTACAACGATGGCGATCAAGGAAGCTCGGCAATATCTGACAAGGCATTCCTAAGATGTTTCTAGTTATTTCCTGTCTGGAAATGTGATGGCTAAATTTATGGGATTTGGAGTTCTTTGTACTTATTATTTTCAATAATTTTATAGACTGTTACGATGCGTTGAACTTATTCTCCCGATTTTCGTAACCCTATTCACCCAAAAGTGCAGCATTTTCCTGTTCATCAGTTCGATACATAAATCTTATAATCTCTTCTACGACACCTAAGTACCATGTTATGCACAAACGACCTTTAAAATACTGTAGGTAGTAGAGCAAAACGCAAATAAATACAAGGAGCCATTTTTTAAACACGCTTTTCTTCGTCTACTTACATGTATTATTGTAGTTCTTGGTAGCTCCAAATACACTACTTCTTCGTAGCTTCTATGTTCAACCGATACTAGAAGTTTCAAACTTCACTGCCAGATCGAAATATTTCCTTCAGCTTGTTTGGTTTTGAGTCGGGAGAGAGAATTTCAAAAGTGACCGATTCACCCTTAGTTACCTCCCTTCAAATATCTTACTTGTCTCTTATATCTGTCCAGTGGTAAACCTGTCTGCTGCTTCTACGCCTATATATAAATTGCATGAGGTTGAAAAATTCATATTTGAAACGCAAAAATACGTATTGAAATGCTATTAATGACTTATCGCGAAGTTTATTTGATGGGCACCGTATTCCACCGCCTAATAGTAGCAAATTCTCCTGAAAAGTAAGGTGCGGCCATTATGCGAAGTTGTTGTTGTTTTTTATATTAAGAAATCGTACTAGTATTACCGATACATAAAAATCTTTTATTACTAAACTGTTTGATACAAAATTAGAGTGCACGAAATACTCATGAATATACGTTATAATTGAAACTGCATTTCTTCACGGCAGTTTAGCGAACATTTATCCAGTCTAAAAAAGTTAACTCATTAGTTGTTATTGATTTGAGCATTAAAGTCAAAATATTTAACTTGATATATATATTACTTGATAACTTGAAATATTTAAAATTTACTACAGTGTTCCTAACTACTGAGTTACTGAATTTCGCACGGCTATAATTGGTTTCATTATCTCACGCGACTGTGACAGGTTAGAAACGAATTTCTGGACTGAGAAAACAGGTTGCGGTGGCTACCTGTCATGCGGTGAAATACGGCAACTTTCCAATTGGACTTGGAGTATTAGTATATCCTGTAGATTATGCATCTCTCAAACCTTTTAATTCAAGTGGGTTGCCTATGTATCACGGCGCATCTCTAACCTCGTTTGTAGGCGACACTTTCTTTCTCCAAATATTTATACAATTCAAATGAGGTTCCCTTATATGTATTTGGATGCACATAGAGTAAGGTGGGGCAAGACTGCACAGTTTGAGTTCATAATTTTATATTGAAGCTATGAAACTACAGACACACATGAAAAAAGCAATACACATTGCACTATCCTTTGCTAACTCACAGTAAATTTCCGAAAGCTGAATGAACAATATTTCTGAATGAAACAATTACAAAACCGTGACCATGTAAATGCGTGGTCTTACCCGCACCGCGGTGTAAGACTGCGATCAAGTTCGGGTAAGAATGCGCACTTTCTACACAGAGTCACATTTGTATAAAAAGTAACACAAATCACCTTAAAAAGTTCTTCTATCATATGGGATACATTTCTCGTGGCATTCTCACAGTAGGCACAGTGAATCCCGTCCTGCACTTGGGTTAGGAATCACTAACACAAATCACAAATAAAGGTTCCTCTTTCATACGAGGTGCAATTTTCATGCCACCACTCGTCACATGTGGAACAATGGATCCAATCCTCTACTGGAGGATCGCTGTACTTCTCATTACAACCTGGGCAATTGTACTCTTTCTTCTGGCGTTTTCTGCTTGCTACATCTTCTTCAACAACAATGTTCCGTTTCTGTTTCCCCTGAAATTTCTTCTTACTCTTCTCAGCCAACGAGGCTTCCAAGTTGACTTTGAATGGATATCCAGTTAACACCTGAGACTGCCTTCCCTTTCGTCGGCGGTGCTGAATATGCTCTGCACGTGGAAGTGGTGATTCTGGTTAACGGAAATGTGCCCGTACGATCCAGTATTGTTAACCCCACTTGTTGAAGACTGCTCACCTGGAGTTTCAGCTGATGCATTTGTCACAGTAGAGAAAAGAAACTCGTCCTCAGTGAAGATGTCTTGATTGAAAGGGCATAATCCAGTCACTTCAAAGCCCTTCATGGCATTCCCAACTGTAGCTGCCTTCCCATATGCCTTTGTAAAAATGGATGCCACTTGGAAAACTGTGATTGGGCGACCCGGATGGTTACTCATCCACTTATCACACTCAGATGAATAAAACGACTTCAGTGGACCAAAAAAATGATATCTAATGGCTGGGCCTTGCAAGCCACACACTTGTGGGGTAAAACTGCACACGTGTGCAGTCGTGCCCCGTGCTACATTCCTGGACAAATCACGTGATGCTGCCCAGCCATTGCACAAAGCAATGAAAACTAATACACAAGTGGACTCGGCATTAACACAGCTTCTTCTATCCATCAATATTGTAATATTGTATACATTCACAGTGACGTAGTACTCAAAACACGTAGTACCAAAATAAATAGCAAACACCCTCAAAATCTTTTCACTTACCTCTCTCAGCACAACGAATTTCAAACGTATCTTCACCACTGTCCACAGCTATAGGGTGTCCCATAAAGTCCGCAACTTTTGAATCTGGCGCCATTTTTTAAATGTTTTGTTGGCAGCCCTGTTCCTATCATTTCTAGTATCTACTATCACTCCGATTTGATTAGCAGTTGTTGTTTTTTTTATTGTTGCAGGTGTTGCCATGGAGCGGTTAACAAATGAACAGCCCAAAAACCACACCATACGGTCATCCTTTGCGGGTGCATTTGATGTTCGTGGGTCACTCGTGGATTTTCAGTCCCTCAAATCTTGCAGTTTTGTTTATTAACAAATCCACTGAGGTGGAAGTGGGCTTCGTCGCTGAAAATGATGTTTTTTGCGAAATTTTCATCCGCTGCCAGTCTCTCTTCAACCCATTCGCAAAATCGTCTTTTTTTTTATGATCCGCCGGCTTGAGTTTCTGCACCAGTTGGATTTTGTATGCATGCATGTGAAGGTCTTTACTCAAAATTATTTGCAATGAACTGCGTGGAATGTTCAACTGCTGTGACCGTCAGCGAATTGATTTTCTTGGACTTACTGGTACACTTTGTTGCACTACTGCGATTTGTTGAGCATTGCGTTGAATGCGATTTCGCCCAGGTGATTTCACAGTAGCAACAGAACCAGTTGTTTCGAACTTCTTTATCAGCCGCAGAACTGTAGACTTGTTGGGTGCTTCATTTCTTCCGAAAACCGCGCGAAGTCGTCTTACCGTCTCGGCCCCACTTTTAAGATTTTGTAATTTTTCACGATCAGAACGCGCTGTTCATTTAGCTACCATCTTGGACGAAGTAACGGTGGTGCAGTGGTGCCAACTGTGTATGATTTTCACCTCGAAAAACCGGTGCGCAGTCTTACCCGCCGCGCAGTCTTACCCCACCTTACTCTATTTAAAAGCTGGTACTCTTTAATTCAATACGCACGTGTGTGTATGTGGGTGTGATTGTGTCTAAACCCCGTGTAAAATCGTTAGATTACAGATTGGTCTCTGTCTGGCTCTCTCTCTCTCTCTGTTTATGTATGTATATGTGTGTGTATGTATGTATATATGAGAGGAGAGAGAGAGAGAGAGAGAGAGAGAGAGAGAGAGAGTGTGTGTGTAGTTTGCCTAGCTCCAAGCAGAACCTCGTGCATTCAAAATTGACAGTCGACATATCGTCACTTAGGTTAGAAAACACAACAAAGTATTTTGAGGTTAAGGTGAGGATAGGAACTTTGAAATCCTTGTTTCTGCCTTAAAATTACCGGCCAGAAGAATGGAGAAATATACTGGATATTTTATCTCTTGCACAGATTTGAAGTTTTATGTATGGAAAAATTTGTGGGAGCATACAAGAAGATGACTTCCGCATTGAATTTGCAGAGGACGACCTTCCACCCGGACCCAATTCTCAAGCGCTAAACTTCCCACTTCTCCACTCAAAACTTTATTCTGCAACTCTCTTCATTTCAGCATCATAGAAATCCCGTCGACTTCCACAACGAACCGGCAACTTGTAGAGTTTCTCTTAACCAAAGTACCCAACACTCTGCCCCATATACGTCTTATTTGTATGGTTTCTCTGTGAATTGTTGTTTCCATTTATCAGAACATAATCTATATTTGACCTAGTTAGTTGTCGATGAAAAAAAAACATTTCTTGAACTTTCCTTCTACGAAGCTGGACCGTTAAGATGGTGAAACGTTGAGAGGCATTAGCAACGGACACAATTTCTATTATATTGCTTATGCATATAGAGGGTGGCCCAAAAGTTAGGTAAGTATGTAGTATATTTGTGATGGGATAATGTATACCTACTTTTGGCCCACCCTGTATTACCTGCTATGTAGAATGCACTATGAAAAAAAATATTATTTTTATATAAAATGATATAAAATTAAAATTTGATACAGGAAAGTTTACTGATGAAAGAATTAAGAAAGATTACCAAATTAAACTGTCAAATAGATTTGATGTTTTGCAGGATTTAAATGATGATGAAAATATAAATGAAACAGACGTAAATAAGAATTGGGAGCACATACGTAATGCAATAGAATCAGCAGCTAAAGAAAGTATAGGATACCATAAACCGAGAAAAAGTAAGCCATGGTTTGATAATGAATGTCATAATCTAATAGAAATAAGAAATCAGGCTAGACTTAGGTGGTTAAATAACTCTGATGATACAAATCTAAACAATTATAATAGAATAAAGCGAGAAGTTAACCGCACGTTTAGAAGTAAAAAAAGAGATTATTTGAAAAGCAAAATTAACGAAATTGAAACAAACAGCAAAATTAAAAATATCAGAGATTTATATAAAGGTGTAAATGAGTTTAGAAAGGGGTGGCAACCTAAAGTAAACTTGATGAAAGATAAAGACGGTGATTTTCTAGCTGACCCAAGCGATATTCTAAATAGATGGAAGAACTACTTTAATGACCTTTTAAATGTCCATGTAGGAGATAAATCAGAAGTAAATGAAGTGCACACAGCAGAACCTTTAGTTCCAGAACCTAACTTGACTGAAGTTAAAGATGCTATTAAAAGGCTAAAGAATAACAAAGCACCTGGCATTGATTTAATACCAGCTGAGTTAATAAAATATGGTGGAAATTCATTAATATGTCAAATTCATAAATTAATTTGTTTAATATGGAATAAAGAAGAAATCCCTCAACAGTGGAAAGAATCCATAATTGTTCCTGTGTTTAAAAAAGGTGATAAAATGAACTGCAATAATTACCGTGGAATTTCTCTACTCTCAACAACATATAAAATATTATCTAACATTATTTTAACAAGACTAACCCCATATGCTAATGAAATTATAGGTGATTATCAATGTGGATTTAAACGTAACAGATCAACTACAGATCAAATTTTTCACTTCAGACAGACACTTGAAAAAAAGTGGGAATATAATCAAGATGTCCATCAGCTATTCATTGATTTCAAAAAAGCATATGATTCGGTCAAAAGAGATAAATTATATAATATATTAGTAGAGTTTGGAATACCTAAGAAGCTTGTTAGTATGATAAAAATATGCACCAGTGAAACAGAAAGTAAAATTCGTGTGGGTATTAATATGTCTGACAAATTTACAATTCATGATGGGTTAAAACAAGGAGATGCATTATCTCCTTTGCTCTTTAATTTTGCCTTAGAATATGCTGTTAGGAAGGTAAAAGAAACTAACGAAGGACTAAAATTAAATGGTGTGACTCAGTTGTTAGCATATGCAGATGATGTAGACTTACTGGGGGATGATGTGAATACAATTAAGAATAATGCTAAAATATTTTTCCAAACTGCTAAAGAGATAGGTTTGGAAGTTAACAAAGAGAAAACTAAATATATGCTTACAGGCCGAAACCAAGTGTTAGGTAATAATCAAAATCTAATTATTGATAACAACTCGTTTGAATCAGTTTCCAAATTCAAATACTTAGGAGTAATATTAACAAATGAAAATTATATTAAAGAGGAAATAAAAAGTAGGCTTAATTCAGGAAATGCATGTTACTTCTCTCTTCATAAACTTTTGTGTTCTCGTTTAATATCTAAGAAACTGAAAGTTAAAATATACAAAACCGTAATTTTGCCTGTAGTATTATATGGATGTGAAACTTGGTCCCTTACATTGAAAGAGGAACATAAATTGAGAGTATTTGAAAATAAGATCCTTAGGAAAATCTTTGGACCAAAAAGGGATGAGGAGACAGGTGAGTGGAGAAGGTTACATAATTTAGAACTACATAATTTGTATTCATGTCCAGATATTATTAGAATAATTAAATCAAGACGACTTAGGTGGGCAGGCCATGTGGCACGAATGGGAGAGGAAAGAGGAGTTTACAGGATTCTTGTTGGGAAACCTGATGGTAAGAGACCTGTAGGAAGGCCAAGACGAAGATGGAGGGACAACGTTGAGATGGACCTAAGGGAAATCGGTAGGGATGGAAAAGAGTATATAGAACTTGCTCAAGATAGGGAAAGATGGAAGGCCTGTGTTTCTGCAGCCATGAACCTTCGGGTTTAAGAAGGCTAGGGAGTTAGTTAGTTAGTTATATATAATGAATTCGTTTCATATACCCGCTAATGTGACGTGTAAATACTGTATCTTCTTCTGAATTAAAATGTTAATTTGTAGTTCATAATCAGAAATAAAGTCACGTTGTTGATGCAAAGATGTTAAATAAATATAATTACGAAGTGTTTTATTTGAAAGTTGATGTTTTAACTAGTACCGAGGAACTTAAATTACTTGCCTTAATTATGACGAGATCTTCCAATGGCGTTGTGGTACATTGCACAGTGCTTCGGATCCTATTTTAGACTTTGGTCCAGTCACGATTAGCCTATCTGCTCATAAAGTGGACTTAAAACATCAATTCAAACTTAATTGTGATGAAATTAACCAGTCCTATTCAAACTTCAATAAACGATGCTTTGTTCTATTCAAAATCATATGGACGGAACTTCATTATTAAGCATTCAAAATGTTTTTTAAAGAACGTATTTTGGTTGTTAAAATTTCTGAATAGGAGGAAATAGATTGTACACTAATTCAATTTTATTTATTTTTCAATTCCTTTCCAAGAGTTTGTGTTTCGACTGTGAAATTCAGATTCATCAAAAACTAAAAGGAGGAGACGTTTGTTGTTACATATCAAGAAGAAGAAGAAGAAGAAGATGCATTAACGAACGTTTGTTTGTGCTCCGCAAATTTGTTTAATTTACTCAGTTTTTGTGTCTATACTGGATATTCCTGTTATAAAACAAATGCAGTAAGTACTGTAGATTATATACATACATAAATCAATCGAAACTAGTAATGTAAAGTGATATATTTAATCATTTCTCGTCGCTCAATACAATGTAAACAAAGAACAGCAGTTTCAACGACAAGTGTAGTCACATCGTTTATACAGCACGATTGGAGCACAATCCTTCGGCATGAATGCGTGTGCAGTGTGTTCGAAACCTGTTTCGAGGCAAGAACTTTTATCAAAAATACAGTGTAGCAACTGTGTTAATTGGTTTCACACGAAATGTGTTCAGCTGAAAGACGCAGATGTAGAATTTATAAATTCTACGAAACAAGTATGGCGCTGTAAAAATTGTGTAAAGGATAGACGCAGTAGTATATCTCTTGAAAGTGTTTCGGAACCAAGTGAAATGAGTCAGCCGTCTATGATGGATGTATACAAACTATTGCAAACGCTATCAAAGGAAGTGGAGGAACTGAGGAAGCAAAATAAAGAGACAGAGCGGGAATTGAGCAAATCATTGGATTATGCTCATCAAAAACTGGATGAAAATGTTGATTTAATAAAAAAGCAATCCGAGACCATCGCCACATGTCTTGGACAGGTGGAACGGCTGCAAGAGGAGAACACTCAACTCAAGAAACAACTTCAGGAGACGCAGTTGCAGCTTGATGAACTTGAACAATACGGGAGAAGAAATACAGTGGAAATTATCGGCATTCCCGAAAACCCAAATGAAGATATTTATGAAATTGTGAAAAATGTAGGGCGGGCTCTAGATATGCAAGTAGAAAATGAAATGATAGACACTTGCCATAGGTTAAGGAAACTTCCCTATCAAAAATCAGCAGGTATTATTGTCAAGTTTGTAAGGCGGGCAGACAAAGAGAAAATTGTACAAAAACGAAAGGTTAAAAGGAATCTTAATTGTACCCATGTAGGATATTCTGGTAATGACAGTGTATATATTAACGAAAGCTTAACACCACTTCGTAAGACCATATATGGTCAGGCAAGAAAAATAAAACGAGAGAAAAATTATGCATTCTTGTGGGTTGACAGTTCAGGTACGATTAAACTAAGAAAAAGAGAAGGCGACAGAGATGTTTTTGTTTTAAAGACAATTGAAGATATTACTAAATTGGCATGACTTTAAATGGCTTCCCCAAATGATATTTCCATTTACTATCAAAATGTTAGACGTCTAAATCCAAAAACACAAGAGTTTTATGTAAATAATATTGTGAATAGCTACGATATAATTGTTATTACTGAAACTTGGTTAAATAGTGGTGTATACAGTAATGAATTGTTTGATGATAACTATAATGTGTTTCGACATGACAGGTTAGAAAATAAGAGAGGAGGCGTATTCATAACAATATCTGGTAATGTTAAGTTAAGAAAGAAAACAAATGATTCGGTGGTTCTTATACTAAACTCAATAAATGATGTCCTCAACTTGAAGTAAAGGTATGACCGAAACCGATAACTATTTTTCAATATATTATCAAAATGTAAGAGGAATTAGAACTAAATTAGATCAAGTATACAGGAGTATATTAACCGCCAATTATGACTTTATATTGTTAACTGAAACTTGGTTAAATAATAGTATTTTTGACAGTGAATTTATAGATGATAGATACCTTGTCTTTCGTCAAGACAGAAATTATAGAAATGGGGGTGGTTCATTAATAGCTATCTTAAATTGCTTCCGTGCTGAACAAATTGAATTTAACATTGACAACGTACAAGTGGTTTGTATTAAGGTTGTAATAGACGGAAATGTTCACATTATTGTCTCAGTATATTTTCCACCAAATTCAAAAATTGAAACATATCATGATTTTTTTGTAAAATTTGAAGATGTCATTAACTTCAACCCTTATAATATTATACTTATTGGTGATTTTAATCTACCTCTTGTAACTGGTCCAGATTATGATCTATTGGAAGGTGATCGTATTTGTTTAGCATTAGCAAATTTTCTTTCTATGTTTAATCTCCATTCTTCGAATAGTATTAGGAATGGCAATGGAAGAACCTTAGATTTAGTATTAACTAATTTAACTAATATTAATGTCATTAGATCTACTGATACGATTGTACCTGAAGATTACCATCACCCTGCATTGATTGTCGAAATTGTAAATACTTTTATAAAATTCAGAGAAAAGATCAGTGGCGTACCCACTTATAATTATTCAAAAGCGAATTTTCTTGGCCTATATAAGGACCTGGAGAAAGTAAATTGGGATCAAATAATTAAACATCATAATCCAAATATTGCATTATCACAATTCTACTCATTACTAGACGCAGTTATAAGTAGGTATGTCCCTAAAAGGAAAAGATATAAAAGATCATATCCAAGCTGGTTCACATCTGAAATAATAAGAACTTTAAAGAACAAAGAATATTATAGGAAAAGGAAGAACTTATCCTATTATAACAACATTATGTTTATAGAGACACGTAGGAATTTAAAGAGTATGATAAGTAAAGCATACAAGTCTTATTTGAGAAATGTTGAAGAAAATATCACTGATAACTCAAAGATGTTTTGGAATTTCATTAAAAACAAAAAGAGAAATTTAAGTAAACAGAAACAAATGACTTATGAAGCCCAAAATCTTGAGTCCAGCAAGGAAATTGCCGATTCCTATGCTAAGTATTTTAACAGTGTGTATTCCTCTTCTCCCTCATCATATTCAATTCCTGAACCTTCCTATACTGAAGTAACTCATTGTCTTAACATTCACTCAGTAACTAATGATGATTATAACGAATCTGTAAAAAAATTAAAATCGAGTAAATCTAGTGGTGCGGATCAAATTCCTACTTATATATTTAAAGCTTGCGCTGACGTATTACGCATACCACTTTGTCATATATTTAATCAGATATTAAAAACCCAAATATTTCCCGATATTTGGAAAATTAGTAAAGTAGTCCCCATTTTTAAATCTGGTAATGCTTGTGATGTAAAAAACTATCGACCTATATCTCTTATATCCGCTCCGTCTAAGATATTTGAACAAATTATTTATAAAAAAATATTTAACCATGTCAAACCATTTATAACTACAGAGCAACATGGGTTTTACCCGAACAGAAGTACTACAACTAACTTGATCACATTAACCCAATTTGTTTCTGACTCATTTAATGAGGGATCCGCAGTAGATGTAATATATATTGATTTTGCCAAAGCTTTTGACAAATTAGACCACTCAATTTTGCTTCAGAAATTATCAAACTTTGGCTTTTCCATAAGTTTATTAAAACTAGTAGCTTCCTATTTAAGTAATCGAACCCAATTTGTAACATATAATCAGGTAACCTCTTTTCCGTTTATTGTGCACTCTGGCGTACCACAGGGTTCAAATTTGGGCCCTTTATTTTTTCTATTATATATTAATGACTTACCACGAACAATTAAATACTCCAAGTGCTTATTGTTTGCCGATGATGTAAAAATATACAAGAAAGTAAATCATGAGACTGACTGTCTAGCTCTCCAATCCGATTTAAATAAATGTTGCGTTTGGTCACAAACAAATAAGCTTTCTTTTAATGTCAATAAATGCTTTGTACTTTCCTTTGCTCGACGACATATGAGATACACTCACAAATATATAATTAACAGTAATTCTTTAAGTAGAAAAAGCATTACCAAGGATTTAGGAATATGGTTAAACAACAAACTCACCTTTGATACTCATATTGAAAAAGTAGTTAACGACTCTTATAAAATGCTTGGCTTTGTTTTAAGAAACTCCAAAGATTTATTTAATATCAACTCTTTAGTATATTTATTTAATAATCTTGTACGAACAAAATTAGAATACGGGAGTACGGTATGGAACCCATATATCTCATGCCATATCAATAAAATTGAAAAAATTCAGAATAAATTTTTACGACATATTTACTACAAAAAATACAAGAGATCTTCATATGCAGATCGCATCTCCTATGTTAAATTACTAAATGAATTCTCATGTGATACACTTCAACGAAGACGCGAAACGGCTGACCATATATTCCTATACAAACTTGTCAATGGTATACTTGAGTGTGAAAATCTTATACAGTTGATAAACTTTAACGTCAATTATAAGGCATTAAGAGTAAGACAACCATTTTACTGCAATAAATCAAACACAAAATTCCATCAAAATTCTCCAATCATTAGATTATTAAGTAAACATAATAATATTGTCCCGAATGGAATTGATTTGGATTTTGCTTTTAATATTAAAAACTATCTATATAGTTTAAACAACATATTAGATATAATATACAATAAAACAGATCTAATTCTAGAGTGATTTATTTATAGTCTCAAATACAATTTATAGCTTTCTAAATTTTGTATACATACAAACGAATTCAAATTTGAACTTTTGCTTTGTATTGATTATTCCTGTTTCCTATTTAAATAGTGGTATTCGTATAATTTCTTTATTCTTCTTAAGCTTTTATAGTTTGTTACTTGTTTATGTTTTGTTTCTTCTGTCCTTTAGTTTTCTCCTCTGTTCAAAATTTGTAATATGTATATGTATGTAATTTTTTGTATTTGTGTAACTTTTGTATTTGTATAACTTTTTGTATTCATATTTATCTAATGCTTTGTGTAATAATTACTATGTGTTTGTGTCATGTATTATATATTTATGTAAATTATATTGTATATAGCAAATTGTAATGCCTATTGTAATTGGAGCATTCGCTCTGTTATAGGCGATTGGTCAATAAATAAATAAATAAATCAATAAACCGTAAATTACTGAAATCATAATATAAGAAAGTACTAATAAGTACTGCAGTGTTAACAAGAAATGCTCGTAGTACATATTCGAAATTGTTTGGTTTGGAGAGTAATATATACAATCATATATATAGGGTATAAAATGGCATGAAACAATTGTAATTTCACTCCGGTGTCTTGTAATATATGAAACTGTTGATAAACATGAAAATTATAATAAAGTGAAAAAGAAAAGTGCTCCCCTATTGTTTACACCATGCCATGAAGACGTATAGGGGATGTGGAGTTAGGGCTCCGCACTTTCTTCATCACGGCAGAAGGTTTGGTTGATATTATCAGCAAAACGCCCCTGGCCGCCTTTATTCTCCAGACGTTCCTCCATACGATGCTGAGTAGGCGCCGGAACCGCCTGAATAGGTGAAAAAAATCCCGGTTCTCCCCCGGCGGGATCTAACCTTGGTTTCTCGCATGATAGTCAGATGCCTTAATGACTGAGCTATATGGAAATTATAATAGAAATGTTAATTGATTTTTTTTAAAAAAAACTACTGGATAAAATCACTTTGGTCCAGACAGTTTGAGCCCTGATTATTATCTTAAGGTCTTACGTTAACATAAAATTTTAAGTATAGATTATTACTTCTGTACATTGGGCCCGTTCCGAAAGTCGCACGAGTTTAACGCGTTAAACGAGTTATGGTAACTGACCGTTCCATAAGTGCTTCCGTGCGTTTCGTGAGTTTCATTATGCTGTCCCAAAAGTCGCATTCCGTGCGTTTCGTGCAAGAACGAGATTCACCAAACGCACGGGCCAGGATGCTGGTTTGTTCCGTGAAAATCGTCTGCTCCTTGCAGACAAAGCGCGTGCTGATGGATTCAAACTGCACTAGTTCGGAAAATGTATTATAATTTTAACAGATAGCGATATGAAGCAACATGCACAAGATAAGTATGCCTTGACCGTTCTTAGAATGTGATTAAAATGAGTAACAGTGGCCATAATAGAGTTTATTTTTGTCATAAGGACATTCCTTCCGCTGACGCCATGCGGAAACTTTCTCTAAACAAAACGCTGCGCCTGCGCTTTCGCCTAGAGTGTCCCATAAGTCCGTAAAATAACTGGTTTCACCAGATTCACGAGTCCAGTTATTTTCGTTGACTGCGTTCGTTTCGTTAAGACTTTCGGAACGCACCCATTGTCGGAATGGAGAACTAAAATACTCAGTACGGTACTTTTTATCAACAAATGACGAACTCAATTATTTTTGGTATGATATTGTATGCTTTTATTTGGGTCAGAAAGTATATATTATTGAACATTTTATATCTCCATAACTCTAAACAATAGAAATCATGTTGTGACATCGTGGACTTCTATGGACTGAAGTAGTGATTCAAATAAAAGACAGAAGCTCAATTTCAATTCCATTCTTGAAGCAATCTTGATATACTGTGCATATCAGCAATAGTAAATTGAAATGTGAATTTTTCAATTTGAACCAATACTAAACCATTTTAGGTGATAAACATTTTTACATCCATCCGAGTCTTCTGTGTTCAAGCATGCGGCCACCCCCATCTCATCTTAAGCAATTTTACAGTTATCTTGTAATTATATAACATGAGATACAAGCGGATTAAATTAACGGTATGATAAAAAATAACGTTTACTTTGTAGTAAATATAATACAAGTTGTTTTCTACTTGCAAAGTTACACGTTAGGCAAGTAAACTAGTGGAATCTCATTCTGTTGTTTTTACTATACTATCCCCTTATGAAGATAAATAAATTTTGCCTCTGCTTTGTTCATGCTCACTCACATCTATGAATTCACAAACTGGAGGAAATATATAAAATATATAATTTTAGTTTGTACGAATGCGATTTAGTAAGTTTTTTGAATAAATTGTGTTCGAATAGTTATTGTTTTCTTAATCTTGGAGATACAGAATACAATACATTAAACTTGGTCTGTAGACCAAGAGAATGTACAGGTGATATTTGTGTATTATATTATATTATATTATATTATATTATATTATATTCATAACCTCTGTTTTCTTGGATAGTCACTTACAAAAAAACATATCTTAATGTTCTCAGTTTTACAACACATGATAATATTTTTGATGCATCTAAGCTATATCCTAATAGTTTTCGAGTGTGTTCACTAAAGAGGAAAAAAAAATTACAAAATATTGAATTTGATTCTCTTGGAATTGTTTGCTTCAACCTTATGTCAAGAACTTTTGGATATGCGCTAGTGTGGTGAAGTGCAAATCGATAAAAAATAATTTTTATTTATGCAGGGACTCAGAAATTTTCTAGAAGTGGAGGCGATGTTTTCCTTCCTCTAGATTATAGACTAATAATTTTCTTGATTTCCATTTTGTTTGGAGGAGATATGTTACTTTTCACTGTACTAGCAGTCTAGGCAAAGTGAGAAATATGTAATATACACCTATCATTGTCGTTCATACTGAAACCATGGGTGCATTGTGAATTATTTATCTTCATGAAATTTTTAAAGCCTATGTTGAAGTTTACATGGAAAGAGGCGAACGATGTTTGTGGACAGCATAAATATATAATAAAATGTACTTATAAAATGAAAATTAAATTTACTTTTTATGTTGTTTGGAACCACACTGGATCAAACGCTCAATGTTTTATTTCAATTATCTGTGAAGGGTATTTGAATCTTATTTGAATTGTTTTCTTAATTCCGCTTTATGCATAGATATGCTAATCGGGACTCGAACTACAGTTTAAAGTGGGATCAGAACCACTGTGCAATGTACCTCGACTGCGAAGGATATGGATTACGAAATAAGATATCGTGAGGTCTTAGAATTTATAGGTACATTGGTTGTGTATCAAACAAAATTTTTACATTCAGAAATATTGAAGTTAGAGGCAACTCTAAAATATAATTGACCATATAAATATAAGAACAAGAATATTATGAAAAATCACGTTTGCGTCATGCAAAATACAGTCGCTATTGAATAAACATATACAAATCTTTAATATATTCTAATACTATCTTATAATAACATTTTTAGACATGATCCAATTGTTGAAAAGAATATTGCAAAAACTTGTATTATATACAACTCCAGAAAATCTGCACATTGTGATATTTGATAAACTTTATTTTCATTTGTACATTTACAATAACAATATCTTGTAACAGTTTTATATTTTTTGTTTCGTTTTCTGCATTTTGAAAACAACATACATATGTTTTCACTGTAGCTGATATTACCATTGAGAGGAAAATTCCTCTCTCTTATAAAATATCAGTTCCACATATTTGTTATAGTTTTGAATTGTAATATTTAGCTTTTAGAGGATAACAATTTTTCACTTATGCTTAATGAAAAGAATGTTTAGCACAAGCGTTCTTTGTAATAACTTTACCTTGAATATACACTAACTAAATGTATTACAAAATATACTTTACTCCAGGAAAAAATGTTATTTACTTGTGTGATACATGATATTTGAATGAAGGAAGAAACCTTTCAATTGAATTTAATTCTTAGCTGCGTCTCAATTCAAATATTATGCGGCACACAATTATTTTCCTGTTATACTTTTAATCATATCATACTCCTCATTATATGATATTATAATAGTAATCTCGGAAATTTGAAAGTGGAAATGGAACTATGAATGAAATAGAGTACAATAGTATTTACAAAACAAGCTTTGATTGAAAGTACATTGGAAAGTTACACAGAATAAGAGGAAAATTCTAAAGCTAAGACATATTTTTTTGTCGGTGTCTTTCCTTCTGTTTCAATTTTGAAACTATCGACCTAAATTTTCATAATATATAAAACTTGATCTAAAATATATAATTTGCTTTAACATTTATATATATATATATATCAATATACAACTATTCATATTCCATTATGAATTGGCTCACTTTAAACTTTGCAAGAACTCACTCTAATTAATATTTACAATGTGTTCAAAAAATGGTGTTATGAGAAATTTGTGCTCATATTTCAGAGGCAATTCCCATAGTAAATATAGAGACCATGGCAAGTTTTTAAACTTTAATATATGGATGATAGTGCTTTTTATAGAGCGTACGATAGAGACCATTGTGTGATGGAGTAATGATCTTGACACAGAAGGATCTAGTTCGAACCTCAAGTGTTCATTTTTGTTTTCTCTTTCATGAATTGAAACATCCATTCTCATGGTTTACACTTACATTAAGAGGTATAAAATAGGCATAAAATATTACAATGCACATCAGTGATACAAATTTCAAGTACATGGAGGGAGAATATTAACCTAAATTATATTACCAATGTATAATTTCTGTTCCCCCTTGAGGAATTTGAAGAGAAAATAGTGTTTTTCCTTCTACGATATATGTACAAATATTTTACTTATTATGAGGAACAATTAAACGGACGGACAATGAACACCAGCCTTGCTTTTTAAATTTTCATACGGTTACTTTCTTTAACAATGGGGGTAGAAGAATTCAGAATTTATAGCAGTAGTTGTTGTTTACTGAAATGATCTGAAAATGTTTTTCTACAAATTTACTTTCCGACACTGAATTTCTTTCCTGAAAAGTACTAGGTGATTCTGAAAGGTTTTTTCTGCCGAAGTCGAAAATTATATTCGTTTTCCCCTATCAGGTCTCAATTTTTGAAAAACCCGAAAAGTGAATTGAAATTGTTAATTTTCTGGAACTAGCTTGGAAAAATATTAAAAAAATATTTTTAAAAAAACGTTTCCTGAGGATAATAATGTTAGTTATAATTTTTCATACACTTCAATATATTAAACACAAACATTTATTAATATAAAATAAATTACCCCCCTGCCCCCTCCCGTCACAGACGAAAGGTTCAGAAACGTATGCGGGGAAAAAGTGTATACTTAACCTACGAAATTGTTCCTATCTTAGTTCTACACACTGAAGAATTCTTTTCTCATTTTATAACATCTCTGAAATTACTACATGAATATGGTATCCTTCTATTTCTTATATTTCACATACTCCAACAGCAGTTCAATTAAGAACACAGTAATGCTACACCCGAGACCCAATGCGAGCAAAACCCAGGCACCTGACAGATGATGCAATTCAAACACAATGTTCTCTTCAGCTTCTAAGAACTTCGCTTGTTTCCTCGAAGGGGATTCATATGCAACCCGTGATTCTCTCTTCGAGAACTTAGCCAATCCAGATGCTCAATTGTTGTCAAGTGTGGGTAGGTAAATTTCCCTCCGACGATTCCAAAGACATTTCTACGACACGTCAGAACGGCTCGGTAAAGTGAGAACTCGGTCTGATGAAAACGCTTGGATGTTAGAAGCAAGCTTGCCTGACATAATATAGAACTTTAATTAAACAGCAAAATGAAGCTTTAGTAGCCAACACAGGGTACCAAAGCGGTCTCTTCAGTTTCGCAACTAATCCAAAAATGCATCCACTGATAAACACTATGGAGGATCTAGTAAATTAAGATTTGCTCGTAACAGGTATCAATGAAGCCCAAAGAACTCTCCTATTACATTGACAGTTGAGTTGTTGCGACACATTAACGCGTGGATGTTTCATTGTGAAGTACCAAACATTTGCAAACGTAGTTTCGTGTTGTGAAAATACAGTGCTACATTTCTGAAAATGCCTAGGAAGTGTAAAAACGATCATGACAACTTCTTTTATGTGTGTGGACGGATAACTCCGAAACCGAAGTTTGCAAAGATAACACCTGTTGTTAAAAACGTATGAATTGTATTTTTTATTGAAAGTCGACATAGTCGAACCCTGGGCATCCAAATTTTGCTGTAAATCGTGTGCAGTGAATCTAAGGGGATGGTTACGTGGTTCTCACAAATGTATGCCATTTGCTACACCAATTTTATGGTTTGAATCACATGATCACTTACACGACTGCTACTTTTGTGTTTCAAATATAAAGGGAGTAACGTCCAATGGTAGTAAATCAGTGCAATACCCAGATCTACAATCAGCTAGAAGACCCATCCCACATGGTGAAGGTTTCCCTGTGACAGTGCCGCCAGAAGTGTATACAGTAGACAGCAGTGATGTTGATGAAAGTGAATGTGTATGAGTAGTGAGCGTGAGGATCCCACATACAAGGAACGTGCCAGAGCCACATTTGATTACTCAGGAGGAACTGAACGACGTTGTTAGGGACTTGAACTTACCCAAACAACAAGCTGAGCCCCTAGCTTCAAAGCTTCAAGGCTTCAAGGATGGAATCTTCTTCAAAAAGAAAATAAAGTGACATTCTACCGTGATAGACAACATGAATTTCTTTAATTTTACAGCAGTAGTGATGATTGCATATATTGCACAGATGTTGTAGGACTGATGCTGGCATTACAAATAGAGTTTAAAAGCTATGAGTGGCGGTTATTCTTGGACTCGTCAAAAGCAAACATGAAGTGTGTTCTCCTCCACAACGGTAATACTTACCCTTCCGTTCCAGTTGGATATTCAGTAAACATGAAGGAAACTTATCAAAATTTTAAACTCCTGCTGCAGAAAGTGAGGTATGATGAGCATAAGTGGAACATATGTGGGGACTTGAAGGTGATTGGTTTGGTGTTAGGGTTACAGTTAGGCTACACAAAGTACTGTTGTTTTCTTTGCGAGTGGGACAGTAAAGCAAGGGAAATGCATTACAAACAAAGGGAATGGCCTACTCGGCATCCCTCACTCCCGGAAGAAAGAATGTAAAAGAGGAACCTCTTGTCGATCCAAAGAAAGTTTTTCTGCCTCCACTCCACATTAAATTGGGCCTTATGAAAGTATTTGTAAAAGGGTTGGAAAAGGAAGGAAAAGGATTTAAATATCTTCAGGAAAAGTTCCCAAATATCTCAGATGCTAAACTAAAATAAGGTGTGTTCATTGGCCCCCAGATACGTCAATTGATGAAAGATAACGTATTCCCTGAAAAACTGACAGAAGTGGAGAGGAAGACGTGGATTTCTCTTTAAGAGTGTCTCAGAAAACTTTCTAGGAAATAACAAAAGTGCGAACTATGTGCAACTGGTGGAGGAGTTGTCAAACCTGCACACTATGGGATGCAATATATCACTCAAAGTGCATTTTCCACTTAGCCACCTATCGTTCTTTCCAGAAAACCTAGGAGCTGTGTCTAATGAGCATGGTGAGAGGTTTCACCAATCAATTCTGATCCTGGAGCAGCGATATAAAGGAAAATCTGGTGTGTCAATGATCGCAGATTACTGTTGGAACTTGGCACGTGACACGTTCCCCCCCCCCATTCACAGAAGAGGAAAGCTTCATAGGTGTTAATTTTATTTTGTGTTTCTTAACATGCATCAATCTATGTCTATGTCTTTGTCAATAGTCACTTTTGTTTGGTTCGCAATGTATAAAATGCATTGATTTCAGCTGCATCTTTATACTTATACAGGTTGTGTCACACATTTGGATTTTTACTGGTTTTTATTTTTGTTGACAGTCTATTGTTCAAGCAAGACTGCACGCAATACTAAGGTATAATTTTTGGTTTATCCTTCTGATATCTAAATGTGCCATGCACATACTTTTTATGTCAGAAAGTTTGCATTGTACATAGAAATATCAATTTGTTCAGAGACATAAATTTTCCAAAATTTGGGGTTTTCTTCAAACATTCATTTCAACATTTCTGAAAAACCAAACCTGATACAGCATATCTGACTTCAGATTCGTAATCAGGAGGTCAAAACTTTAAGGAACACCTACTCTTGTTCAGGAAAGAGAAAAAAAGTGAAAATTTGTAGGACAGTGTTATGTAGATAATGTTCTCATAGCCAGGTTAGTGAAATACAATGTAATTATGTACATAACTTTAATGAACAAGATCAATGTAAGACATTAATAATAGGCCACGTAACTTAAGGAAAAATTACCTTCTACTCAGAATGTAATTGAATGTCATGTTTTTCTTTATAAAATATGAAGTTAATGTACATGATTACGATTTATTAAGTCTATTTGAATCAATTGTGTTCAAGTTGTTTTCTTTAAGTATTGGGGATATAGAATTAGTACAAAAACTTGCTTTATTATATCACTATGAAAATGTATTTCAGAACGTATGTTATGATATTCCATATACTATATATTATACTTATACTATACGTATATCGAATTCCTACTTTAAAAAAGTTCCATGAATACTGCAATTTACTGCATAAATTTAAAACAGACTGTTCTTTATCATTTTAAGGTTCAAAATTAATTTCCAAGTACTAACAGAAAATACCATATTTCACAAATTTTGATTAAGATCTAGTGACATGACTATATGAACGAACAAATAAACGCACAGATTTTTTACACGTCATGGGAACACCTGCACTGCTTGACAAATATTTGTACACAAGAAAATAATATATACCTGTTACAACACGTACTAAAATAAGGAGAATTAATTTTACAGTGCTTATATTGTGGGACCATATATATATATACTACATGCAGGTAGTATATATAAATATATTATACATGTAAACAATACTTAATTGTTTTTTCTGTTCAAATTTACAACTTTTATTTATTTATTTATTTTCATAACTATTCCGACTATAAAGAGGATATTTTTCTTGGTATAAGGACAACTAACCCTCCTACTAGTTGGATAAGGAATGAAGATGATGATGGTCTATACGTTTTAACGATAACGGTCCATGGTACAGAAGAATACTTATTTCAGGATGACGAATGCTTCTCAAGTCAGTAGGGTGTCCAACTGCAAAAATCGTGGGGTATCTCAGGTAATACAAGAGTCAAATTAAAACCTCAAAAGTCTAGTAAAAATTTCAGGGCAGATTGTATGCAGCTCAAATTTACATGAGGCATCAACTGTCATTTAAAAAAACAACTTCAAGGCTGCAACACCAATCAAGCGAGCTTGAAAACGGCGTTTTTGTTATTTTAAATATGAAACCTGCTGTACACACTTCCACCAGTGAGAGGAGTAATTTCTTGCCCTCTGTCAGCCTAAAACGTACAGAAATTTCTCGGTAAATTAAAATTCAAAATCCCTGGGCATTCTTACCTCACCGGCAAATTTACTAATAGAAGAGAAAGTTCTACAATGGACTCAGTTTGTAGGCTGATGGGTGGAAATTCCTTCGCATTGACTCATAAATGACTGCACGTGGACCCCCAAAGACTTATTCTTCTTAAGGTATACAGGCTCTAACTCAAAGTGGCAAATATGTGTAGATCAGCAATAGATCTGTGCTAAAACGTAGCAAACTTGTGCAACCCTACATAGAAATATCTACTAGAAGAAACTATGTTTGAGGTTGGGTGCAACTCCCCAATTGTTTTTGCCTTCGTAAGACGGTGCAGTGAACAGGGTATAACTTAGATGGGTTTTTTTTTTCAGTAGATGTGGAGTAAACTTACTTCTTTAAATCTCACATTATACAAATGCAATTTTACCGTACGGCTATCGAACTTCCTATGATTTTTACAATTCGCTGTAACTTAAGCTATTTTAGAAAGAAAATACACACGTAATTCTAACAGGGAACTCATATAACAACAAAGATGCTAATTCGGTTCACAGCAAGCAACAGTGAATGGTAGCGATAAATCCTTCAAAAACGATTTGTTACCTGTCGGAGCCACAGATCTATTTCTAAAAGTAGTTTAATGAGCGCTTCGCGTGTTTTTGAGCAGTACTCTCACATATTTCGGATATTAATTTCATACATGTAAGAGAAGATATATATGAAGATTCATGATATGATTTCTCATATCTATTTTTTATTTATATAGTTGGCAAAGTTCCCACTTTTAAATACCTGCTCTTCAGATAAAAGTAAGATTTCGCTCATGTAAGACATCTCGCTGAAATATATTCTCGTTTGTAGATATAATACATGGGCGTATTCAGTGGAGTGGGGGGGGGGGGTTAAGAGAGAAGTTGCCTCTGGGAACCAGTAATAGAGAATTTAATCTCGTTCATTGTGATTTGTAGTTGGAAAGCAAATACATTCTATTTTCTTTTCAAATAATTCAAAATAAAGTGTTACCACAATTTCGAAATACAGTGCGGCCTACATAACGTGATTTTGTATACTGCAGATATAATCTGCAAATGTAGTAGGTTTATCATGAAAGAACCATGAATTCTTTTGTCGACACTTTGGCAGCCATGGAACCAAATGAAAATAAATGATATGGGTATGTGAAACACAATACCCCATTCAATAAAACTTGTAATATTATCCCTAATAATAACAAAATTAAACTCGTATATGTGACCGACCTCCGTGGTGGAGTGGTTAGCACAACACGCTACGATTCAAGCGGTTATTTTTATTTAAAATATGACACACATTCTATTTGTATTGACTAATTGTTGAGGCAGGGATGCCCGTAGGGGGATTGATGACGCGCCTGCGTGATGCGAATTATTGGGGGTACAAAATTTTATAGTTTACCTACCAATCCTATATATCTTCACACAAAAATGGGGGAGGGGGTCGTTTCGTTTGATTGACTTGTTGTTGGTTTTCAGTTAAGGTTATTAGTTTTTCTTCCTACCTGTGGGTGATTGCGGCAATTGGGTTGAAATGAAACACCACCATGAAGATGAGCCGTGCGTTTTCTTGTTTAGTATTTTTATTTCAACAGCAAGGAAAGGTTTCGAATGTCATGCATCTTTCGATTGTTGGCCAGTCGTAAACAATGTTGTGGTAGTTCCGAGTACTTCCGACATGCGGACTTAGTTTTAGTGTTGGATGAATTCAGGCACGATTATTTTCGCTTGTATGAGTTCCTGTGCTACGACTGACTGGATAATTGTAACATACTGTCAACTTTTCTTGTCAAAAACTTATGTATTTCGAAAATTAAATTTAAAAAAAATGAAATCAAATTATCGACATTCAAACAAAAATTAATTACTTCATGGTTATCCAAACTAGTGTGTGTTTGTGTGTGTGTGTGTGTGAGGTGTTACGATGAAAACTTTGGAGGGGGATTTTGATGAACGATTTTGGGGGTTTCGTCCTCCGCCTTGGGGGAATGGGCACCCCTGTATTGAGAAATGCATTTATAGGGTCTATGGCAGTAAAATATCTATAGACATGGCCGAGAGTTGCTATTGGTGGCAGAAAACCTGATATCTTTCTTTCTATTTCCTATTTCTGTTATTATACCTCTTGGCTTAATCACGACAAGTGGTTGAATGATGTATTGGTGGAATAAACACAATTGTACAGCTATTTCTTACAACAGTGATCTATCCCAAAATTTCGATTGGTGGTGTAAGTTTGTAATTAGGATGTGTAATGGTAAAGTTACAGCCAAAATCATCATAAATTGGACTTTTGTGAAATAAAAATAAGGGGTGTTGAAAAATTAGTGCGGTGTGAGGTTGAAGAAAATTAAGGGGAAGGTGTATGGCAGAGTGTTGCGATGTATGGATATATAGGTACCTTACTCTGTGTTCGAAATTTGACAGATGGATTCATATGAATCGTACGCTAACCACTTTGCCACGGAAGGCTCTATAAAGGAAAACATATTGTATACAATAACGAAAATTGCATAAGTATAAGAATTCCAGTAGGTCTAATTAGTTTGCAAGTAATATCCGATCCTAATAAATAGGACTCTTAAAAACAACAAGAAAAATATATTATTCATGCATGAAGTGTTGTTACAGATTAGTAAATTATCCATCTCTGCCATGTTGAACAAAGTATCAACCTGTTTGCGTAATCTTACAAGCATTGCAACGTTCTGTGGGTGAATATTTCAGCGATGACAATCATGTGTACTATATTCGTGCTGTGTAAATTCTAAATGCCCCGAAAAACATTTCTGAAATTGAAACATCTCTGAAAGCTATTATCTATATAAATGTAAACACATAGCCATTGTTCATTGGTAGTTGACTAAAGGTCCCGAAGGGTCCACATAGGAAACTGATGAAGGTCCAAAAAGAACGTAACTACCGTAGAGAAAGTTTTCATAATGCGTCTTTTTTTTAACAAGCCACGCTGATCTAACATTATTTTTATTGTAACTCCTGTAAACATGTTTCCAGTATAAAACATAAAACAAAAAACACTGAAGAGAATGTCTAGTAACATGGACGAACATAGAATTCGAATTCATTGATATTTATTTTTAATTGTTTTTAATTTGCAGTTGAGAACATTTTATTCTGTTGAAGTTATTTCTGCTTTGTTTGCGTAATGGATGCTTTCTGACTCTCATCAATATATAAATCTGAACACAGACTCGTTCCTTACCCTACCTTAAGTAATCCATAGATTTTTAAGGGCTCAGAGTTAAGTGACATTTTGGTAACTATTGAGTTACGAAGTAAAAAGACCCGTCCTCAATTTTCGAGTGTAATTTCCATGTCATGCAATTTGCATTGGACTCATTGAATCCTTCATATATTGGTAAACACATTACAATATATATATATATAAAAGTAGCCGCGGTAGCTCAGTTGTTAGGGCGTCTGACAACCATGCGAGAGACCCGGGCTCGATCCCCGGCGGGGGTGAACCGGGAATTTTTCCACCTTTTCAAGCGGCTCCGGCGCCCACCCAGCGTCGTATAAAGTGGGTACCTGAAGGAAACTCTGGGGGGTAAAGGCGCCCAGGGTGGTGGTGCTGATCACATCACCCCTATCTTCGGCCGTGATCAAGAAAGTGTGGGGCTCTAAGCCCACATCTTCTATACGTCTTCATGGCATGGTGCATAGCACACGGGAGAACTTATATATATCAACAACATAGATTCTAATAATATTTCTGCTCAATAAAGTCAGCATGTCACTTAACATGTTTTATCCCAGAGACCTTCATTTAATTCTAGAGAGTTTAAAGGAAGTATACGAAAGGGGTTTTAAGATTTCACAGACAAAATTAGTTTTTTTATGTTACTTTCCAATTAGTTACCAGATACGGATTGAAAACGTAGACCAACGTGAAAATGCCGCCTCTCGTACAATTCTTTTTGTGAAGGCTGCATATTATTAGTTAGAGAAGTGCGTCCACACACATGTTTACTTATAATTACTACCTGATCAATGTGCACGTAGCACAGAACAGTAAAACAAATTTCTTTGTCCGGTTGAGAATTGAATTTGAAAAGAATTCGGCGTCCCGCTTCCACGATACTTGGGAAAATTTTATACTCTTGGATTACACTTCATCTTATTATTTAATCGCAAGCGGAAACTCCTTGAGCTTGTAAGGAATACATACCATAATTGATATCAATCTTGATTGATTTGTTTAATGTTTAATTTATTTTATTTCGCTTTCTTGCCACTTTTGGTTGATCGCGAAGATGATCATGTCTTAGTTTCTCTCACGCTCCTCAATAAATTCACTAAGAGAAATTTTCCAGCAATCAAATGCTCGAAATGTGCTTTTGTCATTATTTATTCTTCGTTCGATTAGGTAACGTACAATGTTTTAGGCTAATTTGTGTTCGCTATGAAAATACAGATGAATTAAAACATAAACAGTTCTTTTTTATATTTCGGGTGATAATTATATGTACCTACATAAAGTATAGACACGACTATGCTACAGTATACTGGCTTTAACAAAACGTAAACAAACTGTGTTACGAGTAAAAATAAGGTTTAGAATGTACAAGTATTGACACATGTGAACTGAAACTAAATAAACCAGAAAAGAGCAATGATTTTCCTTCAACCACCTCCCAAGGCAATTCATTAACAGTAAATATTTTGATCGTATGAATCGGATAGATTTATATTTTCTTCGTAAAGATTAATCTCAGCTGGCAGTAAACGAATGATTCTTTTGTTAGTTGTAAGAGTTTATAATTCATTCTGAAAATATATAAAAAATAGAGTTAGAAGCAAGTTATCTGAATAGAGTTAATGTCACATTCGTTACTTTAATGAGCTTCTCAGAATAGAAAACGAACGAAATGGTGTAGTAATCGATTATATAGTGGAAATTTAATATTTGTAAGTTTATGCTCATTTTTGGCGGAAATATATAAAAAACGTGTTATTTCCTCATTCAGCATATTTAATTCCTTGTGCAATACAACTAGTGCTCATTAATATTTAATAACATGGTGTGTAATTTAATTTAGGTTCCTTTGGCAGAGTTTTTATTGGTTCGAGAGAGAAGTTTATTGTGATTTAAGAAGAATGCAACTAGAAGTACAAAGAAGTAATTACTTTTTCAAACTTTTGTTCGCAGCTATAAGAAGTTGACCACCTTTCGTACTCATGCTACTCATGACATTTTATAAACCATAATATACACACAATATTCGAGGCCTATGTAGAAGTAAATTGTATTGATAATATATGGATATTGAGATTTAATGTTACATTTGCTTATCTTTAGTTTTGTTTTCTTAAGAAGACAACTTTAGTTTATGAATTCTATACTCACACTAAGCAGTAATACAGCATGGGATAGCTGTTTTGTAACTTTGTACAGTGTGTATCAGGAAATCCATGACGTATAATAACGTACGACCGTAACACTTCAGGTATAGAGAACAAGAAAGAGATTAAGTTCACGCTCAAAACCTGAATATTTGTCGCTGAACCACGATGCACGTAAGTATACGTTCATTCTCCATTCTGTCTACAGTAGTTTGTTTTCTATGTACATATATACATGGAGAGGTATTGGACGTTGTAATGGAACAATGTACAGTCACTGCCAATAAAAATGGGGCACATAGATACTGAAATGCTCGCTACTCTGCAAGAATAATCGGGACAGAACCTACAGTTTGAAGTGGGATCTATACCACTATGTGCCTCCATCGGGTAAAGAACCCGGGACCCCTAGATTACAATGCGACGACGCTACCACTGCACCATCGGGGAGGCGCAGAAATTGCCATTGACAATTTGATAAGCCACCTAGAGTTAGGCAACACGCATAACAATACTCGCTTGCAGGAAAGCGAGTATTTCAGGATCTAAGTGTCGATTTCTTTTTGCCCGACTGTACAATTAGATTGGATCCACTCAGCAACTGTTTGCTTTGTGCTTCTCGACGGGGCTGCTGAGTTTCTTGTGGTTCTCCTCGGAGCTGCCTGCCTTTTCCGGACTCTGCCCAGACAACCGGACAGTGGTCCCGTTCCTGCTGAAATCTTCGAGACCCACGGCTTCCTTGGGTGGCTCCCGTGCGCGGCAGCACCTGGTAGCGAACACCAGCAAGAATACGCGCCGGAACTCCTTACTGCACATGAAGTAGACGTAAAAGTTGAGAGCGAAGTTCACGAACTCAAGGTTGTTGGCTGCAGCTCGGAACACCTGGAACCCAAGATCGTGTTTCCGTTCCTCGCTGTAGAAAATTGAGAGGAACGCCGATGGTGTCATCGTGAGGAAGAAGAGGATGATGATGGACGTCAGGAGGATGACCAGCCGCCGCTCCTCCTTGTAGTTCTTGCGGAGGCTCGAGTGGGAGGAATCCAGGAGGTGACGTTGACGGAACTTTGCAGAGGCGGCGTGGAACTGTTTCCGCTTGTCGGTCAACTTCCGGAACTTCCTGATGATAAGCGTGTTGAGGGCGGCTAGGATGAGGGCAGGTCCGAACCTCACCGCAGTCTCCGAGGTCCACAAGTAGAGGGTCCAAGGCAGGGAGCGAGTCACCGCTCTGTTCTCCTTGAACGCGTACTGGAGCACCCTGGCCTGGCCTTCGAAGCAGACGGACTTCAGTACGGTCAGGGGACAGCTGATGGCGACGGCCAGCATGTACGAGGCCGCGATGGCAATGCGAGCGTTCCTCCGGGTGTGGACGCTCTTGAACTTTGTCGGCAGGCACACGGAGATGTACCTGTCCACGGTGAGGCAGACGACGATGAAGATGCTGGACGCCATGAAGGAGTTCGTCGCCACTAGCTCGAAGTGAGCGTGAAACACCGCCGCGGAATAAGTCTTCAGCTGGATATTGTTCAACCTTACGGTCATGGGGATGACGCACAGCATGACGCACAGGTCCGACACCGCCAGTCCGAACAGGTACACGTACGTGACTCCCTTGAGGGCCGGTCGCGTGAGAACCACCAGGTTGAGGAGGTTGCCCACCAGCCCCCCGGCGATGATGATGGGCGCGATCACCTTGTAGGCGATCCACAGGAGGTGGTGGTCGAACTGCTCCTGGGGCTCGCACGTCTCGTTCAGCCACAGCTGCTCCGTCGAGTTGTTGCCCCTGTTCATTGCAGACCTGGAATATAGGAAAATTTGCTTTAGACATCGTACTAGAAGAGAATTCAATCTTAGAGGCTTCTTGTTATAATATAATACAATTCCGTTCGTATATATAGAGCATTTCAAAATGATACGAACAATAAAAAAATATTCCATGAGGGACATAACATTACTTGCGATCAAATATCCCATGAAATACATTCGAACAAATTTTAAAGTTTATTTAGGAACAGGCCCAATAGCTCGTAATTCTAATGCCAGGTGACAGGCTGATCAGAAGTAAAGCGACTGTCAGTGGTGAGAAAAAAGAGATTGATGGGCACCGCTGACTCTCAGAGACAGCAGTTGCGACTGAACCATAGGCGTCAGGAAGGGGGGCAAGGGGGGCCGTGCCATCCTTAAAAAAATTCCTTCCTTGCTCCTCCATGGAAAAAATCCTGCGGACGTCCATGGACCGAACCGTGAATTACGAGCGATGAATAGAAAGTATTTAGACCCACGATGTGCAGCTGGAAGCAACATGGGGCAGTCCATGTGGCGAATATGTCTATTGCTCAAGTTGAAATAAAAAAGAGAAGAAGACGAAGTTTTGTATGCAACGTGAATGAAACGTTGAGCACATAACAATTGGTTCTACAGGTAAAACAATTCGTTTTTTTCAAATGTAAAACGATGAGGCGTTAATTTCCTTTATATGTCAAAATTCTACCAACCCACATTTATTATTTGGCACAACAAAAAAACATCTACATGAATATATTGCATTTAGTTCATGAAAGCATTAGACATCTCTTGATCAGTTTAATTTACAGAGATCGCATCTCTACAAGCAGCTTTAAATATTATTGACGAATCACAAAGCAATGAGACTGAAAGTACAACTGCATCAGTGATTTGCAGGTTTGAAATTTCGAGTTGATTGCCAATCAAATGTGCTACTTTTCGTGGGCAGAATCAATTGATGCTTTTTTCGTTGAAATTATAAACTGGAGAGCGAGAGTCATTATAAACGCAGAGGGATTAAAGCCACGTCACGCACATCTGGCGATTCCTGTTGCAAATTACAGGAAATATAATACGCGTGGCTCAAAGAATAGTCACTCTCCACAGAAGCCTTCTTTCAAGCTTTGAAATCTTTTGTTCTAAATCAGACGTAGCCTCATTCATTACGCTGTGTTCCGGAGAGAAAATTTATCTCCATACCATCAAGTAATTAATAGTTTTTTGTATTTTTTTGCTCTGGAAAAAAATAGAGAGATCTCCACATTTTTAGGACGGACGGTTCATTTTCCTCGTGGCGGACACGCACATCATTTCGTCTCCAGAACAGAACAAGAGCTGTCCTGGAAACAGCTGGGTTGTTAGGTCGATGGCTTTGCACCAAGGATCATCGAAGGCTATTACGTCATACCCCGTTCGAAAGTTACCCCCACACCCCCTATACGCCTTCATGGCGTGGTGCTAAGCACAGGGGAACACTTTACCTTTACCTTTTACCCGTTCGAAAGTGGTACAAACGGGTTTTCTAGATTTTTAGAGAGGATGGAGAACAACACTAATCTCACCAGTAGTTATTGTCTAGTAAATGGTCTGGAAATTAATATACGAGGGTCATTCGGAAAATAAAGAACGTTTCGCCACTGAATATATTGTAGAGATAGGGTATATATGTTTTACCACATACTTTTAGCAACTTTTCCACATAGTTGCCTTTGACACTGAAAGCACTTGCCATATCTCGGCACCAGTTTAACTATGCTCTCCTTGTACCATGTTGCCACCTGACGATTGAACCAGTTCATGAAAACATTCTGTAGTTCCTGTAAAGCGTTTACCAGCAAAGGTACTCCTTAATGTTTGGAAAAAAGATGAAAGTTCGAAGCTCTATCGATTCTCTTGAATGACTTGGTCCATCTCTTGTTTCATTGCATCCATGATGACAGAACGTCGCCCTGCTCGCTTCACGTTATGAACATTTGTTGCCCACAATGTGTAATCTAGAAATGTCAAAGGAGAAAGTGACGCGTAGTGGTTAGCAAATCGCGCTAAGATGTCATAGGAACTTGAAGTTACAAAGACATAGACCGTGGCTCAAATAACACACTTTACTAAACTTCATTAAATTACATTGTAGGGTGCATTATTTGTATTACATTTTGTGTTTATATTGTAACTTATTGTAACCTTTTTCGAGCAGGCCTCATCTCCAGGAAAATATCAACTCGGGGTACACCCCTTGCACCGTTGGGTGAGATGAGTCAAGGGAAGGGCTTATAAAACATTTTCCTGCTTCCTCCAAAATAGGTAATAGTGTTTACTGATGTTAATTACTACACCAGTTTGCCTGTTACAAGGAAAGTACAAAAGCTATTTTCACTTTCCCAGAAGATGGATAGTTAGTGGTCACTAAGAACGGGGAAACCCCAGTCACCCGAGCTAACCCCCCCCCCCCCATCCTCACACCTTTGCAGAGCAACTGCATAATGCACTTATGAAATTGTATCGGAGGACAGTCTACCTCTGATCGATTGTGGAGAGCGCTTTAACATGATTGGAGGTCATGTTACCTTATATTACATATTGGGTTATAATAATTGGCACACACGTGAGTGATGTACTACATAGAAATTTTAGCGCAAAACGCAAATTTGACCAGTGCTCGAGCCGGGGGGCGGGGGTGGGGGGCAATATCTTGTTTACCTCGTGATGACGAAACGGCGGTAAGAGGTGAATTTAACCACTGAAACGAATTACAAATATATGCGCTAGTGTTGCAATATGCAGATAGAAAAAAATGTCAGAAACTGAACACACGAAATCTAGGACACGAATGCGCATTTCCTGATGTACGATGCTTTGTACTTTATAAGCAATAAACCCATGTAAAGTTTTTGACTAGAGAGAAAATTAATATGCTGACGGTGTCTGATGTTTAAAACGAGCAATAAGATTTTATTTTTATCTTTCAATAAGTTACAGTATAAACACAAAATGTAATGCCCTACGATGAAATTTTATGAAGTTTAGTAAATTGTGTTATTTGAGCCACGGTCTATGTCTTTGTAACTTCAAGTTCCTATGACATCTTATTGCGGTGTGCTATCCATTTTTTTTCTAGAAATTTCTAGATTACATATTACGATTTGATGCAGTAGCAATTCTTATCTTCACTAATAGAGGTATGAGGACGGATATGTGCGCCCCGAATTACACAATAATATGAAACCCGTGGCGTAGTGGTTAAAACAACCCATGGGGCCCAGGTTCGAATTCCGGCCTGGGTATGGATGTTCTCTGTGAGTGTTGCTTCATCAATTTCATCATATAATCACCCATCCTCATCTTCGGGATTAGCCAATCAATCAATACAATAATTTATTTTGTACAATTACGATCTTCCCTCTAGATACACCCTGTATATGGTGCTCGTCAAGATTTCTAGGTTTTCAATATCCCAAATAAATTACCTCTCGATAGTGTGGAGAGGTTTCATGCCACTGAATAAATATGCTGTAACAATCCGATGGAGTTGAGGTGATTCCATGCAGGGAACGACCTATTGTATGCAAGGGCAGAGCACCAATTCACTTTGTATCTCGTCTCCCACTGATCGAGGCAAGATTGAAGGCCGGTCGGCAGACAATGCTCCTCGCTCTGATTCACGTGACCTGCATCGCTGCACATGGCGGGAGGGGGGTGCGGGGCGGAGCCACTTTTTCATCTAACTCAGTCTCCCATATCGTCTACCCTGCGACTAATGAGAATTTGCCATATAATACGATATGTTAACGTTAAATTTAGCCTAGTCTTTACAATCATTGCTCATATAAATTTGCAGTGCATTATATGAAACTAGTAGTATTCATATGAAGAGATTTGAGTTGCTGTCTTCAAGTCCACTTTATGCATAGTAAGGCTAATCGGGACTGGACCTACATTTTAAAGTGGGATGCGAACCACTTGTGCCTCCACCGGGTATCGAACCCGGGACCCCTTCATTACAAGGCGACGACGCTACCACTGCGCCATGGGAGATGTATTTTGTTGTAATATAAGATACACCAAGTAACACACCACAAAAACACACATAACATTAGAATGTAACAACATCATAGTTTAGAAATATTTTAATGGAATAATAATTTAGTTCTAGCTTACAGAAAACAGTATTTTCCCAAACGAAAACTCTATAGGACAATAAAATCTTAAATAAAATAATCATCGTATTTAAAGAATTAGCTAAGTGTTATCTTGCACTAACACATACGCTTTAACCAACTCATAACTACTAATAAGAGAAATACTCACCTTAAAATAATATTATAAAATACTAATTAAGTTTTCCAATTTCAGAAAAAGGTCTATTTTGGATAGCAGAACACGTCGAAGGGGTACAATTTTAACATCTCACACTATATACGTAGATTATATTACTTTACTTTACGTTTTCATATTATATAACATTATTGTATTACATTGTTACTAATATTTAAATAAATGCAGCACAACAATTAAAAAAGGGGAACCAAATTTCGGAGGAAACTGACGTTCTGGTTTGTATTTATGGGCAGCAGAGTATCATGCTCATATCCCTGAATAATGCAATGCATTATCTGATGTAAGGGGAAAAGGTGAAAACTTTTCCTAAGTTTCTCTTCCGGGGAACGCATGCAATACTACAGTTTCTAATTAATTAACTGCGAATAAAATACTGAAGCAATGCGGAAGCATGTACGTGTGTAGATGCACCATCTGTTTAAGCTACGAAGCAAGATTATTAAAGTTTATGCGAGAATTAATTTCGTGAAGGCAGAACGTTATTCTACTTCCGTAAGAAGAATCGCGTTCGTTGTGTTTTAGAGAAATATAGATTCAACTTACGAAATTCTTAAAGTTTTGGTAGAAATAATTATGTAATGAAAGATTGTCTGGTAACAGTAATAAATGTAGAAAAAAATACTAATGAAAAATAATTTTAAAAAATACGAAACTTTCCATCGTATGAAGTACAATTCACCGAAAACTTGTTGCTATAATAAATAGGGACCAACCAAAAAATTACCAAAATATGAAAAATAAACTTATGAAATAAACTTTCCATAAATATGCAAGACATAAAAAATGCCCTACCTATGATATAAACTTTTACTTAATAATTTATTTTCCCATGTAGCTTATTTAATGGAGCGAACTATTTTATGTAACATAAAAAAGGAAGAGAAAACAAAAAGTATGTAGTCTGAAAGTATGTATGCCTATACAGGGTGTCCCATGTAACTTGACAAATCGAAATATCGGGAGAAATATGCATCGGGCGAAAAAACGTTCCATATGAAAGTATAATAGTATTGTGGGGGCAAGTCATCTACGCTACAATGAACCCACCCCGTTACTCCGGAGGGTGGGGCAGGGGGCAACCTTGAAATGTTAAAAGGGAACCCCTATTTTTCTTTGCAGATGCGAATTCAACGTCCGAAATTACGTAGGTTTTGTCCGACACATTTCGTTCCATTCGTGATAGATAGATGGCGCCGTAAGCGCAACGTGTTGGTTGCGTCTCGCGAATGCAGTGGCTGGCAAGTGTGTGAGGTAGGATAGATACTGTGGCCTAAAAGCATTGTGTTCGCGCTCTCAGTAGTCTGTGATTGTATTGTCCGTGTAGTGTGATCGCAAAGAGTTGAATGACACAGTTAAGTGGGGTATTAAACATAATGGATTATCTATCCGTAGAAGAAACAATTGAAATCGTCCTTGTTTATGGTAAATGGAGAAGGAACATCGACGATGCTGTGACTCTTTATGCGGAACGTTTTCCTCACAGGCTACGATCGCGTTCTTCGTTTGTTCGAGTTGTCAAACAATTTTTTGCCGAAGGAAGTGTAGAACCTAAAAAAAGGGTTCGTAGAGCAACATCCACTGGAGAGCATGATCTAATTGCAGTCCTAGCCGCGGTGGCTCATCCCCAGGCGAGTACGCGAATAGTATCGTCGCAGTCAAGAATTTCTCGCAATTGTGTTTGGAGAATAATGAAACGTCACAAATTTCATCCCTATCACGTGTCCATGCATCAGGAACTTCATGGCGACGATTTTCACAATCGAGTGGTGTTTTGTGAATGGGCACGTGAACAGATAAGATGTCGACTAGTAGTTTTTTCGTAGAGTCAACCTTCACAAACCACGGTCAGGTTAATCGTCACAATATGCATTATTGGGGTCTGGCAAACCCACATTGCTTGCGTGAAGTTGAACGTCAACGTCCTGGTCGCTTAACGCGTGGTGTGGAATCATAGGCGACAAACTGATTGGTCCGTATATTATTGACGGTACTTTTGGACGGGCACAAATATAGAACGTTTTTGCATGAGGAATTGCCGACATTGCTTGACGACGTAAACCTTGCATTGCGACAGCACAAATGGTTCCAAGATGACGATTGTCCAGCACATAATGCAACAGTAGCACAAGAGGGATTAAACCGCTTTGACAATGGTTGTTGGATCGGTATAGGCGGTTAGGTGCATTTTCCTGCCAGATCGCCAGACCTTACGTCGCTGGATTTCTTCTTGTAGGGATATCTGAAAGAACGTGTCTATCAAGATGTGCCAAAAACCCGCGCAAACATGATCGAACGAATAAGAAATGCTTGCGCACACACTGATGCAGATACACTCCTGTTTGTGTTCTATCATTGGAACAACGGATCCACAAATGCATTGAGTTAGAGGGCATCATTTCGAGCATTTCATGAAATAATTGCATCTAGCACCCCGAAGGTGAGAGTCGAGGGGACTCACCCAAAACAAGGATCCCGATGGTGAGAAGCTAACGGACGGCGCCATCTATCTATCAGGAATGGAACAAAATGTGTCGGAGAAAACCAACGTACTTTCGGATGTCGAATACGAATCTGCAAAGAAAAGAGGGGTTCTCTTTTAACATTTCAAGATTGCCCCTGCTCCACCCCCCGGGGCTGGCGTGGTGGGTTCATTGTAGAGTAGGTGACTTGTCCCCACAGCACTATTGTAATATTTTCATATGGAACATCTTTTTCGTTCGGTGCATATTTCTCGCGTTATTTCGGTTTGTCAAGTTACATGGGACACCCTGTGTATGTTGTCCCAAATACCACACCATAAATGTTGCATTAATGTTGTTGCCTTGCAGAAAAAAAAATAAAACAAACTTGTCCATTTCTTCGTTCCGACTATTGCACATGGTGAATTATTTATTTATTTATTAAGAAAATTCCAGATATAGCACAAATGGTCATTTTACACTGAAATTGTCAACAGTGAAAACGCAATAATAATAATAATAATAATAATAATAAGCTAAAAGATATTAAACAATAATAATTAAAAGTAACAAAATAACACAAAGAGAATTGCAAATTGACAAAAAATATTTACAAAAAATTATTCTAATAGGAGACCGAAAGGCAAACTCGGAGAAAAATATATAGATTCTTGATGGGAGGTCGCCGAGTGGTTAGCACATCGCGCTGCGACGCCGAGGGTCCCGGGTTCGAATCCCGGTCGGGCTTGGTTGTTTGTGAATGTCCATTCATCAATTTCATCATTTCATCACTCATCCTCATCTTCGCAAATTAGCCAAGAGGCACAAAACGCGAAGTAAAATAAACTAAATCAATCAATCAATCAATTGATGGGAGGTCATTGTATTGTGTGGCAAGTCTGTAAAAGAGGGATCGTTTTTGAATTTGTAGTCTAGGTTTCTTTATATAAAATAATCTTGCGTTGCGAGTTGTGTGCATAGGTACTCGAAAGTGGAATTCCTCAAGAAGTGTGTTGCAGCGGATCTTGCCATTCACAATTTTGTGTAAATAACTGAAATCATTCTGGAAACGTCGCTGATAAGCAGTTTGTAAGTTTAGATAATACAAGAGATGGGGAGATGAAAAATTGCGTAATGAGGGAATTCTGTATCGAACTATAGCTAGAAGGAAGTGAAAAACTGAATCGATTCTAGACAGTTGAGTGGGACATGTCATGGATCAGACAGGAGAGCAGTATTCTATTATTGGGGAAATTAATGATTTTAAGTATAAGGTAAAGGCTGAGATGTCACTAATTTCAGTGAAATGATACAGTAAACCTAAGAGACGCATGGTCTTTTTAGTGGTGTCTGTTATATGTTCTTCAAATGTGAGCTTTTGGTCGAAAACAATGCCTAGGTCTTTGTGAGAGGATACTGCTTGGATGTTATTGTCAGACACGGAATAACAGGTTCATCTTGAGAGAGATGGTGAGAGTAGTACACTTTTCAGGATGTAATGAAAGACACCAGGAAGTAAATATTGCCATGCCATTTTGAAGAAGATAAGTATCGTCGGAAGTGGAGATTTCTCTGAAAATTTTACAGTCATCTGCCAAAAGAAGGTAATTGCTAGAGGAAGCTGTGAGATGGTCGTCGATGAATAATATGAACAATAGAGGTCCTAGAACACTACCTTATGGAACTCCAGAGAGGACAGGAAGAAAGTTAGATACGGTTCCTAGAAGAACGACACGTTGTTGGTGATCGCTAAGGTAATCTGTTAGAAGGGTTAGAAATTTGCCATGAATGTTGAACCTATGACATAATTTGTGAATCAGAAGACGGTGACTAACAGTATCAAAGGCTTTGGCCAGAGTAAAGTTTTGTTCGCTTGCGTTTAAGTTAAGCTCACCTTACTTCAGATAGAGCATACAATAACGGGAGGGTAGGATATATTAATTTGAAGCCGTAAATGAGATACGATAGCTTTGTTTAAAAATTCTAGATCGATAGTGCGCATAGGCTTGCTTAGACACTGTTATTAACAGGACAAAAACCTTGATGAAAGTTCAGTGAGAGAAAAATAACTCATTCCATCTCACAGTGTAATGGTATTGATGGGTTCTAAAGAGGAATATATACATACAATGTGTGTCCGGACCCAGCAAAAATCACACAATTAGAAGAATTCCAGCTTCCGTGGTACAAAAGTTCTCTGTCCCTCTCCCCCTCTATTTCCTTCTCTATGGTTCAGACTAATGTACATATGAGCATGATTTCGTGTTGCAGATTTAAAACAACTACACATAATTTATTCATTTCCATGTGTGACCAATTTATTCTGCAACCACATAGGTGTAACACAACTAGCCTAACGAATAAAATGCGTGAATCTTAATAACAAGAAATTTGCTGGAGAACGAAGTTAGACAGGCCGATTGCATAGGAAACATACCCGCCGTAGTTGCTGGGAACTTTCGTCGGCTTGGAAATGCTTTATGTTTTAAAGAGAATAATGTTGTTTAATAACGGCAATAAGATTTCTATATACTAAATTTCTGAGTGAGAGTATTAGGAGGGAGCAACTACCCGTCCTTGCACCACGTAAGTACGCCTTTGATAAAACGTACTGATTTGGACGAAGACAAATAAAAATGTGTTACCTATAGCAGTGGTTTTCAAACTGTGAGGTTCGCCTCCCTGTGGAGGCGCCAAAGTTTCTCAGGGGAGGCGACAAAACTTCCGAAAAAGTATTTCTTTTTTCTGAAAGTTTAAAATGTGTTAATAAAAAATTTCAATTTCTTCTTCTGTATTACTGCAACTCACGATGTTTCACCATGGGTAATACCATCTCCCGTGTTTTTGAACTGAGACAGAAACTGCACTGGTACTGTACCTTGCAGAAGAAAACCATGGCAATGCTGAAAACCTAATTGATAGTGCTTTTGCACAGAAATTGGCATACTTTTCTGATATTCCCCACGAACTAAATGTTCTCAACGTATCTCTACAAGATACAAGATGTCAACCTTCAAAAGGAAGTTGCTGCTTTGTAAGAGAGAGGTTAAATATGAAAGCATTGGTGATTGCTTTTGTATAATACGTATTGTTCACATAAAATGGCACGCTTTATAGGGTTGGACAGTTGAAGAATGTGTCACTATCTTCACAGGAGTGTACATTAAGCATGTTGTTAGAAGAACAGGACTACAATTATATGAGTATATTCAAATATTGCTGTGTGCCTGTTTACAGCATCTACTATCCAGCTTTTCTTACTGTCTGTATTTATCATTTTTATCTCATGAATATCGTATTGAATGAATTGACACCGGATTATAAACATTTTAAAAAATTGTACGCCATCTGTATCAATCACACACTTTATATTTTCGTTACTTGTATGTGCACTAACAGTAAATAAACACATGAAGAGATTTTGTGTTCAGCTTTCATGGCTATATCACATATCTATTATTATGAGGGGAGACACCTTGCATATCTTGGCAATAGAGGGGAGCCGCGACAGCTAAATGTTTGAAAACCTCTGACCTATAGAATGAATTAAAGTAATAGTGAAGCTGCACTGAGGATTGAAGAAGAGAAGGTGGTAGATAGACGTATGCTACTTTAAAAACTGGTAGATTATCTGAAAATATGTTAGCAGTAGGATATATCTTCATTTGATTTTTGTAAGAATATGTGTAGTATCACCCGTTTTTTTTTCGTTTGTATTTTGCTTGTACAATTTAACCCCCACCTTCACTCATAAACATCCCGGAACGTGTACGTATGAATTTAGTCCAATGTATTAAGAAGTCGTCCAAATTCGAAATGATTTATAATGTGCGGGGGAAAATTTATAAAATTATTTTTTCCCAGTGTGAGATTAATGTCCGTAAGAAAAGTGATAGACACGAAATGCGTTAACAATTTAAGTTGCATGTAATGGTTGCGGTGATCATATTGTAATAGGAAAACAATTTTAAAAAATGGAGATAAAATGCCTTACCTGCTGGTAAATTTGCTCTTTTCGTCAGGGGTGACCATCCCTCCCAAGACTCTGGACGCAGTCCCCCCAAAATTCGATCATCATAGTACCCCCAAAATTATTTATTCCAAAGAGAATAGGATTATTCTTTTAACTGCATACTGCTGAGTATGTAATCCTGCGCCTCACATCCGCTGGAATATTTCTTTGGAGGATAGAGGCCAGAGACTCGGGATTGTAAGAAAGGTATAAACGTCCAGAACAGTAAAACAAGCTCTCAGTCTTGTATCAGAATTCATCGAGTATAGTGAGCCCGGAGGAGTGGCAGTTCGAGGCGGCGTATAACTTAAGGCACGAGACGCCTCAGTAAGTTGCACCTGGACCCCAGGACTTTACATCTAAGAGAGAGCTTTGCTGTGGTATTTCTCTTCTTGTCAGAATAGGCCAATCAAGTTATGAAATGAAAACCTTTCGCTTTTAGTAATTTGCTACATCCCTTCTGACTCAAGGATCCCCAAGCTAATCACCGAGTCACACTTGAATATAATAAATGATTTCAATTTGAATGCAATAGTCTGGCAAGTGGACGACAGTTATATCTTAAAATGTAAATTTTCGACACGCAGAAAGCTAACACATTGATTGGTTAGATATCAGAAAATAAATTATGTATAGACAGAATAAATCACAGCAGAACCTTTAGTTCCAGAACCTAACTTGACTGAAATTAAAGATGCTATTAAAAGGCTAAAGAATAACAAAGTACCTGGCATTGATTTAATACCAGCTTAGTTAATTAAATATGGTGGGAATTCATTAATGTCAAATTAATAAATTAATTGTTTAATATGGAATAAAGAAGAAATCCCTCAACAGTAGAAAGAATCCATAATTGTTCCTGTGTTTAAAAAAGGTGAAAAAATGAACTGCAATAATTACAGTGGAATTTCTTGACCCTCAACAACATATAAAATATTATCTAACACTCTTTTAGCAAGATTAAACCCATATGATAATGAAATTATAGGTGATTATGAATGTGGATTAAACGTAAAAGATCAACAACAGAAATTGAGAAACTTGAGAAAAGGTGGGAATATAATCAAAATGTTCATCAGCTATTCATTAATTTTAAAAAAGCATATCATTCAGTCAAAAGAGATAATTTATATAATATATTAGTCGAGTATGGAATACCTAAGAAACTTAAAAAGATGATGAAAGTATGCACCAGTGAAATAGAAAGTAAAATTCGTGTGGTTGACAAATTTACAATTCATGATGGGTTAAAACAAGGAGATCCATTATCTCCACTGCTCTTTAATTTTGCCCTTGAAGACGCTGTTAGGAAGGTAAAACAAACTAACGAAGGACTAAAGTTAAACTGTGTGATTCAGCTGTTAGCATATGCAGATGATGTAGACTTACCGGGGGATGATGTAAATGGAATTAAGAATAATGCTAAAATATTTTAAAAAGTGCTTTAGCTGCTCAGCTAAAGAGATAGGTTTGGATGTTAGCAAAGAGAAAACTAAATATATGCTTACAGGCCGAAACCAAGTGCTAGGAAATAATCAAAATCTAATTATTGATAACAACTCGTTTGAACCAGTTTCCAAATTCAAGTACTTAGGAGTAATATTAACAAATGAAAATTATATTAAAGAGGAAATAAAAAGCAGGCTTAATTCAGGAAATACATGTTGCTTTTCTCTTCACAACGTTTGTCTTCTCGTTTAATATCTAAGAAACTAAAAGTTAAAATATACAAAACAGTAATTTTGCCTGTAATATTATATGGATGCGAAACTTCGTCCCTTACATTGAAAGAGGAACATAAATTGAGAGTATTTGAAAATAAGATCCTCAGAAAAATATTTGGACCTAAAGTGGATGAGGAGACAGGTGAGGTGAGTGGAGAAGGTTACATAATTTACAGTAGAACTACATAATTTGTATTCATGTCCACATATTATTAGTATTATTAAATCAAGAAGACTTAGGTAGGCAGGCCATATGGCACGAATGGGAGAGGAAAGAAGAGTTTACAGGATTTTTGTTGGGGAACCTGATGGTAAGAGACCAGTAGGAAGACCAAGACGAAGATGGAGGGATACTGTTGAGATGGACCTGAATGAAATTGGTAGGGAATAATAAGAGTATATAGATCTTGCTCAAGATAGGGACAGATGGAAGGCCTGTGTTGCTGCAGCCATAAACCTTCAAGGTCAAGAAGGCTTGAGAGTTAGTTAGTTATATACAGAATTTTTGGACGGGGAATACATTTTGAAAGGCCACAACTTAATGATAAGATAGAAAAATCTAACTGAGAACATCATTTGAGTACGCAGGATTTTTGTTTCTTAGTTTGTTTGTTCGTTGGAGAGGGCTGGAATTGTGTAGTTAGATATTACATAGGTGCGTTCTGGGAGGAGACAGGTTACAGTATAAAATATTTCGTTAACATAATTTTTTATCTTTTTTAAAGTTTTTCAAGGACAAAAAATGTAATCTGGGGTCGTTTTAAGAGGAGTTTGCATTTGTCATTTGCCCCGAGTTCTTTACTGCTTTTATTTCAAAAATTTGATTTTTCTCAAAATCTCAGAAGGAGCTGCATTAATCAACTCCCCCACCCTCACCCTGTGTACGCCAGTGGGACACACCAAATATTCTTGCTGCAGTTGTCTTAACCAAAACTGGTTTGTCCGTATGACTGGTTCAATTATTGTTTCATACACAGTAGGCAGTGAACATTAAATTTGGTTCCTTCTGCAACAAATTCTCGCCCTATGCTTGTATGTAGGGCTAGGATTTTGATGCAAATGCATTTTTTTTGGTAAGGCAGAAACATTGCATAAGTAGATATAAACGTGTTTTACTCGTACGTGAATAAATTGGAATGCCTTTGTTATCGAAGGTTTTTGCATTTCTTGACCCTTTTTAGAGTAAAGGTCATTTTTTAAACTTTTTAAACCGTTTAAGTTATTTTCCGGCCTTTTAAAAGTCAAGAAATTCTGTGCAGTATTGTTGATACAAGCTGTTGTGTAACAATTCAGCTCAAACAATGTGATTTCCCCCTCTATCAGTAAATACATTGTCACCAGACGGATTATTGTTGAAAAACAAGGGGTACAAACTTTTGTGATCTGTATCGAACATTTTGTCAGGGAAGCAATTTGCACTCCATTTAATTGAAATTGACTTAACAGCAAGTGATATTGTTCATTTAAAGCACGTTCCTCTTGTGTCGGTGGAAGTCGAGATAAATTTTTCCATGTACAAGGCTCTCTTGTCCGACAACCGACAATCATTCACTTTTGAAAATTTGCATATGATTTTCGTTGTGTACTGCAACTCAGTACATAAAGTGTAAAACATGACAAAAAGTGAACTTTCTTACTTGCACGACCATACGCAATGAACATGTGATAGATACTGTAACGTTAATTTGTAATTTGAATTTCTCTTGGTAGTTTATAAATTTGTTTTACAAATCTTTCAGAATTTTTAGGTCATCTTTCTAAGCTTATAGGGCATTTTCTTGCATGTATTAGGTCATTTTTTTGGCAATTTTAAGGTCATAAATATCCTAGCCTTACTTATAAGCATATAGAGTATTTCATAGTCTAAATTTTCTGGATTGTATCTGAAGTGCAAGATTCAGTTCCTGCGACAAGTTAAAAATGCACATTTTATATTATATATTTTTCTATTGTATCTGGTTATTTATAATGCGTTAGTATGTAGTATATTTACTACAATTATTACAGCATAGAAAATAGACAAATACAGTAATATTTCTAATAGATGAACATCATTAAAATGGTGCACCAGAAGGAAAACATCGCACCGGCCAAGTTCTGTAAATAGTCTGGATGGAAAATATATTGGAAGCAATATTGTTCGTCTTTGTTAATGCAGCAGCCAACCTTCGTGGCGGAGTGGTTAGCACAGCGCGCTACGACGGCAGGTGTCACGGGTTCGAATTCTGGGTATTCTTTATGATTGATTGTCCCTTCATCAATTTCATCATATCATCACTCATTCTTATCAGCCAAAAGTGTAAGAAAAGCTTAAATAACAAGCATCAAATCAAATCAAATCGTAATGCAGCTACAGCATTAATACAAGCTTCCACAATCATCTTATCAAAGCGTCAAACACGGAGAATTGCGAGCGGAGGGAGCAGGAAAATTTTTATATCTACTTATTTGGAAACTTACAAGAATATAAATTTCATTTGGCATCCATACTTTCACAGGATGACGTAATATTTACTCTTTCCCAACTTTTTCTTCATTTGCTCATGAGCGCGAAGAACGAAATGGTGCATCACTAAGAAAAGGAAGTGGAAAAGTGGTACAATATCAAGTAAAAACTGAAAAACTCTGATAACTTTTTCGTATATAATAGAGGTCACTTCCAATGCTCTATTCTCTATTCCCCCTTTCTTCAATCTCCCCTTGTATGCTGTAAGCAGTATTGCGAGCTAAGCAAGCAACATTTTTAGGGTATTTATTACGAAACTGGCAATAATGATAATTCAATAAGGAGTCAATTTTTTCACAAGGCGCCGCGACTAATATATAGGTACTCCTTCCATTATTTTCTTCTTTTGCTTCTTCGGTATCCACTTTGCCTGTGGGCTTTGTGGCGTCCCTTTGCCTTCCCCCGTAGCTAAAGCTGTGTCTAAGCATCGCTAGTCCTCTCCTCATTATCCCAAAATGTCAGAAAAGCGACGTAAAATAACAAAAATAGTTATCCGTGGAGTTCTTATTTAGAAGTCGGCGCTACATTTTACTTCACTACTTTTTCATGTATCCGAGATTAGTTTTAGGAGTGAAGGAACAAAGTGGGATTATTATGACACTCAACGCTTAGCGAATAATCCAGAGGAAAATCCACTTGATACCAAACGACTTCCGAATGATACAGAAGAATGACGGCCTAAATAATGATCATCATATGAATTTTACACCAAAGCGCTATATATTGTCCCCCCCAGGAAATTCGATCCCCTCTTACCATGTAAATTCCGTGCTAATCTAAGACCTAACATTGATATCCAATATCTGGATATTCTTCCCCCCCAATTTAATGCTGAATCCCTCCCTAGTAGAATTCCCGTGATAATCTAAGACTTAACGGTGATAGACAAGTGTTTCATTGTGTCCCCCCCAAAATATTAATGCTTAATCTCTCCACAAGAATCCACCTGACAATTTGAAACTTGATAAGAGCCGAGCATCCCCCCCCCCTCCATGATACTTATTACCCGTCCCTTTAGCACTATATTAGAAGTATACGAAGTGATTATTACATGTTAACGAAGTTCAACTTCTGTCCAATGCAGACATTTTTATTCAGTCGAATTTCCATCACAAAAAGATCAAATGAAAAAATCCCGCCCCTCCAAAAAAATTGGGTGCGCGAACCTGCGTCCTCAAACCCACCCGTGGGCACCCCTGCTTTTCGTAATTTTCTAAAGACGAAGTTACAATCGATGATAGTTCTTATTAACATACTGCCGGCATGTAATTGAACACGCATATAGACCAGTTTAATTCTAATACGCCATTCGCTTCAGAAGGGAAGAAATCCATGAGAGTAGATTCTACCCTCGACGCGTTTGCTCCTTTCCCCAGCCCCCGTCTCTTCTCCATAATTATCATAATGTTGAATTCGATTTTTTAGATCTACAATACAGTTTCGTATATGAGAATTATGGTAAAAGATGCTGAACTTATGCTTTGAATATACAGTAATAGAACACCAATATCAAGTTTATTATACTAGGTAGCATATTAATCAGTGCTGATAACATTTTTGTGTTTTTTAATGCAGCTACAGCATATAATTTAATAATTTCATAAAATTAGGAAACATGCATTTCCAGATTTTCACAGTTTTTAATTTCGAAACGCCCCTGCATATGCTTTCAGTGGTCAGTTGGAACCTTGTACAGTGAGATCCATCAGTTTCATCGTGAAAATTGTCCATGACAATTTTCATTAATTTTTCATTTGCATCCTATGTGTCTTTAAGCGATGGATTTATTATGTATTCTGGTGTGATTTCAATCCAATATTGTGGCTCAATTCAACAGTAGAATAGCCAGCCTATTTGAGATTTGATTGTCACGGGCCTATGCAATGAAATGGGAAACTTAACACTGTTGATTAAACTTAACTACCATTCAAATTACTTTCCCAAATTTATAGCTACAAGTTTACAATTTTGTGTCATTGGTGTGGCAGATGAAACACTGTAAAATGTAAAATGATGACAAATAAATTTTTTAAGACAAAGAGAGAAGGTAATTGACCTTTGAATATTCTTGTGGAGTTGAGGGGGAAATGCAACAGTTAAAGAAAACATTATTTGTGTTTTGCTGTCACGGATGACACACAATACAAGACACAAGTATATAAACCAAGATCTAAAAAAATGAACAATATGTAAAATACCTTTCACCTTCTAACTTAATTTTGTGCAATACTTGTTTTAACCCATCACGAATTGTAAATTTGTCAGATACATTAATACCCACACGAATTTTACTTTCTGTTTCACTGGTGCATACTTTTATCATACTAACAAGCTTCTTAGGTATTCCAAACTCGACTAATATATTATATAATTTATCTCTTTTGACCGAATCTAATGCTTTTTTTGAAATCAATGAATAGCTGATGGACATTTTTATTATATTCCCACTTTTTTTCAAGTGTCTGTCTGATGTGAAAAATTCCTGTTGTTGATCTGTTACGTTTAAATCCACATTGATAATCACCTATAATTTCATTAGCATATTGGGTTAGTCTTGTAAAAAAATATTAGATAATATTTTATATGTTGTTGAGAGTACAGAAATTAAACGGTAATTATTGCAGTTCATTTTATCACCTTTTTTAAACACAGGTTCAATTATGCATTCTTTCCACTGGTGAGGGATTTCTTCTTTATTCCATATTAAACAAATTAATTTATGAATTTGACATGTTAACGAATTTCCACCATATTTAATTAACTCAGCTGGTATTAAATCAATGCCAGGTTCTTTGTTATTGTTTAGCCTTTTAATCGCATCTTTAACTTCAGTCAAGTTAGGTTCTGGAACTAAAGGTTCTGCTGTGTGCACTTCATTTACTTCTGATTTATCTCCTACATGAACATTTAAAAGGTCATTAAAATAGTTCTTCCATCTATTTAGAATATCGCTTGGGTCAGCTAGAAAATCACCGTCTTTATCATTTATCAAGTTTACTTTAGGTTGCCACGCCTTTCTAAATTAATTTACACCTTTATATAAATCTTTGATGTTTTTATTTTTGCTGTTTGTTTCAATTTCGTTAATTTTGCTTTTCAAGTAATCTCTTTTTTTACTTCTAAACGTGCGGTTAACTTCTCGCTTTATTCTATTATAATTGCTTAGATTTGTATCATCAGAGTTATTTAACCACCTAAGTCTAGCCTGATTCATTATTTCTATTAGATTATGACATTCATTATCAAACCATGGCTTACTTTTTCTTGGTTTATGGTATCCTATACTTTCTTTAGCTGCTGATTCTATTGCATTACGTATGTGCTCTAAATTCCTATTTACGTCTGTTTCATTTATATTTTCATCATCATTTAAATCCTTCAAAATATCAAATCTATATGACAGTTTAATTTGGTAATCTTTCTTAATTCTTTCATCAGCAAATTTTCCTGTATTAAATTTTAGAAATTTTAGATTTTGTAGCTTATGATTTATCACTGCGAGTCTTTCTCTTAATTTAGCAATTACTAAATAATGGTCACTGGCACAGTCAGCACCTCTACGTGTACAAACGTCAATTATACTAGTATGCCTTCTCTTATCAATGAGAATATGATCTATCTGATTATGAGTTTTACCATCTTTTGAAGACCAGGTATATTTATGGATATCTTTATGTTTAAAAGTGGTACTTTTCACAATTAAATTCTTTGAGGTTGCAAAAGTAATCAATCTTATACCATTATCATTACATAATTCATGAAGACTTTCTTTACCAATCGTGGGTTTAAATGTCTCTTCCTTGCCAATCTGTGCATTACAGTCACCTAACAGAATTTTCATGTCATACTGAGAAAATTTATCAAAGAGCTGTTCTAACTCTGTATAAAAAACATCTTTAGTATTATCATCTTTATCTTCCGTTGGAGCATGCATGTTTGTTGTTTTTACCCATGCTTAGAGTTATGACATTCTAAACGCACGGCCATAAAAATAGGCGGCTGAGCAGAATTGCGTTGGTGTCATATGTGGGAAAAGCAAAGCGAGAGCGAGACAAAAGTCGCTGGTTCCTGCGCTCGCTATTTCTCATATGTGGCACCAGCGCAATTCTGCCCAGCCGCCTATTTTCATGGCCGTAAATTTAGACAAGATATCCTACTTTAATTTCGAGAGAATAGAGAGTTCACTTTACTGGAATGGCACATAAAACTGTAGGACTTGTCCCTGGATGCAGAATTCATGTAATTCATGAGTCGTCAATCGTCTCTGGAATACTCTCAATGACAAACGGGTAGGAAGAAACTACCCCTCTAGAGAGACTCGAGCTTGTACTTGGACATTTCGCCCATCCCGTTTATTCGAAGAAATTTAGTCTGCATTCATGTACAAACACGAAGCCTCCTGACAGATCTTATCATAATAAAATGATAGATTAAAGATCCTTCGTTGATTATCGTATAATGTAATCAAGGTATTAATCTATCAAATCTGAAATGCTGCCTAACCAATCGGTTCATGTAGATGTCTTCGGGGGAAAGTCTTATATCTTTACTGAGTATCGTTTGTAAAGTAATATTATATTGTAATGTAGCCCTACATATTCTCAGAAATACGACACATTTATGGAGAAACATTTTTCCAGGCACTTTTTACAGCAACTCTCAATTTAAATATTTTCGTCATGCAAGAACTTAGCAATCAAATGATTGCCGCAGTTAATGTATCGTTGTGCAACCCATGAGTTCCAGTCTTACTATTAACTATTTACAAACGTTGTCAGTTATAATACAGTGCTCTGTGGTGTTTCTCTGGATAACGATCACACGATGTAGACACTCATTAGAAAAGTTTTACAAATTTACCTTAGTGTTATAGCGTACATTGTTAATAACAGTTTAGCTTTAAGGATTTGCTTTAAATCTATATATACAAAAATGGATGTATATGTGTATATGTTTGTTTCTGCATAACTCTCGAACGCCAGGAGCAATTTCAACCAAACTTGGTACACATATGACTTACAATCTGGAAAGAAATACTGTGGGGGTAAGGCACCTCTGGCACCCCTAAGGGTAGGGGTGGGAAGAGGTGACATGTAAAAATAATCGAGAACGACCGATATTCGTGTGGAATTCATAGCTTTCGGGGTCGCCAAGATGAATAGTGACACTCCCAATGCCGTTCCATTTATTTATTCTTGTTCCTGGAGGTGAAACTAAAAATGTTATTTATAATCATGTTTCGAATAAAATTAATATTATACTGAATTTGTAAAAGATTTTACATTATAATTTGTATACTGTACTTATACTTTTAAATACCTGTAAATAAAATAAGTTATATTTTACACTATAGTTAGAATTCATTATTTTCCTGTCTAATAGAAGATTGGTATAAATAAATATCCGGGCAACGCCGGGTAATCAGCCAGTATATCATAAAAGCCATTGTAACTAAAATTAACCTTAGGCATGTATCTTCATTGCATCTGAATTTATGTTTTTTTTACTGTACAATTCTTCATTTTCTCTCAGCGATATTCCATGCAATTTATGTTTTTATGTGTATTTATTTTCTTCTTTATAGACTGGAAGTGAAGAGGCAATTTGCGCATTTGTTTAAATTGGTTTTTCGGCGTAGTACCATACGGTATAAGCACCCTTGCTCCACTCTACGACAGGAAAAGAGACTTCCACAGATAGCAGGTATGTTGATGTCGTTGTGAGGCTTTACACCGACTTGTTACTGAACAGCTATAGAAATTAGCAAATTCGTCTAAATATTATAAGCGGATATCGGTTAATATTTTATCAGGAATTCAGAAATTGGAATAATTACTTATCCAACATCTGTATCTTTTCATTTGAGAAGATATCTTAAGCACTGTTTCCAAAATGGATATTTTTAACTTCAAAGTCTATGTAAAGCTTTTGGAATACATTTTGATCTTGTTTAATGGACAGATCATGCAAAGTGGACATTCTTCAATTTCACTTCGGAACACTAATTCGTCGTAATTTTCAATTGTTACAATTATTTAAGTATCTTATCTACCTTCCTCAGGACTTTGGAAATTATTCGACCACGGAAAACATGCCTAGGATGAGTCCAAACACGACAGGACAAGTGAGTAAAAATATGCACGCTGCAGGACTCAGATGGGTATTTCACTTGAATGTATTGGGTTTTTTATTATCGATCAATTTTCTTGGTTGACTGATTTTCTTTACACTTTTCTGCTACTTTTCGCTAATCGCGAAGATGAGGATGAGTGATAAAATGGACGAAGGAACACTGACAAAGAACACCACTGCCCTACCTGGATACGAATCTAGGGCCCCTGGCTGCCTATCAGCGCGCTGGTAAACTGCTCCGCCACGGAGGTAAGCTGCATAGCAAGTAAATAATGTAAGTTACACTACAATCAATTTACAAAGTTGATTTTTCCAATCATGTTGTTTCGTATTCAATTGAAAACCAATCCCATGTACTAAAAAAAACAACTACTTTGCGTTTTGTTTCAAACATGAAATTTACTAAAATAAATAAAATTCGTGTTAATTATGAGACACAATTGATATGATTTATTGATTTGTTTTATTTTACTTCGCTTTTATGCCGGTTTGGGTAATCCCAAATATGAGGGTGAGTGATGATGTGATGAAAGAACACTCACGAAAAACACGATTTACTGTGGCGTATATAGTCACACAGACGTTTGGTGAGATAGTTTTGGCTGTAGTACAAACAAAAAAATAATAGCAAGAGAGGAAAAAGACGAAAAGAAGAAGACGAAACTAATTTTTAACTTCTTCTTCTTTCCTTTCGTCTTCTTCTTTTTCGTCTTTTTCCTCTCTTGCTATTATTTTTTTGTTTGTACTACAGCCAGAACTATCTCACCAAACGTCTGTGTGACTATATACGCCACAGTAAATCGAATATAGTCGAAACAAACATAAAGCGTATATATACGCCTTCCGCAATACAGCAGCACAATGCGGAGGGCCTATATATACTCCATCCACACTTAAGGGGTTCATCATCTAACGGTAACTGCAGGATAGATAAAGGGGAAGTGCTTTAACTTAGTAAATTGTAACGCATCATATTAAGGGCTGTGGAAACAAGGAAAACGGTTATTGCATTTGTGCTTGTTTGTCATACTCCAGGAACAAGTTATTGAAAGTTCTTCCACTCACTTCCATACTTTATCTGATCAGACAATAATTGCTCCTTCCTAAGAGTGCTTCATCAACCGCGCTAACGAATGCAAATGAGATTCAACGAGGAAGATCCTGCTACTTGAAGCCACGTGATTAATGACGGAACGACGTGCGACGTGTTCAAGGTAATCAGAGTTTTTTTCGTTCGTTTGTTCTCCAGACGAAAGTTCTACGTTCAATGAAGCACAGATTCTGAAGGTGATTCCTAGCCAGAAAACCCAATGCAAAAAATTTAAGCTATTGGAACACCATCGTGCGATACCTGCGACAGATATATTAAAACCACAGATGTTGAAACCGCAGAGTGAACTATTGGCATAAATATTTGCCATATTTTAGCTCTCCAATGAATGACAAATCTGAGAAGAATGCTTCAGCTACACTCTGTCCCGGTAATCTCTGGAGCAAGGAAACGAAAAGTCTATGCTCAAGTAGTGACTCAAGAGGGCTCGAACAATGAACGCGTGAGAGGGGAAGTGAGGGCGTGGAGGGGTAAACGCGTCTACAATTAGCTACTTACTGAGCTAGCTTTCTCCTCTGCTCTACCGTTATGCGCGGCCTTGCGTTCAGATTCTCGAGACAGTTTGTACATAATGTCATGCTAGGCAAAGGCTTCTGTTAATAATTTCGTCTCACAGAAAAGGTGATCCACATACGATGGGAATAGAAGGTACACTGTACGCCAAAAGTCAGGATCAGATACTATTTATAGTACATGAACGTATTTATGGAAGCGAAATTGACGTGAAATGCTGTCGTAGGTTGAGAAGATTGTCTATCCTCCTCATGTATGTTGCGTGGTAATGATTCACCCGTTTTCTTAGCTTTATGGTTAACTGGGTGATGCTCCTATTGTTTAACATGGTGCCAATGAGACAGCTGGGAGGATGCCCCTCATCCCTCTTCACTTCGACCACACATTACCTTAAGAATGAAGTAAAAAATGCTGATCTGACGCCCTTGTTTTTACTAACGGGAAGCATGGCACACGTTACTCCATGGTTGTGCTGCTGGTGGTGGTGCAGAAAATAATAATAATAGTAATAGTTATAATAATAATAATAATAATAATAAAACAATCTTCTTTCATCAGTTTAATTCAATTGTTATCTGTATTCATCGTTACGATTGCCCAAAGCTTTTTTTTATGAAGTGATGCAAAATCATAAAAATAGATATGGCAATCTGCCAAATAAAAAAAAATGAAAATTGTAGTACTATACAAAATACCTTTCTTTATAGCGTTTTTGGATGTAGGTTTTGAAAGGGGGATTTAATTGCGTCTGAATAGATTTCAAGGGGTACTGGGTTATTAAATTATTTGTTTGAGACAGAATGTTTTTCCATGTTTTTTACACGTATCTTATTGCGTAAAATTATAGAACAGGAGAACGTACGATTTGCTGTTTGTAATGCAAAACACCTTAAGTGCTATGAAGCAAGATACTTTAGGTTCGAACCCTGGTTACGGCATGAATGTGTAATTGTGTTTGTGTCCATCATCTATTTTTTCAAGTCATCTGTCAACCTCATCCTCGCGATTATTTCTGCTGGGGTAAAAAACAGTGGTGTAGCTCTAAAATTTTCACAAGGAATTCGCTGTTTCGTGAAACGTTAGGTGGAGACTACGTTTCTATAAAATGCAATATTTAAAAAAACTTTTTTCATGATGTAGACTTACTGGGGGATGATGTAAATACCATTAAGAATAGTGCTAAAATATTTTAAACTAATATAAAGGTTGAACCGCGGAGATGTTCTGGATTCTAAATGAAACTCAGAACACTCCTGGACATGAAAGGAATATTCATTATAGCATTTTTAATACAAAAAAACTGCAGCTCTTGGAGACTTAAGGATCACGAATGGTTTATCCTAAATGCCCTGCAAGAAAATGAAAGTCCTTCAATTGACAACCATCTGTAGGAGACACTCACAACATGGTTGAACAAGTGTGACGACAAATTTTAGCTGGTTGATTGTGAAACCCAATATTCTTTTATTTTCCCATAAAAATTTCAGAAATATAGCCAAAAATAAAATATCGTCGGATCTGGATATAATGCTTCCTGTACTTCAGTATTATTTAAAACGTAGTTCGTCCAAAACTCGTGTCACGGACATGTCTCCTGCAACCAAGAACGCCCGCAAGGAGGTTGGGGGGCAGTGGGAACATTTATCCCGCCTAAGGTATCTGGAAAAAAATATATGCTCCCAATTTCAAAATTCTAGCAATATTTTATAAGAAATAATATTGTTTTATGTGAATTACAGGCTGTAAGTTGCAGCAATTAACCACCATATCAAACAAAATAACGAGAAAACGTTTCTACCAGAGAGAGAGAGAGATTAGAATTGACATTGACTGCTGTAACTAAGTAGCTATGCTGAACGCTACAGACTACTTTTTCATTGCATATGTGGTACTGGCAATCCCATACACACGCCCACACAACCGTCCAAATGCACAACGAAGAACACAAATCCCGATCTTTCCTATGACCCACCTCTTATCGTCATCTAGGAGCAAACATTAGAGAGAAACGACCTTGTAGTCTGGCGAACAAAAGAGTAACAGCAGCCGAATAGCCTTGCTGTGGATGTTCAATTGTAAAGCACGTGCTTTCAGCTTGTCCTTTCCCCGTGAGTGCACCAAGGAGCTTGACAAAGGCTTTAAGAAGTCTACACATTCTTCACAATCCCCCACTCTGGAAACTTAGCGACCCCCTCTTGCCTAAGAAGCTTTCCTCCGTTCCTTTCAGGCATGGGATTTATCCTCGGGAGGAGATCTTTCTCTCCCTCAGTCGACTGGGATAAAGAACACGCTCCGAGATTGAATTGAAGCGATAGGAATCTCGTGGCACGCCCTGGCAGCCATAAACAAGTGGGAGAATAAAAATCTGGGTTAGTTAGCCCTCAAGGAAATAGGAAAGAATTTTTCCAATTCACTCATGCCGCCGTTCGTTAGATTGCCAAACTGTCGACATTTACTCAGCACCAATTGCATGGACTTAGGGAAACCATAATATTTTCACCTGAAAACGTCTCGAGGAAGTTAGTTTAAGCCCTCCTGAAAAGTCGGCAATCGTAAAACTGTAATTACACAGGTCTGAAAAAAAAGAAAAAAAGTAACAGCTGCATGGGTTCTTTTTAGTGAATTTTGTTTTTTGGTGTGCTGAATCTGAATATGACCTCCATTTTTTCCCCCAGCACTTATCGTTTTCTTGCAAAAGAAGAGAAAATAGTATTGAATCCACAATTCTCGGTCAAAAAACATAATTTTTTTTATCAACTAAAAAAACAATTAAATTTGTCATCCATGAAACACAGTTGATTGATACATGTTCAATATTCACAATGTTGACCTGTGAAACCTTTTTTTCTTCTCTTTCATACTTCTCCTGGTGCGCTTTCGTTTCTCGGTATTTCCAGTTTCCCGCTTAAGCGTCCAGCAATAGTCAGCCATCATATTCCTTGGTAACGTCTCTCCATTTCCATAACATCTTGATGGAATCTTTCCCCCTGCTCCTCACTGTAGGCTCCTACGTTTTCAGGAAAGTAGTCCACGTGGGAATGTAAAAAATGGACCTTTAAGCTCATGTTGCAGCCTTGAGTTTTAAATGCAGACAGCATTCGTTCTACAATGTTTTTGTAATCTGGATCTTTGTTATTTCCCAAAACATTGTGCACCACATCCTTAAATGAATCCCATGCTTCTCTTTCAATTTCATTCAAGGAGTATGGAAACAAGGAATCAGACAAAATTTTTATGTATGTCGGGTCCTACAAAAACTTCCTCTTTCAACTTGCTTCTGACAGTTTCGGGAACTTGGAGCACAGGTATTTGAAACACTCACCATCTCTTGGTAGAGATTTCACAAACTGCTTCATAAGTCCCAATTTGCCTCCCCGGTGGAGCAGTGGTAACGTCGTCGCCTTGTAATCAAGGGGTCCCGGGTTCGATACCCGGTGGAGGCACATGTTCGGACCCCACTTTAAACCCCTAAGTCCAGTCCCGATTAGCCTTACTGTGCATAAAGTGGACTTAAAACAGCAACTCAAACCACCAACTCAGTAAGTCCCAATTTCATGTGATGAGGTGGGAGTAGAACTTTTTTCACGTGGAACCAGGCTTTTACTTATGACGATCTTTTCACCAGGAGTTAGGGCATCTCGAAGTGGCCAGTCGATTTTTTTCCAATGAAGACTATCCCACAAGCACAGGAAGCAGGGATTCTTTGTATATCTTGACTCTTGCCCAAAAACGTGGTTAGTATCTTGAAATCTCCACAAACCATCCAGCGATGACCTTCGTACTTGATTTTCTCAAGAATTAGAGCCAAATCTTCATAACTTTCTTCCAGATGCACTGAGTGTCCAACAGGAAGTGAAGCGAATTCATTTCCATTAGGCAGCGAGAATGCTTTGAAGCTTGTTTTGGAAGAATCTATAAATAAGCGCCATTAGGATAATTCGTAATCTATGTCAAATTGTCTCATGAGCCCAGGGACATCACTACAAAAAAACAGATTTCCCTCTTTAGAATAAAACGATGTGAATTCTCTCTCTCTATGCCTGTACCACGAAATCGACGTTCCAGGTGATAGAAGGTTTTTATTATTGAGTCTTGATCCCGACAATTCAGCAGCATCTTTTGAAAGACCCAAATCTCTGACAAGATAGTTTAACTCGTTCTGTGGGAAAAGTAGAGGCCACTCATCGATAGAAAAATCAGAGCCAGAATCTTCCTGTGCTGGTATTGCATCTTCTTCTTCTGATTTCAATCTGATATCATCCAAATTATGGGGTATGTGTGGTATTGGTATTTCGCTGGAGTGAAGGACTGGACGAATAGCTGAATTTAGGTTTGGGTAAGTCATTTCTTTTTTGTTTCGTCTATTTAAACCTTTAACATTGACCGAACAAAAGTAGCTGTCATTACTGTGGTTCTGCTGTTCACGCCACATCATTGGGATGAGAAAACGAAAAGATTGCTTCTTTTCCTTATACCACAAGCGGAGATCTTCTTCGCACCTCCTGCACACCTTATGGGGAGCTCAGGCCTTGTCTTGGTCCCCTAGTTTCAGTTTGAAGTATGCCAAATAAACTTTCTTCACAAAATCACGTATGTTTCTTCGTTGCTCTTGAACAGTGTATTCGCCACAAATAAAACAAAAGCTATCCGGAGAAATAACACACCCTCATGGAGCCATATTGCGCGAAGATGGAAGAATCGTACTGGCAAGCTTGAATGCAGAACTAGCAATGATGGATAAACAAATAACCTGTACGTACAGTAACTGAAGAGAACACGTCAGGGTTTGTTTAATCTTGTAGTCACCCACACCGCCACGACAACGTTTCCCAAGAACCGAATGAATCACGTCAAGACATGATGGTTCTGTGAGCTGGCTTAAATCCCCCTCCCCCACAATATCCAATCCACTATTTCCTTCTCCTCTCCCCCTCACTGTCTTCATTTTCTCTTTTTTACTCTTTATCTTTATTTTAGAAGTAATTCTTGAATAAGAATTTTCAAATCGAGAATAACTCACACGATTTTTTATTCAGTGAAGATTCCGAAGCTGTACACCCACAAAAACAACTTTTGCGAGAAACTCTGACATGATGGATTTTTTAAAATATTTTTCCCGTATTCAACATACAAAAAACCTATAAGAAACAGTTGAAATATCCTATGCAGGTTTTTGGTTGCAGACCTGTGTTATTATTATTAATGGTTAAAGTAGAAAATATATTAGTATTCACCACTTCATTAGGAATTTTGTTTTGAAGTTGTGTCGAAACGCAGGAATTTATATTCTTGTTGAAAGTCATATTGAAACTGCATGTACGCTTCTTCTTACTCATACTTATTCACTGCTCTCGAAATAACGGAAGCCATACAAAACAATAAAAACCGAGACGTGAGCTAACTTAAACAGTATACTGCTGCCTGCTCGAAGCTTCTGGACGAAATTGTTGCATTTGGATTGTTATGCACAATTTGCCAAAAGTGGAAGATAAGCGACGCTAAATATAAAAAATAAATAATATAACATAAATAAAAAATAAATATAACAAATTTCTATGAATTACTTGAAACAGTGTTTCTACGAAATTGGTTTAAAATATGCCATCGACTTCTTTTAGAAAGAAATGTATCAAATATAGATCTAATTTTCGAGCTAACTTCTACATTTTTAAGAAACGGGACATATTAAGGATTAATAAAATATGGACTGGACGACCGGGACACGTTTCCTAAACGGGATTGTCCGGGTCAAAATGGGACGTAATAGGCATGGTTTTCTGCAACTTGCATAAGTTCTTCCAGCGAGGATGTGATGGAATGATGATGTGCTTGCCTCCAAATTTGAGACGAGACAGAGATGGAGACTGCTCTTGAAGAACAAGACAAGAACCAGACCATTTTGTACATTTCTTAATGTATGGTTGCACAAGTTCGCTGCATTTTAACATAGACCAATCTACATAATAAATTGAACTCCGAGTTAGTTTTCGTATACCTCATTAAGAAGAACCTTTGAGATGGACGTGAGTCACAGCAAAGGTCTTTCAACCTTCCCTAAACTCGATGGTGTGGTAAGCATGCATGGATATATTGAATTTACATTTCCCGTAGAATTTCTATTCGCTCTAGGCTACTAGAAGACAAGAAACAACTGTTCTTCACTGGTTCAACTGTGTGAAGGAAGTGCAATCTTGAAAATGACAAAAATGGCGTTTTGAAATTCACTTGATCAGTGTTGCAACCGTGAGGTTCTTCCGTAAATTATAGTTGATACCTTGAATAAATATCAACTACATGCAGTCTATCATACAATTTATAAGGGACTTTTAAGGTTTGCTTTTGACTATTCCTAGCAAATATGTGCATTCAGTGCCGATATTTTAACGGTGGTCACTAGCGAACGTATTTTTAAACAAAAACGTATTTTTGTACTTGCTTCAGAAGTCAGTCATACTTGGTAGGAATACCGATTGATCATATGAGTGCGAAGTGTTATTTCACATAAACATGCATAATTTTACCTTTGGTGCATAAAACACATATTTCCAGGAAACGAACATAGAATGTTCATATTTTATACATTCCAGACAAAAAAAAAATTCAGAATTCTTTGTGTAAACGCATATTTTGTAGTTAATGCATGAAAATACATGAAATACTTCGTGATACGTCAAGATTTATTGAAAGATTGATGTTTACGAAACGACTTGGCGTTCCTATATGCAAACCTAAACTTTTGGTATAGCACGACAGAAAAACTAAAAACTTGTACAGAACCGCTTTACGGAACCGTAAAAGACGTTAGTGCAGTTGAAAGGAAAATGAACTCTCTATTGTACAAGACACGCACTCAATTCAGAAATCTGTTCGAAATAAACATGGGGTATAAAAACTGTAAAGTTGCTCAAGTGCTGGAGAGCAAACGTGTAGGTGAAATTGAGGTGTGCGTGTGCATGACATCCCACACTTCAAACATGAACATCTGACTACGTGTGATGCGGAAATGTTGTTCTTGCAATGCAAGTCATTGTTCTGAGATAATTGGTGCACATTTTTAATGGGTGCTTTGTTCAATTGAATTCAATTTAATTGAATTGTTGTTTCAGTCCACTTTATGCACAGATAGGCTAATCTGGACCGAACAAACCGTTTAAAGTGTTCGATAGCCGGTGGAGGCACATCACACGGTCGTTCGGATGACACTGAAACTGTAACTTCAGTCCTGATTAGCTCATCTGTACATAAAGTGGACTTAAAATGAAACTTAAAAAAATTGAAGCTATTAATTAATATAAATAAATCTAACAAAACCTAATATGTATATTATCATTTTGTAAATGTTACTCTCTGCATATATAAATTTCACCCTTTGGTTCTGTTCTAAATTGTTGATGTTGAAGTTTATCACCATGTATAACAGACACCATCTGTTACAAGTTTCAAGATTCTTTTAGTTTCAAATATTATCCTTTGATCTTAAATTAGGAGAAATGGGAAATAGACGAAACAGGAATACCCGTTTCGTCTAAAATGTTTGTTGTGCCATAAATAAACATTTAAGGTACTGATAAGTCATTGGGTGAAACGGGAACAGACGGATATACTCAGGCATTGCGCATTTTGGCCCAAAAGCTTGTGGAGAATCTGGCTTCCGCAGAAAATATTATTGAAGAGAATAGTCAGTCGAAATGATTGATTTCGTTTATTTTACTTTTCTCTGATGCTGAAGGTGAGGATGAGTAATGATGTGGTGAAACTGATGAAACGACATATGCACACATTCCATGCCCAGCCCGAAATTCGAATCCGGGAACACTCGAATTGAAATGGAAGGAATACGTTACTGAAATAAATTGCCGATCGACAAGATGTACACTCAACGTTACCGAACGTGCTCAAGATTAAGACACATAATTATAATATATATTATACGTAATCCACACGCAACACTTTGCCAAATAAGAAACCCGCCTCTCGTTATTTCCAGCGACGAATGAGGAAAAATGTTAACTTATGAAAACGTGACATATCGTTCTATTTTTGGAGAAAATGACCCTAATCGAGAGGATGACTTGCGTCCTCGAGTCGATCATCATCTGTTTGTCCTGTTGTGGTTCCCTGGGCCCCGTCGGTTTACAAATGGACTCTGAGGAAGCCGTGAATTAGCGGCGTCGCTTGTTTTCTGTTCGTAATGAGAGCCGCGAGAAAGGAGGTCGAGAGAGCGTGAGAGCTGCAATCCGAGATAACAAGCTCCCGGAGACAGCCACCAATATATCTTCCCCAGCGCCACGGCGATATATCTGGCCATTGCGTCTTTGCGGCTTCCTGAGAAACACCTTTGACTCTATCTATCTCCCGCTTCATGTTTCAATTATCTAACATTTTGTTTCGGTCCACGTTCGCAAATTAATAATACTTTCCGATATAAGGTTCATCTCGTTCTCGAAGTTACGGACGAAATGGAAACTACGTTTCTAGGAAAACGAACTAATTTTAAGTTAAAATTAACAGCATGTTTTCCCACTAGATGTCAGGAAAACAACTCAAAACATTCATCCACGTGGCGCCCACGGATTTTTTCCTGGAGAAGGGAGGGATATCAGAATCCAAAACTTATCCTTTTGCGTGTAAATTTTCCGTCATGTTTTCATAACATTACAACAAAAAGTTTTGAGGGTGAGAAGAAGTAAGGCGAGAGAGAGAGAGAAAGAGAAAGAAAGAAAGAGAAAGAGAGAGAGAGAGCGAAAGAGATAGAAAGGACAGAGAAGAGATGCAAAGAAGAGAGAGAAACAAATAAAGGAAAGAAGGAAGGAAGATAAATGAAGTACCGCCAAGAAGAGATAATGGGAAATAAACGGATGAAGAGGCAAGAGAATGAAATATACATAAAGGTACGAGGCAGAGAAAGGAAAGATGAGAAATATATGAGGCCCCCACACAGAGAGACGGTGTGAATATATATATATATATATATATATATATATATACAGGGTGTCTCATAAGTAATAGCTCAAACTGACACAGGTGAAAGTACACAATAATAGAAGCAAGAAAGTCTCAATAAACATGGGCCTGCAAATGAGCCGTTTTCGAGATAATCGCGAATGTGTGATTACAAGCCGCCACTGACTTCATTGTTTGTAAACGTCGTCCTAGTTGGTAAAATGCTAATAACGTTTGCGAATGTGGTTATAAGCCGTCATTGATTCCATTTTGTAAACACCGAATACTTTACTCCTTGCGCGTTGCGAGGTTTGCTCTTCGTTTACAAAACGGAACATTTCCGAGAGGTGGCGCTCTAATCAAACAGGATGGATACAATCAGTACAAAGAATTGTACATGCTTGTGACCAATTCCGAAATGAACCGGGGGTGTTTCAAAGCATTTTACAAACTCGGACGACGTTTACAAACAATGAAATCAGTGGCGGCTTGTAATCACACATTCGCGATTATCTCGAAAACGGCTCGTTTGCAGACCCATGTTTATTGAGACTTTCTTGCTTCTATTATTGTGTACTTTCACCTGTGTCAGTTTGCACAATTACTTTTGAGACACCCTGTATATATACATAGTGTGTTAATGATTTCATCAACATATATATTATTATTAATAATAGGAATAACATCTATAATTCTTTTAGCTCGTGACTGCAGAAGAGCGAGGAATGGCGTAAATTTTCGTCTCGTAATATCCCGTTTATTTCCAAGCCATATATTTTGCATGCCGACATTTATATTTATTGATTGATTTGCCACTTTTGGCTAATTTCCGAAGATGGGGATGAGTGATGACATGATGAAACTGATGAATGGGCACTCACAAACATCCATGCCCAGGCCGGGATTCGAACCCGTGACTCCTGGCGTCGAAGCGCGATGTGCTAACCATTCCTCCACGGGAGCCCTCACAATTATATTTATATTGCATAAAGAGCACCATGTTATAAGAATAACCGTGTGTGTGTGTGTGTTTGCCCCGGAATGTGGCCGTACGCTCTAAGGCGTCAGGTATTGGGGCTCGGGCTAAGGAACGCGCACTGCTTCGAGTCTCCTGTGAGAAGCGGTAACAACTTTTTTCCTTCAGATTTATGCCCGTGTATGTGACCGGTGACCTCCCACCATGGTGAGAAAATTGGGAAGCTAAGAATGAGTAGCGTAATCCGTCATGGAAACCTACAACACCACATGTGGTTCGTAGTGCTGACCGTACTTACCGCACTTCACCTCGTATCTGATTAAGGGATGGCTAATTTTTTTACCGAAAAATTCAAAATCGAAAAATGAAAGTACGAAAATAAATTCGAAAAACGAGAAACGTATTTTTTTTTGAAAAACGAGAATTGATTTTTTTTTCGCAAAACGAAAAACAAATATTTTTTTTTTACAAAAACCCGAGACTGGCTAATTTCTCTTCCCAAAAAAACTTTAAATAGAAAAGTTGAATTTCAAAGTTTTCCTTTCTGGCTGCACTCCTCAGGTGATGTTTCAGTCGGATTAGATGTATGGTCTTTCGGAATTGTTTTTCCGATACGATTTGTGCTCAATGGTGAATTAGACGAGTAAACGATTTGAAATGTGTGTAGTACATGTGTGCTTCTAAATACCGGAAATATGCAATAATTTCTGTGTAATAAAAGAAAAGGAAGCTTCATGAACAGGTCAGTAAGGAAAATAAAACTTTTAAAATATTAAGGTCAGGTTAACAAGACGACGACTCCCCTGCAGAAGTCCTTTTGTGTCATTGAATTTGTTGATTTGTGAGGTTCGGTCTGACCTCACACCTTCCGACTTCTTCTTGTGGGGCTACGTGAAAGATAAAGTGTACTTACCACCGCTACCTGCCAGACTTGAGAAACAGAATTGTTGCAGCTGTTCAATCTATCACTCCAGACATGCTGACCCGTGTCTGGGGAGAATTGGACCCAGATGGATGTTTGTCGTGTCACGAAAGGTGCTCACATTTAACATTCATAAGGTGGCTACACTATGTAAGCTTGTTGAGTTGTTGTTTACTTCCACATATATTTGTCCTTGTACATGATTGATTGAGTTGGTGTTTTAAGTCCACTTTATGCACAGTAAGGCTAATTGGTAATGGACCAAAAGTTAGTGGGATCCGAACCGCTATGTGCCTCCACCAGGAATCAAACCTGGGAACATCTTGATCAGAAGGTAACGATGCTACCACTGCGCCATAGAGGCCCTTGTACTGTGGGATGAATACGTACTATGAAATAAATTGTCCATCACCATGTTCATGCGCGTTGTTTTACTGAATGATAACCTCAAGAATTGAAACAAAATGCCGAGCAATGCTGCTGACAGCCTCTGCCCCAGTACAAGTAAACATTCATTGCTTAAAAACACGTAGTACATAAGAGGTAAACTCATGAACATAGTCACTGTATCCCACAAATAAGGGAAATTAAACGACTATGAAACCCCGATAATTATTTTAGGACATGCTGATAAATAAAAGATTGTCTGTGCGCTTTGATAACAATACTGTGTGCTTGAAGCCCGCACGCAGGATTTTTTTAGGAAGAGCGAGGCCACATCCGAAAATATGGAACAAAACAGAGGATCCTGAATGCTGTTGGATTGATTAAATTAGGTTATTTTACGTCGCTATTCTGACACTTGTGGCTGATCGCGACGATGAGGATGAGTGGTCATATGATGAAATTAAGGAAGAGACACTCACATAGAAAACCCGCAGTAACTTTTCCAAGCTCAAAAAGGTGAAGAAACTCAGTGCATTTTGCTGCAAGAAGTCGAAAAGTTAAATCACAATTTTGATAGGTGTCCACGTATTTGCATTGCTTGATGAAAGCAGTACTCCTACTTGATAAGGCTGACTTGTTACCGAACGATTGTTTACACTGTCATGCTTGCCAAGTTCTGCTACCTTTACTCCATGCCAAGGCCGGAATTCGAACCCGGGACCACTGATGTCGTAGCGTGATGTGATAACCACTCCGGCACCGTCGTCGGCGAAATGCTGGAGTATTAGATGTGACCACCAATGCTATGGTAGTATAGCAGCTACAGTTAATGTACTTTTGTAGATTTGGAATGTTATGGTTTAAAGTAACGAAAAAAATTAAACTTAGCAACAGATCCCCCCCCTTCCTCCCGACAAACAGCAACAGATGAAGGCTGTCAAACAGGAAACAGCTTGGTGCTTATTTCCATTCAGTTCTCGGAAGGATCCGAATAGTACTCTGTTCACAAATTAACAATGTTTTCAAATTTCCTCTAATTTTCTTTCTTATACCAGAACCATGGAACAGCCATGGCAATTCTACATACGTATTTGGATGAATATTTATAAATTAAATAATACGTGTTAGCAATGATTCATTATTAAAGCGAATAAAATTCCTAAATGTGAGATAACAAACAAACAAACAAAAAAAACGAAACTTGTCATTAATATTTCAGTTTGCAAATAGTCGGGACAGGGAAAAAATAGGTATTCTGGTAGCCTTGAATCAACGATAATAAAAATAAAATTCAATATTGCAGACTGCAGACTTCTGGAGTCTGCCTCTCTCCACAACAAACCCATTAAATTTATGCTAGAAATCGAAATTCTTGCAAAATCTCAAGGAAAAAAGGCAGTGTTAGTTTCGTAGGTTTTTTTAGGTCCGCATTAAGATATTCCATAGTTCAAGGGGGAGCATGACCCCTTGCCCCTCCCCTGGGTACAGGCTTGGTGTGCTCTGCTACAGTATGCAGTTCAATTCAGTACACACAAAAAAGAGAGAGAAAGTAGCAGGTTTATTTGAACAAGCTGAAGTGTAAGGATGAATGCCGGTTAGCTAAGCGATATGACCAGACATTTAAATGTGCAATTCCCTTTCTGAAAAAAATGTACATGGATAAGGAAGAAAGTAATGGCTTTGTCAAAAGAAACCACACATTGATACTAACATTTTGAAATCAAGTTCATGGAGTCAAATAACCTTGTGCGAATTTTTTTTCGGTAATTAAAAAATGAGACAAAAGAGGAAAAACTTGTAAGATGGGGAAAATACACAGAAATAAAATACTTTTCTACAAACAAAAAGGCTGGAAATGAAGAACGAAAATTTTTTGAAAACGGACAAACGAAATTTGTTTTGATAACGAAAAAGGAAAAAAAAGATTTATTTTCGAAAAACGGAAAAGCGAAAAACGAACGAAGAATCGAAAAATTTCATTTTCCAAAATCGAAATACATTTTTTTTCTAAAATGGCCATCCCTAATCTGGTTGGATGATCGGCCTCCCGGATGACGCAGTGGTAGCGTCGCCGCCTTGTAATCAAGGGGTCTCGGGTTCGATACCCGGTGGAGGCTCATAGTGGTTCGGATTCCACTTTAAACTGTAGGTCCAGTCCCGATTAGCCTTTCTGTGCATAAAGTGGACTTAAAACAACAAATCAATGAATCATGATTGGATGATCTCTGAAGTATGTAGGAGTGAGGCAGGCAGTCGGTAGTAGGACTTGATTGTCAGGAGCTGTTGGGCAACTGGTTTATTTTTACTCCTATATCTTACAAACCTCTCCTGCTTTTGACAGCCAACCTCCTCTTTCTGCTTAAATGAAGTTAGAAAAGTTGATTCACCTACGTAGAGACTTCCAGAAACTAAATGGAGATAATTTAAGATTAAAGGCCAGTTTTATTTGCCTTTTTCTTCGTTTAGCTTTCATCGTCATCTGTTTTTCACACTCTAAGTGAAGCAATTAATGCGGTATAATAAATGTCCATTCAAATTCCGTTGAACAATGTAAAATATTAAACTCCATCGTTTACAAGAATAAAAGAATAAACGAGTAAAAAAGTTCCAAAGTTCTGCGGTTCTTCTTAACGGTCGTCGTGAAGCAGTGTTCAGCACTACAAAAGTAGTTGCCCCAGTCAAAAACCTTCACTAAACCATGACTGTGTCATTGCGTTTTCTTATCATCTATAACATCAGTTCACCATTCATCCATATCGTTGCGATTAACCTAAGAGGTAGTAAGCATACGTAATATAACGGAAATAGAAATAAATTACGTGCAGTTCTTCTTTTGCAATATGATGTTTATTAAATGTATCGTATTTCCGTTGTATGGTTAAAAAATGGTCTTCTATATTTTGGAAACAACTTTCACGTTGGCGTTTGCTTGTTTTTAAACTATTTCATGCTAAGTGGGATTAGACTTACAGTTTAAAGTGGGATCTGAACCTTGTGAAATGTACTTGCAATGTGCAAGGCGACCACAGTCCCATAACATAGGTCCTTCATGTTGATGTAAATCTGCTTGCTGCTCCGTTATCTCCGTAAGTTACAACCTATTCATCCACTAATCCCCAGTAAGCTATGCAACCGTCACTACTTTTGTGCTAGGGTGGTTGCATAAATGTGAAGTCCTGAAGCATCGAAACTAAGTGATACAGATGCAATATTTAATAACAAAAGCTTTTTCTTCGTGGATGCTTTCTGATTGACTGAATTATTGTTTTAAGTCCAGTTTATGCACATAAAGGCTAATCGGGACTGGATGTACAGTTTGATGTCGGAACCGAACCACCATGTGCCTTCACAGGTTATCTATTACAAGGCGACGGCCCTACCACTGAGCCATCGGGGAGGTTCTTCGTGGTTTGCCTTCCCTACCTTCATTTTGTTACTAAATTTGTTCATTACCTGTATGGCACTTTCTTTGTGTTTGTGGTGTATATATTGGTTGTTATTTTCAATAAGCCCGATGATAAATTATCTGATTCTCACAAGCACAGAGTTTGACACTAAACGTGGAAAGCAAATCTCCAAATTCGTCATCCAATGCCATATTATGATAGTACAGTTTGGATTATTAATTAATTCGCCACTACTGAAAGTGTCCACAACAAATATGCTATTTAATGATTTATTCCAATTGTGTCACGTTGGAGCACAATCCCGTGTGTTCGGAGGTTTAAGAGAATGAAAGATGTCGTTGTAGAATTGGTCTTTGTAATCCACGTGATTCAAACTGACAGTATTTGCTCTAAAGGTCAGGGATGGCACAAAAGTGCTCCGGAGGGAGTTCGGTCTGACGCTAGAACTAGGCAACGCAGCCCGATTGTCGTTACCACACAGTACACGGGAACCAGCGACTTTTGTTCCGCTCTCGCTTTGCTTTTCCCATATGTGGCACCAACGCAATTCTGCCCAGCCGCCTGTTTTCATGGCCTTGGATGCACTTGGAGCGAATACACAAGTGAAATTTGTGGGTTGAGCAATTTATCACACACGTAAACTTCCTTCTCATTGTTTTTCAAGACTTGTGATTGGATAATGAATAGTGGCAATATCTGTGTCGTAATCATAGTCACGCTCCAGCCACCTTTAGCCTCCAAGGTCGCCCCCAATTACGGTAAAAAATCATGAACGGTTGGATGGGACATATAGTCGCTTATGTGCCTCTCTGATGGCGCAGTGGTAGCGTCGTCGCCTTGTAATCAAAGGTTCCCGGGTTCGATACCCGGTGGAGGCACATAGTGGTTCGGATCCCACTTTAAACTGTAGGTCCAGTCCCGATTAGGCTTACTGTGCATAAAGTGGACTTAAAACACCAAATCAATCAATCAATCTATAGAGTCGGTTATGAACAGACATAGACCGTAAACATCTTGAAAATACCGGGTCTTCCGCATGGTAGTCAGAGGCTCTACGAAATAGACTACTGCGGCACGCATTAAGAAAGAAATACAACAAAAAAGGGAGAACATAAATTCCATTGAGAACGAATATCTTTGTTGCAAGAAATCGCAACACTTTATTTACTGTGAACTATTTCCTTTAAAGCTTTGTATCTCTGCGACGCAAGGCTCCAGACATGAAGGGTGCCGCCGATGCTATCACTGTAAGGTTCTTCTCTGTAGCGACAATCTATTCTGCCGCTACCCTCGCCTAGATTACTTTTGCTTGCATTGCAGGTTTTTTCTTTCAGACTTCCCTTGCTGTTTCTTGCGTGCTATTCCGGTCTCCATTCTTCCTTCACTTCTTCCAGCATTATTATGTTTTGTTCACAATCTAACATATTTCAATACTTTGTACAATATACGCAACATTTTGGTATTGATGCCGACCTCTGTGGCTGAGTGGTTAGCACACATCGCTACGACGACTGGGCTTCAAGGTTCACATTTCGATGTGCGCATGGATGTTCTTTGTGAGTGTCCCTTAAACTTCATCATCTCATCACTCGTCACAATCTTCACGATTAGCCAAATGTAGCAGAAAAGAAGAGTAAAATAACCAAAATCAATCAATCAATGTAGGTATTATACATGTAAGTATTATACGGGGTGTTGCCGTACAATTAAACATATTTTAAGAGCGTGTACATAGCTTGAAATCAAACAAGTTTGCCCTTGCCACTGTATATTTAATTTATATTGACAAATCTATTTAAAGCGATAGTACGTTATTGATCCATCTCGTAGAAGCACAGACGTCAGTAAGATGAAGTCTCAGCCTTTAACCCCTCCCACATATATCATAATTCGTGTGTAAGTTGCATATTTTATTTTGTTTCTCCATTAAAAAATTACTCCGGAGATATTAACAATCCAGAGGGCGTCAATTCCATTAATTCATTAAACAGTACGGCTTTACCTTAGTAAACAAATATCGTTTTCCTGCAGATAGTAGAATGGCGCGCGCCTGTGTGCGATGTGCTAATGAAAGTAAGTGATTATTTTAGTTCGAGTTTGAGTTGGTGTTTTAAGTACACTTTCTGCACAGTAATTATAATCGAAACTGGACCTACAGTTTAAAGTGGGATTCGAACCACTATGTGCCTCCACCGGATATCGAACCAGGGACCCCTTGATTACAAGCCGACGGCGCCAGCACTGCGCCATCGGGGAGGCCCTAGTAAGTGATTAATAAATGCATACAGAGACATGCAATTGTCAATAATTAGCTCTACAGGGAAAGTATACCTATTAGAAAATAGATTGATTATAAAACTACATTAAACATAAATGTCAAAACTAATACGGGTCCTGAAACATGTACACACAGTAAAATTTCTATTAAGTTGTCAAGTCCTTTGAAACGTTCCCATAGAGATGTAACACCCGACGTCTATTTCCTTCTCCAGAAAATAATATAACTATGAAGCCTCTTTGAAAAATTAGCCTCAATCTAATTACTCTATGCACTGGGCAAGAACCCCATATCGTGAGTATGCAATCACATCTAGTAAACTTTTGATTGTTCTGACATCTTGATGTATATTTTCTTGAGTCAGCAAACAGTTACATGAATCACTCTCTGATCACACGGTTTTCTTGTCCTCTGTTTAGATAAGTAAAACTGCCAAGATAGCAGATTGCGGGAAACGTGAACGCCTCGCTAGCAAGAGGAACTCACTGGGACGACGCAAGAATTCCCCAATTGCAGCCAGAAGCTCTCTTATCTCCTTTCTCCAGTTCCAGCATAAGGTTAACACGGAAAGTAAGCACCTAACCTCCATTAGGAATTAATTATTGGAAAATGCAGAGTAAAGTGAGAGTAGTAAACTGTGATAAGTAGTAAACATCATATGTTGAGGAACGTGAAGTTCATTACGAAAATTAATGTAAATTGTAGTTTTCATCAGTAAAAGTTACTAAAGGTGAACTGACCGCTTTCAGTTGCATATCGCGGTCTACGAGTTACAGGTAATCTAGTATAAAGTAACTTCTAACAACCCTAACCGAATTATATGTTAAAAGTAGTAACTGTGCCTATGTTACGTTTCGAAGAAAGTAAGTCTAACTCAGTAACACACACACAGATATATGTATATGTATATACCGATTGATTTGCTTTCTTTTACTTCGCTTTTGTACACTTGTGGCTAATTGCAAAGATGGGGATGAGTGATGAAATTGATGAATGAACATTCACACACATCCATATTCATACCCAGCCCGGGATTCGAACACGAGACCCCTGGTGCCGTAGTGCGATCTAATAACCATTCCGCCACGGGGGAACAACTGCGCCAACGGGGAGGCACTATAAATATATAAAAGTGTGTGTGTGTGTGTGTGTATATATATATATATATATATATATATATATATATATATATATATAAAAGGTAAAGTGTTCCCCTGTGCATAGCACCACGCCATGAAGGCGTATAGGGGGTGTGGGGGTATATAAATATTGTGGAACGATTCAAGGGAGACTCTGAAAAAAAGGTAAAATCTCTCGCCAGACATCAGTGTTCGGTCAAGCGACAATTTACAACACAAAGTAACATTCCACAAATAGCGGAAACACATGACGTCAGGAGACACAGCATTCTTCGATACTACCAGGTTCAAGCCCGTCCGTCATCGGCTGGCAAATACGTAAGTGCTGTCCGAGCAGCTAGGAAGTATTTGCCAGCAGCTTAAAAGACCTAAGCACCAGAATTCGAGGCTCAGTCAAGTCTCAGAATTCAAGGACCTCCAGAAGAATACCAGCTACAAGCCGAAGACCTCGACACCTTCCAGGTCTCAGCCCGGCTCAGGACACCGACAAAAAGCTTTTGCCTAAGGCAACCGCAGTACATTCGCGAGTTGACTATCTTCAACACCACGGCCTACAACTTGTGGCCATCGGTCAGACCATCGTCCCGGCGCCTTTTCTAGGGCCGATACTCCAAGATCTGCGTGTGCTTCGTCGCCAGACACGGGAAAGAAAAATATATTTATATATTTATAGTACCTCCCCGATGGCGCAGTTGTAGGGTCATTACCTTGTAATCAAGGGGTCCCGGTTTCGATACCCGATGGAGGCACATAGTGGTTCGGATTCCACTTTAACCTGTAGGTCCAGTCCCGATTAGCCTTACTGTACATAAAGTGGAATTATAACATCAAATGAATCAATCAATCAATTATATATTTATATATACAGCGTGTCCACGAAAACATTCCGTGATTATAAACACATATAGCATCGCTCTCGATACTCATATTTATATAAAATTGGTGCCACTAGAAACAGAAACTAAAAAATTTTAATACCTAACTACCTACCTCAGTGGCACTCAATGTGTGCTCCTCGTGTCACGCTGTGAACATCAAGGCGATATTCCCACTCATGCCACACGCGTTCCAACGAATCTACAGTGACGGTCCCGATGGCGGCAATGATACGACGTTTCAGATCTTCCAGATCTTGAGGCAATGGAGGTACGTATACAAGATCTTTTATGTGACCCCATAAGAAGACGTCACAGACAGGAAAGTCAGGGGACCTCAGTAGCCACTTACAGAACACAGCATCTTTGTTTCCGGAGCGCCCAATCCATCTTCCTTCAAGTTTCTCATTTAGAAAATTCCGAACATCGAGATGCCAGTGAGGAGGTGCCCCATCTTGTTGCAAAATAAATTCATTATCTTCTTCTTCTTCTAATTGTGGAAAAAGCCACTCACTTAGAATATCAAGGTAATTCATACCGTTGGTTCAACCTCCAAACCAAAATGTGGATTATGGGTCCCCCAAATCCTAACATTGTGTTTGTTTACTTTCCCATTGACGTGGAACGTTGCTTCGTCACTGAAAATCATTTTCCCTGACAGGTCCTCATTATTCTACCTAAGTGTTAATAAATGTTCACAGGAAGCTAGTCGTTTTTCACTGTCTTCAGGTTTCAACTTTCGCAGTAACGGCAGTTTGTAGGGATGAAACTTCAAAACGAGTACGTACGATTTTGGACACGGAGGATTTATGGATGTTTAACTGCAAGCTAGCTCTATTCACAGACTTCATAGGACTACGTACAAATGTCTCTTTGCACCTGTTCCACAATTTCCACATTGGCAGATGGTCTCCATGAATGGCCTTTTCTATTATCACATATGCATCCTCGCTCTACAAAATTTCTGTACCATCTCCGAATCGTCTTGTCAGTATGTGCCGCATGTCTGAAGGTCCGTCGGAAGGCAAGCTGAACTGTCAATACACTCCGTGTGTTATGGTATTCCAGTACACACCAACTACGTTCCTGTGGGTTCGTCATGAATCTCTAAACGCTACAGAATTCACACTGAACTGAAATACAAACTTAAACATCCACTAAACATCAACAGTAACAAATTTGCTTCTAACAACAATGCCATTTACAATAACACATTAACAATCCAACGATTTTTCCTATTTTTAATTATTTTATTGTTATGCCATCTATTTTTGTAGTTAACGCCACACATCCGCTAAAATTCTTTCAGCTGTTCTTTCTAATGATATTGGCACATTTCGAAATATACGTAAATAAAATTTTGTGGTCGTTTATAATCACGGAATTATTTTTGGACATGCTGTATATGTATGTACATATATACGTATATATCTACACATATGTATGTATTATAGATAGTCACTGGTAATATAAATGGGACAACTAAATCCCGAAATATTCGCTTTCCTGCAAGGTGTTATGTGTGTTGCCTAACTCTACGGCGATGAGTTGATTTTAATTTAAATTTTCCATTTGAACTTCGACGACCTCCGTAGTCAGGCCCCACACCACCTTGCAGGGAAGCGAGTATTTTAGGATTTAGTTGTCTCTTTTTTTTAGGTACATGTGTATGTTTGTGTGTGTGTGTGTGTGTGATGGTGTGTGTGTGTGTGAGAGAGAGAGAGAGAGAGAGAGAGAGAGAGAGAGAGAAAGAGTCCTTTCGGACATGAATTCCTCCACAAGGCCATCCATGACGCTCCAGAAGAAAATCTCTGCAGAATATAATGAGGCCAGTCATTTGCGAACGGCGTTGCCTCTTATGATGCTACGCACTGAGATACACCACAGAGGATAATTGAAGCAGCGGAAACCCTTATCCGCTCATTTGCAAAATTGTGGAAGCACGGCCCCAACAGACGGTGCTTGAAGTCCCCTCCAACTGGCGCTGTCAACCCATTACCATCCGAGGAGAGCCGATGGTGCTCTGGTCTTGAAAACGTTGTGGTCCATCGAGGAGTTGGCTCGCTGCCCAAATAGCACAAAAAGGATACACTCTTTCTGGGGAGGATGGAAGACCGGTCATAAATTTTACTGCTGCAGTCATTACATCGTCGGATTAAAAAGGAGATCCACGGAAGTTCTCTGTTGCTCTTAGTTATAGACGTTCCCGGCAATCGCAGTCATCATATCTTCCAGATATCCCGAGTTTTATCGTCCCTTCCATCCAGAGTGACTCTGGTCTCCCCTGTCCTGATGCATTTACAGCAGAGGGTCGCTGAGGAGACTTCTCGACTGAAATGATAGTTCTTCGAAGTATAAAGAAGTTTCTGACATGTTGATATTCTTACAGAAATCTCGGAGCCCACCATTCTGACAAACAGGATATCTTATATGACCCTATCCGTCGAAGACAGCAAACCATATGGGCAAATACTGCGTAATAGCGATTGAGAAAGCACATCTTCATCGAATGATGCAATATTTATGTATTTTTATTGGTCAATAGGTCCCGGGAATGATTTGCTTAATACTGCTTTTAAGAAATGCACAAAAAGCTTCAAATTCATGATCTATCTCGGATCACCCTCCGCCCTCTGAAATCAATTTGAAATTTGTCATTCCTCGTGATTGCATAAATTGTTAAAGTATCACCTCTTGTTTAATTCAATTAAGCAGATGATAACAACTCCTTTCAATCAGGTCTAAATTCAAATACTTGGGAGTAATACTAACAAATAAAAATTATATTAAAGAGGAAATAAAAAGCAGGCTTGATTCAGGAAATGCGTGTTACTTTTTGCTTCATAAACTTATATCTTCTCGTATAATATCTAAGAAACTAAAAGTTAAAATATACAACACAGTGATTTTGCCTGTAGTATGATATGGATGTCAAACATGGCCCCTTACATTAAAGGAGAAACATGAATTACGAGTATTTGAAAATAAGATCCTTAAGATAATATTTGAACCTAAAAGGCATGAGGAGACAGGTGAGTGGAGAAGGTTACATAATTTAGAACTGCATAATTTGTATTCATGTTCTGATATTATTAGAATAATTTAATCAAGAAGACTTAGATAGGCAGGCCATGTGGCACGAATGGGAGAGGAGAGAAGAATTTACAGGATTCTTGTTGGGAAACCTGATGGTAAGAGACCAGTAGGAAGGTCGAGACTAAGATGGAGGGAAAACATTGAGATGGATCTAAAGGAAATCAGTAAGGATGGATCTTGCTCAGGATAGGGACAGATTTAAGGCTTGTGTTTCTGCATCCATAAACCTTCGGGTTTAAGAATGCTAGAGAGTTAGTTAGATAATTATGGGTGTTTTTGATTGCATGCTTTATAGTGGACGTCTACAGGTAGATGAAGTGGCTTATGAAAAGTACCCGGAAAATAAATATTTTGTACCTGATGAAAGGCAAAAGCCGTAGCTACAGATATCTCCACCAACGAGGGTGAGAATAGATTTTGCTAACCCCTGAACAAATTCGACGCCCACTCAAACGTCATTTGCACCACCCTTCTCCTAATACAAAGCTAGAAGCTCCTTAGCAAAAACAGAACAAATTTAACTCATTTGATTACAGGAACGATTATATGTAGATCAACCTCTTATTAAGAACACATTAAAACACACCGAAGAACTCAAAATAAATACCACACTGATAAATTTGATTTTTGATTTGATTTAGTTTATTTTACTTCGCGTTTTGTGCCTCTTGGCTAATTTGCGAAGATGGGGATGAGTGATGAAATTGATGAATGGACATTCACAAACAACCAAGCCCGACCGGGATTCGAACCCAGGACCCTTGGCGTCGCAGCGCGATGTGCTAACCACTCGGCCACAGGGTCGGGCCACACTGATAAAGAGTGGCACATTTTGTAAGAACAATGCAAACTATATGAAGAACTAATATTACTATAACATAGACAAAATGTTATATCTTTATCGAGGGAAAATGAAATACATCTAGTACTAAAATCATTATTGAGGTAGTGAGATGATGCTCCACACACAGATCAGCACAACACAAAATAATGCACAAGTCCCATAGCGAAATGAGCAATAGAAGGGTAAAATGGGAAATATACCGTTCATGCAACTAACAAATGTAGTGCTAAATTTGACACCCCATATTAAACCTATATTTTTTTAAGAAATATATATTTGTGTGAAGTTATTAGAGAGACAATGGATTGTTTGCACCAATTAAAATTTTAAAAAATAATGTATTCCTTTTTAAGCATATTTAATTGAATATTTGAAAAAAAGATAAATTAAAATGAGAGCATACTTTTTTTCTTCCTATATGTGAGTTCCATATCTTCATATCCTCGTTTCATGATACACGGAAATTGCATTAATATGGTATGTTTTAAATATATACATCTTGACTGAAAATTTGTATCTTACCTATAATATGGGGTATGTTCTAAATATTTTGACTGAAAATTTGTACTTAATCTATGTTACGTAGTATCTCTATCAGTTTAGGTTAGTGACACGATGAGAATTAATGTTGACAGGATTAAAATGATGATTGGACATACTATAGCAATGTAAAGAACCACCTTAGCTCGAAATATACACATATCAGACCAAACAACTCTAGTAAATAAAACATGATAGTCTTTAAAAGTTAATCCATTATTATTTCGTCGCAGGTTAAGTTTGGTACATATCTCTGGTTTTTGACGTACTTCTTGTTTCATTGGTAGTAACATTCATGAAACTTCAAATTTTAATTTTATTTTAAATTTAACCCCCTTCCACTTTTGTTTCTGCAAATATGCAATGTTTCTTTGTACTCCATAACATTTTTATATAACTCAAAATGAAAGCCTCAAAACTGTAAGAATAATAGAAAATTCACTTTCAACACTCCTCCCCCAAAACATGTAACCAATAAGCAAAATAGCTAATTCCATAAGCTCTAACTCTAAAATTCAAATGCCGGGGCTCAATGGCCTTGTTAGTAAAGCCATTGATTTGTAATGAAAGGGTCCCGGAGTAGATTTTCAAGGGGAGATGAGTGGGTCACAAGTTCCGTGGGTGAAAAACAAATCCTTATCCATCTCGTGATGTTGGACATATTGCAGAACAAAGGTCTCGAGGAACTCCTCAGATCTGAAAAACAAGAAACCCATTACACGATAACAAGAGAAGAAAGATCCAAGAACAAACCATAACGTAGTCGACCACGTCATAAAAGTATTATTGTCCCTCTATTTAAAAATATAGATCTACAACGATTTTCCTTACGTCATCTCGTTGACATGGTAACGTAGCTGATAGAATGCTCAACCTACGTTGTGGAGTTTAGATGTTTCCAGGATAGAAACGAAGAAATCTCAATTAAGAAATGGATGGACGGAGATGCTTTCCTTCAAATCTTAATGTAAGTGCGCAGTCAAGATTTTAACATCACAACCTTGAGTCAGAAATACAGCTTGAATTTTCTGCAAAACGATCTTCAGAGACCAGTTCATCTATCGTTATGTTGAAGATTTCATATAGTTCATGCTTTTTCAAATGTATTTCGGAGAAAATGTTAGCAATAGGAGAAGGGAATAAGATTCTTAACTGTGTGTGTATATCTAATGCTTTTCTTCAATAAAAATAGTTTGAAAAACTCATGAAATGTACGTATTTTCTTTAATGATAGATTATTAGTAGTCGATCATTATCACATGCACGTGTGTGTGTGTGTGTGTGTGTGTTTGTGTGTGTGTGTGTTTCCACGTATAAGAACTGTATTGCTTTTATTTTTAATTTCACTCTTCAGTTATATTTTTCAATGTATTAGTAAAAAAATAATTACCACTGTAATTAATGGTTAATCAAAAGCATGACTCCTTCTATGAAAACTGTATTACTTTCAATTAATGTTTATTTAACTTTCATTTATTACTTCATTTTTTATTTATATTTTTCATTATTTAATTGTATATAAATTAGATTAATGCCTTAACTTCGCCATGTGAACAAAGTCGTTAATACATATATAAATTATCGATTATCAGAGCTTCTCTTTGAAGCAGATAGGGCACCGGAGTCACTTTTCTACAAGTTCAAAGAAGTCAATATTTTTTTTCAGTGTAGTCATCTTTAGGTGTGATTCAAATTACCCAAGTTCATTTTTAGAAAACTTGTCATTTTAGATTTAATAATATTTAGTAAAATTCCTAAAATAATATCTAAATAATAAAAAATGAAAAATTATTTAAAGTTACCTTCATTTATTAATCTCGTAGTTTTGAAAACAGAAGACTCAATTTGATCCCTATGTAATCAAATTTGAAACTAACAATATTACTAATATAAAGAACATTTAATTATATTCTTCAGGACACATTTCCGTGGCGGAGTGACGGCGCGCTGCTACGACAGGGTTCCCAGGTTCGAATCCTGGCCTGGGCATGGATGTTTGTGAGTGTCCGTTCATGAATTGCATCCCCATCTTCGCAAATTAGCCAGAAAGTGGCACAAGAAGCGAAGTAAACTAATGCAAATCAATCAATCAATTCAGGACACATTTGTCCAAAGCAAATCTAGAAAATCACCTTCTTAGTTCTTGCTAACATGACATATTAATCCATTTTCTTTTCTTCTATTGCTTTATTGATTGATTTTCAAATAATGGGGTGGCAGCAGATTTGTTATTAGTAGCCATCACACAATATATGGGGCAGATCCGTAGTGAAAATTAAAATGGGAGACAGTGCCCTTGCACTAAAGGAAGCATGTCTTTTAAAATATATTTTATTCATTACAATTAATGAAATTGTAACGCTTAGCCACAGACGGAATTTTGCACTGAGTGGCCACTGACCTTGGAAGCGTAAAGTGAGTAATGGTGGTTGCTTGTTTTTGTATTTTATTTATCTGTGGCTATGGAAAGCAACAAATGTACTTTGACAAGATGAAGAATATACAGCTCAAGCTACTATACCTGTTATACAGCATCCTCTCGGCTATCTTGTTGTTAACTCACAGTATTGAGTTTTTGAATCGATCTCTCCAAAGTTCTTGGGTGTAAGGGGTGACTCCCGAATGTCAACCTCTCTTCAATATTTAGTACACACTGAACTCCATTTTACAGACTAGCGAGGCTCTGGCGTCTGGACTCACACCAAGTAGAATTATCTATGAGACTCGTGTTGTGTTCTGTCCATGTTCATTTTCGATTGTCCCTTCATCCATTTCATCTTATGACCATTCGTCTTCATCTTCGCGATTAGCCACAAGTGACAGAAAAACGAAGAAAAATAAATCAAAGCTATCAATCAATCTCCGAAATTCAGTGTCTCAAGGACATACGTCAAATATATAATTCGTGGCATGGATTGAAGCAGAAGATTCGCAAATGCATTATATGCATATGCTCTATGTATTTATCCTTGGTTTTATAAATATAAAAATAAAATTTTGAAACGTTTTTCAGTGTACTCATATTAAGTTTTTTTTTTCTGAGAAGGTGTTCAGCATTAAGAAAAACTGTTAGCTATATAAACTTTAATTTGGAACATGAAATTTGGTGTTTAACTAGAAAGTGACCTTGAGTTAAGTCACTTAACTGGTAATAAGTATCATGTGTAGCGTATACAGTAAAATTCTGTTTAAAGCTTATTGATTTGCAACGTAAATACGAACAACGCACATCAACATACAGTGAAGAAATGTTTAAGTTCTGCTTCCGAAATTTAAATTGTGGCGGAGAAATGTACATAAAGAAAGAGATAGGTTATCCTACTTAGTGGAGTCCCTAACTGATATTGTAGTTTATTAGCATAGGAAACTTTGAACATACCTTTGATACCTATTAAAATAGTAATGCATTTTGTGCAGTGCTCTCTTTGAAACAAACTTTATCAGCCGATTCAGTTATTTATGTACGTAGTAATTTACTATGGGTATAATTGAATCTAGATAAACAGTTATAACTACGTTACTTTGTAATGAATATCATTCTTCAAATTAGAACTTGTATGATATTTCTTTAAAGAAATTGAACATATTTGTTAAAAGAACGAGTTAATTTCGAGGAAACGGAATGTAGTATTTCTCATTATCTTATAAATATAACTATATATTTATATTATTTGATGAAGGGTAACACATTCTTGGAAATATTTGCTAATTTAGTTTCGATTCAAACCAAGAAAGGAAAAATTTCGTTGATTAGTCCACATGCTCATATTTTTAAGAGAAGGATGCAAAAAACTCAACATGGCGTTATATTTCAAGATGGACGTGAGACAGTTAAAGTTTCTTCCGATCAGCAGAACTCAAAAGTGCTCTATATTCACTGTGGAAGATTCCGGGGAAATATTGACATTCATAGATACCTCTATTTCTCTCTCTTTTCTAACTTCAATTTTAATTTCCGGCATGTGATTAGAGATTGTAAACTTTTTCAGTTCATGTAACTTCGCTTCAAAGCGAATGTTCAATCATGGATCTGGCCGGGAAAACCGTAACCAATTGCAGATCCACAAGACCTCTTCATGTTGACAGTTTAGAACCTGTGGTTGTTTTGTGCGGACATCGAGACCGGCAAATATTAATTTACTCATGATCCATATGTTCATTTAGACAACACCCCACTATCACCGATTCAACCACAAATAGTGCCAAACATTACTGTATCGTTTGTGCACGCAAAAATTTCGACCCCCCCACCCCCCTCCCACCTTCGAGTTGTCAATATCTCGGATTACCCTTGTGCACAATAAAAATGTTTGCGTGCACAAATGATACACTAACGTTTGACACTATTTGTGTTCGAATCGGTGATGGTGGGGGGCTGTCTAAATGAACGTATGATCGATGCATGTTAATTAGTATATTGGTACGTCAATCGCACAGATTTTTAACGAACTGCTAATTACGATAATTTATATAATAATTAATTAGCTCTTGAGTCTGGTTTCATTCCACAAAAATTGAACTTTCTAGCACGAGTAGTTTCCTAATACTGAAATCGAGATAGCTAATGTTTTAGTGAAGTTGCTATCTTATCGGCTTTCTACACACAATATAGCTATATTTCTACAGGCACAAACCTCCGTGGCGGAGTGGTTAGCATAGCGCGCTACAACGACAGAGTCCGGTTTCAAACCCCAGCCTGGACATGGGAAACCCATGGGAAAAACTTTGCGAGTATCCTTTCATAAATGTCATCGCTCAACCTCATGTTCGCCATTAGCTAACACTGGCATAAACAAGAAAAATAAACAAGATCATTCAATCAATACATTTCTACATTTAATGGCTACTGAAAGGTCGTTAAAACGACGATTGTTGTCAGTTTTTGACTCCCTACGACAGAGAGAGACGAACAGACCAATGGAGATCTTGACAAAATTTACGAACTGATGTGGAAAAGGTTCTAAAAATATGTTCATATTATATATTTCTTTCGCAGTACAAACCAAATTACACACCTGCAGCTTTTTAATGTTAATATTAATGGGTAAACGTTATCAATTAATTAGCAGCCATATTTCGAGATCTTTTATATCACGTTAGGTTAGTATTGGATAGATGTTTCTGTTCATCGAATTTTATATTTCCATCTTTAATAGTTCCCGAGACTACATAAATCAACATATACAAAAAAAACATACAAAAATGGAAACATTTAAAACTATGAACGCATGATTAACTGAATATAGCTATGTATACCAATTAATAAAATATGAAAGAAGAAATATTTATATTACGACGGAACAGACATGGAAAATGCCTACTAATTGAGTTGGGTGCTTAATAAGTTATTTTTGCGCAGCCTCTCTATTGAGTTAGCGGGTGAGCCTAGTCTCTGCAGGTGATTGTGAGGCAAGATGAGGGTGAATTGTGGTTTCCATTCAAGAACGAAGACAACTTGATTAGAATTCTCACATACAATGAATGCAAACCTAATTATTCCTTGCGACACAAAAGCGTCTTTGTCTATCAACTAATTACTAACCGCTCTTCAAAAATTGCACATTGTTTGCCAATTGCGGTCACGTTCGAGAATTCTCTATGATATAACTTTTTCAAGATACAGCTTTTGTTATGCATAAAAAGTAAATAACCATAAATACAGTGTGTTCCGTTCAAATCTCCATAATTTCAATTAATTACTGTGAACGAAGTACGATGAATTGTTGAAATAACTGTAACACCAAATGAAAGGCCAGATCTTCAAGTTTTGTTTTCATGACTTGAAGTTGTCCGTTTGCTCACTACGCAGCGCCACGGTCGCATAAATAAAAATGACAACTGTTCAACAACGCACGTGGTGTGGTATGCTGAGACAAAATCTGTGATTGCAACGCAACGACATTTCAGACGAGTGTACGGAGGAGTTGCATCTGATGCTAAAGCAATTAGGCTGTGGTTTAGTAAGTTTCTAACAACAATTGACCGCCTTAAGATTTTAATGTAATTTTTGAAATAAACAGATGCAAAATGTTGAAATACATGTATTTTGTTGTACTATAATATTAGATTACCTTTCAGTTTCTTCACTCTCTACACACACTGGTAGCAATAGAGGTCCTTCTGGCCGACGCAAGATCCGCAGACAGCTTTCTTACATAGCACACACTCTATATTTGTCTTGTTTTGGTTGCATCTTCCAATTTGGCACTGCCTCCTTTTCTTCATATCCACCTTGTCTGATGCATCTCTCACCCTTTTCATTCCTCTCTCTGTCTTTTGAGGTTTGCCGCAGGAAGTTCTGTCGCAGCTCTTCAGCCAATTTCCTGATGAATTCTTTTCTTTTCATATTTTCCCCTGTCACTTTGCAGTACAAAATATGACTGATGATAGCTGCAATATCCAACAAATTGTAGAAAACGTGAACAGGCCAACGTCTGCAGGCTGCCTTTGTTGTGTATTTCCAAAAATATTTAAAAAAATTTCTACACCAAATTTTGTCTTATTATAGTATTTAATTGGTCCTCCTCCGTAGTCGAGCGGGTTAAGGCGTTCACTCGTCTTGAGATCGTTCGCTGCGGGACGGCGTAGGTTCGAATCCGGCTCTGGTCGGAATTTATTCGGCCTGCGTATAGGGCCGGTGGCAACCCACCATCGTGAGGAAATTGGGGAGCTCCGAGTGAGTGAGCGTAATCCGGTCGAGAAGACCTACTATAACGGCTGGGGATACGTCGGGCTGACCCCCCGACTATTCCAATACTGGTTGAAGATCTCCACGCTTAGAGGTGACGAAGGAAAGCGTGGGAGGAAGATCGGCAGTCGGTAGGTATGCCTAGGCCCTTCATGGGCTGTTGCGCAACGGATTATTATTATTATTATAGTATTTAATTGTTTCATGTTTCTTTTTTCCATCAGCCTCAATGGAGACCTGACTGTTTAAGGAACTGAGAACAATCACATTTTTAGCAAGCTTTCCTTGGTACACAGTCATCGTGATGTCCTCGTGACGTAGAAAAATACTGGAAGAAAGCTCTTCTTTCGACTTCCTTGCTTCATCAGGAACTTTTCTGCGCGATTTGTTCATCGTGCCCACAATGGTAGTCTTCTTTTCTTTTAGTGCCTTGGTCAATTTGAGTGTTGTAAAAAACTGTCCGTTGTAACATTGCAACCTTGATTCAGGAAGGGTTCCATAAGCCGCAATACAACATATTCCCCAAGGGACTGCCCTTCTGGTCGATTCTCTTCTTTTCCAAGGTAGGGGAAGGAGTTACAAATATAATTTGTTTCAGTATCAACTGCAACCCAAGACTTCAATCCATATTTATCAGGTTTACAGCCCATAAATTGAGTAAAGCGGCATCGCGTCTTGCTGGGTAAAATATGTTCGTCAATTGTTATGTTTTCACTTGGTCTGTAAGAACTCAAACAATTGTTGATAAATTTTCTCCAAACTTCTGACACGAGCGCAAATTTGTCGGTCAAGATTCTTTTCTTTCGAGATGACTTTTCATCGAAACCCAAGTATCTCAGTATATCCTTGTAGCGATCCCTTGGCATTGCGTCTCGGAAGAAGCTGACTCCCCAACTTCGAGACCACAGATCTTCGACTGATATTCCTTTTGCGCAATAAACACCTCTTACGTACATCAAAGAGGTTGCAGCTTCCAGTTCCTCCAATGTTAGGCGCCATTCCTGTGTTCTAAGCTGACGTCTTGCCTCTATTTCTGTGCATTTTCGGATTAGGCGTAACATGGATTCATCAAACAGAAGGCGAAAAGCACTTGAAACTTCCCCTGCACAAATACGTCGTTTGGCGTAGCTTGTAGGTCCACCATGTTCTTTCAGTACATTCACGGCAACTTTCCTGCCTGTCACCGGAATATGGCCCTTGACTATCTCCCAAACAGAACTGTCTCTTCCCAACCAACCCTCCTTTTCACTAACCCGAGCATCTCCTCCTGCCTCTTCTCTGCTGTAGGAAGACGTTGTTGCAACTGTTTCAATGGGCATGTCATCTTCTCGGGCACACACCGCTGCATCCTCATCCGAAGATGATGATAGAGGATAGGGTAGTATTTCTGTACCTGATCCTTCAGAATTTTGACTTGAGTAACCCCTTCTTCCTCAGATAGCTCGAGAAAGTTTCCAATTTGCTGCGAAGACAACCCACGCTTACACGACATCTTCTCAAGTCAAGTACTCACTGATGAATTAAAGATCGAACAACAAAGCAATTTGCTAGCTCAAATCGAAACACCTGCATTACTACAGTGTGTCCCGCTTATACGTATAAAAAATCACAACTTTTTTTACTTACCAATATTTTATGTATAAACTTTGTAACATGTAACAACTCAGAATTTTTTTTACAAATCAAGAAAACTAGCGCACTTCCACATGTGAACCGTTAGTGGCACGGCGAATGTCAAACCGGTTGTCAGCCTCAAGCCACTCGTTTTGAAGCATGTGCGGGGTAATGCAGTTCTTGCAAATCTCTAACCGGTGTACAATAAACTTTGTCCTTAACATACCCCGCCCCCCAAACAAAAAAAATCACACACAGTGAGGTGTGGTGACCGTGAGGCCATTCAATAAAATTCGAACCTCTTCCTATCCATTTTCTATTGAACTGCTCGTCCAGTAAGTCTCTAACGAGTTTCGCGTAACTGTTTTTCCCATTACTTTATTGAAATGTACAATGGGACTTCTTCTTTAGCACCCAAACCACAACGTGCACGAAATCATCTCTGCACAAGTGTCACAGACTTCACTTCAGACATTGAAACATAAAACACCTTTTCTTGTGGCGACCACATGACGAATGGCTACCGAGAAACTGATATCAGTTTTCAAGACATTATGGTTACTGCGCATGCGCAATTACCACTGAATGTGTTGCTAAAAAAAATCTGAGTCATTCCTTAAAATGAAACAACAATCACATCATTCTGACAGTTTGTTTGGAAGTTATGAATTTTTCTTTTATTATATGTATAAGCGGGACACGCTGTAGTAAAAGAAACCTGCGACCAACAATGAAGTTGCAATCGTTGCACGTGTACAAACATGTAAAGAAAGAGAACTTAGCTTTCGAACAATGAAAATAACAATAACACAAGAATACAATCGGGCATAAAAATGATTTTCTTATTACGGTCAAAATGACCGTTCGTCGACGTTCTAGGGTAATGTACTCATATAGCCCATTTGTTGTTTTTTTTTTTTAAAAAAAAACTGTTTACATCCATCGAAAGGAGATATACAATTATGAAAAGTCAAGTACATTGAGAATTTTTGCGCAAAAACTAAAATAACGTGAAAAAAAAGAAAATTGAAAACGGTCAAAATGACCGCTCCCGTCGTTCTAAAAATCGTTCAATAATATTTGACCGCACCGTGAGCGGAGGGTGATCTGAGCGTTACTTGAGCGTAGATGTGAATCAAGCGCTTTAATAGTCCGTGGCTTGTTGCGATAGACCTTTCCTTTCTGCAGGCTGAAAGCATACGTCCGTACGATTGGCATTTAACGGCAGAATCGCTCAGACTCATGCGCATGTCCATGTAACTTGAGAGGCTGTGGCGCCATCTTCAATCACGTCACCATGTTTCTCATACACCAAGGTATGACCGTAGCAAATTTCATTACATTTTGACCAATAGTTTGATTTCTAGAAGCGAATATCAAGGGCCGGTTCGTATTTGTTAGGTTCGGCCATGTTAATGTAATGCATCGTCTGAATAAAACTGAACATCTTCTCATTTAAGTAAGTACCTTTATTTCGCACGAGAACCTGCTGACAGAAGCGAGAACGCACATCATTTCTGAACATGCTTACGTTTGATATAATTTAAAGATAACTCGTTCTCGGAAATTGAGCAGGTTCTAATAGTGTGTCTGGTAGTATTATTACCAGGGAACGTATTATAAGGTGCACCATCTTTTAAAATATATAGTTGTTTTTATACAGATCGTTAGATTTTTGGACATGAAATCAAGTAAACTCAAGTAAAATCAACACTTTGTTGCACCTTTTTGCATCTTTTCTTAAGATGAGTACATTTATTTCCTTCATACTCCCTATTTGAAGCTTCAGCACATTTTTCCTTCCTTTTATTTCATGTTTGTTGAAAAATTGAACAGAAAAAAAAATGATTTTCACTCTTCTTGAGCAGCTAAAATCCTATGGGCTCATTTTATAGAGCAGAACGATAGCAATAAAATGGTATAATACAATCATTACACACAAAATACTTCCCAAGATAATGTTGCAAAACCCGCGAGAGAAAACAAAATTTCAACATAACCTTTTCGGCAGACCTACAGTTCTCGATGCGGTCCGCGCGCATTATATACAGAAAGCGCAGAAAAAGAGAGCATTGAAAAAAGGAATTTTATCATCACCTTTAGTTGCACCCTTTTGAAAACACTTTCAGAACCTTTATTTCCCTTTTGCGACCATAAATTTGCACCTTAAAATCCTTTCCTTAATTATTACCATCAAGAAATTGATATATTTCTGAAACTAATATTACTAACCTAACGGAATTTTAATTTTCTACAAGGGTCGCTCAAGGTTGACCGAGACTTTTATTTCCAGGAAAAAAATGTAAAGTCCTACAAACACCAAACAATCTGAGGTTTTCAAAGGAATCCCCCTGAACATCCAGGCACCACTGACATCATTGTGCCAGATCCTTGAGCCCTTTGGCTTAGAAGGGAGTTGACTGCTGTCGTAGCCACTGCAGGATATCATTCTTGCCTGTTGTCTGTCTTCAATTTATTCCCTCTCATACGCTCTTCAAGCAGGTAATACAAATCTGATAATCACTGATGGCTGTCTGGAGTGTAAGAAAATGGCTCAAAACCCTTTCGCAGAGCTGTTGCTGTCGAATAGATCATGTGGGTCCGTGCATTTATTTATTTATTTATTTATTTATTTAATTGAAACACAACAGGCGCATGCCCAATTACAGTGTTCAATATGGGATGACACCATTACATAAACAAGAACATAACTAAGAAAATTAACAAGAAATATGAATGACGCAATATACATTTTACATTTAAAAACAATTGTGAGAAGAAATTAATTATTAGATTATAGAAGCAAAGGGAACACAGAGACAATACAATAATAAATGAAGCTAAACTGTTGGATATAACCTTACAAGCTGAATAAAAACCAAAATTCAATGAACAAAACAAAACAAAACATACAGAAATTCAGCGATTAGATCTTATGTTACAATTACATTTAAATAGGTCTACGCTTGGATTATTCTTAGAAACTGAATTAAATAACTTGCACATTCTCCTCATGGGTTCAGCTTTCCAGGAAAAAAATGTAAAGTCCTACAAACACCAAACTATCTGAGGTTTTCAAAGGAATCCCCCTGAACATCCAGGCACCACTGACATCATTGTGCCAGATCCTTGAGCCCTTTGGCTTAGAAGGGAGTTGACTGCTGTCGTAGCCACTGCAGGATATCATTCTTGCCTGTTGTCTGTCTTCAATTTATTCCCTCTCATACGCTCTTCAAGCAGGTAATACAAATCTGATAATCACTGATGGCTGTCTGGAGTGTAAGAAAATGGCTCAAAACCCTTTCGCAGAGCTGTTGCTGTCGAATAGATCATGTGGGTCCGTGCATTTATTTATTTATTTATTTATTTATTTAATTGAAACACAACAGGCGCATGCCCAATTACAGTGTTCAATATGGGATGACACCATTACATAAACAAGAACATAACTAAGAAAATTAACAAGAAATATGAATGACGCAATATACATTTTACATTTAAAAACAATTGTGAGAAGAAATTAATTATTAGATTATAGAAGCAAAGGGAACACAGAGACAATACAATAATAAATGAAGCTAAACTGTTGGATATAACCTTACAAGCTGAATGAAAACCAAAATTCAATGAACAAAACAAAACAAAACATACAGAAATTCAGCGATTAGATCTTATGTTACAATTACATTTAAATAGGTCTACGCTTGGATTATTCTTAGAAACTGAATTAAATAACTTGCACATTCTCCTCATGGGTTCAGCTTCGGTCATTTTGGTTCTTCCAAGGGGGATTTGAAAGAGATCAGTTCTGGGCCTTAACATACAGTTTGGCACATAAAAATTTAAATTCGACAACAGATTAAAAGAATCTATTTTACCATTGATAAGCTTGGAGAGAAAAGTTATTTGACTTGTGACGGAATATTAAAGATTTCGCGTAATATGTTGCTAGGAGTGAGTTTTGGATATGTACCATCAAGTTTAAATAGTAGATATCTGAGAAATTTATTTTGAAGCTTTTCTAATTTTTCGATATCTTTCTTGAATTGCGGGTTCCAAACAAGAGAAGCATATTCGAGTTTAGATCTGACGAGCGTATAATATAGCAAGAGAAATGTTTCCTTTTTTCTAAATTGATGACCCATTCTCATTATAAATCCCAAATTTCTGTGAGCTTCGCTTAAAATGCGGGCAATATGTGATTGGAATGTTAACTTTTGGTCAAAAGTGACCCCTAGGTCGGTAACTATATTCTCACTTTGTACTAACACATTAGAAATAGTGTATGAATGTTGAATAGGGTGTCTGTTGTGGGTGAATGATACAAGTTTACATTTCTTTAGGTTCAGGCTGACTTTATTAATTTCACACCACTGAAGCAAGTTATTCAGCTCTTCATGTAATATTGTACAGTCATCAGCGTTTTCGATATTTTTGTATATTTTAACATCATCAGCAAAGATTAATGTCTCACATTTTGTGAGTAGTTCTGGCAAATCGTTTATAAAAATTAAATATAGCAAGGGACCAAGGTTCGACCCCTGTGGAACTCCCGAACTGGCCACGAATTCGGTTGATCTGTAGCCTTGATACACGACATATTGTCGGCGGTTCTGCAGATAGGAAGAAAGAAGGGTAATAAGTGGAGGAGAAAGGCTATTGTTGGCAAATTTCTGTATTAATATATCGTGGTGAACTGTATCAAATGCCTTTGAAAAGTCTGTATATAAAACGTCAACTTGCCCTTTATTAGCTATACTGGGTGCAATGTAGCTTGTCAGTTCGACAAGATTGGTTACGGTTGAGCGTTTTTGGACAAATCCGTGCTGTTTGGGGGAAAGAATGGGTTTAATATGAAAATATATATGTTTGTATATTATCTGCTCGAAGAGTTTTGCTGGTACTGACAATTTTGCAATAGGCCTGTAGTTACATATGTCAGCCTTATCAGCGGCTTTGGGAATCGGACAGATTTCTGTTGTTTTCCATATTGCTGGAAATCTCGAAGTTCTGACAGCCAAGTTGAAAAGGGTGTGAAGAGGGTACTTAAGAATTTCCGAACATCCTTTAATTACATAAGGGGGGATTGAATCAGGGCCGGCGGATTTTTTAGGTTTCAGTTTTTTAATGGCTTCCTCAATTTCATTTAGTGATATTTCAGAGATATTTAAGATACTAGGAAGTGAGTTCATGTTTACATTAGGATGCGGATCTTTGTAGATAGATGGTTCTTTGGAATATACGGATTCAAAATACTTTGCAAAGAGATCTTGGATACTTTCATTATCGTCAATGGTTTTATCATTATACTTAGTTGGCTGCACGGGTGGATTTTTTCTTTGATTTTTAATGAAGGACCAAAACTGGTTAGTATCATGAGCAAGATTGATTTCGGAAGTTTCAATATAGTTTTGGTAAGCTTTACTGATCTCCCATTTTAATTTCGTTCTTAAGGTTTTATACTTAATTTCGTGATGCGTTACATTTCCCATTCTTTGTTTCCATTTTTTGTGGTGACGTGATTTTGCTTTCAGATTTTTAATAATTTCCCGCGTGAACCAACATGGGTAAGATTTTTTTACAGAGGAGCGAGAGCGTGGAACACATTCATTAAAAATGCTTTCGATTATTTCATAAAATTTATCAACGGCAATATCTACGTCTTCGCATTCTTTTACTTGGTCCCAGTCAGCTAATTCGAGTTTCCGATACAAATTAATGAAGTCTGCTTTCTTGAAATTATATCGTTGGATGTTTGGATTTAAAGCTCTTTGTTTAGGCATGGTTTGTGTTAAAGTTATTCCTAGAGCCGGATGGTGTTTATCTTCGCTTACCAGAGGCTCTTGGCGAAATATTTTAGTATTTTCAATATTTGTTAAGACTAGGTCGAGAGTTCTACTATTGGCGTTCTGGATGAAATTTTTGCTTTTGAGGTCGTTGAAATCGAGGAAATATTTCAGTTCCCGACATTGTGCGCCTAACGTGAGCAACTCAGTGTTGGAATTTTTAATTTCAGGGATGTTGAAATCACCTGCAATGACCAACGGGCTCCCCAGAGGATAATGTGCAGTTATATGACTAAAGAAGTTCTCGTATACGTCCACGGGAGATGCAGGTTGAATATACACTACACACATGTAACAATCGCGACCAGATTCTGTTTTAAACTTTGTAATTAAACTGCCAATGCTTTGTTCGTGTAAAAGAGCATCGACCATTACGGGATTAAATTTTCTCTTTATGGCGATGAGGACACCGCCACCTAGTGTTTTGCCAGTTTCTAACGTGTTGCGATCGGACCTGAACACGCTATATCTATCGTCGAGTAGTTCGGAATCTGAAACTGAAGAATTTAGCCACGTTTCCGTGCACAAGACCACGTCGTAATTGTTACTCAATACACTTAAAAAGAACTGTTTGGTTTTTGATCGAACTCCTCTCAGATTCTGATAAATTATGTTCATGCTAATTATGTTTTTTTCATTGTCGCACAGAGTTTTGGAAGGGTCAGTTCTAGCAAGATTGATTGACGTCTCCACAAAAGCAGGGACACGAACAGGTGAAATAAACTTCTTACCTGACAAGTTGCGCTGGGCGTGGCTACCTTGACGTCCTCAAAGAGCTCGGAGACCGCTACCTCTTGCCCACTTGCTCCCCCTTCCATCCTGCATTCCTAGATTTCCTGGACGAACGAGGGGTGAGGGCTCTTGACCTCCGCTTTCACTTTGCTCCAGGCGGGGACCAACACTTTGGGCATGATTTTGCTTTCAGATTTTTAATAATTTCCCGCGTGAACCAACATGGGTAAGATTTTTTTACAGAGGAGCGAGAGCGTGGAACACATTCATTAAAAATGCTTTCGATTATTTCATAAAATTTATCAACGGCAATATCTACGTCTTCGCATTCTTTTACTTGGTCCCAGTCAGCTAATTCGAGTTTCCGATACAAATTAATGAAGTCTGCTTTCTTGAAATTATATCGTTGGATGTTTGGATTTAAAGCTCTTTGTTTAGGCATGGTTTGTGTTAAAGTTATTCCTAGAGCCGGATGGTGTTTATCTTCGCTTACCAGAGGCTCTTGGCGAAATATTTTAGTATTTTCAATATTTGTTAAGACTAGGTCGAGAGTTCTACTATTGGCGTTCTGGATGAAATTTTTGCTTTTGAGGTCGTTGAAATCGAGGAAATATTTCAGTTCCCGACATTGTGCGCCTAACGTGAGCAACTCAGTGTTGGAATTTTTAATTTCAGGGATGTTGAAATCACCTGCAATGACCAACGGGCTCCCCAGAGGATAATGTGCAGTTATATGACTAAAGAAGTTCTCGTATACGTCCACGGGAGATGCAGGTTGAATATACACTACACACATGTAACAATCGCGACCAGATTCTGTTTTAAACTTTGTAATTAAACTGCCAATGCTTTGTTCGTGTAAAAGAGCATCGACCATTACGGGATTAAATTTTCTCTTTATGGCGATGAGGACACCGCCACCTAGTGTTTTGCCAGTTTCTAACGTGTTGCGATCGGACCTGAACACGCTATATCTATCGTCGAGTAGTTCGGAATCTGAAACTGAAGAATTTAGCCACGTTTCCGTGCACAAGACCTGTTGAAGAATGATATTTGCAGACAATATCTCCATCTCCTGTCTTTCCTTGCAAATGGCATTACGTACGGCACCCTTCATCAATGTACAGGAATACTGGGCATTCATCATGACCCTTTCCCAATAATACACTTAATGAACATCTTGCATATCCGACTCCGTCAAATGTGTCCATGTAGTTCATTCGTCAGCAACCTGCGTACTTCGCCAAACTATTGACATCACTGTCAACAGTTTGTTGACATCAAACTGTTACACTCTATGTCCGTGACATCGTTTGCTCCCCGTACTGTGCTTGCACTCTTATCAAAAGTTTAGCTGGCATCAGGTTCTCCTTCACAGGGAATTTGATCATACACTGCTGCTCCACAGCTACAGACACACTATTTGCCGCAATTTTTGATAACACTACTGGGAATGCGCCAACTAAATTGGGACGAACGTGCAATATTCACGAGGGATGAAGGTGCATCCTTTGGCAGTTTTATAGTTCTCCAGTCATTTACCACTTTTTTGTTCACAAATGTCTCGGACAACGTTGAACGACCCTTGTATTAAGAACACTCGTCGAGTTTCACTAGATCTTCAGATGTGCACCGTTGATGGCCTGACAGATATCAAGACGTGATTTTTGGTGTATTAGATTATCAATCTGAAAGACTGGCGATTGAAATTCAGCAAACCAAAAACGGCATTTGGCTTTCTTTCGCACTGTGCTATTTTAGTCCATATTTTTAGTCACACACGCCCACCATACGTAGCAATTATTTTCTTATATGGGTAGTGATAAAACTTGCAGTGTTCTAGTTTAGGCGATATTTTCAATTGTTATTGGTAGTAATTCTGCAGGGAACTCTGAATATAGACATCCGCTTGTGCATGATGGCCTTTTCGAAAAGATTGAATTAATTCAGGAATCTTAGCAGCAAATGAAATCAACTATAATTGTAACAATTTATGACATGTCTCATTTAGCCATGCTGGCCTACGGCTAAGAATAGTATAATGAATGCTAAAGAACACCACAATCTATCTGATACCAACACAGATTACTTACAATTCTGCTCTCTCATATTAGCCAAGCAGCTGTTCTGGATACATAGAGAAATATATATTTTTGTTTGCACTCGAACCAAGTAATCTGCTGTAAGCATGGTAAATATTTAAAATTTTTACGGACATTTTTAAAGTTATAGTATAAGTTACACCGTTATCGAAAATCAATGATTTTGTTGTTGCACACCTAATTCATTTCCAAATAAAAGTCTCAAGGCACTCATCAGGATTCGGCGAATGAAACTTTTAACACTAACATTCTACTATGTAAAGCGAGATGTTTCTCTGACAGTGATTATTTATACAGAAGATCCTGTTGTATATTTAAGTATGTACTGGATGTCTGCCAGCGTAGAAGGAAGCAAACGTGTTGCTATGACACGTTCTCTAAACAAAAGCACATTGAAATGTTGATAATAATTACCAGCAGCCTACTGTCTCAATAATCTTAGTGTGTCTGGGGTGTAAGGAAAGAAGGCAGTTAATAAAATTCACTAAAATATTTCTCCAATGGTGATACAGAGATGCGTATAAAGACGTTCGAGAATTTTCCCCACGGCAGAGGAGAAGATGGAATATATTTTTCGACCGCAAACAGCTGACGCGCAGAGCAAAGATTATTGATGGCAAGGCTCCCATGTGCGTGTGATCCCAATGTATCAACACGACGCGCAGCTTTGAAGGTCCTTCTCTCCTCTCAATGGTCGAACCAATTAATGAAATTTCCCAGCACATTGATCAGAGGCAGGCTTACAAAATAGTAGGATAGGAAGGAAGTCAGCTTGCTATGTTTTGAACTCGCCAACTTCGAGCGTGCAGTATTTCACCAGAACTAAGATATCACAGTATGTTCTACTTCTTTAAAAGGTTGTTTTGCTTATGCGTCACAGGACCGGAATTACAACTTAATAAAAACATGACAGTCCTCTGAAAGTGGAATTTTCATTTAAACTGAGAAACTGAAACTTTCAGGAGTATACTTTGCCGCCAACCCTACTTAAATTTGAGTGAAAACTTGTAAATATGAATATTACTTTGTGTCCTTTTTGACGTAGAACTATCGTACACTGTGATGGCGGCAATTCCATGTATTTAAAAAATGGGATTGTTGACGGTAATAGCGTCTTTCAGATGTCAAATGTCTGTTGTATTTGTGTTATATTATTATATTGGAACTACAAGTAATTCAATTCTAAATCAACAATTGTTGCAGTTATTTTAAATGAAGTCTCGGAACAACATAAACGTATTTTCGTTTATTCTTCTTGTTTGAATGTCTTCTTTACTTTCAGCTATTTCTACTTGTATCTTTATTCCAGGTTTTAGTCTTTATCAGTTGTTCCTCTTTCTTCTTACTTATATTTCATCTTCTATTGTTTAATACATTTATCTATATTTTCCCTGTTTTCCGATCAATTCTCCTCTTCAATATTTCTCTTTCTATATTTCTAACATGCACACTTTCATTTTTTCGCTTTCTCTTTCTTGGACTCGATTCTCTCTCTCTCTGTGTGTGTGTGTGTGTGTGTACGCTTATTTCTTCTGACTATACGTATACATGACGTCAATACATTCCATTAGGAACACAATTATTTAAACACACGATTTTGTCCACCTCATCCACATTAAAATCTTTCTGTGGGCGCATGTGTTGTTGACTAGAACATTTAAGAATATGTGTGTAAAATTGTAAATACGAACAAACAGTTCTGCCTTCAGTGATTAATTACACATTCAATTACTCTGAAAATAATAGATTTTCGGATGAGCCAAATAATTCAATCAAATATCAATTTACTTTCACGTCTTTTCATATTTCGTATTCTGTTTATTTTCAACATTAACTTGAAGTTCCACATAATTTCATAGGAATACTTTTGTAGATATTTTCTTATCAAAGATCGTTCTCAAATACATGTTTGCTGACATCTTTATACATTCTACTAAGGATTGGATTGGATTGGATTGATTTGGTGTTTTAAGTCCACTTTATGTACAGTAAGGCTAATCGGGACTAGACCTACAGTTTAAAGTGCAATCCGAACCACAATGTGCCTCCACCTGGTACCGAACCCGGGACCCCTTGATTACAAGGCAACGTTTCTACCACTGCGCCATCGAGGAGGCCCCACATCCTACTAAGGATGAACTCTGAAAGTGAAATATGAAATTACAATATAACCACGAATTCATTCATTGATTTACTGAAAAAAAATCCAGCAATTAACTACAAAATACAGTAATAAAATTACATGTATTTACACTGAACACGATCGTTTAATAAAACATTGGAACACAATTTTTCTAATTTGAAAACAGTTTGCTCCGAACCTAGAGAAAAATGTGGTAGATTTTTCAAGTTTGATAGGTATAATAATTTCTTGAAAGAAGTGATTTTGTAAGTTATTGCTGTTTATGTTTACACTTATAAATTTTCTGCCATAGACGCAGTCCTTTATTTCCACAAGCGAATCAGACGCTTTATTTATTAATTACCAAAGTGACCGTCAACAGCAACTCATTTATATCTCAAGATATGTTCGGACAATCCTTGCAATCAAAATTTGTTTCTCATATTTTATAAAAAAAATAACGAGGTCATGAAAGAAAAAAGGGTAAATATTGACAACTTCAAAATAGTTTGGAAACTAATTCGATTTCTAGACACGAAACGATGTGGTTATGGAAACTACTGAATGCACGATATGGTAATCAAATACTTTCTTAAACTTTAAATTAATTCAAGCGTTATGAAAATATCTCAAAACCTACACTAGCGTCCATGCAGAGTTAACGAAAACTAATTTGGTTTGGCCCTAATACATGACGGACAATATCTCTACACACTTATAGATGTTGTGGAACTTGAAGTCCGTGTGGTCAATTTTCATTTCATACTGTAGACATGTTTTAAAAAAAATAACTCGTTACAAATTTGGTCTGAAATAGAGCCACGGCCTGTAAACACACAAAATATTTTATATTTGAAGTCCTCATTCGAACTCCAGTTCGGTATCTTTAACATAATTCGAGAGGAAGCAGACCGGCCGCTTATCTGGGTTTGAGCCAGCGCCTGTTTTTCTGAGAAGCGCTTTTCTCACTTTTGCCTTCAGTGTTTAGACATCCATTCACTCAATGCGACGTTACACTCCCAAGGTCTCCACATTGTATAAAAATAGTATCACATCACAATAACACAACCTAATAAAAAACGCAACCTCACGTTATGAAATCTCTAAAGAAACTGAATGGCAACATCGCATTTACTCCACGTGGACTTGTCAAGAACTGTCAGTTCCTAAAACGAATGCTATTGGTGGGAAAGGTTTGAGATGAAGATATACTGGACTCCACGTGTACATGACGTATTTTTGTCAGACGAAAACTGATCTTTCGGAACTTTCTTTGATGTAAAGTAGCATTCGAATCAGGACTTCAGCTTTACTTTAGAGATAAATCCTTTTCCTTATTACTTGACCTACATGATAGGCTTCAGGACAAGGACATTTAACCAGTAGTCTAATGTGTGTTTTAAAACATAAAAACGGTGCTTTTCTCGGGTGGTACGCAACGGTATGCCGCACCGGAACCTTTTTGTAGGTAACAATAAAAGTAATAGAATTTTATTTTAATAAAAGAAATATGCACGTACGGGTTTATAACTATATGGATGAATAATCATTTATGAACAAACCACAATATTTAGAGTAGTTATTATGATGAACACAATAGCATAATAATAACAAACCAATATGAAGGGTACCGAAACCATTTCCCCTCGAAAGAAAGCACTGCATACAAATAAACGTCTCCTTATACACAACGGCACGCCTGATGGGGAAGGGAGGCAATTATTACTGAATTCACTGCACCAACCCCCATTCATCCATACCCTCCCGCTTCTATTTTATATAAAATGATTGTATGAACAACGTGATAAACAAACAACACGCTATAGGGAACTCGACGGTCAGTCGAAGTGGTGGTGCCTCCCTCCTTGTCGGTAAGTTAGAGATAAAAACATGGGATAATAATACCTAGTGTCTGCCCTATATATTAATTTGCAATGTTTTATAGTGTTTGTGGTCTATGTGGGTCTAAGTCACGTGAATTGTGGTACCGTCCACATATCGTGGTCCCTAGATGCTTGTTGGATGTGCTGATATAAGCGATATGTGTTTTGTAATCGAATCTGCTTCTGTGTAGGAGCTGAATATGAATTTGAAAGGTTAATGCTGTTCACTTTGATTTTACCATGTCCTGTGTTTTATCAGAGTACGCTGGTTTCTGTAGTTGGAATGTAATAAAACAGTGAAAAATGGCACAACAGATAATAACGCCATGGTTCCATTGTGTTTGTTCTGTTTGACTTTATTGCAAACCAGTCCCTCCTACCGTTCTCCAGCAAGCAATAAAACAAATTAATGTTCTTTTATCTCACATATTCATTCGTGTATGGTATTTAGTTGCTACTAAATGTGACTGCCCACTGAAACACACACCTCTTTTCGTCTCCATTTCTTGACTCGTAACTGGTTTGGTACAGCAATGAAACTCAATTTTTTATTTATGACTTTGTTTACATTAAGAAATTAAGGCTGTAATGTATTCTCATAAAATTAATAATTACTATGAAAATATAATGACAAATAAAAATGAAAGCAATACTGTTCGTATACGTTGACACACACAAGCACACACGCATACATAAATACGAGAGAAATATATTTCATAGGCATTTCCTCTAAAACGTGATAGTACATTAACTATAGTTTACCTAATTTTACAAACAGTATAGATATCATGTTTGATACTTGCTAAGCGTTATAATCTTATGTCTTTCTGAGCATGCGTCACCCATTCTGATTAATCATATTGTAAGTTCTAGCCAATATCGTACGCAGAATTTATTTTACAGAGAGGATTGATTTGATTGATTTGGTGTTTTAAGTCCACTTTGTGCACAGTAAGGCTAATCGGGACTGGACCTACAGTTTAAAGTGGTATACGAACCACTTGTGCCTCCACCGGGTATCGAACCCGGGACCCCTTGATTACAAGGCGACAACGATTTTACAGAGAGGGATAAGAAGGATATTACATACCTGGGTTCTAGGAGATTTTATTGTTTTCCATTGAATAAAATATTTTAATTCAATAATTACCATTTTTCAGCTTAGTTTTAAAATTTTGAGACTGTTCACAGATAAAAATTGCTATCGGGGGTGATTTTACGTAGGGTTTGCATTTACCACTTACCACCCGAATTCTTTACTGCTTTCATTTGGAAATCTTGATTTTCTCAAAATTTCGGAGAAGCATGTAGTCCTCCCATCAGCTTCCCTTTACGTACACCTTTCTAGGGCAGCCTGTTTCAGAGGCATGCGGAGATAGCGGTAACTAGTTCGCGTATATGGGATATCCATCGGAAAGAAGTGCCTTCGCTCAGACCCCATAGTTTTAGCACAAAAACTTCCGGTTCGTAGGCCCACAACTTGTAGCTAAAGGGGTAGGAGTAGGATTACGATCGGGGCTCACTTCATTAATTTCTTCGAGATCTAGGGCGCTGAAATTATTGGTTTTAAGCTGCCAGGTGTGAAAAGTATAAGCCAACAAACAGCAGTAGACTCTGCAGTAATCACTACGGATGTATGGAATCTCAAAAAGTCGGTACTGGTACCGGAAAAAAAAACAAATGTCACTCCGATACCGACTTCGAAAAATGAATTATCATTCCTGGAACTTGAACAGTTGAGAAATTCCAAATGATAGTGTTAGAAAATGGGTATTCTTTATGTTTCATGCACTATAACTGTCTGAAATGAGCAGTTTTTAATGCAAAACGAATCACTTTGGGGGGGGCGGGGGAGGTAGAATTCGAAATTCTTAGAGTTTCAGAAATTACTTTAATGTTTCCCGTTCCGAAAATTTTCAGATTTAGTCAGGAAATGGCCATCTTTTTCGTCCCGATCCACGAGATTTTAAAAATTTCCCGTCCTGATCTGAAACATAATTGAAGCTACACATACAAAGATTTATTCATATGCTGCAAGCGCCCGTCTCGTGTAGACACCAGCACTTTCAATTGAATATATACAAATATGGCCAAATGCAACAGCGGTAGTAAACGGATGTCATTCTGGAACAATCCCACATTACTTCTTAGATGCTCAACCAATGGATATGAAAAATCCTCTACTGTGTCACGATGTCTATTCTTTTCCTCGTCATTAGTTGAGGTGCGGTGAATGAGTTTACCGCCACGCAACTTTCGCATAGTAGGGTGTTAAGTCTACTTTATAGAGAAATTAGCTGACTATATATCACAATCGTCTATTAGACAGGAAAATAATGAATTCTAACTATAATGTATAATGTAACTAATTTTATTTACAGGTATTTAAAATTATAAGTATATTGTACAAATTATAATGTAAAATCTTTTACAAATTTACTATATATTAATTTAACTCAAAACTTGAATATAAACAACATTTTTTGTTTCACATCCAGGAGCAAGAATAAATAAATAAATTGAACGGCATTGTGAGTGTCAATATTCATTTAACGAACGCGAAAGCTATGGATTTCACACCAATATCGGTCGTTTTCGATTATTTTTACATGTCACCCCTTTCCACCCCAATGCCGTTCAACTCCAAAACACCCCTGGCATCCCTAGGGGTGGGGGTGGGAAGGGGTTGACATGTAAAACGACCTATATTAGTGTGGAATCCATAGTTTACGGGGTCGCTTAGATGAATAGTGACACTCCCAACGCCGTTCAACTCCAAGTTCATTTTACACTATAGTTAGAATTCATTATTGTCATGTCTAATAGAAGATTGGGATAAATAAATACCCGGGCAACGCCGAATTATCAGCTAGTATTATATAAAATTATTATACAGCGTGAGAACAAAAACACTCCCTGGTTTCAAGATGTCATAAAATTAATAATTACTTGAATATTTTGAAAAAAATGATATCCAAAGCTCAGTTAACTCAAAATATTTCAATATCTTTCTTTTCAGAATTGCTAGTTGTGAATTCAGTAGCTAGAGGGCAGTAACATCGAAAATGGCGTTCACTCCGCAGCAAAGAAGCTGGTGCGTGTTAGAATTTGCCAAAACAATCAGTGTTGTGAGAGTGCAGCGTGCATTTAAACGGAAGTTTAATGTTGATCCACCTACACACAAATCCATTCTGCAGTGGCATAACACATTTGTTGAGAGAGGATGCATTTGTGATCGAAGAAAATAACATTCTGGCCGACCGTCCATCTCTGAGCAAATTGTGGAGCGTGTGCGAGAAGCCTTTGTACGCAGTCCCAGAAAATCAACACGTCAAGCCAGCAGGCAGTTGCAGGTGCCACAAATTACCGTAAGCAAGATTTTACGGAAGCGTTTGCGTTTTCACCCGTACCGGCTGCAATTGGTTCAAAAGTTATATCCACAAGACAAGGTAAAGCGACGTGAGTTTTGCGAGACTATCCACACTTTAATGGAGGACGATGAAACCTTTCTGACAAAGATCATTTTTAGTGATGAGGTGACCTTCCACTTGAGTGGAAAAGTGAACAGGCATAATGTTGGAATCTGGGGAAGCGAGCATCCGCATGCCACTCTTGATGTGGAACGTGACTCACCCAAGGTGAATGTTTTTTGTGCAGTGTCAGAGCGTGGAGTGTACGGTCCGTTCTTCTTTGAGGGCCAACAATTACAGGTGAAAGCTACTTAACAATGTTACGTGACTGGTTAATTCCTCAACTTGCTGCAGAGAGAGGTGACTACATTCTACATCAAGATGGAGCGCCCCCACACTGGCATCAATCTGTACGCAGCTTTCTGAATGACAACCTCCCACACCGTTGGATAGGACGAGCTGGACCCAATGATCAAAATCTATGCAAGTGGCCCCCACGATCACCGGACATGACAGTTTGTGACTTTTTCCTTTGGGGGTTCGTGAAGGACCAGGTCTATGTACCTCCACTACCCACAACCTTGAATCATCTTCAGGAACGCATCAGTACAGCTGTCAACTTCATCACACCGTATACGCTTGAGAAGGTGTGGTTGGAGCTGGATTATCGTCTCGATGTTTCCCGCGTAACAGGTGGCGCGCACATTGAGCATTTGTAATTCCAATGAACTCCACGAAAACTTTATGAGTTTTTACAACTACTGTGAACATTTCTGCAGAATACTACTTTTGATATGAAAGTTATACCCTCTCAAAACCAGGGAGTGTTTTTGTGCTCACGCTGTATTAAATTATCCTCCCGTAGCCGTGCGGTCTAAGGCGGTGGACTTTGAGCTCCGACTGCGGGATGGCATGGGTTCAAGTACGCCTGGTTTCAGTCTGTAGGTTCTCGGTCTGTGTATAGAACCGGTGCCAACCTACCATATTGAGGAAATTGGGGAGCTACGAGTGAGTATCGTAACCCGGTCTCGGAACTCTCCTATAACTGCTGAGGGTTCGACGTGCTGACTGCACGTCACCCCATCTCCGCACCTCTGTGTAGGATTGTGGGAGGGAGACGTGCATTCGGGAGATAGACCAAGGCCCTTCAAGGGCTTTCAAGCCAAGGGTTATTATTACATTTAATTTATAGCATATTTATCGTATTATTATCTAAGAACAATAAGCAGAATATGTTGAAGGTTAAAACTGAGAATTATAGGAGTCTAATACAATATTCTAAATTAGTTGCTTTTTTGTTGTTTTTTTGCATTTTCGATGGTATTCTGTTCGTTATATTTAATTACAAAACTGGGTGAGTTGAATTTGAAATATTTTACCTATCAAAATTATAGTTTTCAATCATATTCAATAACATAATTCTGTTTTCTTTACTTTTCATTAAATTTTGAATTAATTAATTAATTATTTAATATTTCTTGGTGCGTTGGCACTTCAGGCCATTTTGCACCCTTCAATACATTCGGGGAAATATCCCGTTATCTAAAATTCTGACTCAAAAAATTAAAACTAAGGATGTAAAAGGTCTCTTGGGAAAAGAATTAAAAGTGCAAGGTTGTAAAAAGGCCTGCACAAGACAAACACAACACATTAAAAAGTCAGAAGGTATTAAAAGCTTCCTCTCGGACGGTGGAAGAGACCAGCTTTTCGCAAGAATCTAAAAAAAATGATAACACACTGTTGTCATCACCCAACAGGGATGACAAACATCTGAGATGATTAAAAGTCTGTCTGAGGATAGCAAAGTCGGAACATTCAACAATAATATGCCGAACACTTAAAAAACATTAAACATTTGATTTTGACACAGAAGTCAAAATATAAATATAAAATAATATATTCACATCATGATTTCATTCTGTAAGAATCCAAAAAGCAGGCAAAATCACATTTGTTGTTTAATTGGAAGAATCAGCGTCCTATAAACTTTTGTCCTATGCAGGTATCATTATAATTTGTATTTTTAATCTTTCTAAAGCTGCTTTTTACACCCCTTTTAAAGTAAGGGTTTTAAATAAAGGGATTTTCCCCGCATACACCGAAGGTTGTAAAATGGCCGCACTGCCGACGCACCCAAAAATTTTAAATCAATCAATCGTAACAAACCGCACAAATACATTATTTTAATATGGCGCGGGCCCCACAGACGGCCTCTGGCGTGTGGTCGATTTGCCCCTCCCTAGAGCCCAGAGCTGGCTCTAGGGAGGTGCCTTGAGGGACGCTACAAGGTATGTCGTTTCCACGATGACCTTCGACATACAGTGTCTTCATTTGAGCATTGTACAGCTTCAACGCGGTTCGTAGATGTTGCAACCGCGCCGGTAGCCAGGGAAAACGGAGCTGCGTTTGGCTCAACTCAAACGCATAACGCATTTGGTAGCTTTCCAAGCTGAGGTTTCAAGTTAATCTTCGTTAAGCACACAATAATAGAGCTAAGTCTGATTGTTGATGCATGTAAGTTCATGGAATCCAAACAAAGAAGCGCCTCTACTTATCTTATCCAGTGCTCGCTTCAAAGAATGTCCAGCTCGAATTGTCATTGTTGACCAACAATATGTTATCTACAACCGATCTTGTGTCTTCGCAACGGAGATATTAGTTTTTGCTTTCATGCTTTTAATTTGTCCTGTTGAAGAAGGATTTACATTCTCTTTTGTGTAGTTTACCAAGGCGTTAATAAGTCTTGAGTAGGTAATTTTTACCTACGGGGGAACTTTAAATTTTAAACTTTAATGTATCTATAATAACCCTCACACTTTCAAGATGAATATAAGAAGAGAAACTGCAAAACTAATGCGTGCGAATGCAAACTTTCTCATGTGAACACCTCCCCGATGGCGCAGTGGTTGTAATGAAGGCGTCCCGGGTTCGAACCCGGTGGAGGCACATAGTGGTTCGGATCCCACTTTAGACTGTAGGTCCAGTCCCGATTAGCCTTACTGTGCATAAAGTGAACTTAAAACACCAAATCAATCAATCAATTTGTCATGTGAAGGTGCGTGGCAGTATACAAGGACAATATTCCCAACATAATTTGTGACCAAGGTACTGTATGTGATTACTTTATTTATAATATTGAAATAATTTAATGAAAATAAATCTATGTGCTTGAATTGAGAGGGTACAGAGGTTACAGGATTTTTGCAGGACAGTCCTTTTTCTTTAGGGCCATGTCCTGCGGTCTGCGATGCTACTCCAGAAAACCAAATATGTCCAATTTTTCAATAGCGTCCTGCGAAATGTCCTGCATTGTTTAGCTTTGTGAAACTGTTAGAGACTTTAAAAATTAATATTATTGTTAGTTTGCAGTCTGTTCATGATATGATATGCAAGTTACCGAGAGATGACTAAAAGTATTGAAAATTAAAAATAACAATTCTGGGGATTTGCATTTTTGATGCATTGATGAGATGATTACTATACGTGGCTGTTGCTATAAATATATTCTCGGTATTATTTTAATATTATTTCACAATGTATGGATGTTTTATGGTAAGAAAGTAAGAAAAAAACAAAAAAAACTGTAAGGACGAGAGAGATAGGAAGGTTAATCTGTAAATCTGTTATGGGTTAAAAAGATAAGCAAAAGGAGGGAAAGAAAGAGAAATGAAATGGAATTACGCGTATATAAGACGAGAAGACCTCCGTGGCGGAGTGGTTGAACGCTAGGACTCCACGGGTCCTGGGGTCGAATACCGGCCTGGGCATGGATGTTCCTTGTGAGTGTCCATTCATGAATTTAATCATATCATCACTCATATTTATTGTTGCAATTAGCCAAAAGTGACAGAAAGTCGACGTTAAATAACAAAAATCAAATGAAATCAAGAGGAAAAAAAAATTAAAGAGAGTTGTGTAATATTTCAGGAGACATGCAAGCAGTATGACTTTTTATTTGCCAAAGAGGGGAAGACCCTGTGCTCTTTTGGTAATAGCTACAATATCCCCCGTACGCAACCATGGATGTATTGCTTTTCGTTTCAGAAAATCTGGTCACCCTATAGGTTACACACAATCCATTTCTCCGGCAAGCGGCGCGGTTCAGCCGCTACACGGGTTACGTTCAAGACGAACAATATTCAAATGAGGGCTATGCACATCAATGCCATTTAGCAAATAAGCGACACACAGTGTGAATCAATTGTCGAAACATTTCGTATAATGTGTTTTAATTTTCATATTCCGTATAATATTATTAACTTTATTTTCAATTTTATTCCGTTTACTTTTACTCAGCGAATAATTTAACAGGTTAATTAGTCTGTGACTACTACAACGATAACATTTTGATTTCATTTGTCATTGGTGTGGTGTTATAACTACGAATTTATTGTTTAATCTTCATGACATTGACATGTTCTACACTAGATGCCTGTTTGTCGTAATTTACATATTATCTTTAATTCCTAGTAGACTTCTTTGTACACTATTTTTGCTTAAATTTTACAAAAAATCCTAATTAGGAATATTAGTTGATGGTATGTCTTGCTCTTCATATCACGTACATTTTAGGCTTCTGAGGTCATATCTGTAAAGATACCAGGATTCGATTGCCAGAGTCAAAGTAGAAGTTTGCTAAAAGTCGACTTTATGCACACATAGGATAATCGTGACAGTTTAAAGTGGGCTCCGAACTATCAAATGCTTCTACCCGGTATTGAACTCGCTATATCTTGATTACAAGATGATGGCGTAAACACTAGTTTAAAAGATTCCACTGTTATGGAAGCATAGTTCAGATATCGTATAAAACTTGGTACTACATCTAGTACCAACACTTCTATTTGTTTATTTGACTGTTTTGCCATACCTCGGAAGTTTAGTAAGAGCCACTAGAGTTTGCTCCAAATGACATTTCTTGCACGATTTAAAGCTTGTTATTTCCTTCAGCTGCCGAGATTATTTTGCGGTTTACAGTTAAGTGAGAATGTGGGTGACGAAGTCACTAACACGCTCTTCGTCTGCAGAATTTTGTGACCACCACAGGAAACTCATGTATTGAAACAATCTGAGAAGTATCGATAACTTTTTTAAACAAGAAAATATATAAAAGAAAGTTCCTGCTAATATTGGTTGATTTTTGATAACTACTAAATGAAAAGTTTATGAATGTTGAGTAAACTGTGCATCACTACTTCAATAGGATTGGCGAAACCCGTAGAGAGGAGTAGGTTATGGAGGCTGAAGTCTATGGACGCTGAAGACTATGGAGGCTGAAGTCTAGGGCGGTGTACAGAGGACGCTATTAAAATATATATTTTTTTTTAAAAAAATAACAAAGTCATAATATGCGACGGAGAAATTAACACTTGGCAAAGGTAAGGGAAGAAGAATAACATCAAGGGTGTTACTCGATCCTTGACGCTTGTTGGCGATTTACCTTCATTGAAAGCAAGAAAATTTCCAATTATTTTTCTCTCTGAGATATCAATCGGGTTTAATAATTATTTTCTAAATTTTATTTAGAAAAAAATGTGTAATGTAATAACGATGTAATTTTTTAAGCAGAGTTGAATAATTTTAAATTACATTTTTTCCTACTAAGAACATAGTGCACATCGTATTATTAATTATAATTATTATTCTTCACGTTTTTTCTAATACGAATTCTGAAAACACATTGCTGGAATTTTCTGTCTCTCAAAATAGTAGTAATAGTAGCTTTTTTAAAAATGTTCTTCAGACAGTAAGACATAACTGAAATATTCTCAAATATGGTAAACTTTTTTATAACAGAAATTGTAACGAAGCTCAGTGTTTAATGTTTTATATTTGTAAACTGTTAAGATTTTTAAATGTTCGTTATTTCAAGTAATGTTCAGAATACCACAGACAACTATATTTAGACTGTTAAAGTTGTTCTTGGAACCTGTACATATGTTTTGAAATGCGTCATCATCTGTTAATGTTGACGTCACTTTTACATCTCAGCAGAGGAAGTGAATGAACCCGCCTGAATGTTTTCGCCTGACGATGGACTGAGTTGAAAAACAGACGAAGGTGAGGAATCAACAGGAACGTGGGAATTCAGGAATGTTGAACCAATCTGTGGTTGAACGGTGCAGCAGTGAAAATTCTACATTAGACTCATAAGTTGGTGAATGTGTATTATTTAGTGTTACCAATATGTAGGTTTGAATTCAGTGTAATCACTTATACAAGTTCCTGGGAGATCCTGAAACACCATTCGGGTCAACCAGTTATGTATACAATCTTCCTCTACACTACAGTGAAAAAAAAAAAACTTTTCCAAAAATGTTCTATTTACAAATACACGAGCGTCAGGAGGGGAGGCAAGAGGGAATTTCAGTTCAAAATTATGTGTTTCACATGCAACAATTCAGAGTAACTTTTATTATAAGAGACCAGCAGACATGAAATATTTGCATAAAATCAATGGCAAAATTAAAACGGAATTCTTTGCCAACCAATTTCATCTACGAATACCCGCACGGCCAATCCGCAACGTAAAGCTCTTTCACATTCCCGCTACAAGGCTCTCTCTCCTACAGCGCTCTCTTTACTATAGGCTCCCCCACTTATATAATAACCTGCCTGTAAATGTTGATATTTTCTTGTAAGAATACAGTTTCCGACAATCACTAAGAATGTACATGTAACAATTTTTTTTGTCTGTCATCATGTATTGTCTTGTTTTGTTGTTATTTTTATTTTTTTCTTGTTGCTATAGTTTCAGTATAAAATGGTCTTTCAGTGCTGTATCTAAAACTTTAAGTAAAAAAATAAATACAAGTAACAAGGGTTGTAACAACTAGCGTACACAGGATATTTTTTCGGAGATGAGTTCTAAAGGTGGATATTTCATAGGGAAGAAGATACATAATATTTCAAAATTATCATTTATAACCTTTACTTTAATTGTTGTTCATGGACAAATATAGTAATCGCGGGTGATCTAAAGGGAGGAGATGCACCTGCATGCGCCAGTAGTTGTACAATGTTCAGTGAGTTGAGTTATGTAAACAGTTATGTACTGGCAACACAAACAGAGAAACGTTGGAGATGGATGCCAGGATCGATCATCTCTAGATACTGCTTTCGATTGTAAATGAAAAAGAGTATTGCTGGGACAAGACAACGATACAAAGCACTGTATTGTACTGTACTACATAGCCATTTTAAAGAAGAAAGTAACAATAATAAATTGTGCTAAACAAAACAAGATAAAACAGAGCTTATCTTCACAACTTTTGTAGGTTGGCGAAAAGAGATGAGTAACACTTGAACCCTATCTATTTGGTTTGAGATGTTGAACTTATCCGGTAGCCTGTGGAATTAGAAGGGTTGTACGAATGAGAGTCTGCGAGTTGCAGTGTTGAACGTTTCATTGCTACGTGTTTCGTGTCCAGACACTCTGAGGGAAAGTTCTATAAATGATCTTGTATAACAATTTCATATCTCCAATGTATCCACAAGATCCCGGGATATTGATGTGTAAGCAGGGGTTTTGGGGAAAATTCATTGCTTGTTCCTACCCATCTGCTTGTTCCCTGCACACAGATTTCTGTCACTAATCAATGCTCAATATATTGGGTTGATGCATAAGTTCGTGGTGTTTTTTTTTTTACCGTGGCAAAATTATTTTTATTTGATACTAATTTGAGATGAACAAAAGACATAAATTAATCATAAATTTTCTTCATTGTCTATGACTGTCTACCAACGCTGGGCCAGCTTATCAATTCAACGCCTGAAGAAATGTGATGATTCGGGGTTAAAAGTGTCGTCAAGCCAAATTTGAAGAGCATTTTTCGCCACCACATATTGATGGATTGAGAGCTGGATAGGTAGCAATGCGAGGGTGGAAGATCGGGGGAGTAAGGAGGATGTGGAATAACTACCCAACCAAGCTCCTGGATAGCAGCTTTTGTCATGTTAGCGGAGTGTGGGTGTGCATTATCGTGTCGCAGCACTTGATGCTGTCTTCCTGGCCTATTCACTGATATAGTTGTTTTCATTTATAGCGTGCAGTATCCTGAACCTTGCCCATGGAATGCAAATGTCGCACGATGGTTGAATGGTCACACTTCATCACATTTGTTAATTCTTGTTTAAACTGTCTTCATTGAAGCCCGATGGTCTTCCTGAACGTGGAGAAACGCTTAAGTAAAAAATGCCCTCTTTGTAATGACAAAAACACTTTCTTGCCCTGCTTTCCCCGTTGGCATTCTCTCCTTACAAGGGACAAATCTTTCGAGCCGCCTCCGCTGCCTTTGCCTCTATGTTAAACTCAGACAGAAGAATATGTGGGAAATGTTTTTTTCTTTTTCACTGGACACTTATTGTTTTTTAGCCCATAAATAACACCGCCTTTCTTTAAATCCTTAAATTCAATGCGTATTCACAAACACAACAATGCCACTCCAATTGATGAACATTAAACGATAAACAAACACCTAACACCACAGTGTTGCCATAAAAAACACAAACTCTACGAACTTATGTATCAACCCAATGTTTGCTCTCTGAAAGTTAGCAAGCTTGCTATAGAAAGCTGTTACCCAGTCTTATTGCGGACTGGCAAGGAAAGTGGGGAGCGGCGAATCAACCAATCCAGCGCGATAAGAAACACAAAAGCCTGTAGAACGAGGTGGGCGTAGTACTTCCTCCCGCCTGGTTGTAACTCTCGGCTCCACCGCTGTTGTCTGGTTAATTTGCTGCGTATTCCCCGCTCCCCATTTCCTTTGCCAGCATGTAGGGCGCCCGCCGTAAGACTAGACAAGAGCTATAGCCTGTGGTTTTATGCTCAGGTGAATTGTTCGTTAATCCGGGTTAATTCACAGCACCTTCTGATGATCAACTGTTTATTTATATCTTCAAGCGAGGCTGAGCTCGAAATGGGAACGTTTGTGCGATGAGGATTGAGGAAGAGTTTCAGGTCAAGAAGTGAGGGTGAGGGTGGAGATGATGTCTATTGAGAAGCGTGACAACAGGAAGAGCAAGGACTAAGCTTGTGTTTGTAGGGTGTTGTCTGTTCGAAAATGCCAAATTTGTTACGAGCATGTGCCACCTATTTCTTACACAAGAAGAGCTACTAATGAAAGAAAGAAAATATTTTCATAATATTTCTAGGTTAACAATTAGATAAACTCAATACAATGGAACGAGTGTGAAAACTTTGTTAGCTTGTATTGGGAATCATCTGCATATTAACAGGTAGACATTTTTCCATTTAGATATTCTAATATTGAAACGTATAATTAAAGAGAAGAATTCTTGAAACTATAGCAATGACTGGTTGTTATTATTAAAGTTATTAATATCAATTCACTGCACAACACGAAATTTGTCCTTTGCTTAAAAATATATTTTTCTAATGTATTTTTGCATGCAAAACACGAATCTGAAATTAACTTCTTCGTATCACGTACAGTTTTTTGGAAAAACGCCATCTTTATACATTATGTGTATTAATTACGTTTAAACAATTATAAATTCCTTTAACTGTTTTTAACTAGTTGTTTTTTTCCAGCGCTTGATAAAAATGATATTGCTATCAGTTCGCATTGTTACAAAAAGAAACGTTTTGCTGGATCATCTAGTGATAAATTTGTTACATAACAATCACCGTGCTGGCACCACTGACGAACAAGCGCTGCCATATGTTTTGTCCTATGCAACGTGAAGGTTGTGCTTTGCAATTGCAGGTGTTTGTGTAAAGTTTTAACATTTGTGGCGGGTTTCTGTTAGTGAGGTGTGTATGAAAAGGAGACTTAGTTCAGTGGATCAGTGACTTAGTTCAGTGTAAGAATAACCCTGATTCATTTTGTTATATATATGGTGAACTGACGTTTAAAAGTCAAAGATGTAGTTTAAAAGTCAAAGATGTACCCTTACCCCTGTTGTCAAAAAAGCAAATGAATTGTATTGTGGATGCCGAGTAGGCGATCAAGATAAGTGACGGGCACTACATATCTGCTGCAATTCTTGTTCCAGGAACTTGCGAAACTGGATGCAAGGAACGCGAAGTGGGCTAAAATTTGCCGTACCAATGGTTTGGAGGGAGCCCAAAGACCACGTAAGTGACTGTTACTTTTGTTTAACAGATGTAATGGGCTTCTCTTCAAAATCAAAACATCACATCCGATATCCTAATTTGGAATCAGCAAGGCGCCCAGTGCCTCATAGTGAAGAGCTACCTGTGCCGAAAGCTCCCGAAAATTGTACATTTATACATCAATTGAAGAAGGAAGTTCAGGCAACGAGGACGTCGACTTCGCGCCACCAACCCTCTCAAGTGCACCATATCTCATCAGACAAGAAGAGTTAAACGATCTGGTACAGTGGGATCCATTAGTATTACACTGCAAATTGTCCATGACTATTTTCATTATTTTTTTTCGTACATCCTGTGTGTTTTTAAGCGATGGATTTCTATGTATGCTGGTGCAGAAGTTATCAACAGCTTATTTTGAGTTTTCTTTTAATTCTTGAAGCTCTTAGTGGGTCAAATAAAGTGCACGAACATTGTGATGGACAATTTGCACGGTAATTCTCATGGATCCCACTGTACGGGACTTACATCTATAGAAAACAAAAGCAGAAATCTTGGGCTCTCGACTTCAAGAATGGAATGTATTGGATAAAAAAGTCAAAATCAACATGTTTCGAACGCGACAGAGTAACTTCTCATCTTTCTTTTCGGAGACTGGGGGAATTGCGTTTTGTAACAATATGAATGCTTTATTTCAGGAGTTGGGCCATGAACACAATCCAGCAGAATGGCGATTGTTCATTGATTCGTGTAAGATAAATCTGAAGGCAGTACTGCTCCTTATTGGTAATGCATATCCATCCGTGCCAATGACGTATGCTGTTCACAAAAAGGAAACGTATGAGGTAATGCGTGACATATTGCAGTACATTGAATATAATACATTCAAGTGGCGAATCTGTGGAGACCTGAAAGTAATTGAAATTCTTACTGGCATGCAACAAGGGTATACCAAATGTTGTTGCTTTCTGTGTGAATGGGACAGCCAGGACCGAGTTAACCATTACGTGCGGAAAATATGGCCACCACGACAGGAATATGTACCAGGAATCAAGAACATATCACATCAACAACTCGTGGACCCTAAAGATGTTTTTCTTCCCCCATTACACATCAAACTAGGTTTGATGAAAATCTTCGACAAAGCATTAAATAGAGATTGGCCAGCTTTCAAGCACCTGAAGACAAAATTCCCAAGCCTAAGTGACGTTAAGATAAAGTAAGGCGTGTTCATTGGTCCACAAATAAGAACTGTCATGCAGGATAGTGAGTTTGAATGTACACTGTCGGACATAGAAAAGGCAGCATGGCAAGCATTCAAGTTAGTGTGTTCTAATTTCCTCGGTAATACTAAAGAACCAAATTATGAAACTATTGTTAGTGATATGGTGCACTGCTTCCAAATGATGGGATGTCACATGTCCCTGAAACTACATTTTTCGGATTCTCATTTAGACCTCTTTCCACAAAATTTAGGGGCTGTTAGTGATGAACATGGGGAACGGTTTCACCAGGACATTGCAACATTTGAAAAGCTTTTCAGTGGACGATGGAACAGCAGTATGCTTGCTGAATATTGCTGGTCTGTCATCAGATAGACTCCTTCAGATAGATACAAGAGAAGAAGATCACAATTATCATTTCCTTAGAAGTTTGTACTGTTATGGTTTGTGTACGTAAAATGTCTGTCTAATGTCTGTGCAACAAAATGTCATGTGACTGTGCAATACAAATGGTATGTCTTGGGAGAAAACTGACTTCAAATATCGATTTAGTACCTTTAACTTATTTAAACTCACATGTTTTCAACCAAAGGACATTTTCGAAGACATTTTTTTAGTCTTTTGTTTGTATACGTTGATTTACCTGTCTAATGTCTGTGCAACAAAATGTTATGTGACTGTACAATAAAAAATGGTACGTGTTAGGAGAAAACGGATTTTACATATCGATTTAGCACCTCCAATTTAGTCAAAATTTCTTGTTTTCAACTAAAGGAGAGAACATGACCTCAAATTTGTTGTATAGTGTTACAGGCAGTTAAAAAAATAATATTTCAATGTACAACGAGACACCGCTCAATCGCCGAAACAACCACAAAATTGGTTAAGCACTTAAAGTAGAGTGTTCACACTTAAACATCCAATGTTTCACTTTTGGCCCTATTCGTTCTCAGTTATTCCTTTCGCATTGAATTCACTTCTCATTTAATCCTTTAATGGTAAATTATTTTTACAGCTGACCCCGCGTTGTAATTTGCTCTCATCCTTATCACTCGGAATACGAAGCAAAGAAACACATTCGAACACTAATGGGATATATTTTTGTACCCCACCGATATTTCCGTTATTTTAAAATGTACTTTTTAATGGAGACGTGCAGTGACTTCTGCATTTGGTAGTAAAAGTATGTAGGTGTTGTATGTGTGTGCATGTGTGGGGTGTCTATGTGGATGTGTGTCTGCTTGTTTGGACACAAATAAATATCATTAAAATTATGACGTTCGTTTATAGAGCCGTGATGGTCCAGCCTGTAGGTCGTCTGACTGCCACGAGGGAGACCCGGTTCGATTCCCGGGCGCCTGATCTAAGGTCGGAATTTTTCTGGCCTCGTTCCCGCATAAAGCTGCTCTGGAGCTCATCCAGCCTCAAATCAATATGTACCTTGTGGCAAACCTAGGGCGTAAAAGCGGCCGTAGCGTGGTGCTGATCACTTCCAAAATGGCCGAGATCGAGAATGTGTTGGGCACTAACCCCACATTCTCTAATGTGCCTTCATGGCATGGCAAGGGGAACTTACCTTGACGTTCATTATTTGGTGCTTCAAGGCAAAGTCACCCTCTGCTATAGACAAATGCATAGATTTAAAGAAAAACATGCAAATAAAATGGAATTCCGTGGCGCATGAGGGGCTAGTTGAAAGGCCACTGCCTGACTGACATTCGACTTTTCATATGCTGACACGTGGACAACGTCCCGTTGTCGCTGCTATCTGGCTTTTGAGACCGGAGATCGCTACCATTGCTCCTCAATTGGCGTCCGTTGCAAGATATACTTTTGGAGCTCCCATTCAAATATCGAACCAAGGACCGACAGAGAAAGATTTTAGCGATGTCATTGGAAGTGATATTATTTTAAACCTGAATTTTATTTATTCTTATGTACTGCATATGTTAGTGTATTGTACATCAAAACTCGAAGGTAATGAAACTTATGCTTCTGACTGTAATTCACGCATCTGTTCAATGAGTTCATAATCATGTTTTCTTTGCTGATGCATTTGAAAAACTAAAGAAGTGGTCAATGAAAAAAGTGCAATATTTTGTCTGTATTCAGGATTTTAAAAAGAAGATATGGCTAATCGCGAAAACTGTGATAAGAGAAGATCTTGTGTAATTTCTACAACACAAGTAATCTTACTTTCCAGTGCGTAATTATAACAAGGATTGTATGCTTATCCAACTGCATTGATTAGCACACACACGTGTAGAAAAGAGACTAACATATTATAAATATACATCTAAAACGAGAGAGACGGAGATATTCGGGTATATTATTCACTTGCTATACCTTTTATACTGAGAAAATGGACAAAATCGTAACATTTTTTTCCGTACACATAATAATTTACCATTTCAAAAATAAAAAGGGTTCTTGTGATTTGATCGTGCTTTATGCATAAACGTGTAACATTTGACGTTCATGGTAGTGATATTTCAAGTGCACAATGACCAAATAAAGTACTGTCTCGAATTTCTCGGGCGAAATAAAAGGGTATAGAGGGAAAATAATCCCTGCAGATGATAGACTAGACTACATGAAACCACAGCCTTTGAACCATTTGTCGACGGGTTGGATGCGAGAGGGTAAGGAAATAGAAAAAAGATATCCCGCCTGTCTTTCACGGTCACCACTAACTGAACTGGTCGAGGGGTGAAATCAGGATCTGGGGAAGTTCATTCCTGTCTGCATAGCCGCATCGAGGGTCCATGGATGAAAAATCAAAGTGAAAACAAATATTGGATATGAATTACGACTTGTTTTCTTTTTTGTTTAAAGTCGATTTTAAGCATAAATACGCTAATCGGGACTGGACCCACAATTTAAAGTGGAATCCGAACCACTATATCCCACCATCGGATATCGAACCAGAGACCCATTGATTACAAGTGATTGAGAAGTAACGCATATTATACCTCCATGTGATACAATAATGCGACGTTTCAAATGTTAATTGTAAATGTTTCTGTTCCTGTTGCTAGGAGACTAGTTAGTTCCTTATTAGTGTGAACGATGTACGCTGATGACAAGAATGATTTCAAGTTTCCAAGATGAGTACTGTTTCCTCCTGAATCTGAGTTTCCTTTGTGAATATAGATTTTGCAGGATTAATGTCAGTGGAAATTGTATTGAATAGACAAGTAGTAAGAATGATTACTGTAATTCGTCAAAGACTCAAAGATTATACAACGTCTGAGATGGCTTCAGAGTAGACTGAATCGTCTCGTTGTTATCCGTGAAGGAGTATTGGCAAGTTGCTCTACTGTGATAAACACCGGTCAACGTAACGAGCAAAAAAATTGAGACATCTATCACTGCTGTTTCCCAGTGCATGGTACAGCTCACTAATCTCCCGTTCGATCATATGTTTGAGTTTCGTTTCTAAGTAGAGTCCAGGACAATTGCGACCGCGGACATTTGCGATCAATGCAAAAATGCGGACAATTGCAATCAATTCCCTTTTCAAAAGTTGATCAACGGACATTTGCGATTAATACAATAATGAGGACAATTGCGATTACTTCGCTCTTTAAGAGTTGATCAACGGACAATTGCGATCGCGGACGTTTCGAATCAATGCAAAAATGTGGACAATTGCAATCACTTCTCTCTTCAAAAGTTGATCAAAGGACAAATGTGACCGCGGACATTTGCGATTAATGAAAAAATGCTGACAATTGCGATCATTTCCCTCTTTAAAAGTTGATCAACGGACAATTGCGAGCAGGACGTCCGACCTTGGCCTTAAACAAACTAGAATTTTCACTCACTTACTCTATTCACGATGCCCCCTCCAACCCAATTTTGACTGTTTCATGCGTTTCAAGGCTGCCAGTGCTGTTCGTTAAGTAACGATACCTCGGATTTTAGGTTTTTAACATATTACGTCCTTTGAAGGTAAATAAGAAATAACAAGTTACGTCAGCTGATGAAGTTTTAAAGTGCCCAAAAATAACTTATTTTGCTTGAAAGGACCTTCTTTAGGTCTTTATAGATTTTTTAAGTTTTTTCAGGATTTTTTTAACATGAGGATGTATTTGCTTGGTTTGATTCCGAAAAGAAAATCAATGACTAAATTCGATTTCTGTCTATTTCCCTCCCTCCAAGTCCATGATGTTTCTTCAATGATCTAAACAAAGCAAAATGTCTGGCGCGACGGTTACCTGCACAGTCGAAAGTGCAAACTTCTTCTCCGTGTGGTCTTGTTCACTTTAGCATCAGTTCGGCGCTTTCTGGAATTTACGCCTTGCGAAGTAACATCTCAGCATTCAAATTTGCACCACTGACTATGTTTTTGTCGAAAGATAATTTTCAGCATGTAAGATGATCCTCACAGACAAAAGGCGGAGTTTGACTTTGGATAACATGAAAACATGAAAAAAAAAAGATTGTTATGTATTCAGGGAGACCTTTCTTAACTACAAACACGCAACAAATGTACAATAAGAAAGTAAACGAATCTATTTCTAATTTGCAACACGCAGCTGATCAGATTTCATTGAGAAATGAACGTTTACCTTTGTACATTGATATTATAATACAAGACCAATCGTTAGAAGCTATTGTCGATTCTGGTAGTTTTGCTAATTTCATTTCAAAAGATTTGTTAACTAATCTTATTGGCAACTTCACACTGAGTCCGTTATTAAATTCATATACGTCGATATCAGGTGAAAGATTGTGTTTATTAGGCCAATTAAACTTAAAACTTTACTATCATGGCAAAATGTACATGATGCCTTTTGTTGTTGGCGATAATATCAATACAAATATATTAATTGGTAGAGTTGGAATGAACATATTATTTGGTGATTGGCGCAGCAAACTTCTAAATGATTTTCCTGAAACTGATTATGTTCAAAAGGAAGATTCTACACATGCATGTTTAGGTCTAGAATCAAAAGATTTGCTACCAGATGCTTGTTCGAAAATTCAGCGTTCAGGCATAATGGATACTCCAAAGGTACATGTACAGAAGATTGATGACGTGGGTGAATGTTCACGAACATCAAATGTGCAAGGGCAAACTAGCAAAGTCATGATTCTGAAGAAACATAAAGCCGACGTACATAATTCAAATAATGTAAAACAAATGAACATTGAAGACTGTCGTTCACAATTACTGACATCTTTTGCAGAATTGTTTAATGAGGATATTAGTACACCCATTAAAGATTTCAAGGTATCAATACCTTTACAGAAGAATGCTAGGCCTGTGTTCAGGAAAGCGTACAGAATAGCATATTCATTACGAGATCAAATAAAAGAAGAAATAGATAATATGTGTAAGCAGAATATTATAGCACCTATAGAACATTCAGAATGGGCAAGTCCTATTGTGCCAGTTAAGAAATCAAATAATTCTATACGTATCTGTGTAGATTACTCGAAGACGGTCAATTTTCAAACCGATGGTTTAGTGTATCCTCTACCAGACTTTCCTGATATTTTACAAAAAGTTAAAATAGGAAAGTACTACACCAGGCTTGATTTACGTTCAGCATTTTTACAAGTTAGTTTGCATCCAGACTCACAAAACATATTGTGTTTAAATTATGATTCTCACTTGTACAGAATGCAACGTTTACCATTTGGTACAAATGTTTCGTCTCAGCTTTTCCAACAGGTAATTGATTCAATTTTAACAGGATTGGAAAGAGTTGCAGCATTTATTGATGATGTTATCATTTCTGGAGATAGTCTACAAGAATGTTTCCTAAGAACAAAACAAGTTCTGGAGCGCTTTAAAGATTATAATGTTAAAGTCAATTTAAGTAAATCTGAATTCCTAGTGCAAGAAGTGATTTACTTAGGAAGACGTTTCACGGCAAATGGAATCACACCAACTGAAAAGCATGTGCGTGCTATTTTAGAAAGTCCAGAGCCAAAGGATAAGGTACAACTGCAAAGTTTCTTAGGGATGGTTGCATTTCAAAGTCGTTTTCTACACAACTTGTCATCTACAATACCACACCTATATCGACTTCTGAGGAAAGGCGAAAAATGGTTGTGGTCTAATCAATGTATATCGGAATTTAAGGCTGTTAAAGATAAGATTGTTCAGACACCTGCTATAATTCCTTTCGATCCTTCAAAAGAAATAATCCTAGAAACGGATAGTTCTTGCTACGGTGTTGGAGGACGATTAGGGCACAAGATAAATGGAAATGTACACTATTCATTTTTAAAGATTCTTCATGAAACAGGAGGAGATTCAAATCAGTCAGAAATACCCAAGGAATATGACGATAGTGCATATCATGCATATTTATATCCTCCAATTAAAAATGAAATGCATCGGCAGGAACTAAGCGACAGTGAAGAACACAATGCTCAGAGATCGTCTCCGAAGCAAGAGAGTAGCTCATATTCGAAGGAAGCGAGCAGACTTGGTCCAGGAACAAGTTTGTCTTCGAAGGGAGGAAGTGATTTTGTAAGAAGGAAATCTGAAAGAGTAAAAAGGCCAAGAGTGTTTTACCCCTCATAAGTTTGTTTTCTCTTGAAGGGGAGAAGATTGATATATAAATACATTTATGTGACTGTCTTCTACATTCACAAATAACCAATATTTACTTTATTTCGATTGCGTACAAGTTTATAAAATTAACAGGGAACTATTGAGATTAAGAACGCTGTATCATTGTCGATATTTGTTTTAAGTTGTTGATTCCGATTCGTTTTTGTTATATATGTAAGAAGATTGAATTAAAAATGTCTTGTGTTAAAAATCGAAAAATGAGTTTATATCAAATGTTATAAAGTGAAATAATATTTTGGAAGTTGAGTTGTGTTGCTTAAATCTTGCAATGTAAGTATAATAACATTATGAAACCCAGTTGAGCGCTGAGGACTTGCAATTTAATTCTAAAATTGTGTTAGTCTGCTCATCCTTCGCGTACAATATATATTCAGTGTGAAGTATCGTTGCAAGAAATTGGTGGCCAGTGTGCGGGGATTTGGTTACACTGAAGAATTATAAATTTTAGACTTATTAGTGTCCCTTCCTTTGTGTACTTCATATTTTCGTTCTGTTGTCGTGAATACAAATTAGTGCAATGACAACGAAGAATGTTCCTATCGTGCCATTACCTACGGGTACTTCAGATTTTAATGCTCAATTATTGGTCATGTTTCGGGAATTGAAGGAATCGAATGACAGCGTAAGGCAAAAGTTGTCTGAGCTTGAAAAATCTCAGAAAGAGCAGTTGTCATCTCAGAAAGAGCAGTTGTCTGAGCTTGAAAAATCTCAGAAAGAGCAGTTGTCATCTCAGAAAGAGCAGTTGTCTGAGCTTGAAAAATCTCAGAAAGAGCAGTTGTCATCTCAGAAAGAGCAGTTGTCAGAGCTTGAGAAATCTCAGAGAGAGCAGTTGTCAGAGCTGGAGAAATCTCAAAGAGAGCAGTTGAAAGAGCAGTTGTCAGAGCTGGAGAAATCTCAGAGAGAGCAATTGTCAGAGCATGAGAAATCTCAGAAAGAGCAGTTTGCAGAACTTGAAGACAGAACGGTGAAGTGTATGGAAAATATGAACAACACTGTTAAGGAGTTGGGCAACTCACTCCGGATGGAGATTGCGCAGGTTGCTGAAGCTTGCCAAACAGCAAATGATCAAATAAAGGGACACGTTAAAGTGTTGGATGAAAATTTCCAACAGTTGAATATATCTGGTGAAGCGAATACCAACAGCATTCGTAAGTTAGAAGATAGTGTTGCTGGATTGGGTTTGCAGGTAAACGAGCAGTGGAATGTTATCAGCCAGATTAGGGAAAATAATAATGAAGGTTTAATTCAACGTGTTGAGATCTGTGAAGCACGATTAAGTGATGTAACAGCTAAACTGCTGATGACTAATACTTCAACAATCCATAAAGCTGCAGGGAACAATGGCAACATTACTGAAATATCACGTAATCCAGAGCATCCTGTATCTTTATCCTTGTCATCTTCCAGTGCTTCAGAAGATGAATCTTTTCCATTGCATATGTCAGGAAAACGCAAATCTACAGGAAATCCTAAATCTAATTTGTCAGCTCCTACTTCACCAGTTAATGTGCGAAATTCTCGATTAAAGAAGCCTCATAAAACTTCACATGTTAGTCTTGTTGATCCAGCAAATAATGCTTCAGAATCTAGCAATATAGACTCTGATATGTCTGAAGTAAACAAAACTAGATATAATTCGCAAGGAACTTCTGGCAAACGATTTAAACCTAATTACAACACGAAGCATCATAAGCACGCTACTATCATTGATTCTGATACAAATAAACCATCTACTTCTAAGGAACAGCCACGAAAGTATCTACGGCTGAATGAGTTGAATATGTTACCTAAATTTTCTGGAAATCCAGAGAAATCTAGCCCAAGGAAGTTTATTAAAACCTTAACTTCACATTTGGATTTGCTTCAGATTCCAAACGTTCAGAGATTGGAATGTATTCGGAATTGTTTTCAAGGACCAGCCGAGGGATGGTACAATACGCACGTGGATTCCTTTATGACATATAAACATTTTGTACATGAGTTTCTCAACCAGTACACTTCATACTCATTGACGCAGGCTCAGTTGTCAGAATTGAGGAACAGAAAGTATGATCAAAATAGCGGCATGAGCATGGAGGCGTTTGCCACTCGTACTTATTCAACATATTATAATTTGGTAGAGCGTCCTAAAGATGCAGAAGTCATAGACATTTTGATTAATCAGTTTCCATCAATTACGGCACAGACGATATTAGGTGCTGGCTTAACTAAGGTTGACGACGTTATTAATTTACTGAAGAGACTGGATTTGATAAAGACCAGATCTAGTAAGAAGTGTGATTTGCCTAGTGATTTTGAAGTGAGAACATCCAGGTTTACTAAGGATTCAAATGTGTCAGATTTCAGAGATAAACAAAAGTACAAAGTTCAGACAGTCAACACACAACCAAGGAACAGCGAGCAAAATCCTAATCAAAGGAATAATAGACAGTTTTCTCGCAACAATAGAGATTCTAATTTTGGTTCTACATCCGGTGGTAACTCGTATAATAGAGGGCAAAATGTAAATGACAATTCTGATCGGCGTCAGGACTTTACATTCAGAAGAAGGAATCAAAATAATTATGGCAATCAACAGTTCTTTAGAAGAAACTTAAATGCAAATAACAGAAGTTATAACAATACCCAATTTAGACGAGACAGTGCGACACCACAGAATGATAGACGTTCTAATACAAGGCAAGGTTATCTACAAACGAGGTCCAATTCAGATCCTAATGTGGCTTGTTTGCCTTATTCCCCGAACAATAGTCAAGGTTTAATCAGTGAAGTAAATTTATGTTGTAATTGTCGTCAGCCCTGTAAACAATCATTCGCTTCTCATAACAGTAATGCTATTTCAGGTAGCCGATTGAATGAAAACGCTGTTTCATTTGATCCCAGGGAAACACAAGTTAAAGAATTAATACAACCAGCGATGGAGTCACAGTCAAACGAACGCCGTGGGTAAATGTAGCCCGATTTACTCGCAGTGATAATAAAGAGGGCTGTGTTGCAAGTTTTAACACAGAATATGGTTCACAGAATGTTCAGTCACAAATTACAAATATTTTTCCTGTATATGATAATTTTAAAGACAATGACCAGCTAGCAGTGTTTTTCCAATTGGAATGGTACGAAGAGGAACCCACTTGGACCATGGATGATAGTGGTATACCATTTCCTATTACTGATCAACCTGTTATTTTTGGGTCTATTTGTAATTTAACAATTCGATGTATTATTGACAGTGGAAGTCAATGTAATCTAATGAGTTACGAATTATGGTGTAGTATAAAGTCCATTGTACAAAGTGCGAGATTGGAATCGATAGATCAGGTAAAATTATTACCATTTGCTGGACAGCAAAAATTTCGAGTTGTTGGTAGGAAAATCCTTCACCTTTCAATACAGTCGGAGATTTTTCCGTTGGAAATGTTTGTGTTAAAACAATTACATGCAGATATAATTTTAGGTATACCATTCCTTAGGCAATATAAAGCTATACTGAATTTTAGACAGGAAGAAGTTACATTGGTATCTCCTGCAAAACAAGAGGTGACACAGTCTTTGTATCGACTGAAGTCTAACGATCAGCATGTTGATAAAAGGGTTCACTGCATTACGGCAGAAAATTTGCCAATGAACACAGATTCCGAAGAAATCTACATAGTAACTGAAGAGAAAATTGTATCAACAGTACAAAATTGTAGTAAACTCTCCTCACGTCAGCAAGCGCTCTTACGTGAGTTGCTATTAAAATATAGAACACAGTTTTCGAATAAGCCTAGACCCGCTCATGTTGAACCATACAAGATAATGTTGGATACTGATTTACCAATTCGTGCTCCAATTTATCCGGTTCCTTTTGCTAAAAGGACAGCTTTGGAGAGTGAATTGAATAAGTGGAAGAACTGGGGCATTATAAAAGAAATGTCGTCCCCTTACCTCAATCCATTGCACATAGTTCCAAAGGCAAATGGAGAATGGCGTCCAGTGGTAGACTTTCGTCGTTTGAATCAGCATGTGATTTCCCCCCTCACTCAAGTCGAACCCATAACTGAACTTCTGCAACACTTTCATGGTGCTACATTCTTTAGTTCGATTGATTTATCATGTGGATATTTCCAGATTCCGCTAACTCCAGACTCCTATCCATATACGGCTTTTTCATATAGAGGGCGCCAGCACGTTTTCTGTTATTTACCTTTTGGTATTAAATCAGCTGTGTCTGTGTTTATGGATCGCATGAACAACCTTTTTGGACCGGAAACCAGTTCTTTTGTGTTGGTATATATTGACGATATTCTTATTTTTAGTTCGACTGCTAGTGAACATTTCAAACATTTGGAGTATACATTGCAGGTTCTTCGAAAGGCAAATATGTCCATTAAGTTTGCAAAGTGCAAGTTTTTCCAGGAAGAAATTCTGTTTCTTGGACATGTAATATCTGGCACAAAAATTAAAGTGGATCATTCTAAGGACGCAGCATTGTTACAATTTCCAGTCCCAAACAATAAGAAATCACTGAGAAAATTCATTGGGTTGGCGAACTGGAGAAGCCGATTTATTCCTAACTACTCGCATATAGTCACACCATTATACAGCCTGTTACGTAAGGATACTATTTATGAATGGACTCCGATACATCAGGAAGCTTTCGTTAAGTTAAAGAATGCATTAGTCGCTGCCCCAGCCCTACGACAGCCGGATTTCAGTTTGGAATTTTCTATATCCGTTGATGCTAGTCAGAAAGGATTAGGAAGTGTACTGTGGCAAGAAGCAAGTGATGAAACACGTGTCATTCAATATGCCAGTCGTACACTTCGTGGTACAGAGGCGACTTACAGTACTCATGAACTAGAGTGTTTAGCTATTCTTTTTGCAGTAGAAAAATTTTCGATATACCTTAAGGGAAGGCATTTCCGCATATACTCTGATCATAAGTCACTTTCCTGGTTGGAAACTGCAAAGTCATTGAACCCTCGTTTAACGAGATGGGCACTGAAATTACAGTCCTATGATTTTACCTTTCATCACGTGTCAGGTTCCTCTAATTTTATAGCTGACACTTTGAGCAGGTTCCCAGTGAGTGAATATAATAAAATATCTGGAGAATATTTGTATATAAATCAAGTGATACTAGATTTTAAACAGGAGGAAGTCTCAAATATGTGGTGCTCTGCACAAAGGTCAGATGAGACCTGTAATCGTATTATAAATTCACTTAAGGATGACTCATTGCATAGAATGTCAAGTAAATATTTTCTACATGAAGATATTCTGTTCTACAGAGCAAAGCCTGAGGAAAGATGTAAAATTTTTGTTCCTGAGGAACTTATTCCCTTAGTGCTGCATAAAGTCCATGATTTAAAAGGTCACTTTGGATATGATAAAGTTTTAGCACAGTGTCAGAAAGTTTACTATTGGCCACGCATGAGAAGAAGTATTCGACGTTATTTAAGAGATTGCTTGGAATGTGCAAAATCTAAGTCAATAAGCCAGCCAATATTTCGGGACGAATACCATATATTATCTACTCAGCCTCACAAATTTCTATCAGTAGATCTTATTGGAAAACTTCCCAAATCTAAATGTTACGAATATTTGTTGACTATAGTGGATATTATGTCAAAATACATTATGATTTATCCTCTGAGAAAGGCCACTACCAGAGAGATTGTTAATCGTTTTGAGGATGGTTATTTCAAGCATTATCCTGTGTGCAAAATCCTTCTGTCCGATTGTGGTAGCCAGTTCACTTCCAAAGAATGGAAGTTGTATCTGATATCAAAAGGAATAATTCATTTAACAACAACGTCTTACAATCCCAAAGCTAATCCCATAGAGAGGTATAATAGGGAAATTGTAAGATTACTAAGATTATTTTGTCATCGTGATCACACCACATGGTCACTTAAGATCGATAAGGTTATAAAATTAGTAAATAACTCCTATTCGAGCATAACCGGTTTTACACCGAATGAATTATTCTTGCACGAAGAAATCCGAGACTCCATAACATCTGAACTCAATTGGCCTGAGGAAATGCGGAAGTTGCCATGGAAGGAAAAATTATATTTGGCAGAGATAAATTCAAAGAGGAAGAAGAATAAATCAATAATAAGGAATGCTCCCAATGCAGTTAAACTGAAACCAGGACAATTAGTGTTGGCAAGAAATCGACAAATGAGTTCTAAACTGGATAAACAAATTCATAAGTTATTTCAATTATATATTGGACCATTTATGGTAAAAGAAGTTAAAGGAAATTTCGCATCTTTATGCACTTTACATGGTGAAAATTATGGAAAGGTAAATTTCTCTAATTTAAAAATGTTCAACTGTTCCGAGAAGAAGAAAAATCAGTTATTGGGAAGCAATTGTGACGAAGTTAATTGATGTTAATTGAATTTAATAATTACATTGTTCTATTTAAGCATAAATGTATCTCATTGTGATTGTAGAATGATATGTGGAAGTCAGTCACTATGGTTGTGAAATGTGCTACTTTGAGGAGAATGTTTACTAGTAAACTTGTCGCATATTATTGTATGTCTAAATATTATGCAGGGATCAGGCAGGGTTTAACCAAATCAAGGTTAATGAAAATATATATAGGGATCAAATAATGATAATTTGAGGCAAGTTGTTTATCAATGTACTGAAGAGTTTTGTAATGACTCAGTATTTTGTATATTATTTATATTAATTAGTTTAGCCAACAAGGAGAGTGGGTTCTGCAAGGCTATTACTAAGTATTGTTTCACGTGTGTGTGAATTATATATGCCTCATAATTTGACCCATAATTTTTATGTCTTGAGAAAACTCCTTGTGATCTGCACATTTTGGATAACATACAGGGTGATCATAAAATGTTTGATCCCTCGAGTAGTTTTCTATACAGAGTGGGGGGACTATGTGACTGTCTTCTACATTCACAAATAACCAATATTTACTTTATTTCGATTGCGTACAAGTTTATAAAATTAACAGGGAACTATTGAGATTAAGAACGCTGTATCATTGTCGATATTTGTTTTAAGTTGTTGATTCCGATTCGTTTTTGTTATATATGTAAGAAGATTGAATTAAAAATGTCTTGTGTTAAAAATCGAAAAATGAGTTTATATCAAATGTTATAAAGTGAAATAATATTTTGGAAGTTGAGTTGTGTTGCTTAAATCTTGCAATGTAAGTATAATAACATTATGAAACCCAGTTGAGCGCTGAGGACTTGCAATTTAATTCTAAAATTGTGTTAGTCTGCTCATCCTTCGCGTACAATATATATTCAGTGTGAAGTATCGTTGCAAATTTACGCCTTGCGAAGTAACATCTCAGCATTCAAATTTGCACCACTGACTATGTTTTTGTCGAAAGATAATTTTCAGCATGTAAGATGATCCTCACAGACAAAAGGCGGAGTTTGACTTTGGATAACATGAAAACATGAAAAAAAAAAGATTGTTATGTATTCAGGGAGACCATTCTAGGACCATGATAATATTCAAGTATAATTCACGGTTTTCAAAGCGAAGTTTCCCAAAATTCAAGGGTACACTCAGACTCGAAATACATACGAGTATACAAACACAAGTCACATATCTTACGGGATAAATTTAATAAATGTTAATTGTATAAGAACTTCAAACTCGATTCAATATATCTTGCAATGATCTTCCGTCTGTCAGAGAGATTGTTCTCAAAGAACAAGATTGAGAGAATTGTTTGCTTGTTTCTTTCAGTCAGTTTTCCTTCCTTGTCGTTCCTCGATAAGAATAAAAGCCAAACAGAAAACTTGCCTCAGGACATTAATACGGTATAAATGCTACCTTTATTTAGATTAATAAAATTTGCAATTTTTCACGACTGCGGAGAAAAATTCTTGCATAATTCCCGATGCCAATAATTCACCCTTAATTCAAGGAATTCGAGGTGAGTAGCCACAGCAAATATACATACATAATTAATTCTTGCTGGTCCCTGTGGCGAAGTGGTTAGCACATTGCGCTACGGCACCAGGGGTCACGGGTTCGAATCCTGGCCTGGGCATGGATGTTTGTGAGTGTCCATTCATCAATTTCATCATATCATCACTCATCCCCATCTTCGCAAATTAGCCAAAAGTGGCATAAAAGCCGAAGTAAAATAAAGCAAATCAAATCAAAATAATTCATTCTTCATATCAACAAGTAACTTGTACGTACCAATAGCACATGTTTAGTATTACAATTTGCCCTCTATACGTATTCATGGCGTGGCGTAAAATACAAGGGAGCACTTTTTTATGTACTACCGAGAAAATGCATCAGGCGATACATATATGTGACCTTGCATTGCCTTGCAACAGTCGAGGGTAGAAGTCCCTCGTCTAATTGAATTGGGAAAGACTTTTCTTCCAAGCAACGCAATTGTAATGCAAGCTGACTAAGAACCTTGAACTTTCAAGACTCACCGTGGGGCATCTTTGAGAAGATCTCAATTGGCGACCGTCCCCTGCCAGGCGGTACGAGGCCAGAAGATGTCCTGTTGTGCTCGGCGAAATTCAATAAGGCAAGTCTTCATGTTACGCATTGTCGAATGTTGACGGTCGTAAATACGAGGGATGATCGGAAAAAGATAATATAATGCCTGTACATTCCAGTAGGTATTTATTAGACGAATACAAACTGACTCAAGTGAAAGGATACTTCATACACCACTTGTCAACACTGTCTCCTCCTCAGTTCAGGCATCTATCCCAGTGCTTCACGAGGTTAATAGAACTCGGGGTCCTGTTGTCGGAACCCAACCCTTACTTCGTGCCGCACAGCATATCCGAGTGAAACTGGCATTATTGCTGTGCCTGCGATTCGGAAAAAGAGGCCCAGACGTTTCACCACAGGAGTTCTGCTCCATGACAACGCGACTCCATACATTGCTCATAATACACGTGACTTTCTGGTGGGTTTTGGGTGTCATGTGCTCCAACATCCATCATACAACCCGGACCTTGCTCCTAGCAATTGCCATACCTTTGCTCCTTTGAAGATGCATCTCAGGCGACGCCGGTTTCAGTCGGATGATGATGCTAACCTTTTGTTCACCAGCTATCTATAAATAGATACCACTAGGTATATCTCTTGTTTACCAGCTATCAATATATAGATACCTCGACAAGGTCGTAGTTTCTGCGTCGATATTTCTATTTGGAGTTACGATTTTATATATATATATCATTGTCATGACATACCTATAAGTTGCCGTAAGGATTGTTGTGCGTCTTGTAATCCCATAAAAAAGGCGGGAAATGGCGGCTTTCTTTGTCGCAACTTTTTTCAAAGGAAAAACATGTTGCGCAAAAGGATATGCGCAGTATTTGTTTCATCGCAACAAAACAGTCAAAGTTTTAACTGGGAAAGGTTTTCTCGCCGAAAGCTGCTACTTGGTACTTGCCAACAAAAGGATGGGGGAAGGTTAAGGGAGGTGAGCAAGCTCCAGGTAGGTGGGGGAGGGGAAATAAAGGGCACCGCGTAGTAACAAAAACAGTTCTTGGAATGAAAGCGCTAGCCGCTTCATTCTTGGCTCTTCTTGCGACAGAGTGGATTGCAAGTGACGGAAATGTGACCTGCAACTTCTATAAATAAAGTTGTTACCATCTGCGAAGTTTCTAGAGTCACCTACACTCCTTTGTTTAGCCACAAGAGTTCACTGTGCAGAACTGAGCGGTTGTGGTGCGTGCGTCTCTGTGCTTGTGTTGTGCTTGTGTTGTGAGAGAAAGAAGTGCTGTTTGTGTACGCGTGTGAGTGTCGTAGGACATGTCGTTTTGGGGGGTACAAGTCTAGTTGTATAGTTCATGTCATCATTTTCTTGTTCTAAACATACCAGCGATCATTTCCATGTGTATTTTGACAATTTGCTGTAGTTTGTTGCCCGAGGGGGGAGGGGACAAGACCCATTTTTTTTAGAAATATTGGAATTTATAAATTTCTCCCCCCCACCCCCACACAAATACACTGAATGCGCATAAATTTTATATCGTTCAATTCGATGGTTCATTCCGCTTATAACGCTATATAAATGATCCATCTACTGCAATTAGTCTCCAAGTTACAGTCGTTTGAAGGTAACCATGTAATTTCCTCAAAATTGGCCTGGTCACTGGGAGCTTACCAGCAAAAATGGGCTTGGTAAAAAAAGTTAAGCAATGGCTGGGCTCTCACAACAGGACTCTGAGTTCTATAAGACAGGCATCATGAACTTCGTGAAGTGTTGTGATTCATGACTCAACCAGGTAGGAGACTATGTTGAGAAGTAGTGTATGAAGTGTTCTTTCAAGTGCGTCCGTTTGTATTCGTCTAATAAAGACATATATACTGGGATTTACAGGCTTTGCATTCTTTCTTTTTCGACCATCCTCCGCCCGACCCTGTGGCCGAGTGGTCAGTCTCGCGCCTAGCGCGGAACAGGTAGGTCGTGTTGTACGAGCTCTGTGCTTTGAGGAAAAGTGAAAGTTCAGCGCGATATCGGTACGTACGTGTGGGAGAGGGTGTGCTGTTGAACTGTGCTAGTGAAGAATTGGACAAAAGTAAAATATAGAATGGATCGCGAAAATACGATACAAATCAGTTTTGAAACGGGAACTTTGAAACCTAGTCCTTTGGAAGTACATGAATTTATTCATGATAAATTCAAACTGAGTGTGGATGAAATTGCAGCCATACAAATTCCCACGACGATTAAATGTGTATTTTTGAAATTAGTGCGTCCGGGAAAAATGAGAAAAATATTAGAAGAAAATACTGGTGAAGTGAATTTTTATTATAGTAGTGGAGCTGTGACACAAGTGAAACTGAGTGATGCGAATCGAATTTTGAAGCCGGTTCGAGTGTTTAATCTTCCTTTGGAAGTGCCAGAACGACAAATTCGTGAAAAACTGAGTGAATATGGGACAATCGATGAATTGAAAGCAGAAACTTGGAGTGACAAATTTAGGTACAAAGTGTATAATGGGGTGCGTCAGGTTTTGATGGCAATTAAGAAGCCAATTCCCTCCTTTGTGAAAATAGGCCAATATACGGCACATGTAGTATATAATGGTCAAATCCCGACTTGTGAATGGTGTGGTAGTAGTGATCACATGCGGTTTAATTGTACCTTACGGAAACCAACAGTGTTCAAAGTCATGGGTCGTGCAGTTCGGTCCTATAGCGAAGCAATTGCACCGTCTACATCTACACACGAAGATATAAATGTGAGTCAAAAATCAGCACAACTGACTGTGATAGAAGGGCTTCAACAGGGAAAACATATACAGGAAGAGAAAAATATTCACAAGAATGATCAACAGACTTTGACCAAGGAAGGAACTGAAGAAAATATGGAAGAGCAACCAAAAGAACCTGTGTTAAATGTTCAACTTACGCGACAAAGTGAAGATGTGTCCCTGGATACTATGGAGCAGAAGAAGGATGGATTACGAAGACGACAAGAAGACATAACTAAAGTGCAAGAGGAATCGAGTGATGAAGTGCTACAGAGCAACAAGGAGAGGAAGCAGAATCAGACCAAGCAAAAGGACTTCAGACAAGAAGCTGAACAGGAAAAAGATTCGGAAACGGATAGTGAAAGTGGAAGTGTCCAAAGTAGTACGGGTCGTTCGGTTTCCGGCTCACAAAAACGACCAAAGAGTATAAGGAAAGCGTCAGGCAGCAATCGGACGAAAAGACGATCATTGCGACATGTAAAAACAAATGTACAAGACATGGTTATTGATCCAAGTCCGGTAGGCCATGAAAGTTTGTGAATACTGGATACAGGTAATCCCTTTAAGATTAGAAAATAGTATTATTTGGAATGAATATTTTTATATGGACTGTCAGAAAGTTAATGATATTGTATTGCGTGGTGGTAGTTATTTATGGATTAAGCTATACAAAGGGAAGGGGTATTTCCTCCCCCCTACTAAAATAATATTGTTAGTGTGTTTGTTAATTTTTGGTGTATAACATTAGGGGCATATAAAAATAGTGTAAGAACTATTACTCTTAGATGGGGCAAAGGTGGAAGTGTAAGTATTGGGAATACCCAATCCCAAAAATTTTGTTCATAGTATTTATGATGACGACCCTTCGTTTTGCGACGATAAATATAAACAAAATGAAATCCCTTACAAAACAGGCGGCGTTAGAGGACTTTATTATACAAGCATCATTAGATATTCTCTTTCTCCAAGAATGTGGACAAATGAATTTCAATTTTTCCCCAACGATAAGAGTTCATAATAATGCAAATTTCCAATCGACAGGAACAGCTTTGTTAACACGTAATACGGTTCCCCTCACAAATGTGGTATGTCATCCTAATAATAGAATCATATCAGCAAAAGTTGCAAATGTATGGATATATAACATATATGCTCCATCCGGGTCACAGTGTAGAAAACAAAGGGATGAGTTTTTTGCGCAGGAAGTTGCGGTTGAAATGCAGGGTAGGAGAGAACACATAATATGTGGGGGAGATTTCAATTGTGTATTGTATCCGCAGGATCAAAGACCTGGATTTAACACGTCGAATTCATTGCAAAAATTAGTAACTGGCTTTAACTTCACAGATGTCTGGAGTGACAAATATTTTGGGCAGAGGGGTTTCACGTATATACGTGACAATTGTGCATCCCGATTGGATAGATTCTATGTCACACCCACATTACGTCAGAACGTAAAGTCCATCAGTATAACACCTACATGTTTTTCAGATCACAGTGCTGTCATTATGATGATAAATGTGGACATCCCAATAGTCCCGAGAGGGTACGGTTGTTGGAAATTAAATGCTTCAATTCTTAATGAGAAAAAATTCCAACAAGCATTTAATGACCAATGGTCGAGATGGATAACACACCGTCTGAGGAGGATAGATATAATCCGCTGGTGGGAAGAGATTCTCAAACCGGGTATAAAAAGATTTTGTATCAGTTACTGTAAGGAACGGTCGAGAGAGTGGACAAATAAATATAATTTTTACTACAGGGTGTTGCGTGAACAAATTCAGCAAGCAACAGACGGGAAAAAAGTGCAAACTGAAGTCAAACGTATACAAGCTGTATTGTTAAAAATGACTGCAGAAAGGCGTCAAGGGGTCAAAATTCGTAGTAGACTTCCTCATTTTGACAACGATGAGGTCGCCTCTATCAGCCATGTAATTCATGAAAGAAAAAATGCTAAAAGACAATGTATTAGTGAAATATTTGATAATGGGGGAACAAAGATCAATTCAGCCCCTGAAATACGTAATTGCATTTATAATTATTTTGAGCAACAATATTCCCATCCAGCGTCACATAATGGAGCTTTAATGGATGAATTGGCATCCGAATCAGAGGTTTTTACAGATGAAGAAAGTGAAAACTTAAACAAAGAATATACAAGTGAGGAAGTGTTTCGAGCGGTTAAGATAGGGCAATCATTTTCAGCTCCTGGTTGGGATGGGATACCCAATAAGTTTTATCAAACCTTTTGGAAATTGATGGGTCAAACAATAACGGACTGGATAAATGCAGTGTTTAGCAAGTATCAAATGGGTAAATCTTCCAATACGGGTATTATAATTCTAATCCCAAAATGTCCAAAACCAAGCGAAGCTGGTCATTATAGACCCATCACCCTCCTTTGTACGGATTACAAAATATTGGCGCGATGTATGCTTGGCAGACTTATGCCTTATGTCGACAAATTAGTAGGAGAGGATCAATATGTTTTTGGTTTAAATAAGAAAATCACAAATGTTTTACAAACGATGCGTGAAGTAATTACATGTTATAGACTACAGAACAAAAACTCTGAAAATGCTATATTAGCATTAGACTTTGAACGTGCTTTTGACTCGATAAATCATGAATATCTATTTAACGTTTTGCAGGGCTACGGTATACGTGGACATTTTCTTTCAGTATTTAAAAGTCTTTATAGTCATGCAACAGCAAAAATTCAAATAAATGGTTTTCTGACAAAAGAACTCTATATTTATAAATGTGTAAGGCAAGGAGATCCTTTGTCGATGTTAGCGTTTTGTATTGCACTGAGACCCATTCTGTCTGAAATAGGCCGAAAAGTTCAAGGAATTAACATACACTCTACTACCATTAAGGTGTTAGCGTATGCTGACGATGTTACTGTATTAATAAATGAACAGTCTGATATTGATGAAACATGTCAAGTATTACAGAAATTTGGAAAATGGTCGGGATTAAAAATAAACCAAGAAAAATCGTCAATTTTGAATTTAAATTTGGTTCAATCTCACTCGCAGCGAGCTAATTTTAAGGTTGTACAAACGATACGTATACTAGGTATAATATATACGCACTCTATTCAAAGTATGATCCAATTAAATTATGATAGAGTATTAACTGGGGTTAAAGCGATATTACAAACAAATAAATTTCGCAGCCTTAGTTTACAGTTAAGGGTGACCTTTGTACAGGTCTATGCACTGTCAAAGGTATGGTACATGGCAAAAATCCTCCCACTACGGAAGTTAGATATAAATAAACTTAAGAGTGCAGTAAATTGGTTTATTTGGAATGGTCAGATATTGAGGGTGAAACATGTATTACTTTGTTTGCCTTTTGCCGAGGGAGGAATGAATCTTGTGAATATAGAACTCAAATGCCTGGCCTTACGTATTCAAGCTGACACGCAGACATTGATTCAGCATCCACTCAGCCTCACAAGTAAAGCTTTGAGAAGCGCTTTGGACTATATTTCACTAGAGGCTCCTATTGATATTAGTAGACTGGTAGACACTTTATGGTATTTTAAGTCAACAATAGTGGATATTAGTTATGCCCTATTACAATCTCCGATATTAACAATACCAGTGACATAGGAAATATATCGCAGACTATGTAAATTAGAACAACCAACATGTAAAATTATTGAGCAAAATCCCAGAATGAAGTGGAGAGAAATATGGAATAATATTCAGGCTCACCATCTTACACCACGAATCCGATCAGCATGGTATATAATTGTCCACCAAAAATTAATCACTGGAGAGAGACTCTATGATCTTAAATTAATAAATACGCCAATGTGTGCCAAATGTAATGTATCTGATAGTTTAGTCCATAGACTGAGTGAATGCCAAATAATAGAAACATCATGGCTTTATATAAGGAAACTTGTGAGTACTATTTGTCGAACATCAGTGTATAACATCTCTGTAGATATTCTTTTATATCCAGCTTTTGAATATTACCCAAAAACAAAACGTAAAAGTGTACAATGGCTCCTAGGACACTATGCCTATTTCCTATCGACATATCGGCAACCAGATTTTAATATACAATTTGTAAATTACCTCCATCAAGAATACCACAGGATACCTGACTGTAAAAGAAATAGATTGTATGCTAATTTTCTTACTGTAATGTTTACTTGCCCAATGAGTTGAAATGTAAATTGCAAATGTAATGTAATAAATTGCAAAATGTAATAAAATACAATTAAATAAAAAAAAAAAAAGTGGTTAGCACATCGCGCTGCGACGCCAAGGGTCCCGGGTTCGAATCCCGGTCGGGCTTGGTTGTTTGTGAATGTCCATTCATCAATTTCATCATTTCATCACTCATCCCCCTCTTCGCAAATTAGCCAAGAGGCATAAAACGCGAAGTAAAATAAAATCAATCAATCAATCAATCAATCGACCATCCTCCGTATTTGGTAGGAAAAAGGTAATAAATTCCCATTAGGAGTTCTTCTTGCGAGCACAGCGCTTGGTTGTTGGCCGTGATTGTTTCATCAAAATGGAATAAATGTGCCAATTTAATGTCAATATAAAGGAGGAGTGAAAAAGCAGAAAATTCTGTATAAAGAGGCGTGATAAAGTTCGTATTTGATGCTCGGTTAAATGGTTGCACCAAAAACTGTAATCTCCTGAACTTCTTTTTTCTGAAATAATCTCACATCTAATTCCATGCGTGAGAGAGATTTGAACTTACTTTTCAAAATGTTCCGTTCTTCAAAATGTCTTCCTTGAAAATTGAGCGCAGTAAAAGGGGAACAATACACTTAAAACCTGCACCAAGGAAATCATTATTTACTAATTAAGAGCTATTACTTTGAGAGAAAATAAATATTGCCTTCTCTCTTTTATTGTCGCCCATTTCGAAATGTCAACGACTAAGGCAGGATATTGGTAAAGTGATATTATCCCTTGCCCAACTCAGTTACCTACGTCACAGATTATGAACTTACTTCAAGATTTAACTCTTTATCCAATTATCACCGCGGTAAACATGCCTGTACATATTCGAAGTTTGAATGTAAATAAGGTTTGACGTGATTGATTTATTTGATTTACTTTCTGCTGCTTTTAATTAATCGTTTAGAGAAGTATGAACGGTGTTAAGATGAAACGATGAAGGGGCACACTAGAACATGTATATGGACGACAAAACACAAGCCCGACAGAAGATTATACTGGCTGTGGATCCAAGTACCAGAGCCTCGTTAGTTTGCAAAGTGAAGTCCAGCGTGTACTACATGGAAGAGAGGGTAATAACTGAGTGTCTTGTGTCAATTTCTACATTCCGCGTGACAATAAAAATATAAAGGATTGATTGATTGAATTTGAAATTTTGGGTTCGTCAGCACTTAGGCTATTTTGAACCCGTCACATTATGCGGGGTCCAGCTCTTTACTTTAATAAAATACAACTAATAATATAACTGTAAAGTCTGAGGAATAAAATACTCTTACTTGGGTCAAAAGATGAGTCTGTAAAGGACACATAAGGACGAAAGACAGGACATCACACACAGAGCCTCGTTAGTGTGCAAATTGCAGTTCAGGGTGTACTACAAGAACGTAAGGTTGACAATTGGGTGTACTACGTGGAAGGGTCACCCCTTACACACCATAAGGGATTTATTGAAATTGTATTTAGGGGGAATCTCGTTCTCTTCTTAACCTCGGGCCTTCACACACATTCCAGTCTGCATGGAACATATAGCGTTTATACAGTTTGCAGATCCAACATTTTATTTGTTTATAATATATAAATTATTTTTAAACGCGTCTTACCTTACTGTTTTCACAAGAATTCTCGTTATTCTAGAGTTATTAAGAAAAGTACGACCACCAACTTTGGAAAACCCCTTTTATTATGAAAAGTATGCCTGTATACAAAAGACCCCGTTTAACTACTTTGTAGGGCTCTTTCCTTCTTTTCTTTTGACCCGTGAATTGATTGAATTTGACGTGTGTCGTGGTAAAAGCGGCTTTTTCCGCTGCAGACGGAAACTGAAGGCTTTCTCGGGGCCTTAAAAGACATTCGCTTTTGAAACAGTAACCATGGAGACGCCTCCCAAAGGCGTTGCTAAGATGAGGTTATTAATATACTCTGTAGCTAATTCCCCCAAGATCCTTTCACGTACTGTCAATAAGCCTCCATTGTTTATTTAGTTACCATGTCTGGTTGGAGTTATTACAGGCGAATCTTACGAGGTCTGAAAATGTTTGTGCATGCAAGAAGCAAAGTGAGGAAAGCGCCCTCATTACCGACTGTGCTTTATTACATTGCAATGATAATGTTATTCTAGGATTTCTGGCGGCGTGCTAATAAGGAATCTGATAATAGTAGTTGTTTGCTAAGCGTAACCTAATAATCTTGTTTAAATTGTGTTTTGATGATAAGTATTTGGTCGAGGTTTAAGTAGAAAATTTATGAAGAGTGGTAATTACTGTTTACTAATTCATTAGAAAATGTTGGTGAAAGCTATCGGCCTTACGCTGAAGACCTTAAAAAAGAAAGCTTGGTTTAATAATTGTAACGGATCTAGGGATGCAATTGTTTAAATAAGTTGTGATGCAATAACTTATCATCTTTATTTAAAATGCATATTTGAAAATCTCCAAATTATGATTGTGATAGACTGTCATAATTTAAGGGGTGATGCTCATCAAATTAGTTTTGAATATCCTATTCACATAGAAAAACAAACATTTTATACAATGCATTATCAAAACATATTGTGCCATTTCCCATAAATTTTATTTCATTATTGTACAGTGGGATGCACAAGTATTACTGGGCAAATTGTCCACGTCTATTTTCATTAAGTTTTCCTTGCACCCTACGTATTTTTAAGGAATACATTTTTTTAGTATTTTAGTGCAGATGGTGTTTATTTCAATTCTTGAAGCTCCCATTGCTTAAAAGAAGTAGAGTAAACGTGGAGAATTCACTTGCTAATACTTATGCATGCTACAGTACGCACCGGATACTAGCATTTGATATATTATACTAACTCTTTTGGAGACAAGCTAATATTAAATTGTAAATTTCTTTTTTATAATAAATGATTGTAGTTATATTGAATGTACGTGTAGTTATAAAGACATGTATTTAAACTTAATGTGTAGAAATGTACAATCAAAAGTGACTCTCTATTTGTTCAAAATGTATGCTGGGCATAAAGAGCCAAATGTAAAGCTTTAAGTCTAATAAAATTTGTTGTAGTTGATGATGATAATTATCTGAATAGAAGAATGTGAAGAAAGACAACGTGCAAGTGGTTATTAACTGGAATAAAAGTAAGGAAACAGCATGAGAAATCTGGCATTACTTCATTTGAGCTCTGAAAGAAGCAGTAAGAATATCTGTTTTGTACTAATGTATTAACATTGATTACAGACACAAATAATGAAAGTAGTATATTATTCTATACAGGGTGTTTCTAAAGGTCGTTTACAACGCTTGGGAGGTGATTCCTCACACGAAAACAAGCAAAAAGTCTAAGTTCCATTTTTACGACTGAGGCTTCGTTTCCGAGATAGGAGCCTCGCAAAAGGTGACAAAGTGAACGTCACACCTAACTGGGACGAATACTATAACAGATAGAGAGGCGGTTCCAAGGGAATCATAAAGGAATCGTATGTGCTCAGTCCGGAAGTCACTATGAAAAGTTCACTGCACGCATGCGCAATGGAGTCCTCAAAGGAATTGGGGATTTCCAGCAAGAACAATACATGGAAAGGGTATGTAACGCAGCAAGAAGGACCGTGACAATGAGAAATGCGTTAAAGACAACACATCCCGACCTCAAACATCAAAACATGAGCACCGAACACAAAATCCGAAAAGTTGGGCACGGTTGCATACCCCAGTTACACGCGAGGAATGAACGAATCATGTCATGTGTCATACGAGAGACACATTACTCCACCAGGAGGAGGGAAAGAAAAACACATTATCAGATGATTGCGACAACGTGTATTTTTACACGCGACAACTACGTAATATCCCCCCCCCACACACACAACAAACAACAAATGCTACAATATCTTACGCACAGACAGTGCGTGTCACTGTACACCAACTGAAGATGTCACTTTCACCACACAAAGGGGGTGGGGAGCAATACCAAGAGTGTTCTCACTGAGATTTGCCGAGGGCAATAATCACAGACGGTTTTCAAAATGTCTGCCGTTTACTTCTACGCAGAGATGACAGCGACGAATCAAGGATTGTCGAGTACGAGCAAACAAGCCAGGTGTATCTGCTACCGTCGCGGCGGCGACGTTGATGCGAGCAACGAGGTCCTCAGCTGATGTGACAGGTGTGTCGTATACGAGGGTTTTCATTTCTCCCCAGAAGAAAAAATCGAGAGGGTTGAGATCTGGCGACTTCGGTGGCCAAGGCACAGGCTCATCCCTACCAATGAACCTATTGCGAAACACGTCATGCAGGAAATGTCGTACATTACAATCGAAATGAGCTGGTGCACCACCGTGTTGGTACCACATTTCTTGCCGCAGTGCCAAAGGTACGGTCTCCAACAGTTCAGGCAGAACCTCACTAAGAAATGCATGATACGTGCGACCATTCAGGCAAACAGGGAGAATGTATGGTCCAATTAAATGATCATGTACTATCCCGCACCACCCATTCACTGAAAACCTGTGCTGGTGATGGGCCACAAAAAGTGCATGTGGGTTGTCAAAGTCCCATACATGACTGTTTCTACTATTGAAGACATCCATCCTGGTGAAAATGGCTTCATCTGTCCACAATACGTTTGCCCCGAAGTGAGGGTTTGTGTCCAGCTGATGCAACAACCATTGGAAAAATTCCATACGAGGGCGAAAGTCACGAGGTAACAGTTCCTGTGCTTTCTGCAGTTTAAAAGGGTGCATTCCTTCCTCTGACAACACTCGCCAAACATTCACATGAGACGTGTTTCGTGCCCGAGCGAGCACTCGCGTGCTGGTGCCAGGATGTTCTGCGACCGCTGTTAACACATCTTCTGCAAACTGATGTGTGCGTACACTTCGGGGTCTTCCAACTTCTTGCACGGTGGTAACACTGACCCTGTTTCACGCAGTCGACTGTCAACTACCTGAAAGAAGGTGTGAGACGGTAAACGTCTATGTGGAAAGCGTTCTCCATAAAGACGCCTTGCCTCGCGGCTATTACCACGTGCCTCCCCATACATGAGATGCATGTCTGCTAGCTGCTGGGTCGTATACGCAGCCATCTGTGTAATAGGGAGCTGGAACTGCAAAGTATTGTTTTTGTTTAACACTGGCACACTGCACAAATTGGCCGTATCACCGTACGAACACCACAGACCAATTGTTGCGATACTTGACTTGTCCACTCCACCACGTCAACTTCTTTCAATACAACATACTAGTACTCTTCAATGCGTATGACAACCTAGAGCGAACTGCTGATCATATCCCAGCACCTGCAACACGACTGGAACGACTGCCGGAGAGAACCAACCCTTCGAGCTCCTCTCGCGGGAACAGCAGTCATGAAGGTCAAACGTAGACTACGAGAGCCAGACTTGCCTGTGCAGCGCTTCCAAAACTGGTCTCTTTTACGTCACAATGATCGCGTGCGAACACTTTTGGTATTGCTCCCCACCCCCTTCGTGTGGTGAAAGTGACATCTTCAGTTGGTGTACAGTGACACGCACTGTCTGTGCGTAAGACATTGTAGAATTTGTTGTTTGTTGTGTGTGTGTGTTGGGGGGGATATTACGTAGTTGTCGCGTGTAAAAATACACGTTGTCGCAATCATCTGATATTGTGTTTTTCTTTCCCTCCTCCTGGTGGAGTAATGTGTCTCTCGTATGACACATGACATGATTCGTTCATTCCTCGCGTGTAACTGGGGTATGCAACCGTGCTCAACTTTTCGGATTTTGTGTTCGGTGCTCATGTTTTGATGTTTGAGGTCGGGATGTGTTGTCTTTAACGCATTTCTCATTGTCACGGTCCTTCTTGCTGCGTTACATACCTTTTCCATGCATTGTTCTTGCTGGAAATCCCCAATTCCTTTGAGGACTCCATTGCGCATGCGTGCAGTGAACTTTTCATAGTGACTTCCGGACTGAGCACATACGATTCCTTTATGATTCCCTTGGAACCGCCTCTCTATCTGTTATAGTATTCGTCCCAGTTAGGTGTGACGATCACTTTGTCACCTTTTGCGAGGCTCCTATCTCGGAAACGAAGCCTCAGTCGTATAAATGGAACTTAGACTTTTTGCTTGTTTTCGTGTGAGGAATCACCTCCCAAGCGTTGTAAACGACCTTTAGAAACACCCTGTATATGTAAGTATGTTTGTTCCGGCATAACTCTCGAACACCTAGTGCAATTTCAACGAAACTTGGTATACATATGACTTACAATATGGAAAGAAATACTGTGGGGTAAGACACCCAGACACCCCTGGCACTCCTAGGGGTGGGGGTGGGGGTGGAAAGGGGGTGACGTTAAAATTATCGAAAACAACCGATATTAGTATGGAACATAGTTTTCGGGGTCGTTAAGATGAATAGTGACACTCATACTTTTAAATACCTGTAAATAAAATTAGGTACATTTTAACTAGTTAGAATTCATTATTTTCCTAATAGAAGATTGGGATAAATAAATACCCGGAAACGTCGGGCAATCAGCTAGTTTATAATAATTAGGGAACGGAATTTTAGGTAAATAAATGTGTTTTTTTTTTGCTATAAGATGGAAACCCTCGTTTTTGCCATAATTCTGATCATAGCCTTATATGTCAACACAGCAAATTTTATTTTACATAAAAACACAAATTTTCCAGTTTTCCGTATGTAAATACATATTTTGCAAATTTTCATTTTAAATACATAAAATCGCTCATTGACTTCAGCTACCTCGAAATCCACGAAGGAAAAATGTTTATTCTCCCCACGTCTTTCATATCGAGAGTGTTAGGTTTGTTTTGTCTTTGAACAAGATCGCTGGCAGACTTCTGGCACCTCGCCTACGATCATATTGGGTAAAAATATTACCCCCGCTGGATCTAACGCACAAGTGCTAATGTCTAAATGTACAGAATTTTTTGGGAATAACCAAGGTTTTCAAACTTTGTGCCAAATTGCACGTGTTTTGGAAGGTGAAGTAGAGGAAGAGGAAGCTTTGGAAAACTTAAGCGTTAGTGGCATTTCGTGCTTCAAATATGCAAGAATTGTTTGTTGTGACGTGGAGCGATCTTTCTCACAATATAAGATGCTTTTCAGAGATAATTGTTACAGATTTACAATGGAGAATTTGGATAAAAAACTTTGGTGATCCACTGCAACTCTTCCAAAAAATTACTCACTAAGAGGTAAGCATTTAGAAACTGATTTCAGGTGTTTAAAATGCATGTAATATTTTGTTTTTGTTACCAAGTGTTTTTTTATTCTTGTCACATATTTTCCTGTTTTTATCACATATTTTCAAGATTTATGACACATAAAAAATAAATATTTCTGAAATTTTTAGCACATGAAGTTCCGTTCCCTAATAATAATTATCTACTTTTATGTATAAATTATACAAATTTAAATAGAAAACGATTGTATCCCGTCTTTTGTACAAGTTGCAATTCCATCGCTACGTGAGCCCTTGCACTTTTGGTAGAAGAACCGTTTTAATAGCGGGTAACGGGAAACACGTGTGACACATCGAAATACGCATCGTTGAATCTGGCAACTGCACTTGTTGTCGGAAGGAGCGTCATAGATCGTATCTGTCAGCCACCGACCGCTATTTTCGACTTCGTGCGCAGGGATATGGGTTTTTATGAGATTGCGGGATGAATCGTAAAGCTTTAAACGTCGTAGTAAAACGCCACATTTTACGGTTGCTGCATCGACTCCCACCCACTCCATCCCGCTGTCGTCAGTTAGGAAACAACAAACACGCAGGACAAAGACGAAGTGGCTGTTAGCGACCCAGTGCGCCGAGGTTTTCTCCTGGTAAGAGAGTAAATTGCCACGTGATGGCAACCAGAGGAAACGATATACCTCGTGGAAGATGAATTGTTTCTCGAGTAGATATTTCTATTTCTCATCGGTATCCAGAGCCGGCCTTAGCCGATGGGAACTAGTGTTGGGCGGTATATTATCCAGACGATATTTCGGGATATTGAAAAAATATTGTCCAGGCGATATCAACTAGACGATATATCGTCACGAAATTTTGGCGACATATATCGTATCGGCGATGTATTTTCATTATATATTTTGACGATATATATCGTGTCGACGATATATCGTCACGATATTTTGAAGATATATATATGTGTCGGCGATATATCGTCACGATATTTTTGCTTGTTTTCGTGTGAGGAATCACCTCCCAAGCGTTGTAAACGACCTTTAGAAACACCCTGTATATTTGTATCTTTGTAGGGGAACAATGTTCAATCATTCAACAATACGCAACAGTTGAAATGGAACTACAGTGAATTCACGACCCAACGCAATGGACATGAGAATTAGTTTCATTCTATTTTCATATCAGGTAATCATATACAGTGAGTCTAAAAAGTGTTTGGACACTGCAGTTGTTACATCAATAATGGATTCTCTTGGCGTTCTGGATGGTGGTAGGTAAGCGGGATAAATATGTAAGGGTTCTACCTCAAGTTATTTCTTTCTTGGCAAAATAACGAAATAAAAATATCAAAACATAAACAATCCATGAACAATTATAACAAAAATGCCATAAATTATGGGCACAAAAAGTCTTTGGACACTTAGTAAAAAAAAAAAAAAACAATAAAAAGGACCTCAGTGAAACACGATCAATAAACCTGGACTGCCATATACGTACCACTGACCCCTTCAACCTCTGGGCTCGCAGCTGTCAGTTCGCAAGTCTCAGTACCGGCAGTAGCTCTGCCTCATTGAACACGATAGTGCAGCATGGGTTCCGGAAGGAGAGAGTTCACCGTTTTTGAACGTCGGCAAGTTATCCGGCTTCACAATCAGTGCAAATAATTACGGGAAATGTCACGCTTGTCTGGAATTCCTAATTCAACAGTGCACGTGATCATAGATCGCTTTGGCGAAAGAGAAACAGTAGAAAATAAGCCGAGGAGTGGACGACCAAGAGTGCTTTCTGTGCAAGACGAACGGTTTATTTTGCGAACTACAAAAAAGACCCAAAAACTAGTGCTCCGATGTTGGCTGCAAGCCTTCAAGACCGAGACGAGCAAGTTTCCTCCAGTACAGTTCGTAATGTATGCCGACGAAATGCCTACCATAGACGAGTGGCAAGGAAGAAATTTTGGGTTAGTGCAATAAGCAGAAAGAAACGCCTCAAATTTACCCTATATCATCGCGATTACGATGCAGACTTCTGAAACAATTTCATTTTTTCTGACGAAAGCAAATTCAACTTATTTGGGTCGGATGGTAGTCATATGGCATGGCGGCAAAGAAATACAGAGTTGGAGCCGCGAAACTTAATCCCAACTGTCAAACACGGTGGTGGTTCACTATTAGTATGGGCTTTTATGAGTGCTGCTGTGGTCGGCAAGTTGCATTTCATAGAGGGAATTTACATTGATATATTCAAGAATAATTTGAGCGCTAGTGCGGCTCAAATGAACTTGGGTAATGATTACTTGTTTCAACAGGACAACGATCCTAAGCATAAATTTTGGCTGTTATATAACACCCCAAAACAACTTCACATCCCCCTCAATCCTCAGATCTGAACCTCATAGAAAATTTATGGAGTGTATTACAGAAAGGGATAAGAAAAAGAAACATATCCAACAAATCCGACCTAACATTGTATTGCAGGAAGAATGGAACGCCATTTCACCTCAGATTACTGCAGATCTGGTTAAATCTGTACCAGACAGGCTCCGGGCAGTGATTCGTGCCAAAGGAAATCCAACAAAATATTAAATGCTTTTGTTTTGCAGAAAATATGGACAAGAATGGCAAGTGTCCAAATACTTTTTGTGTTGAAAATATGTAACATTTTCGTTATTATTGTTTATAGATGGTTTATTTTTTTATATTTTGTATTTTCCTGTTGTATCAGATAAACAAGTATATGAGGTGGAATAATGTGGTTTTCATTCCACTCGCCTACCTGCACCCACAACCCTGAGCGGATCCCTTGTTTACTTACAATCAATGGTGTCCAAACACTTTTTACACTCACTGTACGTGGGTTGTAAACTTTAAAGTGGCAACACTGTCAGGATAGGGTGATGACACCATGCATGTGCTATCAGGCAGTGAGCGTTGTCAGTTGGGGCCATGTCGATGTGTGGAGTGCCAGAAATGGTCGGTGCAGCGAGTTGTGTTGTGTGTGTGCGAGGTTGAAATGAACACCATTTTGTGAACTGCCCTAGAACATGTTTACAAAGGTAGGACAGAGATTGTGGATCCAAATACAGGTGGCTTGTGGTAAAAATGTACGAGAATGTCATCAAGACTTGCATGAAGCCTGCAGCAACAATACCTAGCCGTATATAATGGTTGAACAATGGTGACAATATAGGGAACCCAGCATGATGCAATTTCCCCCATTTTCTTCTTACTGACACATCCCAAACACCTCAAAAAATGCACTTACTCATTGTGCAACCATCAGATACGGCTAGGTATTGTTGCTGCAGGCTTCATGGAATTCTTCATGACATTCTCGTACATTTTTGCCACAAGCCACCTGTATTTACCGTAGATTCACAATCACTGTTCTACCTTTGTAAACATGCTTTAGGGCAGTTCACAAAATGGTGTTCATTTCAACCTCGGGCGCACACAACAGAACTCGCTGCACCGACCACTTCTGGCACTCCACACATTGATATGGCCCCAACTGACAAAGCTCACTGCCTGGCAGAACATTCACGGTGTTATCAACTCTTTCTGACAGTGTTGCCACTTTTAAATTTACAACCCACGTATTTTTTTTAATTGTAGGCGAAGAAATATATGTAATTATTAATGCGGAACATGTATGTGACGTAGTCAAACTCTGAGAGGTGCGGGAAATTATTTTATTGATCATGGTAGTTCACAGTTTTCTTTCTTCTAATTAGATTTTTGTTCGAGAATAAAATATGTACCAAATGTAGGCTCTTAAGATGCATCCTACAAAGTGTCCATGCTAGTACATAAACACATGTTACTATCTGCGGATATAATTTCCTTTGAACTCTTGTACAACTAAAAAATGTTGAATAGGCCACTTCTCGTGCACGAGTATGTTCCTTCACAAGTTTACTTCAGAGAGCACTGCCAGTGTACTTTTATCATTTTTTACCTCTTTTTTTAAAGTTTCTGCCCACCGTGAGAGGTATTCACTAACGAAGTAATTTCCTATGTGGTGAGGAAGCCATTCAGCATACACAGTCACACAGAGTGAATCAGGGATAAGAGGTGAAAGACTGTGCAAAGGATAAAAAGCTAGAAATATGTATAGCACCAAAATACTCGGGCACCAAAATATATGGCACTAAAATGCGAGGCACTGAAATGTCCAACTTTCAAAGTATTTGTCCTGCCTAACAAGAAGGTTGCAAACAGCCCAAAATGATGACACACCCAGCAAGATTTCTTCTCCTTTATTCTCTTATTGATTGATTGATTGAGTGTTTTAAGTCCACTTTATTCACAGTAAGGCTAATGGGGACTGGACCTACAGTTTAAAGTGGGATCCGAACCACTATGTGCCTCCACCGGGTATCGAACCCGGGACCCCTTAATTACAAGGCGACGAAGCTACCACTGCGCCATCGGGGAGGCCCCTATTCTCTTATTCTTTTCCATCTCGGATTGTGATTCTTTCTGTGCTATGAAATATTTCGAAAATTTCTCATGTAAGTGTTTGGCGGGCTAAGATTATTTCGAGGCGAACAAGTTTCCACCCAATAGCGACGCCCCCGGGACAAGATTAAACGCAACGTCTCTTCAAAATTGTACGTAATAGAACAATTTGGATTTGAATCGAGAAAGACCATCTATAATTTTTGTATACGGGAGAAATTTCAGTTCAGACTAGTTAGACTCAAACAGCCATTAAGGTCTTGGTATGTGTAAATATTACACGTAGGAAAACAATATGGATTTAAACATCACATACTTTCAATTATAATTTATTAAAGTCTCCAAAGAAATGAGATTTTCGTGTCTCCTATGAATTTTAAAAATGTCTTCCTGGGTTTGTTAAATATTGAAACGTCTAGTCTCGTTCTTGTTTTGGTTTTTTTATATGGTAGGCTCTACTCGTGTGCTCTCTCGTGTCTCCCCTTCCATTCCCTTTAAAGAAGACTGCTCTAGATTGGACAACATCGAAGAAGGGGAATTCGAACGAACACTTCTCCCCTCCCCTCCCTTCCATTCCTTCCATAAACCATGAATTTAACCTGGTGTGCATGCGGCTAGCCATCCATCATTCACACCTCTACGCTAACGTGAAATCGGTGATGTTCAAGTATATAGCCAGCCAGAGAGGCCACAACATGACTCGTGTGTGTATAATTGTTATTTAGCGACGCTTATCTGTAACTTTCCGCTAATCCCATGAGTGATGGTGTGATGAAATTGATGAACACACATGTCCAGGGCGAACCCGGGATCCCTGGCGTCGTAGCGCGCTGTGCTAACCATTCCTCTAGAGAGGTAGGCATAACTCGTATATGTTACACACTTCAAATATTCCAACTTTAAGATTTTGAGACAAATATTTCGTTTGTTCATCAAAAAGAATGGAAAACATCCAAACATTGATCAATATGAAAGGGAGAGACTACGAATACTTCAATACTATAGCCTTGTGAAGACTAAGAAATTAAAAGATATATAAAGCTTTTCACAATCATATACTTTCAAAATCGACAGCACACATTGTGAAGAGTCGCTGAGATTATTTTTCTTGTGTTCTCGATTTTGCCACGGCCTCCCCCATGGCGCAGTGGTATCGTCATTGCCTTGTAATCAAGGGGTCCCGGGTTCGATACCCGGTGGAGGCACAAGTGGTTCGGATCCCACTTTAAACTGTAGGTCCAGTCCTGATTAGTCTTACTGTGCATAAAGTGGACTTAAAACACCAACTCAAATAAAAAAAATCAAATCGATTTTGCCACAGTATTCAGGAGCTTCAGGAAATGTCGAAGGTTTTTTGAACATCTTTTATTATTTTGGATGTTACGCAATTATTATCAATATAATATAAATAATAACCCATAACGCAACAGCCCATAAGGGCCAGGGCCTACCTACCGACTGCTGGCCTCACTCCCATCCGCCGAGGTGGGAGATCATCCAACCAATTAGGGGCGACGTATAGTCAGCACGACGAACCCCCAGTTGTTGTTGTTGTAGGTTTCCGTGACCTTGTTACGCTACTCAATCGTAGCTCCCAAATTACCTCACGATGGTGGGTGGCAACCTGTCCCATACACAGGCCGAAAAAGTTGTTACGCTTTCCCCCAGGAGAGCGTCCCGTATCCGGATCCTAAAGCATGAAGCCTTATCCCGCACGGCCACGGGGCGGGAAATATTTAGCAACAATTAAATGTGGTTAATTATTGAAACTTGTATAATGCTACTCCTCTGCATATGTATTGTTTTCGAAACGTAGCATACATAGCCTTCGTGAAAATTCAGGATGTTTGGAATGTAAGAAAACATCCATCGTGGAAGGTTTTTGTACGAAAACACAGACAGAAGTAGAAAAAAGAAATAGACGAAGACTGAAAGAAGCCAGAGTAGGAAACGGTACAGATCTCTTTGGCGGTCCATTGTGGAGGAGACCCTACAAATGTTCTTGAACCACGGTTTAAGAGGAGGGAAAGGTTCTGCAAAACATCATCTGCGACACTTCCTGCGTCGTGGAATTTTCCATCTCATTCAAATTTCAGTCTCGGTCGATCGAGCGAACATCCGTCAAGTAGTGGTGACGGCCATGACAAGGCATCTGAATATAATGTTTGAATGCAATCTATTTTTTAATCAGGAAAAATAATAGGTTCATCAAAAAACTTAAGTTATTAATACAATATTGCGCATTTCTTTCTATTTCTACGGGAATATAAAATTTACTTCTCCAAAATACACAGTGCGGCAATTTCAAATCTGGACTGGCGCTGTAAAAAATAAAGAAGTGTTCACAGAAAGTTGCTTACCTGGGATCATTCAAAGTAGGATTCTCCTGCATCCACACATCGTTGCGCCCTGCCTACCAATGAATGGAACAAATGCTGGAATTCGGTTTGTGTAATGCTGTTTAAAATCATTGTCTTAGCTTTCTTGATTGGTAAATCATCAAAATAGGAACCTTTCAGTGCAGCTTTCAGTTCAGGAAATAAGAACACAATCACACGGAGCCAGATCCGGTGAATTGGCAGGGTGTGACAAAAAACAGTTTTGAAAAACAGAATAGTTATGAACTTTCCGTGATAGTAGGATAATTTCTTCTTTATCTTTTATTTTAACATTGTATACATGTAATACAAAGTTTACAATGTAACAAGGGTCTTAAAATTGAGTCACGTACAGTTCGATTTTATTAATTGGTGTCACAACAGAACTTGCAATTAGTGACATAACATTACTTATGCCATGGCTTAGGAGTACTTAATGGGCGTAAAAAAGACAATATGTAAATTAATATTTTCTTGAATCGTGGCTGAGCGAAAGGCTGCTTGTTACACTGAAGTTACCTTCAATCTAATACATTTCCAGATGCACCAAAGAAAGATAAAATAGACGAGATTTTAGATCCCATTCAACTCATTACTGTCATGTACCTGCCGAGTAATAAACTGTGAAGTACAGATCAATAATTAACCATAAATCTGTCGACAATCTCCACACAAGCTTGCAAATGAAAACTAAAGATAACAACGGACTCATATAACTGTCTCACTGACACTACATTCGCATTTTAGACATTTTTAATTATGGGAGAATTTGGAAACATCTGTTTGAGTCAGATAAGGAAATCATGGAAGAGAACCGTCGCAAGGGAAATAGGACTCATGAATGCATTAGTTGCCAGCAGTCAATCTTTGCGTTCGTTGTCTACATTTTCAATTAAGTAAAGTAATAACTGTGAAAAGGCTCTTAACATTTGAAATAATGGCTGTCAAGGTACGCTGGAGATAATGAAAGACTTCAAATCAGAGGAAACTTTGTCCTTGCTCAATTACAGCTGTACTGATTCTTTAATTTCTTGCTTGCATTGTGACCAACTGAGGTGATAATTTCGGCGAAATTTTTAGAATTTTGTCAACACTGCAGTGGTCACACGGAAGAAAGTCCCGTCATTGATAGCGCGGATGACTACTGTGATCCATATATTATCGTCTCCCTTTTCTTACTTTCAATTTTCTGTATATTGGCAATTGTTTGTCTGACCATGGTTCTCACAAGGTTAAGAAATATTATGTAGAAATAATTGATTGATTGATTCATTGATTTGGTGTTTTAAGCCCACTTTATGCACAGTAAGGCTAATCGAGACTGGACCTACAGTTTAAAATGGGACCCGAACAACTATGTGCCTCCACCGGATATCGAACCCGGGACATGTAGATATAATATGAGTTTGAATAAATTTTCAAGGATACGATGAATACAGCAGCACAGGCGACAAATGTTCTCTGTATTTTAAGTTCATTTTATGCACAGAAGGCTAATCGGGACTGGACCTACAGTTTAAAGTGGGATCCGAACCACTATGTACCTCTACCTGGTATCTAAATCGGGAACCTTTGATTACAAGGTGACGACGTTACCACTACGCCATCAGGGAGACCTTGTTCGTGTCACAGATATGTTTATTATATTTTCCTGAATGCCGTTTGGAGTTACCCCTATTCGAGAGGAAGAAAATGTCAGAAATATAAAATTCGTAAAGCAATTGATTTGTGTTTCGGATATTCGGTTCTGATTTCGTGGTTAAATTGTGTATTCTTTGTTTTAAAAATTCAGTAGTTAAATTGTATATTCTTAGTTGTAAAAATTTAGTACATCTACAGTTAAATGGTGTATTCTTTGTTGTAAAAATGTAATAATTAAATTGTGTATTCTTAGTTGTAAAAATTTAGTAGTTAAATTGTGTATTCTTTGTTGCAAAAATTCAGTACAGTTAAATTGTGTAATCTTTGTTGTAAAAATTTAGTGCAGTTAAATTGTGTATTCCTAGTTGTAAATGTTTAGTACAGCTAAATTGTGTATTCTTTGTTGTAAAAATTTATAATACAGTTAAATTGTGTATTCCTTGTTAAAAAAAATAGTACAGTTAAATTGTGTATTCCTTGTTACATTAAATTGTGTATACCTTGTTTTAAAAATTTAGTACAGTTCAATTGTGTTTTTGTTGTAAAAATGTGGTACAGTTAAATTGTGTAATATGTGTTGTATAAATTTAGTATGCAGGTGACGGAAACCGACGAAATCCCCCTCTTTTACCTCTAAAACATTGATAATGTACATATAAATGTGCCTGTGTGTGTGTGTGTGTGTGTGTGTGTGTGAGTTCGCAAATCCGTTGTTCCGAGGTGCCCCATGAGATTAAACACCAACGTTCCGAGGTAAAAAATTTAACCGAGGTAAAAATGACGGTACCTCGGAAAGCTCTCCCAATTTTTTGGACTCTACGACCTGTAAATAGCCCAGAAAATTGTTTCCAGCGAAAAGTTATTTTTACCTCGGATATGCTACACACAAACCACGATACACAAACTTGAGGGTCGGGACGGGGGGGTATGTGGCGCTAGTGTAGCTTTTTTTGACAATTTCGCGATACACAAATGACGGTTATGGTCGTTAGAATTCGTTGCAGATGGCGGGCTCCCATACACAGCGTCAGATGCACTTACTTTCCGAGGTTCGTGCGCATGCGTGTACGGTCGACAAGGACGGAAGGAGAGGGAAATCAGCTAACGGTCCCCAACCACGTGTCTTAGCTTCTAGTTCCAGGCGCAAGAGGGCAGACTCGTCGACAAACCACGGCAGGCATAGCCAGGGGGTTAAAGAGAAACACAGAGCAATGATAGGTGCTGTCGACTGATACACTGGCGGATTTAGCGGGATATAGGGGCGCACGTAGGGGCACATAACAATGACTGAGTATTATGAAGAATGATAATATCAATAACGAAAAAATACATTTTGTTAGCAACATTAAATTGAAAAATCGTATAAATGAAATATTAGTGATAGTGGTAAACGTTACGTCGTTGCCTTGTAATCAAGAGCTCCCAGATTCGATACCCGGGGTGGGTGGGAGGGCACATACTTGTTCGGATCCCAAATAAAAATGTAGGTTCAGTCCCGATTAACCTATCTTTGTATAAATGAACTTAACAACTCAAAAATCATTCACGGATAGTATGAAGAATGTTAATAGTTTGGGGAAAATAAAACTATAATACATATTAAATATTACAAATATTCATTCGTTCGAGCTAAATATTCCACATTTTTCAATGATAAGATTGTCTTTCTTCTCTTGGATAGGTACTAACATCCAAACTTGTCTCCCGATGTACTTTTCTTACCCGTGCCGTACGAGAAACTTACTTCCCTGTGCGGGCGGCGGGGTTCATAGGCCCACATATAATAATTTATTGATTTTTTTTACTGTTCTTTCTTCATTTTTTGGAAATTCAACACCACTTGCCGGACTCTCTGGCCGAGTGGTTAGCACATCGCGCTGCAAAGCCAAGGGTCCCGGGTTCGATTCCCGCTCGGGCTTGGTTGTTTGTGAATGTCCATTAATCAATTTCATCATTTCATCACTCATCCCCATCTTCGCAAATTAGCCAAGAGGTACAAAACGCGAAGGAAAATAAAATAAATCAAATCAGAAAAATCTTTGTCGTTATCACAGACCCAAACAGCACAGGTGACGTCACAGAAAGCACAGCGCGTCCCGTATAGCGTTTAGGCTTTATTCACATCTGCGCTCAAGCAACACTCGGGTCATTCATTCTTCACTAAAGCTCCGCTCACAGTCGGAGGGTATCCACACTAGCGGTCACGCTTTGCTCCGTCAAGATACGATCAACGTGTCTGGTGTTGGTTTCCTCCAGACAGAGTACACGGATTTTTCTGTATGAAAAGCCTGTCTATTGTGCTAACTACAATGATTAAGATATTTTCAACAACGGACTTGGCTGTTGCAGCACTGGCGTTAATTAGAAGAAATTGACAAAGAAGAAAAGTAATTGTGAAAGCGGGGATTCATTGACTTGGTTGATTTACTTCGTTTTTATGCCAGTTTTGACTAATCTGGAGGATGAGAATGAATGGTAATACGATTAAATTGATGAAAGAACATCACAATGAACATCCATGCCCAGGCCGGGATTCGAACCTGGTGGCGTAGCACGCTCTGCTAACCACTCTGACAGGAGGTCGGTTATCATAAATATAATGTTATACTTTTGGTTAGAAATCGGCAAACGTTTATTTGCAAGTACAATGTGCAAAACTGTAAATGTCAGCAATGGTAACACTACTTTGTCGATCTAGGTTCGACATAAAAAATTTCGGGCTCATTGTTTCACATCGACATTGTTGACCATCTCTTTTATTAGAAAGTTTCCCACACAACACATGACAAATATACAGCAGGCTGTAAGCCTAGCTTCAAGGACCCGATTGTTACGCGCATCGTGTGGAACGTGGCTTTCCTCGACTTTTTTTTTAAAAAAAAAAAATAGGGAGTAATTTTGCATCGTTTTCCTTAAACGAAGAACAAGTTCGTTGTTAATCTTGATTCGGGGCCACTTATCAAAAATGATTTTTCCCTTGGCAGAGGTTCGACCAACCACCACCTCCCTTCCCTTTGCACACACAAAAATGACAACTTGGTTGTACGGGAAAATATGACCGCCAATAGGTTAGCTTCTTGACTTAAGGATTTTAATTGATGCAACGAGATGAAAAAATGTAGTTACAACTAGTGTTTACGGATCGTACTTGTGGTTAGTTCCCTATTTAACTTTCTTTCATTTGCTAATTGTAATTTGGTTGTTTCGGTCAGTTTTTTTTGCTTAAATTTATTTTAGTCAGGTTCTTGAAATCACATATTTGGACCAATGTTTTAAAAACAGAACTGAGAGGAAAATATTGTGGGATTTTATTGCTCAATGGCCCCATCAATCAATTTCATAATTACTCGCCTTTTTTTTCAGTTGTTACAATAGGTCGTTGCCTTCTGACGGCTCATCTTCTCGCACAAAACTTGGTCACGTATTCTTTGCAACGGGGCTGAACCTATCAGACGTTCACATCAATGACCGAGCTTCGCAAAGTCAAGCTCCTCCTCCTCACGCTCCGGTCAAATATTATTTCCACCCGATCGTGACCGGACCTCGAGCTGAGCGCGATTGAACGAACCTTGACCGGACCATGGGGGGAGGGTGATCCGAGCTTTACTGGAGAGATGTGAATGGTCAACATGTTCTGCGCCGATCAGTGTTCTGTTTTTTAGCCCATTCGTCAAACAACCGATTGGAAATTTTCGGCTGAAAATTAACGCCTTAGCCTCCAATACTATCATAATAATATAAATTATAATCTTATAACATGAAACAAACTCTTCAACGAAGTTTTAATTGTAGTTATAACAACCGACCTATTAAATTCTATTCTTCAACCAATATGAATGTTAAACGGATATTCTTACAGATCACTTTTAACGCCAGTTAAAATATGTTTATATTTTCAATCAATGGTTGTCGTAATTTCCTGAGCGGAACGGTATGAAAAGATTAATTCCACCCACTTCTAAAGCATACTCTCTGTCTAAAGGTTGTAGTCTGTGAGCGAGTACGCTGATTGGTTGACTGCAGGAGCTCGCCACCGTATGCTCCGGGTTCGAGTCCCGTCAGCCTAGACGTTTTTTTTTTTTGTTTTTTTGTCTCTTCATCCATACAACATAATCAGCATTCATCGTCGCGATAAGCCAAAAGTGGCAAAAAAGTGACGTAAAATAATTATAATATACAAATGACTTTTAAAGAACACTGGCCTGGCAGACGACAACGTTTGGTGCTGTCCATAAACTGCATGAACCTCGCCGTCCATCACCCCCCCCCCTTCCCTTCCCCCTTTGAACTGGGGTTCATTTCGTAGGGCTTATAACTGCACAAATAAGTTTCAGCGGTGGCCAATGACATAGCAGCAACTCCCACAACTTTCTTTCAAATGAAGTATATACATTTCCTAAAATAACACGTCCGACAGGTTTAAAAGTTTAATGATGTGTAAAGGGTGTGTCGAATTTTGTTGTTCTCTTTGTTCTCCCTCCACCTACGGTATGAATGCACAAATATTACTCAATAATCACTGGCAACTTCTCTAACTGAATGCAATGTATTCGCTATATGTTACACGTTTAATAATAATATTATTATTAATAATAATAATAATAATAATAATCAATACATGTTAACTGAATCAAGTGTTTTTGATATTGCGTGCTTACGATCCCCTAGAATCTTAGAAAGCGATGTTTGTGAGAGACCTTTGCCCCACCCTGGAAGTGGACGCTACTAAACTATTTGGCGCAACTTGCCTAGGAAAGCCAAGTCTTCTCAAGCAGTTTTTCATTGAATGACACGATGTCAGTGTATCGAGTCCCATTAAATTTCAAAGAAATGCAGAACGAAACGATCGCGTACCAAAATTAATAAATAAGCACAAGAAGAATAATCACGAAAAGTTTAAACACGAACGCTTTAAGCGCAAATGGAAAGAATTAAGCGCAAACGAAGTAAAGGTGCAGCTTTTCCCGTGCATTGCGCCATGACTGAAGGCATATATGTCATGGTAGTGTGGCCGGGTTCGATACCCGGTGGAGGTACATAGTGGTTCGTATCCCACTTTAAACTGTAGGCCCAGTCCCAAATAGCCTGTCCCAAATAGCCTTACTGCGCATAAGGTGGTCTTAAAACACTAACTCAATCAATCAATCAATCAATCATGTAAGTGTGGAGTTATATGGCTTATGATAATCTAACCTGATTTCTATGTTGTCTCTGCCAGAAAAATGTACGCAATTTTAGGAATACAGGTGACTTTGGACACACTGTCGTGCATGAAGACTCCATTCCGAGACCGAAAGTGAAAGAAAACAATAATAATAATAACGATAAATTGAATTCTTCCCGTTTCTCCAAGATCCAACCTATTTTATTGAATAGTTCTGAACTTTGCGTACGTGTTATAAGCGTCCATATTTATAGTATTAATTTAAATTATGAAACTAATTAGTATGTTTACACCTGCTATTTATATATCAAGTTAGCACTTTGCTGAAAGAGTTAAAAGGTGCTTGTACTTAAAATGTGATAAGGAGACAAAGAACAGGCGATTCATTTACAAGGCCATTTAGGGACCTGCAGAATGTTTTAGTTGTTCGGTTCTTCACACGTGGCAGGCCGAGTGGGATGAGATAAGGGGAAACAAGCTGCGAGCTATCAAGCCCATCGCTGCTTCCTCGTTTCGTCCCTAGCGGCGAGAAGAAGTAATATTAAAGCGGCTCCGAATCGGACACAGTCGTCTAACACATCGACGTTTGCTGCAAGAACTGGGCTCTCTTTTGTGCCGTACTTGCAACGTTGTTTTAAGCGTTCGACACATTCTTCTCGAATGTGCCGATTTTAGTCACATCAGACAGGGATTTAACCTCCCTAAGGATTTGTCATCCTCTTTGGGTGACAATGTCAATGTTTTAGACAATTTTTTTTAAAAAAAAAATTGAGAAGAGCAGGTCTGTTCCACTGCTTCTGTGGTAGTTTTTAAATATCCTTACCTTTCTCATGTGTTGTGTTTGTTTAATGCAGGTTCATTTACAACCTGTATTTTTAACCTTTCTTGAGGGGCTTTTTACACTCCTTTTTTTAATCTTTTTTTTTAAAATTGAAGTAAGGGTTTTAGATAAGGGAATCTTCCCCGCATTCATTGAAGGGTGCAAAATGGCCTGATGTGCCGACGCACCCAAAAATTTTGATTGAAGCAATCAATACAAGGTGTTAACATGTGCTGTTCCTGAACAGCGATATGTCTTTATATCTAATCATCACGATCTCTCGCACAAACGCTGCGTCATAAAGGAAACAATAAAGAAAGAATCCGGCGCACTACTGTCCGATTAAAAATTATGACTACTCGAGTTTTCACTACAATTAGAAATTTACCATTAGACCTACAGAAATACGAGTTACATCAAATTTAACTTAATGAATTCTGGGGTAAGCTACAGTAACTAACGGTTTTTTTTTTCGAGTATGTATTAGATTTCTTATCGTCGCGAGAACAAAAAAAAGTGCAGCTTTATGTGTTTTCAAAGCAACCGCTCTCTTTGAGATTAACTAAATAAAAACTTATGGTCGAATTGTGATGGTCCACATTAACGCTCGAATAAGCTAAATGTTGGTGTAAATCGTTTTTATGTAGGTACACTACAACAGCCCATTGAGATACCGGGCCTACCTACCGACTACCGTCCTCACTCCCACCTGCCAAGGAGGGAGTTCATTCAACCAATTTCCTCACGATGTTGAGTGGCCACCGGTCCCATACACTGGCCGAAATCTCAGAGGAAAGTTGCCGCGCTTCCCCAGGAGACTCGAACCTTAGTGCATCCCGTAGCCGGACCCCAAAGCATCAATCACACCTTAGACCGCACTGCGACGGTGCAGGACTATGTAGGTCTACTGGTTAATTTTTAATGGGAATCCAAACATTATTATCCATAAAGTTTAATCCGACTTGAGACAATCATTTGCTTTCAGGCCACATGCCCAGAAATATTACCAACACAGAGAAAACAGCAATGGCATAATTTCCCTCCTTTCCGTACTTTGAAGCGGCAACGCTGCAGCCATGAACGTCGTCTACCCCCTCCCCTCCCTTGAGCTCCCCTCGCCCACAAGCAAGAAGCACAGCATCGTAGTAAAATAGGAGAAATCCAATTCTGTACATGGGCTAATCTTGAGGTTATGAAACAATTACTAAAATTCTGGTTTTAAAGTCTTGTTAACTACTTTTTCACAGTTTTCCGTAAAGTATAGCTAAATGTAAAGAATAAACGCGATAACATGGAATCATGGACATCGTGTTTGTTCCTTCATCATTCTATCACTCCATCATTCCACCTCATTGTTTCGATTAACCCGCGAAATACACCAGCGACATAAAATAACCAAAATATAAATATTTATGTATGAAACATTTTAATTAAATAGGTCGTGAGCCAAATTGTCAACCAAAGACTGAGCCCAAGAGCATAGATGTCTGCGAAAATCTCAGACATCTGTGCAAACAATTTGTGCGTGTGGACGCTCCCCTCAGTCTTTTGTGCACCGCACCTGTCGCTCAGTTCTCATTCTACCCTAGTGTCGAAACACTATTAGCGGAGGTCGAGAATTTGTTTTCTTTTTTTCCCTGATAAATTAGACCTTTACGACGAAGACCAATCTTCGTCAGTGTTCACGCGAGTATTTAGCTGAGTTCATTGAACTCTACAAGAGCTTTCCGTGTTTGTGGCAGGTAAAATCAAAGGACTACAGTGACCGTGACAAGAATCAGGCCTATGACGACTTATTACAAGAATACAAGTAGATTGACGCTGCAACAAACAGAGACACAGAAGTAAGAAAACTCAATTCTATGAGGAGAGTTTATCGTAAAGAATTGGTCAAGGTGAACAAATCAATTTGTTCTGGTGCTGGAGATAACGTTGTTTATAAGCCAATGTTATGGTATTTTCATTTATTTAGATTTTTGACCAATCAGGAAACTTTGAGGGAGTCTACGAATTCCATGGATGACGAGTCTGCTATATTGATTAGGTGTTTTAAGTCCACGTTGTGCACAGTAAGGCTAATCGGGATTGGACATACAGTTTAAAGTGGGATCAGAAACACTATGTGCCTCCACCGGGTATCGAACCCGGGACCCCTTGATTACAAGACAAGGACGCTACCACTGCGCCATCGGGGAGGCCTTGAATTGATTCAAGGGATGAGGTACACTCAAGTCTTTCATTTCGTAGTGGTAAATCTGTCGCCATATAATCCAGGGGACTTGAGTTCAGTCTCCGTAGGAGTACATTAAACTGTGGTTGGAATTCCAATTATAGGTCCAGAGTGGATTAGCCTATCTTCGTGTCCGAGGCGGAGTGGGTATCACACTGTACTTCGACGCCAAAGGTCCCGGGTTCGAGTCCCGAACTGATCATATGTGTTTGTGAGTGTCCATTCATCAATTTCATCATGTCATCTCTCATCCCCATCTTCGCAGTTAGCCAAAAGTAGCGTAAAAGTGTAGTAAAATAAACCAAACCACAAATGATAACATGATGGTACTTTTTCAACCTCACAGGAAGTGTACTTTAATATTGCCTTACCCTATCTCTATGGCAATACTCTCAGCAAAATATACCAGAAAGACAGAAGTCTCAGGTTCGAACCATGGTCATGTGCGTATGTATCACTTTGTTCGTCCAATCATCATTAAATCTTTCATCATCCATTCTCATCATCGCAATTAATCCAAGAGGTAAAAGAGCGGCATAAAATAATGAAAATATAAGTATCGTGTACATTGTTGTTGATTTCTTACTTATAATAGAAGCATTTTTAAGCAAACTGAATTATAAATAACTTTCTCATTAGAGAACCGTCAAAAAAGGCTATTATGTTAACTTTTGATTTTTGAACATTGAAAAGTATTCCAACTAAGAGGGGCCTCCCCCGTGCCGCAATGGTGAAATTGTTTTTCTCATACAAGTGCTTTGTTTCGTGATATGTGGGGTTACTAATTCCAGTAAATGATTGTATGTTTCAATATCCATTCGTAAGTAATTTCGCCAGTCATCAGGCTCACCACGTGAGAAAAAAATGCAAATTGCGAAAATGGACCACAGTAGCACTTCCTACATGATGGACTGCACGGAACTGAGTAGGTAAAAGACGTAGCGTGTGAACTGCAACATCTTTAAAGGTACAGTTTTGAACTGCGCAAGCAAGACGTACTATAAGACGTAGGGTGTGGACCGGCCTTAAGCGGCTGCAGGGGAGGTAATCTTGAGTTATCTAGGGGAGGCAGAAAATGACTCGTCTGACCAATCCCTTCCCCAAGCACAAAGGGTTCCTATATAAAATGTAAAAAGGTAAAGTGTTCCCCTGTGCTTAGCACCATGCCGGGGGTAATGCCCCACACTTTCTTGATCCGGTCTCGTGAGTGGGGGTGTGATCAGCATCACGCCCCTGACCGCATTTACCCCCCCCCAGGGTTTCCCCCAGGTACCCATGTTATTCGACGCTGGGTGGGCGCCGGGGCCGCTTCCAACGTTAGAAAAGTACCCGTATTTGAACCGGCCGGGGATCGAACCCGGGACCTTTAGCATGGTAATCAGACGCGTTACCGACTGAGCTACCGCAGCCACTCCTATATAAAATGAGTAGGCATAATTAATAATAGTCGTTAAGTTAATACTGGCTATGATTAGGATGATTACACATATCTTTCAGATATCTGTATTTAAACTGACTCGCAAAATCGGTTTAGCATGATTATTCTTTGGCATCTGTTGAACAACGAAAACTGGGAACATTCAAAATTGTTCGACCATTTCTTACATTAATAAAACGCAAATGCGCGTAGGCGTGGAACTAAACGTACTTCCAATCACACGTGCATGTGCTTTAACTTTGTTTCTGGCGTGGTATAATACAAGGAAACCCAATAAAATACATCTACTTTCTGCGTTTTCCGTACCTTGTGGGGGGGTGATGCATCTACTCTCCCCTCCCCCGCAGCTAACGGCGCCAGCAATCTTCCAACCTCTGCATTGAGCACTTGTAGCCAACAAGAAGGAAAGACGAGGTGGTAACAACCGAAGAGGGAATGATATTTGAAAGTGAAAACAAGCACGAATGCAGAAGCAGTGCCCTCGAAAAAATATATATACTTAATGAAATCCACTTCGGAGCAAGAGCTAGGGTTGGATGATATCCGAAATTTGATATTGCGATATATCGTCAAGAAAATTTCGTCACAGACGACACAATACGATATTTTCTCCCTATCGTGATATCGGCGATATATATCGCCAAATTTCGTGACGATATACCGTGTAGTTGATATCGCCTGGACGATATAGTTTCAATATCGCGATATAACGTCCAGACGGTATATCGCCCAACACTAGTAAGAGCTAATAACCAAGTAAAATTGGAAGTTTAATTCGAAAATAATCGAAAGAAGGCAAGAAGAGGAAATTAAAAATTACAAACAGATTTCATAAGGGATTCTGTGGTTCGAATGTAAGCCAATATAGGGTGGTGGGCACTGGATAAAATGCTAACAGCCCGACTATTTCTTAAAAGTTCTTGAAAGAAATAGGCCGGAGAAAACAGGCTGTCCCTTTGCCTGGTTGCAGGTGTGAAAGAACCAACGCTGAAGAAAGAAAACATGCAGTTTCTGGTTCCGCCCTTGTTTGAAATCTTCATTGCCGAAGTTGAAACTAAAATATTATCGAAAGGAAAGTACTGACACTTTCATGTTTTGAAACATAAAAATAAACAATGCATATTTTGCACTTTTTTTAGCGTACTGAACCGTGCTCTTGGTTATTTGTTTGTTTGACTTTTCCAACTAATTCTCTGCTCGAACATACCACACACGTACCTGGGGCCTATCCGATGGCGTAGTGGCAACGTCGTCGCTTTATACATAGTGTCGTCGGCACATAGTACAGTGGTTCGGATCCCACTTTAAACTGTAGGCCCAGTTCCGATTATCCTATCTGTGCATAAAGTGGATTTAAAACAACCACACATACACATTTTTGTGTGAAGTTAGATAGAAGTGATAGAAAAAGTATAAAAATATTTTTTAATGTTTTGTTATTTATTATATTATGAAAATTCAATTACTGTTGTCCCCTCCAAAAATTCCCATTAAGCATCGTGTCCCAACCGTCTCCGCTTCCTCTGAACACCCCTGGCTCCAGTTTGTTTAACGACAGAGTTGACTGAAAACCTAGTCAGGTCAACTTAAGTAGCTGAAAGCGTTTTTGTTTTATTCGTACGTTTCTAATTTTACGCCTCCTTTCTGATACTTTTGATTGATTGCGAAGATGAGAACAAATGATGAAGACACGAAATCCCAAAAAATATTTAAAACTTTGCTTTAAGTCGACTCCTTGCAAAGATAGGTTAACCGAGACTGTACCTACAGTTTAAATTGGAATCCGAACCAATGCACAATGTGCTTCCACAGGGGACAGAATCTGGAAACCCTTGATTACAAGCCAACAGTGTTACGCACTGCACGATACACTACACAAAAATAAAACACTCATTCCGAAGCAAGGGGTTTAGGCTTTATGTGAATAATATGGACTTATAAAAAATATAAAAAGAAATAAACTCAAAGGACTCAACTTTGAACCGTTGCTGGCGATATCGTGAGTGAGCGTCTACATTCTGTCATTTGTCATCTGAAACCTTTGGTCGGCTTCCGTTGCGGAGTAAACGGCGTAACACGCTACGAAGGTCCAGGTTCGTACCTGGTCAGTCGTGGATGTATCATTTTGTGTGTCCCATCACAATTTCATCGGTTCATCATTTATCCTCATCGTCGCGATTAACCCGATAGGTAGAAAATCGGTGTAAAATAGCCAAAACAGAAATACACTGGAAACCTTAGTATAATGTTCACACTGGGGATGAATGATGGAACTGCGCACACAAACACTCGTGTATTAGCCGACCAGGATTTGAAAGCTAGGCTCCTTTTCGAAGACCACAGCAAAACATCCTCTTGCTGTATACAGTCAACGGCAAACATTATAGCAGGCAAAATGCTCATCGTTTTTTCATTATTTTCTTATTCAGTCCAACCCTTGAAGATCACATTGAGGGACACAGATAATTGATTGATTGATTGGGTTTATTTTACTTCGCGTTTTGTGCCTCTTGGCTAATTTGCGAAGATGAGGTTGAGGGATGAAATTATGAAATTGATGAATGGACATTTACAAACAACCAAGCCCGAGCGGGATTCGAACCCGGGACCCCTAGCGTCGCAGCGCGATGTGCTAACAGCTCGGCCACGGGGTCCGGCGCAGATAATTAATTAACATAATGATCAGTGTAGTAGCGTTATAGTACGCCCATACGCCCTTCGTACCGTGATTTAAAATTTCAAAAATGCGTGAATTATGAAAATACAATATAAAGTAAAACTTGACTCATTTCATATATGTTTGACCGTCATAGCATTATAATAACTATTTTTCGCGATCCGCTTGCAGCGCTCCACTAACAACAGTCGTTCTAGCATTTTTTCAATGCCTTTCCTGGCCGGACGCCTGTCAGGTTTGGCGTAAATGACTATATTCCCAGCTGCCTATCTGGAGGTTGAATCTCTACAGCATGCGGGCAATGCTCTCTTGGACGCTAGCTTACGGAGCAGAGATTGGTTCTAGGGCTCATGTGACCTTTCCTTTCTTCTGTCGCAGATGACAGAAGCAGAATTCCTACTCGTTTAATCGGGCTCGTGCTGTTTGATGCAACAATACGCAATATTGACTGACGCAACTTTACCAAACTCAAATATACCATTTCTTAATGACCACTGCATTGCATAATTTATCGCATGAACAGAGATGTGCATTAAAAACTAATAGATCAACAGTTTTTGTCAAATAAGTTGGTGAAGCTCTCGTGATATAAGTTCAGCATGTGACTGCTCTACCACTTAACCCGCAAAAACTATTATTTTTTATAATTATTATTTCGTTAGTATCTAACCGCTTAATATTGTGTCAGTGGAAATGTTTAGTATTCATTTGAAAACTCTTAACATCGAATGGTCTCTGAACAAAATTATTTTAAAATGTTTATCAGCATTCTCAAGATGCAATAAACAGTAGTCTGAATTACTAATCGGCACTGTTACGTTAGTAGAGTGTACGATAGTTGGATCATCCGCCACACCTCCGTGTCAGAGTGTTTTGCATAGCGCGCCAAGACGACAGAGGACCCTGGTTCAAATCCCGGCGTGAGCACGGGTGTTTTTGTGAGTGTCACTTCATCAATATCATCACTCATATTCATATTCGGCGCTTGTGATTCAGGTAGGTTTCTTAATGACTTGCGTCATGCCGAAAGGTATAAGAAAGGTGTAAAACACCAGAGTTCAAAACATTTTTGGCGTAGTGAGGCATCTAATTTTCTAGCTAAAACATGCATGGATGATGTTTTATTGAAAACCCAGCTGACTTCATGCAAATAAAATACCTGTAGCTACTAATTCCATAAGTAAATTATTAAGGGCCGACCCTTCCTTTGGACTTGGCTTTCCAACCCGAAATGCCCATGCTACGCCAATGATAATGATAAGCAATTTGTCTATTATTACATATGCCTTCGATTGCACGCACAACACAGGATTTCTGTATTTAACCTAAGTTACACAAGAAGAGCGAGAAAAGTGCTTCTACAGATAACATCTAAAACAACACGTACTGGTTTTCTCCCTTCGCTTGTCTGGGAGGGGATTAGTGGGCATCGTTGCCACTACCTCAGAAACACATGTAGGTCGTGTGGGAAGAGAGAAGCAAGAAAGCTCACTTCCGTGTTCTCTCAGCACTACTTCACGACACGTACAGCAATTTTTTTTATTTTCAATTTAAACTGTGTAAACCAACTTTATGTTTTAATGTTGAAAAAATTACGTTATTTAAAAGCAGCGAAGTTAAGCATAAAAGATGAGTGTCTGGCAACCTTAGATACCGATAGCAGAGAAACAAGATCGACTGTTCAACAACTACCCTATCCTGTCTCCTCGTTTGTGAAGTCATCGAAAAAAAAGTTTAAAAGAAGTTGGTTTCTTTAAAGATTATTCTGTCTACGAACTAAAGACAATAGTAATTGAATAGAATGGCCATATTTTCACGCGATAAATTTACTTTTTACTCTCTAGTTTTTTTTTTGTTTTTTTTTTTGTTTTTTTTTTTGTTTTTTTTGTCTGATTCCCTTCTTTCTTTGGGGCCGAGATCGTACCGGGGGTGCTGGTCTGTAGACCCCCCAAATCTGTGGCAAAAATCAAATGCGTATGTACGAGTGACTTACTAAGTACGAAATTACCTCGCATATAATTTTGTTGTGAAATTTTCACATTCTGCATTGTTATATGGACAATTTTCGTCTGCGATAAACAAATGCTTAGCTTTCTTGAAGCTGTCATTGAATAGAAGTCAACTAAGGAAAAAACAGAAATCCTCAGCATTTATCACCAATATGTGACACGGGCGACACCAGACAAAATTAGATAAATTTCGTAATAGAATGACCTCGTACTCTAAATCAAATGAATGCAATTTTTAAGTTATAATTAGATCTCGGATTTCAGGTGTTTAACCTATTTTTTCTTTACAGGTATGTAAGAAATAATAAGTTATGTCAACGTTTGATTAAAAAGCGCAACAACTGATGAAGTTTTATAGTTACGAAAAAAATATTTCGCTTGTTAGAACCTATTTTAAGTTTTTGTGCCTAAATCAAGCCTTTTTTTAGGTTTTTATATATTTTGAAGGATTTTACAGAATTTTTATGTCACACAGAAGCATTTGCTTTGTTTCGTCACGAAAAAATTCAATGACGAACGTGTTTGAAATGTACTCTCTGTCGATTTCCCTTCCTACAAGTCCATGGTGATTTTTCAAAGCTCTTAACAAAGCAAAATGTCTGGTTCCACTGTTACCTGTACAATCCAAAGTGGTCTGATCTGTGTCGCCTTGCTCACTTTCGAGTCACTTCGGTGCTTTATGGCATTCACCAACATTTCAGCATTGAAGTTTGCACCATTGACTATGTTTTTGTTGAAAGATTATTTTCAGCATATAAGATGATCCTCACAAACAAAATTGCGGAGTTTGACTGTGAATAACATGTAAAAAGGCTGTTGCCTAACTATACGGTAAAGAGTGGATTTTAATAGCCAATTTGCAATGGTAAGTTCTGCCATTGCCGTAGGGTTAGGCAACACACATAATGTTATGCAAGATAGTGCGTATTTCAGGATATAGATGACTATACCTAATCAGCATTTTCAAGAATTTTGAACAATTTAATTTTTTTTTAACCTATTTCAGGATTTTTCGTGAGTAACTTAATATTTTTAGGATTTTTAGAACCTATTTTAAGGTTTTTCGAACATATTTTAGGATTTTAGAGCCTATTTTAGGAATCTAAAAGCACACTTTTCAGAACCTAAAAATCCGTCTAATCATAACTCATCCCCATTTTTGCGATTAGCCAAAAGTGGCACAAAAGGTAAGTAAAATAAACCAATTCAATCAATAAATAAATCTTTCAACAGTTAAATAATTGTTAAATAATAAAACAATTTCAACAATTTTTAAATTTATTGACTCTTTAAAGTAATCAGTTCGCTACTTTGTACAGATCTGATATTTATAAAAATAAGTCAAATATTTAATAATGCATTTTTAATTTAATAATTAGTAACTCCATATTTAATTTTATATATATATATATATATATTATATACACACACACATATTCGCGCGCACTTGTGTGTAGATTAAGATATTTTTTCCCTCAGCCAATCTTCAGTGATTTCACACTATGTACGCCAAGCAAAAAGAAGGAGAATCAGTATGATCATGTAACAACCACATTCTGCGTTTCGTTTCAAAGGTAATTGAATGCAACTCTGTCACTTTGTAATCAAGGGGTTCCGAGATCGAACTTCCATCTCTTCTGGGTGCACATTGCTCAGTGGCTCGAATCTCACTTTAAACTGTAGGCCCTTCCCGATTAGCCTATGTAGCAAAAGTGAACTCGAAATAAAGTTAAACCACAGACAAAAGTGGTTTGACCACCTTTTTATAGCTTAAAGAAAGGAACATGCTAGTATTAACTTCTGTGAAGTTAGGTATTTTTTCGTGTTAGTGTAGTATTTTTTTTTGTCCCTAAGTAACTTGGAGTTACTTCCCCGATGGTGTAGGAGGAACGTCCTTGCCTTGTAATCAAGGGTCCTGTCTTCGTTGGAGACACATAGTGTTATGATTTAACTTTAAATTGTAGGTCACAATGACTAGCCTATTTATATATAAAGTGGGTTTCAAATAAAGCTCAAGTCAATTTAACTCACCTGATTCATCTAACCTATTAAGCACAAAACATTAACAACATTTAGGACAGCTGTATTATTCGTAAATCCTCGTAACTTATTTTTCTCTTAAATTTTACAATTATTTTACACTTGTTCTTACAATCCAGTAATATAGTATTTTTCCCAGTGCTGACATTTTTCTGTACATATATTAATAGTGGACAAAGAACGCTGTCACTTTATAATCAAGCTTTGTAAGCAAGTGGTCCCGGATTGGATGTCAGGTGGAGGCACATAGTCCGGATCCCATCCAGTCCCGATTAGTTTATCTGTTCAAAAAGCGGACTTGCAACAAATCTTTAGCTCTTTACCTGAATATCCAGGAGCAGTAAGTTGTTGATCTGAAATAATTCTACACATGTTTATGTAGTTTATTTATTTGTATTAACATCATTAGAATTAAATGCAAAATTAACATTAAAAGTTTTCCTTCTAAATGCTTTGAATTCAAAGCTTTATTCTTCCATAGCATTTGAGCTTCGGAGGGAAGCAGGCATGAGAAGAACGCTTGGCACCTCGAAGTCTGGACAAGGCTCCGCGAAGATTAGGGATGAACAAGCGAAAATAACAATTATACCAACACAAAATTAGATTTATTCAATTACTTTAATTTTGTTACTTCCAGTTTCCAAATGCAGCAGTAGGCAAGTTGTCCATCATTGTGAATATTATGCACATTGTTGTATGCAAAGAAAAGCTCTAAGAAAACCGAACACAATATCAGAATGTCAAATAACAGGCACACAGTAGTGATAAGAGAGATGGGAGAAGATAATGTAACGCAACGTGCACACGTCGCGAAAATTGGCTGCTAAGGCCTAAGAGCCTTAAACCTGCCCTCCTAACCTAACAACGTAGGCAGTATTGTAAAAAATATATACCTGCTAGTTGCTTAGGAGTGTTAAGTTTGGTGCAGTAAGCAAATTTTATCATCACTTGATCCCGAGCGGCGTTCACCGACAAGAAAAACATAGATTGGGTCTATTTAGTGCCCACATCAGTGAATTTCGAGTTCAAATTTTGTCATTGTTGACGTGCATTTTGTCTATTTCGTATTTTTTTTAAACAAAAAACAACCGACACTGTATAAAATTTCAGGAGCTTAGACACCACCATTGCGGGGACGTCTGCTATGCCACTGTCATAAAGGAAAGAAATCAATATCTTCAACTCAAGGTTTTTTCCTTCCCCAAAGTTTCCTGGTGGGGACCATTACCAAAGGTACATTCATTGTTCTCTCTGTTGTCTTGTATATAGGAAAATGTATTATACGCATATACGAGTATCAATGCTAATATCCCTGCGTAAGTATTTGTATGTTGTTTCTTTATATTTTTACTTTGAATGCAAACATTTAAACAGAAAGTTCGGCAAAAGACAACGAGTTTTGGGCGCGGCCTTGCCAGATGGAGCTGGAATACGGTCTCCCATTGGCCAGGAGCCGCTACAAGCTCTGACTTGACCAAGAGGTATGTCAAGCTTGCGAGTCTCGCGTAGCAAGGCAAACTTACGGGAAATGTATTAAGTTTTAATCGTACATATCTTGGTTCTATCAACCATTTACAGTTGGGTATTAGGCAAAAAGCAAGAAATAAGACCTAGGCAATAATATGAAGAAGTTTACAGCACGTAATAACAATAAATTTCGTTATACAAATCAAGCAAAAATAATCATGACTATCATCAAGTATCAAATATCAAAAAGTAATCACGCTACATTGAAATCTAAAGTTGCTTGTGGGAAAATAAATGCAATTTTACGTATGAAATATTTCGCTACGCCACCAACACTTATTATCCTTCATACCTTCAAATTTCCACAGATGTTTGTTATTTATAATGGCGTGTTCATAATAACTTATATATGTCTAGTATATGTAGGATGCAGCTGTTGATATTTGACGTCGCTTTCTACGTCTTTATGGTAACCGCAACATTAAAAATGAATGATGAAATGATAAATTTGATGGGACCGTAGGCAAGATGAGTGTGGCAACTCTGTTCAAATCAACATTTCCCACGTAATTCACTGTCCACAAACTATGGGAAAACTGCAGATATATTCTACCTGAAGTGATTTGTGTTTAGAAAACCGTAACTCAGATATATTTTATTTTTGAAAAATTGAAATTGTTTTCTAGACATTGTAAAAGGATAGAATCTAATGTCGTGGGAAAACGTAATCCATCAATAAAAGATTAACTTCCTCCTGCCTTTGTGGATGAATTACAAAGAAACTCGTGCCAGCTCGATGGCCAATGTGGTCAAGTGCGTTAAGTGTTTGATTTTGGATCCCGTCATTAAAGTTTCCGAGTTCGAGTCACTCGTGGGCATGGATATTCTTTGTGACTGCCCTTTCATCAATTTCATGTGATTATCACTCATCGCCGCGATTAACCAAAAGTGGTTAATCGCTTGTCGCCTGTTACGTGTCGTTTTCGCTTCAGTGTGAAATTTCCCTTACAAAGCGAGAAGCTGGAAGCAACAGGCGACAACCGATACGGAGAATTCACACAGAAGCTGTAAGCGACAAGCGACACCATGGACGGTATTGAGAACACGGGCCAGTTTGAGCGACACACAAGCTACAAGCGGCACGTGCGGTTTGTTCTGTCGCTTCTGTTGGAAAGGTTCACTTGATTACTGGGGGTTCGTTTCCAAGCGACTCGTGTCGCTTGTCGTCTGTCGTTTGTCGCAAGGTGTGAAATCTCTCTAAAGCTAAACATTCACTGTGAACAACGGACTGAGACAACAGGATTATAAAAGCCCAATTCGAGCAATACGCGAGCGACAAGCGACACAGGCAGCTTGTCTTATCGCGTGTTTCTTTCCTCTCGAAGCCACATTAAGCTATTATTGTATTGTCTTCACCTAAGGAAAGGAAGAATATGCTTACGCAAAGGCAGTATCCGCAGAACTTTTGCAAAGCCACTCACTACATATTTTCTGTGCACACTCAGTGTGCACTATAATCTACTGAAGCGACCCTAAAAAAATATTGCTGAAACTAAGTTTTCACCTTTTTCAACGTTCTGAAATGTCACTCACAATACAGATGTTAAGATTCTTGCGCCCTGGGCGTGAACAGATTTAGGATACCCTTCAGTCAACTACAATAGATTGATTGATTGATTTGCTTTATTTTACTTCGCTTTTTGTACCACTTTTGGCTACTTTGCGAAGATGGAGATGAGTGATGACATGATGAAATTAATGAATGGACATTCACAAACATCATGCCCAGGCCGGGATTCAAACCCGTGACCCCCGGCGTCGTAGCGCGATGTGATTGATTGATTGATTGATTTAGTTTATTTTACTTCGCGTTTTGTGCCTCTTGTCTAATTTGCGAAGATGGGGATGAGTGACGATGTGATGAAATTGATGAATGGACATTCACAAACAACCAAGCCCGAGTGGGATTCCAACCCTGGACCCTTGGCATCGCAGCGCGATGTGCTAGCCACTTCCCCACTTAACTAAAATTTTACCTTTGTTGTAATTATTTGCTTGGGGGAGGATGAGGTCGCATCACGTGGCTTTTGCGAATATACTATATTTCAACAAAGAGAGCGATGGACAAAGTCACTTATTTCATTCCTTTTTAAAATGACCATAGTGTTAATTTTAGAAGGCCGCGGTGGCTCAGTCGGTAACGCGTCTGACTACCATGCTCAAGATCCCGGGTTCGATCCCCGGCCGGTTCAAATCCGGGAACTTTTCTAACGTTGGAAGCGGCCCCGGCGCCCACCCAGCGTCGAATGACAGGGGACAGGGGCATGATGCTGATCACATCACCAGCACTCACGACCGGATCAAGAAAGTGTGGGGCGTTACCCTCACACCCCCCTATACGCCTTCACGGCGTGGTGCTAAGCACAGGGGAGCACTTTACGTTTTGATAGTGTTAATTTCTCAGAGAACCAGTACAGTAAATTTACAAGAATAAAATCGTGTCTCTTAATGGAAATGTCAATAGAATCTTTCATCTCAAACAAATTCAATATTAATTGAATAGTGCATAATTGAATAAATATTTAATTGAAAGTAGAGAGTATGAACTTGATGTGAAGTTTACAGAAACGTTTGTTTCGCGAGTGGAGCGAAGAAGAAAACGTTTTCTAAATCTCATCCTTTGTAACCACCCAATCACGCTAACTGTTGGTCACCTGACCTCTACTTCCACGTCATCCAAGAAATCTGCTGGTGCTTCTTTGCGTCCAAGTTCATAGACAATTAGCCTTTCGTTTTTGCGATTTTTTTTTTTTTACCGGACTCCGCTCCTTTCTTATTTCGGGATTTTTCTCCCTGCAGTGAAGCACGAGAAATACGAGTTCCACCTGCGCCAAAAGCAAGCATACAGTCACGTTTAAATATCGTGTGTGGATGTCGAATACGGTCCATATATCTAATCAAACCTATCATTATAAGCAATTTTATTGGCATACGTACATTAGGCATAGACGATTCATTGTGTTTGTGCAATTATCATGCCATTACTTCATCATTCTACGGTGAAGAGCAACATAAAATAACCAAAATGGGACTCAGCGATAGAAGAAACTCTCTCCATTAAGCGTAAAATAGCTCCTCCAATGTAAATTTAGTCATGGACGGATTAACTGGGAAATGGGATACTTTCGCCTGAAACGTCTCAAAATGTTATTAAATATTGGGTGGCCGAGTGGCATTAAGAAAGTATCAGTATTAAGAAAGTATCAGTCCTTTGTCCACCATAATAAATAAATAATTTTTAATTAATCAAATGTGGAATATTAATTTCAGCAAGTTAAGAGAAAGGAGAGTAAGCGTTACTATGACACTCTAAGGCATATATAAAATACTCTTTCTTCGTTTTATCCTACATTGCTTCTGATGAGAGTATTGATCGAGGCGAACACTGTAGTTGAGCCTGTGACATTTTGTAAGTTAAGCCTAATGGCGGCAAGCGACTAAAAAGTTGGGAGTTGTGTTAATCACGGAGGAAAAAAAAGTTTCTCGTACATTTTTAAAGCGCACACATAACGCTCTTTTACCAGCAGATATCTGCGTTTCTTATCGGTTTTCTTTTCTATTCAAACTCATGTAGTTGTGGAAGAAGAGTTTCCTTTAAATAACAGTGCGTGATGACTAATTTGACTAAAATATCGGGATAAAACTAGAGTTCATCTTCACGATTTGCCAAAAGTGGAAGAAAAGTGAAGTAAAATCAAATCAATTAATCAATTAGTAGTGTGTCATTACCGGTCGAGCATCCTTTTCTCCGTCGTTATTTAGATAACGATACGATACGCAGTCTCAGTCATGCATCATGATGCCGGGGAATACATATTCAGCTTCTGGAAATGTCACTTATACATTTGGTTAATTAATTTTTCAAATATACGCTCTCCTTTCTCTCTCCTCCCGCTACACACGTGCATGTGCAGACTAATGCATATGGGAGTGCCTAAAGGGGTGTTTCAGTTGACTATCTGGACAACGTTAGCCTATTTGTCACAAGTTAATTTTCCCCTTTCACTGAAACCATAAGATGTGTGAAGATGAAATTTTAACTTATGGTTTATGAGTATGCGTTTTCACATTAGCACACGTTTTCTTATTATTGTGAAGATATTTACGTTATTTACACATAAATAAATCTAATTAGAATTCAGTAACGCAACTGACATGCAAGAAAAACTGTATGCCATGGCTAGTAAATGTAATAATAATAATAATGAGAATATTGATATATTTTACCTACTTTGTGATGAATACTATAAATGTTGTGAGGTTGAAAAGACTTCGCTAAAACACGGGACGTTAGTGATTTTATTGCCACAGTCAGTTCCTGACGTGCACTTCTCTGAAGAGGCAATGGAAACTGTTTCAGGAAATCTAATAAAACAGGGGAAAGTCAAAATTGTACTACAAATATCTAATTTGGTACTTTCTTCAGCATTCCTTAGCACTTTCTATTTCTTTTCAACTGATAGCTGCACTGAGTTCACGATTCGAAGAGAAATGTACAAGAACCAGATAATTATTTATTATTACCCACACCGATTGATTTGATGGCACCCAACAAATGTCAAACATTTCGTTAATTTCCATCATTGTTGTTTCTACTGCTTGACCACTCTAGAACAGATCCTTTTATTTTTTTATTTTTTGACTGAACATAAAGTAAAGTGCATCCATAAGATATTTAGGGTGCAATGGCTATCTTTCTTAAAAGCATCTTGAAGAGCAAGCTCGAAATTATGACTCGAACAGTGAATGACTGTGATTCCATTCAAAATACACGTTCAGAGGGGGAAATTTTCTTCCCATGGTTGGGAATGAAAATATAAATGTAGAGCAGGGCATGGGAAAAATAGAGGGGGGGGGGAATTCCCCGGTTCACCCCTTCATTCGAATACTGCTTCATCCATCCGATCCTATTATCATTCACCTTCATCTTCGTGATTAGCCAGAAGTAGAAGAAATGCAACGTTAAAAAAATCAAATCAATCGGACTCTACTTCAAACCCTGTTTTCTCTAACGTAGACTGTTGCACCACTACACACATCGCACTGATTACGTAGATCATTTTGCAAATTATTGTGGGTATTGTTGGCATTGTATTATTATTGTTTTGTCAAAATAGTTTGCTTGACACTCGTTAAGCAATCAAGGGTTTCCTCTTATCAGTGGTGAATCCCGAACGAAAGGTCATCTTTCTAGGCGGATTCCAGCTTTGGCTGCAAGTTGTTTCACTCTTCTGGCTTTAACATTAGAAAGATTCGACCATTAAAATTCAAATCTCGAGACAGTAGGGAAGACATTATTTTCATTATTATAATGGTTCTTTCTACATTCTTAATTTTTTGAGGACGCATTTTGAGGTGTTCATGCACCACTGGCAATCACCGTGCGCACTCCTATGCCCTCACATATCAATTTTAATTTGCTTCATATGTACAAGATGTTGTTTGAAAGTGTGTTAATATCGGGTGTTTTATAGACAAAAAAGTATATATATATATATTGGTTACTGGGACTCCCTGTTGGCGTAGTAGTAAACGTCGTCGCCTTGTAATCAAGGAGTCCCGTGTTCGATAACCAGTTAAGACATAAAATGGTTCGGGTCCCAGTTTAAACTGTACGTCTAGTCCCGATTAACCATACTGTATGTAAAGTGGACTTAAAACACGAACTCGATCAATTTATCAATTTGTTCACTGAAAGGTACTATTCGGAAACGAGCAAAGCGTTTTCGTTACTTAAGAAAAATTATCCAACTTTAACCAACAAAATTATAATCGAAACGTTGTTTTATATATCTCGGCTATGACTGCCTGGAAAAGTTAAAGGACGCCACGATTGTTAAATGTCGGTCAACTCATTATATTAGCACAATAAATTCTGGGTTCGAATTCCTACGTCAGTTTCATCTGTTTTACGTGGCTAATAAATAATCAATTAGAGCCAGAGATATATAAAGAGACAGTAAACATATCATTTTGGGGAAGGGGTACTGACTGCATTTACGCACAGTATCGACAGTATTAAAAAAAGGTCGGTAATTGCTTTGGTAATATATCAAAAGCAAAGCAAACGTTGTTATTCACTTTCTTGATTTCTGGTTAAATATTTTTTTTACTATTTCATTGTTGATAATTTTATCGGAAGAAAAAATTCTTACACTCTACAGAAGAGAAATCATGTATTAATTTCCGAATAATAGTCACCATTTTATATCATATGCATATCATTAACATTATTCTGTTAAGCCTTGCATGTATCCTGCAGCGAAATAGGACACCTGCCAAAATACTTCATCGCAACCAAAGCAGTGGCTCAAAGGCCACGACAGTAGAAATGCATGTTCCAACGACCTTCAGTGGCTTAACCGGTATCTGTTTCACGGCGCCTGGAGTTGTCTCGCTGAGAGCTCGAGTTTCGGTTTCGCTTGTAAGTGAGTGAACACTTATATACACAAGCAACAGTGGCGTGTGCATGGGGGCAATTAGTTGGGAATACAGTACTCCCAATATGATTCAAGTTCGCTATATTATTAACTTCAACTGCAAATAAAGATGGCGAAAAAGTGTGAATGTTTTCTGCTTTCGCAATTCTCCCCAATGGCGTAGTGGTAACGGTATCACATTTAATGGTGCGGTTAGGCGTTTGATCACCATTAGAACCTCAGCGGCTGTTTCCATTGGATGATATTCAGCCAACAACTTCCCCGACAATTGTTTGCGCGAAATCACACCCATTGCAATGATTACGGCAAACGTTTCGGAGCGTGTTGCAAACACTTTATAGACATTGCACCTTCAGTGATTGAGGCAGTGATTGAAGGTGCAAATATAACGATTATATTCTAAATGTAGTCCTGCATTTTGTTTAGTCTTTTAACAATGACAAGACTATCTATTAGACTAGATAAAACGATGTGTAGGGCCTCCCACATCCATCAATCGCGGCTAATTTGGAGGTGCTGTGATGTGAACAAGAAAAAGCATTGATTCAATATTAACATATTATTTTGAGGTTTAGAGAATAATAAAATATGACGTGTGTAACACTCGTGAAATAATTCGTTCCCTATTTATTATGATGATAATTTTGCAATTATTTACAACAAAAGAGGAAATTATTCATTAAAAAATTGCTTCTTGAATTTTAATGTTAAAAAGGATCAATATCTATTCATGTCACTGATTGGGAATGATCTACCAAAAGCGCGGATTTTCATAAATGACTAGCATGTGAGTCAATATGTGAAAACAACCGTCTCCTCGAATTAATAGCACGGAGTTAGTGTAGAAACTAGAGCCCCTGGTAGCAGCAGATTTTTCATTTATCCTTTAGGAAAGTTCAAGTTGCTGCTTGTCATATAGTACATGCATGCGAAATATTGAGGACAGAGTGCTGAAAACAATTCTCCTGTCTTTCTTTGTTGCCACTAGCATTTCTAGTTTTAGATGAGAGTATTTACGTTTTGAACGAGTTTCCCCCCCCCCTTCCCTTGAAGCAACAATGCGGCGAATTCAGCAGTCTTTCAACAACCACCCCTTCGCCCTCTGTGATGTCTCCAACTTAAAATATATATTAGCTTCAAGTACATTAACTTGACATTTGTGTGAAACTGTAAAACAATTTACCAATTGATTTTAGGCGAGTTTAACCACAAATATTTAATTTTCGGTAGTTACAACTGCGAAAGTCAGTTAACAAAGCAACACCTTTAATCCACAATCATGCAATTATAATTTATTTTATTTTAACGGTTATCCCATTTTTCATATGTCCCTGCTCATTAACACTGTGTTACACATACATATCTGTAAGTTGGACGGCAGAAATACAACAACCGAAAGTATAGGGGGCATACATACTATTCACCTTGAAACCACATAAAGTTGAGGTATTGATACCGATATGGTTGAATGCTCGGCGCAGACCTGAAGGGGCCAATGCAAGTCTTATTCATCTTGCCACTTATATCGTGTGCGTCTCGAGAATCACTCTCGCAAGCACAAAGTATTTCAGGTCGGCTCTGTGGCTGAATGGTTAGCGTAGCGTGTAACAAAACTCGGTGTCCTAGGTTCGCACCCTGGAAAACCTGTACATGAAATTCTTTTTGTTCCAACAATCTGTTTCATCAGTCATCCTAACCTTCATGTTATATGGGATATCTACGAGAGGAATCCTCAATTTGAGGAAGGCACAGCCATTTGCTGCTGTTATATATAGATTAATTTGACTAATATTACTTCTCGCTTTTGTCTCTTTTGGTCAATCGCTAAGATTAGGATGGAATTGATGTGAGGGCAATAACAAGAATGTATGGGCAGTACGCAACAAACAGACTGAATCTGAGTCTAGACGCGAAAGCACCGATTGTCTGCAAAATGTAGCCCATCCAGAGCGGGATATATAGAATTTGGACTATCCTCTATTTTGGGCACTGTAGACATTTTTATTAATAATTTGTTCTCATGGTACTTCATTTTCACTAACTGCATCATGCTCTGTACTAATAACACTTGTAAAGTTCAAAACATTGATACATCGGATTAAAAATTACTCATTAAACTTCGTTTTCCTTTGAAACAGCCACTTTCAATATATATTTCGCCAGACAACACAAATACCGCACACGCACTAAAGGAAAACGAATCAACACTACATTATGGTAGCCACACTGCACGCGAACCGGTAAACCGATAAACAATGATGTTGATTTTGGTCGCCAATATCCCCCCAATTGACTTTTATTTGTTGGCATTCAAAATGTTTACATTACTTTTTTCGAGGAACAATTACTTATATTCGAACAATAGAGTTGTACATACTGTTTGTATGATCTAGGTGACGTTTGAAAATAGGCCATGGTGAAATAACTTATTTAATTGCTAGATAGTCCTTCGTTAACGAAATAAGCAAGTAAAAGGATTTGGCACGTTTCAATTTGCCGTGGTTTTCACTTCTGCCCCTTCAGCATCTCATTTTTGTCTGGCCCTTGATTATAGCCTAGGATAGCCTAATGGCAACCCCCTTCCTCCCTGAGTCCAGGACGTGGAAGAGAGTTTGACATTTAGGCTCTTGCAGGAAAGCCACGCACTACACCCCGCTTCTGTTATCGTTATTTAAGGAACCCTCTCCATTTTATTTGCGGGCAGTATTCCCCACGCTTTCAGTGCCGTACTCACAAATGCAGTAAAGGGATGTGAACATAAGTGGGTTATAAAGGAGTCCCGGGTTCGAATCCCGGTGGAAGCACAAGTGGTTCGCATTCCACTTTAAACTGTAGGTCCAGTCCCGATTAGCCTTACTGTGCATAATGTGGACTTCAAACAACAAATCAAATCAAATCAAATCAAATCAAATCAAATCATAAGGGGTTATCAGATATTTCTTACCACTCCTAGATCATGCCATATTTTCCTAAATTTGATTTTTTTTTATTTTAAGGATACTTGAGTAAAAATAAGACTACCTAGCTCTAAAACTTCTTCTAAATACGCCACTGTTCTTAACTTTACAGCTGACATATCATAACACCCATCTATCACCCAGTAACAGAATTCACCTCCGATTAGCGTGAAACACAATAATAGCATGCTTTGTTAATATTTTCTCGCCACCAATCTTATATAAAACAGTTACGATGAAAAAACTCCGTGGCGAAACGGCCTTGAATAACAAAGGCCTGTTAAGTGGCTTTCTTATAAGTTGACACGTGGTCAGCACATCGAATCCCTTTGCCGCTGTTATCTTTATCCTCTATTTCACGTAGCTCCCCAATTGCCTTCAAGAAACCGAAATGTTCGGTAATGGAACCTGTGATCACGCTAAATTGAGTTCTAAGTCTACTTTATGCAAAGATGGGCTAATCGATGTTGACCTATAATTAGAAGTGGTATCCGAACCACAACGTGCATAAGCCCAACAGTAAGGGAGCGGTTGGAGCGTGGGTGATGGCAAGCAGCTCTTTACAATGTAATCCTGCCCCTGCGTCGTCAAAATGTTCAGCATTCTTGAACAGATGGTCGTCGCCTTTATTCAGTGCTAAGCATTTGTATTATCATGTAACTCAAACATCGAAAGTAGAGATGTAATATTTATCGTTTTTGAAGCTTTTGACAACGAAGCACTGAAGGGAACTGGCAACAAGGCGGTACTCGGCTAAAAGCGATGTGGAGAGGAGAAAACAAATGACTGTCAGTGACGAATCTACATATTTTTGGCCCATCGCAAAGCATTATTTAAGTTCCCTTGAATGTAAAACAAACACACTTGTGAAAGGAAATAACAAAACATTTCCTCCTGTTCAGTTTCTTCCATTTATGTATGTTGTTTGCGTGTGTCTGCAAAGATTTGATTTTGTTATTTAGCTTCGCTTTTCTACCACTTTGGCTAATCGCGACGATGAGGATGAGTGATGATAGGATGAAATTAGGAAATTGATGCAGAAACACTTACAAAGCAAACCCACGTCCAGGGGGAGATGCGAACCGTAACCATTGGCTTCGTAAACTCTGTGCTAAGCAGTCCGTGCGGAGATCGGAATATCTCTGGAGTTTTTTAATGTATAGTTTTAAGTTCACTTTTTTGCACAGATCGGTTAAATGGGACAGGACCTATAGTTTTAAAATGACATCCGAACCACTATGTGCCTCCACCGGTTATCTAACATGCTATACCTCTGTAGAGGGAGGTAGAATTGGAGAGGTAGTGTTTGGCACAATCATGTGCAGATGAAACTTTCGATAAGTCACTTGTAAGAGATGTTTAAGGATACAATTCATCTGGGAATGATGGACTAATATCTATTGCATAATATTTCTACATTTGCTCGCTTTTACTTTTAATTTGTTGAGATTTGGGTTGGCTATGCAGTGGTTGTTAGATAACTAAATCACGTTTGATGGTTCCCAATGTAAATAGTAATTTCGTTCTATCCACGGGATTTTCGCCCCTTGCTCCGCCTGTCTGTCGCAATTATTAATCATTCATTGGACAAACCATTCGTTAAATTAATATTACGCACGTTCTCTCCAAGAACCAAGTACTAAAGTTAACTGTTGCATTTAGAAGTCCCTCCCACATTTCGTTTCACGCTATGGGGTTAAGAATTTCAAATAAGACGTCCTTATGTTTCTTTGTTTGATTTTCCTTGTAGATACGAGATTTAAAGAAGAATAATATAATATATAATAACGAAATATTGGATCACAGGTCTGTTTCCTAATTAAATCGTCAAAGAAAAGCAAACGCTGTTATTAATTTCGTTGATTCATAGTTCATTCTTTGCTATCTTCTTTATGTTAATTTTAGCGAAAGAGAAAACTATTTCACTACTTAATCTTTAATAATAATAATAATAATAATCGCCATGTTATATCACATGAGGTATAATTTTGTTACACATTGCTTGCAGCCAGCAGCGAAAATTACATACCAGTCAAAATAATTGAAAGCACTACTCTCGCAGCCTGGCAGCTGGAACAAGGGAGTGTAGATTACTGAAGCAGATAACATCCACTCCTGCAAGCAGCAGAAGAGCTCTGAAATTGAATTATATCGAGCTGAGGCATTTGTACATCTTATCATGATGCAAGAAAGGACAAGTGCAAAATCATGCTTTTCTGGGTTTAAAACACTAAAACTTTAACCTTTCGCGCTACACGTAAACAAAGACGGACTGCAAATAGAGAAACGCTCGTTTTTTTTTTAATTTTTAGTTGATCTTTGTTATGAGGGAAAGGGTATATGCAGCAGATCTTTGGAAACACTCATATAGTTTGCAGGTAATGATAATTCCGTGTTAAAGTATTATATTCTGTGAAGTAAGGTATTTTTTGTGGGGGTTAGTGTAGGTTTTATTTGTCACCAAGTAACTTGGAGTTCTAAATTATAATTTGACTGGTACAGTCCGGCCAAGGGAAACGAAACTAGCTGGAAAGTACGATTCCAAACGCGAGAGGGGAAGCAGGTAGAACACCACCCTGTGGCTCTTGCCTGCTATAGTAAAGCACAAGCAAAAAAACCTGCGCAGACCCGCAAAGCCTGTGCACCGTACTCCTGCGAGGAGGGGAGGGGGAGAGTGGACCAGGCTTCCTTATGGCACGAGCTGAACGGAAAAAGGGAAAGCTACGCTGGGACTTTTCGTCCAAGGTTTTTTTCCTTGTGGTCGCTCTGTAGGGTTCGCTTGCTGTGTTTATTACTGCTTTCTGTGTTGTGTTTGTGATGTCTCTTACAATTCGTAACAAACCGTTTCGAAGTGGAACAAAGAAAACAAAGACGTATTGGTCCCTGTTGCACACTCTACAAAACACCCTTGATATAATACACAATGCCACAAACCATTCAGTTACTAGATTTTCTTTACTGTATTTATAATAGTTTGCATAATAATAATACTGTTGAATACTATTCTGATTACTGCTGTGTACATTTGTGCTAATTATACGATTTACTAAGGATACCAATTAAATCGAATGACCGAAAATAAAGTTCCATGTTTACAAACAAGTTTATCTACTAATGTGACGTAATGAATACTTTCCTGATATGTTCCATTTGCTTATATAGTATATGGATGGTTATTTTTTTTCATTCTGTACCCTTACATAATTCGTAAACATCTATACGTATTTTGGCGGCGATGTTACTACGTTTGAAACTTCATTGTTTTTTAAACAGCTGACGATTTTCACGAAACCCACTTCCTGAACAAAGTGCCCCTATTTTGCCAATGAACACTTTCGTCCATGGTCTCAGTTAAGGTAGCCAGACAGTATGTCTGTAGGGCCACCCCGATGTTGGCAATCTCGGTGCCTTGTAAGCAAGGGGTCCTGTGTTCGATGGAGGCACGTAGTGTTATAATTCAACATTAAACTCTAGGTCCACCATGACTAACCTATTTGTACATAAAGTGGATTTATAATAAAACCTCAAATCAATTTAACTGATTCTTCTAAGCTTTTAGGCCCAAAACATTAACAAATTATAGGATATTCATAAAATAAATAATTATGTATATATTCATAAAAGTTATAAACATGCAAATACATAAATGTAAAGTACTCTAAGTACGTGCAAATTAGTTCTAAGTACATGCAAATTAATTAAAACCCGTGCAAATTAGTTATAAGTACGTGCAAATTAAATTGCGAATATTAATTAGCAACATCCACTGGCGCAGATCTCTACTACTGATATAGCCTAATGAAATTGATGAAGAGACTCGCACAAACAGCCATCTTCTGGCCAGGATTCGAACCAGGGACCCCTGGCGTCGTAGCGCGCTGTGCTAGCCACTCCACCACGGAGGCCGGTTGCTGAAACCATCGATATACGATATCCGTTATCTGTACTCGAAAATATGACCTCTAAATATCGATATACTGAGAACCGACATTTTCGGTGTCTTCGGTAACCAACATAAAGTACTCTCTTTAATGGTGACATTCATTTATATCTTGTAAGGTTGAAGAGTAGAGGCACTAACGTTAGGCCCTACGAGAATATTTGTGAGCGTCTGTATTTATTTTCTCTCATACCAACCACTTCGACTCATTGTTATCTTTGCGATAGAGACGGCCGAAACACGCCCGCTCTAGTAAAGACGATTTTATTATTATCACTATTAATATTATTATGAGTTGTATATATTATCTGCCCCAACAGGCAGTGAGCTAGCAGACGGGCGATTGAGTTGTGTAGAACAGAGCCACAGCTGATAACCGAGACGCACTGCGAAACCCTCCCGCCGCCTTTTTTTTTTCAGAAGCGTGCGGTAACGGAAGCGGAGCAAGCACCACTTGCGTTGTTTTCTTTAACATTTTTGTATCTTAAGTTCATGTTTTTCAATGCATTTAACACCTTAGAATGGAATTAATTTCTACAACATATTTACATGTGCAGACCTTTCAGTTCTCCTATTTGCAGTCGTATTGCCTGCAAACATAAACCGGCTCGCTCAGCCACGCGGGTTAGCTGATCGCGTTAAAAGGAAGATACTGAAGCTTGACGCCCACTGAGACGCGGCGAAACATGGAAATTTCCGGCAACAGATCTGCTGTCCGCTTCTACTTAAATCAAATGGTGTAACGCCCACTACAGGGAAACGCGCGAAACCGAAGCACGAAATTTTTGGCAGGTTATCTTACAGATTATCGCCCACTGAGACGCCGGAAACGGGTCTGTCGTGTTCATGTACTGGGTTTCTACGGGTCTCAGTGGACGTCATGCTTTATGCAGTTCTTACATGGTCACTGTGCGTCCCCCTTCACGCTAAATAAATAGTCGAAAGCAAGCTATTCCAGGCCCGCGTTTGTCCTTGGCAAGTGTGTTGGAAATAACTCGTCTACGCTGCCCAAAAGTGTTCTAAATTCCAGAATTTTACATGCATCTGTAGAACCACCTAACTCGGTACGATTATTCATGTGTGAAACTTTTCACTAATCAACAAATTACCTTATAAAGTTAGTCGATGATCAATGGTCGTATGGTATATTATTATAAGTAAAATCACCAACCAATACTTGCGCATATCCGTCATGTGTTCAGTAACTCCGAAATATAGAGCGTATGTAACATTGCAAATAGGGTGATGAAGAGGGTGCTATTTGAAAGCGTAGCGTGGGAGCTGAGGACACGTGTTTTCTTTACTGTGGCCATCGTCCTGTTTTATTCTGTTCTTTTGTGTTGTGCTTCTGCTATCTTGAGTGAAAGTAGGGTCTATATTGAAAATGACCGCCATGGATGACAAACCAGACGAGCCACCGATTTGCAGTGCTGCAGGTAAGTACAGTACTCGATTAGGGATATTTTTTCAATCAGTTGAAGAACTTCTACCGAAAAGCTGGAGGTGGTGCATTATGAGAGACCTTGCCCTGAACTATGCATAACCAAATCAAGTAAGAAAAACGGGAAAATTTTCAATAATCAATTAAAAGTGTCTCAGTAAAAAACAATATTATGTGGTGGTTCTTTTCGAATTTGTTTTAATTCCACTTTTTAAGTACCACAAAAAGGCTAATTTGGATTAGGCCACAGTTTAAAGTGGGAACTGGCTACGCCTCGACCGAGTATCGAACCCTTTGATTACAAGTTAACGACGTTAAGTATTATGTGTGTTATAATTAGCCGAAATGGAAAATTAACCCGTCGTTTGCCTATCACGAAAAGTCACGCCCCTGTCCTCCTTCCTATTGTTTAGCTGTTTGACTGTGCATTCTGGCGAATGTCAGTGAGAGAAGGGCACGCTTAAAATAATATATTAGTAAAAACATTAAAATGACGGCAGATTCACAGTTTAGAAGTATATAAGATAGTCACGGTTAACCCAGTACAAAGAAAAGTGCCATAAAATTACTTAGTATAAATAGAAGTAATACTTAATTTGTCTAAAGTTGCATTATTTTCATAAAGGTTATACCTTTTGTGTTGATTCCCAATTTAGTAAAAAAAAAAAAAAAACGAGCGCACGTTCACCCTCCATATATTTTTAGTTTTGAGTTTATATTTTAAGGCCACTTTATGCATAGATAGGCTAATCGGAACTGGACCTACAGAAGTGCAGAAATTCAGGACGTTGTCTGATACCAAAATAAATACAACTTGTAAGAAACGTGATACTTATTAGGGCTGCTGGAAATATCAATATAGCAGACCCCCAAGTATTGGCATCAAACAAATATGTTGTAGAGTGATCACAAAGTCCCATTACCCTCTATCGCGTGTCCACATCGTCGTAGATGGTCGCATTGTATTAATGTGAGAACATGGCAGAGGACAACTCGGAGGTAGTGTGACTATTCGTTATGATTTAGTCCAGAGTGTCTGTGTGTACACCATCGTTTTCATAACAGAGTATGATTCTCCGCCATGTACGATGGGACATTCTCCTCAACATTGCTGGCGTGATGGCAGTAAATGCAACAATAAGAAACAACAATTCATTAACATCTATGTAATACATAGGGGGTAATGGGACTTCGTGAAGGGAGGTTATTGCAGCATGCCACCGCTTCAGCATCGGCCGCTTGCCGGTCCAGTCATGCAACAGGTGCCGGCAAATTGCGTAACAGATAGCCCGTAACAGAAACCGCTTGTTTTGTAATGTTTCCACTTTTCACAATTACAGTTACAATTACAATTGAAATAAGCACGTACCTTGTCGCACGGATGCAGGAAAAGGTGTCCTCCCAAATACAAATATTTCTGGCACCTTATTTCTGACGTCTAATCTTAGATTAGTCATCGCTACTTTATTCTCAGTTGTCGCGACAGCGCCTGCAGCTTATCGGGGGTTGGGTGAGTTGTCAGCCGCGAGATGGCGCTTCATACTGCACGTGTCGGCAGTGATGCCAACCGTAGGGACATGTCCCTACGCATAGGGACTTTTCACTAAATTTCGCCCGCGTAGGAACGTAGGGACAGATTTTGCCAAATGAGGGAAAACGTAGGTACTTTTTTCAATCTTGGTAAATTACATTTTATGAATTAGTTTATCTGGATACTTTAGCGAGGAGGAGAAAAAAGAACTAACTAACAGATCTCCATCAGAATTTTGGAACATGTTATCGGTTACCAAAAACTTTCAAGGCAAGTTCCTTTTTGAAAACATTTCCACTCTCGCGAAAATAGTGCTAACATTGCCGCATTCTAACGCGGAAACGGAAAGAATATTTTCAATGTTAAGTGATACAAAAACAAAAAAGGGAAATAAAATGGGACCAAAATTGTTAAAGAATGCAGGAAATACAGCATCACCAACCAACATCTATCTCTTCACAGCAGCAGCATGTATGACTTCAAATAACATAATCAACAGTAAACGACTCAACGTTATTCATTAGGGGTGTGCTGGATTCTTTACTTTAAAAAGTCGTTAATTCTCGACGTTTTCTGCCTTGTAAGTTTCTGGAACTTATCGAAAGTTGTAAGTTTTTATTCTAGAAATGCAAAAACAATCACTTAAAGTGAAAATGACTTGTAAAATTCGAGATTTCCAGTGCTTCGGGAAATTTCGAACATTTCCCGTCCAGAAAATTTTCCGACTTGGTCGGGAAATTGCAAATTTTTCAGTCCCGAATGTCGGGATTTAAAAAAATTACCGTCCCGATCCCGTCCCGACCCAAAAAAATCTGTCCAGCACACCCCTATTATTCATTAAGGCAAGAATTTACAATACCGGACCCTTCTGTAATTTCTATGCTACGTCTTATACTCACGAAATAATTATTCGTGATTATTTATCTCAAGTTAACATGTTGGGGTGAGGGGGAAAAAATGTTCATTAACGTGTAGAAGTTGTAAAATAAGCTTTTCAATTCTCGCAATGATTCTCCGTATACAAGTATGGTAGCCATATTTGTTGATATGAACAAATTAAAATTAGTTACGCTGTCTACAGCGTTGCCACACTGTTGATTTCATACTTGGAGAGCATGGATCGTGTAAGAATGGCGGAAGAGAACAGTAAAAAGTTGTTAATGTTGTACAGATTGTTAGGTGGAGTGTGCAGGAGGATGGCTGTGGGCTAATTAATAAACTTATGGATTTCAGTATATTGCCCAAAGAACGTGCTTACATGTGACAGCGACAATCACGATGTAGAAGAACTGATTTGATTACAGGTAAATTTGGCAACAGTACATCAATCATAAAATTGCAGGATACGAAAATGGCCTTCGATGATGAACGTTTGCCGTTAAAGTGCTACGAAAATAATATTTTTTATCGGTTCGTAATCACAATTACCGCAAAACCATTCAGGAATAGCCCCACTGACCATTCTCGGTAAGTTTAGGTTAAGTTAGGTTAGGCAAACATAGTTAAAATTTGGGCTCGAAAAAAACATGCACGGGTAGCCCAACAAACCATTGACGGATAGCCCCACGAACCATTCAGGTACGGTTAGGTTAGGTTAGGATAGGCAAACATAGTTAAAATTTGGGGTCGTAGTAATATCAGGAATGTATATTTCGTTTTTTAAGTATTGGAAACACAAAATCTTCCGGTAAATAATAAGCAATCGTGCCGATCGCGGACCACTCAATGTCACTTATTTTGCAATTTCTACACGTGACCCCCCAAATTTTAACTTCAAATTCGTGATTAGGAGGCCTCAATTAGTGAGTATGCGAAATATTACAAAAAATCGGGGAGAGGTCCTGTATTGTAAATTCGCTCCTTCATTAATTGTGGAAGCACCGAGCAGAAAGATTTGGTAAGTAAATGTGTATATTTTATCTTCTGTTTGCATGCTCATGAGGTGTTTTTTTTTTAGTCACTTTACTTGGCGTAGGGACATTTGGTCAGTTGTAGGGACATTTTGACTACGTCTGTAGGGACATTGCCGAAAAATGGTTAGCAACACTGTCGGCTACCAGACAGTGAGTCTACGCTCATTCATGTTCACTTCTGTTCGCGTTTATCAGTACGCGTTTTGTTTATACTGTGTTATTGAGTTGGTGTGCTAGTGCTTTATTGTGTGTTAATTGTTATTCATTTCTTTACTTATGTCGTTAAACAAATATAGTCTTGAACATAGAGTTTTTATGTACGATAATTACGTGAAAACGAATTCTTGCAGAAAAGTGGTCAGGGATTACGATAGACAGGATCTCTTGAACCTAAGAAACGTGTTGTATTGCTGTTAAAGGAGGTCATTTTCAACATCTCTTATAACACAGGAGGTTAGTGATCATCATTATTATTACTTTTAAATATCATTTTACGCTTTCGGTTTGCTTTATGCGCCGGGATGCTGTCTTCCCTTTCTGTCAACTGAGGATAAAGTAGCGATGTCTAATCTAAGATTAGATGTCAGAAATAAGGTGCCGGAAATATTTGTATTTGGGAGGACACCTTTTCCTGCATCCGTGCGACAAGGTACGTGCTTATTTCAATTGTAATTGTAACTGTAATTGTGAAAAGTGGAAACATTACAAAACAAGCGGTTTCTGTTACGGGCTATCTGTTACGCAATTTGCCGGCACCTGTTGCATGACTGGGCCGGCAAGCGGCCGATGCTGAAGCGGTGGCATGCTGCAATAACCTCCCTGTATTACATAGGGGGTAATGGGACTTTGTGATCACCCTGTACATCTTCGATGTGACCTGTATTTCAATACACAGAAACCTGGTATCTAAAATCCATAACTGGCTGTCCTACGCATTTTATTCTGGGATTGACACTTCCAAGGCACAGTCAACGGCAAAGATAATGGTAGGAAAATTGCCCAACGCTATTTTCATTACATTTTCATTCTATTGTACATCCTATGTTGTTTTTAGGTGTAAATTACGTTAGTTCGAAGCGGGCAATGGCCTCTGCTTATTAATGTCATTATTTCAATTCATTATAATCACACTGTGTAATACAGACTGAATGAAAATGGTGATGGATAGTGGCTGCGATTAGGTTCTAAAACTGGGGTGCAAGGTGCCAAAACTAGGGGGGAAGGTGGCAAGGACAGTTTACTTTCCCTTCGTATATAAGGTTTAGCATAAAAGTTGCAAAAAAAAAAAAAAAAATTGGGAGGAAGTGCCCCCTAGCCGCCACTGGCAATGGACAATTCGTCGTTACCAGGATTTCTGAATAATAGAGCTGTCCTATGTTCTCTTGATGTTTTGTGCATAATAGGTTAGACGAACCAGGTAATTTAAATTGACTTGAGCTTTTATTATAAATCCACTTTGTAAAGTTGCCACTACACCATCGGGGAGGGCCTCTACAGACACACCAGCCAAATTATAATCGAGAACTCCAAGTTACTTAGGGACAAATAAAAAAGATACTACACTAACCCGAAAATGTAATACTAGTATGTTCCTTTCTTTAACACGAAATTAGCATGACCTGCAGACTACATGAGTGTTTCCAAAGACCAAAGATATGTTGCTTATACTCTCTCCTTCACAACAAACTTCAACTAAAAATTAAAACACGAGTGTTTCTCTTCGTCATATTCTGGTGAGCCTGATTAACAAAAATGTCAGATCTAAATTTTACTTCCAGTCCGTCTTTACGTGCAGCGCGCAAGGGTAACGTTTCAAGTTTCCAATCCCAGAAAAACATGTTTTGTACTTGTCCTTTCTTGCATCATGACAAGCTGTACAGTCACGAACAGTTCTGGGTTGTAACGATTTCATTGACTTTCAATTGGATAATTACAAACCAGTAATGTCAGTGACTGTACAAATGTCCCAATTCGATATTTCAACGGCAGAGTGCTTCCACTGCTTGCGCAAGTGGGTGTTATCTGCTGCCGTAATCTACAGTCGTTGCCCTTCTCCCATTTGTTTGGCTGCGAGAGTAGTGCGTAAGAATTATTTTGACTGGTATCTAATTTTCGCTGCGGGCTACAAGCAAGGTGTAACAAAATTATACCTAATGCCACATATAACATGACGATTATTATTAGAGATTAATTATGATTGCCCTTTTGCAGAGTGAAATACTTTTCTCTTTCGCAATAACTAACAACAACGGGATAGCAAAGTTATGAACTATGAATTAACGAAATGATTAACAGCGTTGGTTTTTCTGTGACAGTTTACTTAGGAAACTCACCTGTGATCGAACGTTTCATTCCCAGTTTTTCTAAATGTAATATTATTATTTTATTATTTTTCTAAATCTTGTATTTACAACGACAATCAAAGAAAAGTAAGAATACCTTATTTGAAATTGTTAATCCCCCGAGACAAAGGGAGACTGAGTTCGGAATGCAAAAGTTAACCTTCGTACTTGCTTCTTGGAGAGAACCTGCATAGTATTAATATTACGAATGGTTTGTCCAATGAATGAGTAATAATTGCAACAGACAGGCGGAGCAAGGGACGAAAATCCCGTGGATAGAACGAAATTACTATTTACATTGGGAACCATCAAACCTGATTTGCTTACCTAAACACTACTGCATACCCAGTCCAAAGCTTGACAAATTAAAAGTAATAACGAGCAAATGTAGAAATATTATGAAACAGTTATTGGTCCATCATTCCCAGCTGAGTTTTATCTTTAGACATCTCTCATAAGTGACTCATCAAAAGTTTCATCTGTCCATGATTTTGCAAAACTCTACCTTTCCAATTCTACCTTCCTCTTCAGAGGTATACCTTGTTCGATACCCGGTGGAGCACATAGTGGTTCGGATCTGATTTTAAAACTTTAGGTCCAGTCCCATTTAGCCTACCTGTGCATAAAAATGGACTTAAAACTATCCGTAAAAAATCCAGAGATATACCGACCTCCGTACGAAGTGGTTAGCACAGAGTTTACGACGCCAGTGGTAACGGGTTCGCATCTCTGCCTGGGCATGGCTGTTCTTTGTGAGTGTTGCTGCATCCATTCCGTAATTTCATCCTATCATCACTCATCCTCATCGTCGCGATTAGACACACTTTGTAAAAAAGCGACGCTAAATAACAAAATAAAATTTTTCCAGGGGCCCGCACGCACGAACAATATATACATACATTGAAGAAACGGAATAGCAGCAAAGGTTTTGACATTTCCTTTCACATACTTGTGTATTTTACATTGAAGGGACCTTAAGCGATGTTTGCCCAAAATATGTAGATCCGTCAATGACATTAATTTATTTTCTCCTCTCTCTTCCGCATTTACCCGAGTACCGCCGTGTTGCCAGTTTCCTTCACTCCTTCGTTATCAAAAGCTTCAACAACGATAAATATTACATCTCGACTTTCGATGTGTGACGTTCATAATGATAATGCTTAGCACTGAATGAAGGTGACGACCATCTGTTGAAGAATGCTGAACATTTTGGCAAAGCAGGGGCTGGATTACATGGTAAAGAGCTCATTGCGTCACCACTCTCCGACCGCTCCCTTACTATTGAAAATTAAATAACAGGGCCAATGGATTTTTCTCATCTTGGTGAATCTTAAACATCAAATTCATTCTCTCTATTTTTCTTAGGTGGAGTTCGACTTTCAATCATACTTCGGCTAATTCCGTCCTTTGATGCTGATATGTTTTCACCTTTCAAGTAAATGCAGGATTGATTGATTTGGTGTTTTAATAGCACTTTCTGCTAATCGGGACTGGACCTACAGTTTAAAGTGGGATCCAAACCACTGTGTGTCTCCACCGGGTTTAGAACCTGGGACCTCTTCATTACAAGGCGACAACGCTACCACTGCGCTATCGGGGGGACCCAAGTAAATGCAGGAAAAATATGCCTTGTGTAAGAACTAAGAAGCTAAGAGGATGAAAAACGATTCTGCTCTGTCCCTCTCCCTTCCTGCAAGAGAGCGATAAGAAGTGCGTGCTTTTTTTTTCCTTTCGCCAAACTACATTGTACATGCAGTACAAGAAGACCTGTGTCCGGTGGTTGACTGCGGACGGAATAGATAGTCAAAATGCTACAAAAGGAACGTTTGACCTATCTTTCAGGGCCGAAAGACGGTGTTACGGAGTATCTTTGCGAAACTTTTCTTTGGTTTGTTCAAAAGATGTACTGGTAATTCATTACTGCAAGGATTACTGTAACTGTGTTTGTTTTATCAATATTATTTCCGTACTAAACTCACGATTTTCAAAGTGCTTTGAAGCAGTCGAACGGTTAGTGCCTAACATATAGGCCTGTCCTATGTAGTTGTGGTAATTTCTTCGGCCTGTAATCAAGGAGATCCGGGTTCGATACCCGGGGGAGATACAACTTTAAACTGTAGATCCAGTCCTGATTAGCCCATCTTTGCATAAAGTAAACTTAGAACTCAAGTTAGCGTGATAACAGATTTATTTACTGGTGGGAGCTCGAACATTTCTGGCTCTTGAAGCCAGTTGGGAAGCTACGTGAATCAGTGGGATCCAATCGAGAAAACGTGATAACAGCGGCAATGCGATTCGATGTTCTGACCACGTGTCAACCAATCAACAGGTGTTTGTTATTCAAGGGCCGTTTTGCCACGGAATGTATTCATCGTGACTGTTAAATAGATGATTAATTGATAAGATGAGCGGGAAAATATTGAAGAATCAGTCTGTTATCCTAACCACTACGTCAGCTTGTATTATGTTTCACGCTAAACAGAGCCGAATTCTGTCACTGGGTGATTCACGTGTGTTATGATATGCCTGCTGCAAAGTTATGTAACAGCTGCCTATATACTCGTACAAGGGGTTTTAGAGCAATTTTTCTTTTAAGAAAACGTCAAATTTAGGAAAAAATTGCATGATCCAGGAGTGGTAAGAAATAACTCGTAATCTCCTTATGGTCACATCTCTTTACTACATTTTTAGGCACGCCACTGAGAGGGTGGGAATATTGCCCACAAACAGGAGCGGGGTGTAACGGATGACTTTCCTTCAAGCGCCAAAATGTCAACGTCTCTTTTAGGTATGACACGATGGACTCAAGGAAGGGGGGCGGGGGGTTGGTACTAGGATACCTAGGGCCCTCACAAAAATGAGAAGCTGAAGGAGCAGAAGCGAAAAAGACCATGGACTATTAAAATTTCTTAACGTTGTTATAATAGCAAAATAGAACATGTCAAATCCTTTTACTTGCTTATTTCATGAACGAAGGAGTATCTAGCGCTTAAATAAGTTCTTACATCATGACCATATTTTCAAAGGTCACGTGATACAAACAATATGTACAATTTTATTGCTCGAATATAAACAATTGTTCCTCGAAATAAACGAATGTAAACATTTTGAATGCCAACAATTAAAAGTCAAGTGGAGAGATATTGAAGGCTGAAATCAACATCCTTGTTTCTTGGTTCGCGTCCAGTGTGGCGAAATACATATTGAAAGTGGCAGTTTTAAAGAACAACGAAGTTTAATCAATTTTTTTTAATCAGATATATCGATATTTTAAACTATACAAGTGCTATTAGTACAGAGTATGAATTTTGCAGACGAACGTGGCTTTGGCGTCTAGACTCACACTCAGTCTGTGTGTTGCTAACCGCCCATGCGTGTTCGTCATTGCCTGGCTTCAATTTCGCCCTGGCTTCAATTTCACCCTAATCTTCGCGAGTGACCAAAATAGACAGAAGCGAGATGTAAACTAATCAAATCAATAAGTAGATAACAGCAGCAAATGTTGTGTCTTCATGCAAATGTCGCATATAATATGAAGGCTAGGATGAATGATGAAACAGACTGTTGGAACAAACACAACTTCATGTCCAGGTTTTTTTAACGGGATGCGAACCTAGGACACCGTGTTTTGTGACACGCTACGCTAACAATTCAGCCACAGAGCCGAACTGAAATACCTTGTGCTTGCGGGAGTGATTCCCGAGACGTAAACGATATAAATGTGAAAATGAAAAGAGACTGTTGCATTGGCGTCTTCAAGTCTGCACGGAGCATTCACCACATCAGTTGCAAGACCTTAACTTGATTTTGCGGTTTCATGGGTGAATATTATTTATTCCCATACTTCCAGTCATTGTGTTTCTGTATAATCAAGGGGTCCCGGGTTCGATACCTGGTGGAGGCACTAGTGGTTCGGATCCCAATTTAAACTGTAGGTCCAGTCCCGATTAACCTGACTGTGAATAAAGTGGACTTGAAACAAAAAATCAATCAATCAATCTTATCCAAAACGCTAGTAACAATTAAAAAGAGGGTGGGAAAAGTTGTTTTGAGCACTCTGTCGCTGTCCTCAATATTTCGGCATTCATGTCTTACTTGAGAAGCACGGACTTGAACTTTCCTACAGTATAAACGAAAAATTACGTGCAACCCTCCCCCACTCCATGCGCCAAAAAATCTGCTGATACCAGGGGGCTCTCGGGTCTACTCTAACTCCACGCTTATAATCCGAGGAGACGGGGTTCTTCACACATTGACTCACATGCTAACCTTTCATGAAAATCCGCGCTTTTACAGTAATAGGTCATTCCCAATAAATAAAACTGCGGAGGTATAGCTCGTGCACATTGAAACAATGTTTGTTAAAAAGAACTTACGAAGCTTGGTTCACGTCAAAATAGAGGCCTAGCAGTCTTTGTTGAATTGTATGACTCATTCCCGTGTGTCTCCACATCGAGGCGGGGCAATCGTTTCACGGTTAAGCTCTCGCAATTAGTAATATTTTATCATTACTGCAAGAATTGTGCGTTACTTTTCCTTATGCTTACTTGAGAAATGTAGATTATTTATTTCAATTTCACTGGTTTTTATAGTTTTCACTTTGTTCTACAATACGTATATTCTATCAACATACGTATTTTGTATTTTTACCTGCTCAAATGATTTAACTTGGTTCTCTAATATCTAGAGTTGAAGCACGGCCAATTTGTAGCCAGTTTTATACCTTACTTAAAACTGTTATTCCGACAAAAATGATTTGTGTTATTGAAGTCGTGACTTTACAATTTTATGATCTGTGGGAATCGAAGATGAAAGAGGTACAAATTACATCACCTAGACTATACCTTTTTTCGACTACATTTGAATTGTATTCTAGCTCAGGAGTAAAAGGCAGAAGAGGAAAGGTGGCAGCCAAATTGTTGAATGAATGGGAATCTGACCAAAGCGAAGAACCCTTGCAGCAATAATATATAATACATGATTGCAAGCATAAAACCATTGTTTTACAAAAGAACTGCAGTTAAGACTGGAAGAAGTTTGTTTTTCTTATCCCTAGCTTCCCCTGGTGTACAAGAAATTAACATACATGAGGGGGTCCCAGAGGCCCAGACATTTTTTTCCTTTTTAACATTAAAATTAATTCATGGAACAATTTTTTAATGAATCATTTCTTCTTTTGTTGTTCATATAGTTGCACTTATATAACAAATATATAATAATTGCAAAATGACCATCGTGTGAACCAATTATTGCACGAGTGTGACACACATTTTATCATTCACTAGACCTCAAAATTACATGTTAATGATGAATCAATGCTATTTCTTGTTTTCGTATGTGCTGCTCTCAAGTAATTATAATAACTACATTAATTACCATAATTACTAACCAATTGTACACTGTTACAGGCACAAGTTTCATGGCGGAACATACTGATAGGCCCACAGCATGAATTTTCCTCCTATGTAAGTTACCTTCATCATTGTATGAGCAAAGGTAATTCAGAAATATTGGTAGGGAGCATTGCAACGTATTTTAATTTATTTTCATTTTTTTAAATACAAATATCCACATTTGAGAATTTGACAAACAAGACGTGGTTGGCCTGGAATCCCCCCCCACCCCGGGTAAGCTAGTGCTAACAATATATCATTTTAATTAAGGGCGCAGGGGGAGGGGCTGATTCCAAATAAATAATGGTTATACACAATATAATGTAATCTAGTCAGTAGGGCGCCTGGCTGCCACACGGGAGTCCCTTGGATGATCTAAGGTCGAAATGTTTCCGCCGTTGTCCCCGCGTAAAGCGACTGGAGCTCATCCAGCCTCAAATAAATGTTGGGTAACTAGAAGTAAAACTCTGGGGTGTAAAGGCGGCAGGAACGTAGTGCTGATCACATCATCTTCAAATTGGCCGTGATCGAAGCACATCTTTTTAGATAGTCTGATAGATAGTCTGGTAATTTTTACGAGACTAAAACAAAATGAAGAAGAACTGCATTTAGAATGTAATCGTTATATGCGTACCTTCAGTCACTGCCACAAATACTGTAGGCGCAATGCCTATCAAGTGTGTTAAAAAAACACCCCGAAACGTTTGCCGAAATCGTGGCCATGACGGTGGGTGTGATTTCGCGCAATGAATATCATCCAGTGGAAACTGAACCACCGAGGCTCGAACGCCGGACCGCCGCATCGTTACATGTGATACCGTTACCACTACGTGACTTGCGATAGTGGACAACAGTCAGACTATTTCCCCATCTTTCTTTGCAGTTCACGTTAATTGTGCAGCGAACTTGCGTTCCCAACGCCACTGATGCTTGGGTGTATACATTACTCTTGTTCACTTGGAATTGAACCCGAAACTCGAGCTCTCAAAGAACTCGTAGATCCAGTACACATGTCTGGGCGAAACAACTCCAGAGTCCAGACGCTTAGGCGCCAGTAAAAGATAGCGGTGGAGTCGTGCGAGTTTCGTTGAAAGGAACGTTCATTTGTACACACGTGGCCAAAGCCCTTTGTTACACTGGTTTTGTTGCGTTTTTACTGTTGTCAATATTTAGCTGCAGGATACATGCAAGGCGTAACAAAATTACGATTTATCTTTTGCAGAGTAAAAAAAATCTCTTTCGATAAAGTTAACAACAACGAGACAGGACTTAACCAGACATCAACAAAGTGAATAACAGCATTTGCTTTTCTTCACCTTTTCATGTATTACCAACGCAAATAGATGACATTGTTTTTTTAAAAACTGCCGATACTGTGCGTAGATGCAGTGAGTACTTCTGCCACCAAAATGGCATGTTTACTGTTTTACCCAGAATTTTTGGTGCTAAGATAATGAGCCCACGAGATTTTACAATCCTAACGTCCTTTAACTTTTCCAAGCAATCATAGCTGAAAGATATAAAACGTTTCGATTATAATTCTGTTAAAGTAGAAGCATTTTTCGTAAGTAACGAAAGCGCTTTGCTCATATTCGAATAGCACCGTTCAGTAAACAAACGATTCATTGATTGAATTTGTCTTTTAAGTACACATTATGCACAGTATGGCTAATCGGGACTAGACCTACAGTTTAAACCCGAAACACTATATTCCTTTGCCTTCATCGGCTATCGAACCCGCGACCCCTTGATTAGAAGGCAACGACGTTACCACTACACCAACGGGGAGGTCCCAGTTAACAAACGAAACACAATACGAGTAGAAGGAAGAGTAACAGTGTAAATAATGCTTTCTTTTCTTCTACAACACACCCGATATTAACAAACTTTCAAACAACATTGCTAATTTTGGTTACCGTCAATACTTTCTTCTACACATGAAGCAAATGAAAATTGATATGTGAGGGCATAGTCTTGCGCACGGGGGGCGCCAATGGTGCCTGACCACCCTCGAATGTGTCCTCAAAAAATAAAATATGTAGAAACAACCATTACAATAATGAAAGTTGTATCTCCCGTACTGCCTCCAAATTTGAATTTTAACAGTTTGGTCTTTCTCGAGTTCTAGCCAGATGGGAGAAGCGATGATTTGCAGCCAAAGCTGGGAACATCTGGAAAGACGGCCTCTCGTTGTCTCATTCTCATTCTACCTTTACTAACCAGATATCGGTGTTGAGAAGCATCGACATGGAGAAAAAGAATACAAAATTGATTTATGTAAGAGAGGTGGTCAGAATTGCAACAGCGTAGAGCTAGAATTTATGTTTGCATTCTTTAATATTTACATCGCTTTTCAGCCACTATTGGCGACGACGAAGATGAATTATGAGTTACACTTACAAAGGTAGACTCATGCAGGCCGGAACTTACTTGATTGGTTTATTTAAATTATGGACACGTCAGCACATTTAACACTCACTCTGGTCCCCCATTCTCCAGTTCTTCACTGCCTTTATTTGAAAATGTTGGTTTTCTTAAAATTTCGGAGTGGACTGTAGCCTCTTCAAACATCCCCCCTCGGCCTAAGCCAGTGATTACATACAGTCGAGGCAAATACTAGAACTGGAAATGTTGATATTGGAGTGCCTTCTAACAGTTCACTCATTAGGTCCTTAGTTATGTTGTCATTTATATAGTGTGACCGTACGTCCCGTTTTGACCGAGACAGTCCCGTTTGAGAGGCGTGTCCCGGTCGTCCCTTCGATATTATTTTAGAACACTATTTGTACCCTTTTAGAAAAGTCTAGGGGTTAGCTTGAAAACCAAGTATAAAGTTGAGACATTTCATGCTAAAAAAAAAAGTTGTATTGTTTTGCGTGTGTTCCGTTATTTGTAGAGAGTGCATAAGCATGCCCAAGAAGCGTACATGCAGTTTCAATATGAACTTGGGAGAAGACACAAACCACAAACTCAAATGGCAAATCTCGCGTCAGATGTGTGGGGTAAGGTTTTCGTGGAGATTTACAAACGGTTGGTGTAAAATAAAGCCGCTCTCAAGAAGATTGATTGTTCTGATACATACTTCTGGCACTCCCCAACTTCTGCGTAGGGCTAACATCAAAGGTTGATCAGAAGAAAAACTTGGTCTGTCCATCAGAGTGACGTTGCCTTCGGAGAAACAGGAGGCGTGTGACTCACCATCTTCTTCACAGGTAGAAGAACCAATATCGGGCTGCCAAATGTTGAAAAAGCGCTGTTGTTGGTTAAATATTGTTTCAGTAAGGACGGACGGTCAGAAGAAAGAATAGATAAATGTGCATATTTGCTTTAATTGTGCTGCAGAATTTACAAAATATTATTAATAGTATCCGTGTACATTCCAATAAACTATGTGTATCACACTTAATAAAACAGTTCGCAGGATGTTTATTCTAAATGAGATACTGCATACACTGGCGTACACAGAGGGAGGCTGATGGAGCTACAGAGCCTTCCAAAAGTTTTAGAAAATCAACATTTTTAAATGAAAGTAGTAGAGAACTCTGTAAAAACAATGTAGTAAATGCACACATCCATTAAAATGCGTCCCGATTGCCAGTTTTGAGAATGGAAACTTCTAAAAATACAAAATATATTGCGAATGCCGCACCCCCTAGAAATCAGCTATGTGGTATATACCTGCAAAATTCCAGCCCCTACCGAAAAAAACCTTGTGTACGCCAGTGACTACATATATATTTGCGGGAAACCTAGAAAAACGACAACTTGTATTTGTGCAGAAAATTATGCACTTCTTCCCATGTATACAATGTAATCCCCAGTTCACATGGGGGTAATGAAATTTGGAAGTTTGTCTTTGCTTCTTAGACCTATAGATTCTACATGATCAAATAATCAGCGTGCTACTACGCCAGGGATTCCGGATTGGAATCACGGCATGGATATCCTTTATGAACATCTGGTCATCAATTTCATCATATTGTTATTCATCTTCATCTTTCTAATTTGCCAAAAGTGACAGAAATGTGAAGCAAAATATACCGAACCAAACATATTTTCTCCAATTGTTATAGTATCCCACATCAGTAGTTAAGTCTTTTCACCACATAATGAGACAATTTCAGTTTTGTTGTAGCATTCCCATCAAACTAGTTCACCTTCACCATGAATTCACGCACACATTAGTAATCGCTTAAACTAATAAATATTCCTCGTATTGTCAAACACAAATAGTACCTCGATATGAAGTTATACGAGTGTATAAATTTTCCTCAGAAGTCTACACACACTAATACCTTAATATGCATTCACGCCCATATTAGTAATAGCTTGAACATACACAGATATGACAAGCATTCCTCGTATTGTCAAACACAAAGAGTTCCTAGGTATGAAGTTATGCGAGTGTATGAATTTTCCTCGGAAGTTGATACACCACGTGAATACCTCACCATGCATTCACGCCCATAGTAGTAATTCCTTAAACATACACAGATATGACAAACATTCCTCGTATTGTTAAACACAAAAACTACCTCTGTATGAAGTTATGCGAGTGTATGAATTTTCCTCGGAAGTTCTACACACATGAATACCTCAATATGCATTCACTCCCATATTAGTAATAGCTTGAACATACACAGATATGACAAACATTCCTCGTATTGTTAAACACAAAAAGTACCTCTGTATGAAGTTATGCGAGTGTATGAATTTTCCTCGGAAGTTCTACACACATGAATACCTCAATATGCATTCACGCCCATATTAGTAATAGCTTGAACATACACAGATATGACAAACATTCCTCGTATTGTCAAACACAAAAAGTACCTCTGTATGAAGTTATGCGAGTGTATAAATTCTCCTCGGAAGTTCTACACACATGAATACCTCAATATGCATTCACGACCATATTAGAAATAGCTTGAACATACACAAATATGACGAACATTCCTCGTATTGTCAAACACAAAAAAAGTACCTCGGTATGAAGTTATAGGAGTGTATGAAGGTTCCCACATAAATTTCAAGTCCATTTTCCGTGATATTTCCCCTAGTTTTCAGAAACGTTTTTTTTTTTCAGAATGCCTGATACATTGTTCATTAATATTGTAAATTCATGTTATAAAGCCCTTTACATTTTGCCTTACAACCATAATACCCTCACCTCATCTTACATTACTAACATTAAGAGTGTTGCAGATTAATTAGTATCCTATCAGTATTAGCTGATATAGGTATACCCGTTTGATTGCTTGACTTGGTGTTTTAAGTCCACTTTATGTACAGTAAGGCTAATCGAGACTAGACCTACAGTTTAAAGTGGAATCCGAACCACTATGTGCCTCCACCGGGAATCGAAAACGGGACCACTGCGCCATAGGGGAGGCCCAATATAGGCATATCCGTTTATCACGAAAATTACAGATAATTTTATCAGTCATACACATTTATCAATGACCAGTAATTTAGTGAAAAATTAAAATATTTGTTAATATTTTCATGTGCCGTACCTTTGGAAAAAATTCTAAATACCTGTTTCCTTTTCAAAGACAAAACCCATTGGGGTCACCTGGTTATACACAATAACTAAGAGGTGTATGAACTGCTCATATTCTTCAAGGAAAGTTTGCAATTTTACATTGGATCACTATAATATTGGTTATCAATATCAGTAAATGTATTTGTTTATCAAAATCAGTAAATTTTATGGTTTACTGATAGTAGCATAAACTTACATCGGATCATCCCTAATTATTACTTTCTCATACGACTCAAGAAACAAATTATAAAGCGACATATATTTGCATTTAATTAAAGACAAAGGTAGAAAAATTTATTGAAATAAAACATCTGTTCTAACTGTATTACAGTTCAAAAAATAAAATGTCAAACAAATCATATAGAAAAACTCTATATGATTTCAGTTTTTGACAAACAGAATTTTACAAATGTTCACGATGTTAAATAATGTGTAATGAGAAACTAAAGTCTATGTCCTCAAAGTAGCTTGTGTAAAGTAAGTTATTGCAGTTGAAATTATTAATGCTTATTAATTGTAATGAATATTACTTATTAGTCGTAGGAAGAATCATATTCTAGTGCCTCTGATGCGCTCAAATGGTATTACATTTATCAATTAGAAGATTTTTCAGGATATTTGCACGAGATTTGTAATTTATTCAAATTGCTTGAAATTCCAGATTCTCCCGAGTTTTTAGGTTTTTGTGTTGGAATCCTGAAAACATGAATACCTTATCATAAAGAAGTCTTCAAACGGGTGGGGAAGGGGGGGGGGGGTTCAACGCCCTTCCTCTCCTCTGGAGCCAGTAATACACAGTTTCTTGTATTGCCATATGTACAAATGGAAATTCCTCGGAAGTCGATACACAGGTGAATACCTCGATGTGCATACACAACGACAATAATTTGAAATTTTCCTCGAAGTTCCATAAACAATTTGAAAATTCAAATTTTACCTCGAAATTCCATACACGCAAGAATTACCTCTTAAAGTAGGTGTAACAAACCCCATACACATTCTATACACAATTCAAATTTTTCCTCTGAATGCAGATTTTAGGTTTGTAAAATACCTCGGTTCTAAATTTCAATTTTTGGGGTTTAAAATAAGCCTGACACGCCAAAGTCAGATTTTTTCTAGTAAACCACATCAAAAACTATCATTTAAGACATGTCAGATTGCAATCGGAGAGGTACCTCGGAACGCCTGTGAAAAGTTGATTTTCCTCGGATCTACATCTCACAAACGTGTGTGTGTGTGTGTGTGTGTGTGTTTGTGCATGTATTGCAATTGTTATCTTTATGGAAGAAAATATGATTGGCCTTAGCTTCTTTGAAACTGGGACACTTATATCAATGTACCAACTAGAATTGCAAAGGGAAAAACTTTTTTAACGACTTCTCAGAAACAAAACGTAAATCGAAACTTTCTTCAAGTTCGCAAACGACACAATGACAAACTTCAAACTTTATATCAGTGAGACGAAATCAATTTCCCTACACTTGTGCTATTTATATTTACTTCTTAAGATATAGTCGTTTAAGGAAGGAGAATGATTTCATTTTTATCAAGTGGTGGCGAAAAGGGATCACAAACCTTGCGGTGCGGGTAAAGAGCTAAATGCCTCTTATATGGTTGGTTTTGTATTGCAGTCATTGATAAACCTTTCTTCCATAATGTAAAGAGTATAGAATATTCCCCTCTGTCCTAATTATGTGAAACATTTGTGACATTGTAATAGAAGAAACCATTCAATAATGAAGGGGTTCCTATTTGTCGAGTGTCAAACAACTCCATTTGACTAATAAAAAGTTCAGACAATTTTAATAAAGTACACAGTATTCTACAGAAAGTCCTACATAACAAGTACTATGCCTGTAGTGGCGGAAGAGTCTTTCTTCCCTTATAGCAAGCAAGTAGTGTCCGAGGCGAAAAGGTCGGGACATGGATTAAAAGGAATGGACTGTCCCGAATGAATCGGAACGTCTGACAGCCTTGCATCAATGTGTATAGAACTAAAATAGCCCAATATTGCATACTGCAGACTTCTAGAGCCTGCCTCTCTCCAGAAACAATCTATTCATTTGTTCAAGGACAAAATCGAAATTCATGCAAATTTTGAAAAACCATCAACGTAATTTTTGTAGGTTTTCTAACGTTCAAATTAAAATCTTTTATGGCTCGAGGGGGGCATGCCCCCCCTTGGGTACGGGACTGCGCCTTGCTATAATGATGGATACATATATATATATATTGCTCATGTCTATATCCTTGAGAGGCAATCAACTAAAGAAAAGGAGTGTGGGAGAAAGCATATTATGCCTACAGTGTATAACTTAGATGAATAAAGTTACAATGAATGCAGGATATATTATAGGTACGCATACATGCTAAAAGTGAATTTAGTACGTAAGTACGGGTGAATAAAGAGGAGTTGCTTGTTGTTCATGACATCCTATTAATCAAACTCCAACCCCTTTGGATTCAACAGTGCGTATTAATTAAACATGGAAATAATTTCCTCCAGTTGAACTGGAAGCACAAAGGAACCGTCAGAACACAACAGACAGTGGCAATTAAGAACCGCGAGCGGAAAATTGAAATCTTTAACGATGGAGAAAACAGATCATAATAAGAAGCAGGTAACTCCGTTTCATAAAAATCCCGTTTAAAGGAATAAAATATCATGATAAGGTTAATTTTTTTTCCTGACAAGATTCAAATTTGCTTGTTTGCGTACGCTGATACAAGCACGGGTATCATTTGCACGTTTCCCTAAAATGGGAACAACAAAAACATGCGACCTCACACTTCTGCACTAGCTTGTTTTCACATAAGGATCGTCCCTATACATAAAAATGCTTTGTTCTAAAACGTATTTATGTTGAGGCTAAGTCATTATAACAACATATGCCATGTCAACGCTCAACACTTACTGATTTATCATAGTAAATTACACAGAAGTGAGTACTTAAATATTTCTTCACGACACATCCATCCATATGAAAGTAAAGACTTTCACAGTAAACAGGGTAGACAGACAATTCGAACAGATACTGTGTGTCGCCCCAGTCGACTGCAGCTTTTTGAAGCGCTAACTGTTGCATCTGTGTAAGATTAATCTGTGTTCAACTCAGTTTTCTTTAAAATATATTAGAGTAAGGTGGGTAAGACTGCGCGGCGGGTAAGACTGCGCACCGGTTTTTCGAGGTGAAAATCACACACAGTTGACACCACTGCCCCCCCGTTACTTCGTCCAAGATGGTAGCTAGCTGTGGACACCGGTGAAGATACGTTTGAAATTCGTTGTGCTGAGAGAGGTAAGTGAAAAGATTTTGAGGGTGTTTGCTATTTATTTTGGTACTACGTGTTTTGAGTACTACGTCACTGTGAATGTATACAATATTACAATATTGATGGATAGAAGAAGCTGTGTTAATGCCGAGCCCACTTGTGTATTAGTTTTCATTGCTTTGTGCAATGGCTGGGCAGCATCACGTGATTTGTTCAGGAATGCAGCACGGGGCACGACTGCGCACGAGCGCAGTTTTACTCCACAAGTGTGTGGCTTGCAAGGCCCAGCCATTATATAGATCATTTTTTGGTCCACTGAAGTCGTTTTATTCATCTGAGTGTGATAAGTGGATGAGTAACCATCCGGGTCGCCCAATCACAGTTTTCCAAGTGGCATCCATTTTTACAAAGGCATATGGGAAGGCAGCTACAGTTGGGAATGCTATGAAGGGCTTTGAAGTGACTGGATTATGCCCTTTCAATCAAGACATCTTCACTGAGGACGAGTTTCTTCCCCCTACTGTGACAAATGTATCAGCTCCAACTCCAGGTGAGCAGTCTTCAACAAGTGGGGTTAACAATACTGGATCAAATGGGCACATTTCCGTTAACCAGATTCACCACTTCCACGTGCAGAGCATATTCAGCACCGCCGACGAAAGGGAAGGCAGTCTCAGGTGTTAACCGGATATCCATTCAAAGTCAACTTGGAAGCTTCGTTGGCTGAGAAGAGTAAGAAGAAAGTTCAGGGGAAACAGAAACGGAACATCGTTGTTGAAGAAGATGTAGCAAGCAGAAAACGCCAGAAGAAAGAGTACAATTGCCCAGGTTGTAATGAGAAGTACAGCGATCCTCCAGTAGAGGATTGGATCCAGTGTTCCACATGTGACGAGTGGTGGCATGAAAATTGCACCTCGTATGAAACAGGAACCTTTATTTGTGATTTGTGTTAGAGATTCCTAACCCAAGTGAAGGACGGGATTCACTGTGCCTACTGTGAGAAAGCCACGAGAAATGTATCCCATATGATAGAAGAACTTTTCTTAGGTGATTTGTGTTTCTTTTTATACAAATGTGACTCTGTGTAGAAAGTGCGCATTCTTACCCCAACTTGATCGCAGTCTTACCCCGCGGTGCGGGTAAGACTACGCATTTGCATGCTCACGGTTTTGTAATTGTTTCATGCAGAAATATTGTTCATTCAGCTTTCGGAAATTTACTGTGAGTTAGCAAAGTATAGTGCAATGTGTAATGCTTTTTTCATGTGTCTCAGTAGGAACTCAAACTGCGCAGTCTTGCCCCCACCTTACTCTATATTTATTTCTTTAAATATACGTTATTGTATATATCATATATGTAAAGGGTTTTTAAACTGAATTCTTACTGAAAAATAATGTAAAAGATTTTTGGCATCTTGTTGTAAATCGTTGTAAACGTTCTATGACTATGAATGTATAAACAACTATAGTGTTACCTTGGAAAATATAAACACATTTTCTGTATAAAAGGGCGATAGCTCTGTAAGCCTTGGGGACACTCTTCTGGTTGCTGAAAGGCTGTTGATTGAGGGGACGTTTCGGGAAATATCTTGCCACGCTCTTAGGGGCGGCTTTGGGGTACTTGTATTCCAAGACGGATATTTCTTAAACCAACGCTGGATCATCAAAATTCCAGGGTTTTAAACTGCGGTATAACTAATAGGTTTCGGACTAGAAGTTATATCGGGTGAATTGTCTGTTTAAGAAGTTTATTGATATCGTCGGAAGCTTGAATAAATCTCTAAGATATACTAATAATATTTTATTGCAAATCAATAAAGGCATAAAACAAACAAATCATACACCATAGACCACGCAGGGGGCTTGATCCTACCAACCCACTGATGCCCTTTAGCCCAGTCAATAAAGGTTTCATGTCGGGAATAATTCCGTAAAAGCTGAATTTTGGTCAGTTGTTAGAACACTACTAGTACTGCAAAATATCAAAAGTCCTCGCCCCTCCTCGCGAGGCTTCCCCTCCTGCGTCCCCCCAAACATCAATTTCGCAGACTCTCAGTTATTGACCTATATCTCCGTAACCAATGGTCGTAGACAGGTAATCTTTCTTTAGTCTTAATTCTCATTAGATGGGCTAAAAAAAAGATTATGTTTATATTTTCGATATTGTTGGTGGTTTTGCCGTAATTTTAAAAAATCTTTAAAAAGTTAATTTCTTCTAGTACTTTTTGAAGCTTTTGTGTTGTAACTTTTAAACAAATTAAATGACAAGAAATTGTTGGGAATAAAGGTTGTAGCCTAATTTATAAACTTTAAAACAATATAAGATTAAATATATTTTAGTGAGAGATGCGCCATAAAATGTGTCTCCAAATGGAGGACAGCACATAAAAGTGTGTGTCTTTATCACAGTCCAGAATCATGACTTTTCGATGAAAGCAAGAGACTTCGTAGAATCAATTGTTATACCACTTAAGACATGTTCAGTCGAGTAGCCAATCTGATGGCCGCCATCTTGAAAAGAGTCCCCCATATTAGATATTTTTGATTTCATATATCTCGTGAACGGTGGCACCTGTCAACTTCAGGATTTTTCAGAAATTCTCCAAATAGTGTAAACTTTCATAATATATCAATAAATCTATTTGTAAAAATAAAAATTGTGGTTTTGTAGAAAAACTCAATATTAAACTTTATGTAAATAACTGCGAGTTAAAAAGTCTTAATAATTCTCAAACTATACAATAATATTGTATATTTGGTAGGCGAGGAGGGACTTTGCACTACTAGTAGTGTTCTAACAACTGACCAAAATTCAGCTTTTACGTAATTATTCCCGACATTGGCCTTTTATTGTTCTTCATTGACTGGGCTACTTTGAGAAGTCCGATAAAGGGTTGTATAAGGACTAACCCAAGGACCCCAAAGGTAGAAGGTGCGTCTCAACTGAAACCAGGTTTCTTTGAAATCGTCTCCTGCTGAAATAACATTGATATTTCACACATATTAACATCGCCGGCAAAATGAAGTTGGGAGGAGAGTTGTAAAAGCCATGATATATAGCTACAACAAAGCGAACGAAAACGAATACAAACGAAATACTGATCTTAAATATACAGCGTTGTTTCGTGTCTGTTTCTACCTACCACTTCTTTCTCGTGTAGATTCGTCCTCTCAAGCTAGTCTCGTCTTCCGAGGTCGGACAGTAAGCGTAGCTAGAACTGATTTAAGTGTCCACAAGTATAACATAAGAAAGAAATAGCTCAGAATGTTTGAAAATTAACTACAGATGCACGAAAATGTTTTAAAGGAATCTCGCATGCTTTTTCCAAGATATTTCCACGGTAGATAAACAAAATGCATGTGAGATTACTCAGAAGGTCTGTAAGAATGACATGTTTCATTTTCAAAGTTCCCTCCATGTCGCTTTTCCTTGACATAATAACACTAAGTTGTGTTTCTTAGACCGGTGTGTTTGAGCCTCAAAGACCGCTCTTACAAATGACCCTTGGCAATAATACAGTAGAAACATAAATAATAAAGTGAAAACCAACACAGCGAATGTAATAATGAAAATACAATTAAGATATTAGAAAAGATGATTGACTACCTCGCCTTTCTAAGCTGTCAGAAAATGTTTCTGAAAATTCCCTCATCCTTGCTCTCCGCAACTCTAGTACCGATATATTTTGATATGAGTGCCATTCTAAACTAAACCAATCAATCAATCAATGTCATTTGGCGAAACAGAAATTTACATAAGACTACCACACTCCATTCTTATTACATTGACAGTATTTTGATTAGGGGTGTGCCTGGATACACACCAGGCATATAAATATAGTTATTCTATGGGTACATGTGTTTTTCCCTGTTTTAACTTGGAATTTTTCCATAATACTGCTCAAAGCAAGAATGTTATGCAAACTACACTAGCTAATCTTTGCTAATTCTGGTCCACTGAGAGGGAAAATGACATTTCAATTTTCACTTTACCTCTAATTTTTGTATTTCAGTCGTGTCCTGAAATTATTTTTTTCCCCTACATTAATTGTTAGGTTCGTACCTTTAATCAATTGGTAACACTGCAAATGGCCGGCATAATTCTCCTATACTCTGTCCCGGTTATCTCTGGAGCAAGGCCGCGCATTGCGGCAGACAAAGGGAGGGGGTGGGTGATCTGGTGGGCATAGCGTAACAGTAAACGCTGCTGCGGAGACTGATAAATGCAGTCGCTCCCCCACCAAGCAATCCCGTTCCCTGTCACGTGTTAATTGGCCGTCTCGCCCCACTACTTGCGCAGAGACTTGTTTTCGTTCGCATTTTATATGAGGATTTGCACTAAGAAATAAATGCGTCGTTTTATAATGGGAACTGTTAAGCTAATACAATATTAAATCTTTTTTTATAATCTAGTTCCCGCCTCAGTTATTGGTAAAATTTGCGCAATAGCAAGCACGTTGCGACTCCAATGCCAAAGTGAGTTGCTAACACATACTTAATGCTACAATCACATATGCATTTTTTTTTTTCAAGCTTGGTATTTCTCAAAATAATTTAACACATTAATAGATCTATGGAGCTGCACAAAATAATGCTTTCTTAAGTAGATTCACAAATAGAACTGTATTTTATATTTTAAAGAAAATTATATTCGTCACAAATCATAAGTATTATTGTCATTGCATGGCCATGCCTACGTGTAATTTTACAATAATATTACAGCCGATATTGATACATTTTTTTCACATAATTGGTGAATAAAAGTGCTTTTGTTATATTTTACGAGTACGTCACGAAGATACCAATATTTCAAGATTTATAAATATTATTGGTACGCTTATATTGCCATATTTGTATGTTAAACTTTTTCCTTTCATTATAGTTACTGTTGAAAGTTTTGAATATGTCACCAGAAGATTCCAGTCTCCCTTACTTGGAGCTGGCTTTAAAATACTTATCTGTCCGGTTTCCAAATAAAAAAGACCCCTCACACACCACTTCTGTTTCGTAGATTCCATAGTAAGTATGAAATGATTTCACTTTTTTCTTCAAGGACCACTATTTCCGTTCCGGTCCATTATTTAACTTAATTTGGACTTATGTCAGCAAAATTTATGAATTTGTGGCTCCGACGCTTATCTGCGCGTCCTTTTGGCAGCCATCTTTTTCTTGTCTCCTGATCCGGGTATCTATCATCTTCAAGTTCAAGTATGGATACACAGACCAATGAATTAATACTTTTTTATACATCGTAAATGTGCTTTTTACACATAAACTGCTGTATAATTATTTTACATGGGCAAATATGTAATAAAATTATGTTTCATATAATTTTTAGAAATTTTTCTATTATTTACTAACCTAAAAGAGAATATTTTTGTATGATTTTTCTCCTTATGTTATTGCGATTTTTCCGATCTTTGTCCAAAGTGAAGATAAATTATAACTATGCATTTTTCTTTGACGAATTTCATGGAAATGTTAAATTAACTTCAAATTGTGCCTGTTTTCATTGCAAATGTATGGAAAACCTTGTGAAACAACTGTGAGTACTAATTAGCAAAGAAAGATTATCAAATACTAGAATTACAGCTACAAAATATCCCGTTCTTTGCAATGCTTGCAATGGAGCATGAAAATAAATAACATATACGTGTCAATATTTTAATTTTGAATTACTTTTTAAATATAGCTCCGATAATGATGAAATTTCAAAATCAGTGTTGATTAATTGTGGGGGGAAAGCAATTAAATAGAAGCCCCCACTGAAAAATAAAGATTTAAATTTCCAATCTTAGCAAATTTTAATGCATCTGAATTGACTGGTTATAATATTATTACGTGATCGGCTTCTATAGCTGCACATTTGTTCATGATGTAACCAATAGAATTTGTTGCCGGGTAACGGTATTCAGTTGTTGGGAATTGTATAAATGTGGTCCAATTGTCGTTGTGTCCACGATATATAATTGAGAATTGTATTGTGTTGTGATAGTTTCATGTGGTATTCATCATACATTGTGTAGAATATTCATGAAAATGTTCCGATGGCTGTATAATAAATTTCCCCACAAAATATTTTATCCCCCTCAAAGAAAATTGAATTTATTGCATATAATATACCATTTCATTTCTTAACTATGTAAGAAAAACAACAGAAAGTATCATTTGTACCCATTAATGGCACAGTCTTCAAAGATTTCCCTGACGAAAAGTATGCAGCCTTGTGGATTACCATTACCATGTTCGAAATTACTGTCCATTTAACCACCTACAAGTTTCTTGTGAACACTAGAATACATATTCGGAGAAGTTGTTGCAGAATGGTCTTCCAATATAATAGGTACATTTCTTGTATTTCGTCTGGGGGGCCTGGATAAAAAAAATGCCATGCCACGTGTTCATCCAAATTCAATACATTGATGAATTGAAAAGGACGTTGCATACCGTTTTGAGTGCTACGAAAGTGATCCCCTGTGCTTAGCACCACGCCATGAAGGCGTATAGGGGGTGTGGGGGTAACTTTCTTGATCCGGTCGTGAGTGAGGGTGATGTAATCAGCATCACGCCCCTGACCCCCTCAGGTATCCATGTCATTCGACGCTGGGTGGACGCCGGGGCCGCTTCCAACGTTAGAAAAGTTCCCGGATTTGAACCCGGGACCTTTATCATGGTAGTCAGACGCGTTGCCAACTGAGCCACCGCGGCCACCATTTGGAGGGACCCTAACGATCACAGTACTCTCTGTTATTTCTGTATCGTGCACTTCAAAAGAGAGATATTCACGGAGAAAATATCAACATATGCGTACCCTAATATGCCAGTTGCAAAATCTTCATTTGACGTTTGAGATTTTGCGTCGCTTTTCTAAAAGTTTTGGCTAATCGGGACGATTAGGATGAGTGATGATATGATGAAACTGATGAAGGAACATTCACAAATATCACCTATGCCCAGACACCTAAGTTCATATAATGCACAAATAAGATTATTAACAATTAACAACTTGTACAAGTAGCAAAATAACATTGTTTCAGCTATTTCTAGATGTTCAATTTTTGACAACTTTTTGAACAAAATAATTTTTTATCAATGTTGGAAATATGCTAAAAATTCCATCAGTCAAAAAGTCCATAATAACTGCGTATGTCAAATCTAGACAGTCATCCAGTTTGTTTGATTGATTTGCTTTACTTTACTTTGTTTTTGTGCCATTTTGCCTAATTTGCGAAGATGGGGATGAGTGATGATCAGACCTCGGATTTTTAGATTCTAAATAATGTGCTCTTAGGATCCTAAATAGACTATAAAAATCTTAAAACAGGTTCTAAAAATATTAAATTAGGCTCGAAAAATTCTGAAGAAGGTTTCAAAAAACTTAAAATGGTATAATATTCCTGAAAAAAATTGATTAGATACAATCGTTTAAAAAAAATGAACCATCTGATTGTATGTACTCTTGAATTTTATCATGGAGACCACCCTGAATCTTTTTCTTGTTCTCCACAGTTCTCACAGTTAGTGCCAAAATAATTCAAAAAACAGTTTTCCACGTTAAACAGTGAAATGTGCCATACTTTATAATGTGGTAAACGTGAAAAGTGGCTGGTAGCCCTGTAAGTAGTTCAAAGGGCGTGTAAAGAGGTCACTAGTGTGCACGTTCTTACGGGCTGATGAGCGGAACGATGTGATTTCCCAACACTTTCGCTTTTGGCACTTACAACGTTTACCACTTTCAGTCCCCAATTATCTTTCAACAGAGACATAGTCAGTGATGCCAGATCAGACGTTTGCACTTTGAATTGGATAGGCAGTCAAGACGATTGGATGCCAAAACGGAGAGGGGGATGGCAAGGACAGTTTACTTGATCTTAGTAGGCAAGGCTTAGCATTAATCATTCTAGTGCAGGGATAAAAAGTAGGCGGGAGCTATTACGTTTAATCGCCGCCACTGTGTGCAGGTAACAGTGACGTCAGACATTTTGGTTTGTTAAGAGATTTGTTAACATCATATACTTGGAGGGAGGGAAATCGACTGAAAACATGTTTCGAACACGCCAGTCATTTAATTATTTCGCCACAAAACCTTGTAAATAAGTCTGTGAGATATAAAAATCCTGTAAAACCTAAAAAGATATAGGCTATAAAAACCTAAAAAACGGTGTGACTGTTCTCTACAGCACAAATTTATTTTATGTTCGTTTATAAATGTACAATTATAATTATTATCTATTTTTAACTTTAAATGTTAATGTTAAAGTTGATGTTTTATAAAGTTGGTTTTCTCTTTATGATAAGTTGTATTATGTTAATGTGTTTGGCAACATTGTCGTTGCCATGATAACAGTCAAGAATTCGATGTAACAGTTGTGAAGTTTTGTGATAAAAGTTTATATCAAAAAGTGATTTGCTGCGTTTCCAATTATGCTAATATTCAGGTAATTTAGATAGGTAATCAGCCTACAGAAGTTTTTCTTCGCCTTCACGAATTGTGAAAGATATCTTGCATTTAATAACAGTAAGGGAAACTATTTAATAGATCGAATAATGTGTACTGTGAACTGGTTTCAATGTCTATGTTATGTTTTATTGTGCCTGTTGTTGTACGTGTGTTTCTATTACAATAATGCAATCTTCGGGAAGTAACTATAATCTACGATCCAGAACTAGCATATCTGTAAATTCTATACCAGGCAATGAGTCTATGAACAGCCATCAATCATTACATCTTGTTAAATGTGTAGGGTGTTTTTGTTAATACGAGAGATCAAGAGTTGATATACTACATGGGCTGTAGTCTGTGTGAAGCTGAACTATCCAGCCCTGGCCCAAAACCATGGTAACGGTTGAAGTTTTTGCTTGCGATGACGTGCGACCGGCCAAGTGAATCCATCACTTCAATGTAAAGTCACGTGAAATGACAAAACGACAGTGTTGCAGTATGCAGATATTAAACACCAGAACAAGAACAATGTCTAGATGAGGATGTGTACTACAGGCTGTGGAAAAGGATATACGATAGCCACTAACGCCGTTAAACGGTTGGTCGGGAACTTTACGTTACATACCATCAAGAAGTAATAGGATCTGAGCTGAGTATGTCCTTTGCGATTAGTCCACTCAGAATTAGTTCACTTCATCAAATGATTTACTAAATCACTCCATCGTAACAGGCGAAGTATTTTCCAGGATTATACTCCCTACATTCCTGCTCATAATAAGAAGTCGAAGGGAGAGGGTTGTCGTGTGTCCTTCCGGTTGCCCTGACTTGGGAAAACAAATTTTCCAGTCAATCCTGATTTAACCGTGATGTTAATAAATAATCTATACTACAACTTTTCATATCATTGTATAGACCCAAGAGGGAGCGAATGGATGTCATGAATCCTTTCTGGAAGGGTAGAAGTGACAAGGATTTACCTACTCTCATATGCTGACACGTGTTGTAAAATTTTTTTATCACTTCCTCCTGAGCCTGTTATTCAAGTCCGAAAGCACTTCCTAGAGAAGCGTCAGCTTTCTGGGGGATTCTGCTATTCATTATGTCGAATGCATCGTTGACCAGGTGAAAGAAATTTGCAGTCTCTTGTTCTTCGGGAATTGTGTAGCTAATTGCTTCTGCAGTATGTTTCGAAAATAACTGGCAAGCAAGGGATACACGCTGTCGTTCTCTTCCTGACACAGATAGGTAATACTGTGTCAATTTAGGGCACAGCTTTATTTCTCCACAATCGATAGTTAAAAGCCGTTCAATGATTTCCCTACCGATATGCTTCCCTCCAGGTAGAGTTAAACCATTATCTACGAAGTGGTTTCGGAGCAGCTTCATCATGTGTGGTATATCCGAAAAAACCCACACTCGTGAGTTTGGTTCTGTGGGATTCGTAAAGCAAGGATTCATTTATAACACCATTAAGCCTTGTTTCCATGATTATGAAAAACTCAATATGCTGACCAAGGCAGTAATTTATTTTATTAAAAACATAAACTAAACGTAACGTTTCAACCTTCTAGCAAGGTCTTCTTCAGACTCTGTATCAAGTACAAAAGTAACAAGATACAAAAACAGGGTATTATATATACACAAACATTACTCCCTCCAGACTATTTAGAAAGTTGTTTGGAACTTTCTAGCAGGTGATTTTCACTTTCCAACTTTACTTTCACCTAAAAGGCTAAAGACAATTACTTCCATATAGAATGTGGTTGGACTTTTAATCTCACGCTCTTTTCCCTTCCTTCAGAAGGAAGAAAAATGAAGGGAAAAGAGCGTGAGATTAAAAGTCCAACCACATTCTATATGGAAGTAATTGTCTTTAGCCTTTTAGGTGAAAGTAAAGTTGGAAAGTGAAAGTCACCTGCTAGAAAGTTCCAAACAACTTTCTAAATAGTCTGGAGGGAGTAATGTTTGTGTATATATAATACCCTGTTTTTGTATCTTGTATCCTTCAGAAGGAAGAAAAATGAAGGGAAAAGAGCGTGAGATTAAAAGTCCAACCACATTCTATATGGAAGTAATTGTCTTTAGCCTTTTAGGTGAAAGTAAAGTTGGAAAGTGAAAGTCACCTGCTAGAAAGTTCCGAACAACTTTCTAAATAGTCTGGAGGGAGTAATGTTTGTGTACATATAATGCCCTGTTTTTGTATCTTGTTACTTTTGTACTTGATACAGAGTCTGAAGAAGACCTTGCTAGAAGGTTGAAACGTTACGTTTAGTTTATGTTTTTAATAAAATAAATTACTGCCTTGGTCAGCATATTTAGTTTTTCAAGGATTCATGTATGTTACTGCCAAATCGTTCCACACTTTAGAGTTTTTGCCTCCCAAATCACAAACTACAGCTACCACTTTAAATCCAACATCGTGCATCTCTGTAATTGCTCTCTTTAGCAATGACCCTGTCATCTGCACATCAAAGTTATAATATGTTGGTTGTTTCCAATTACTTATCAAACAACGTGCCATAATTACTTGCACTTGACTGTTAGGCCCATATACCTTATCTTCCTCTTGATCATACGACCTTCGAGAGTCAATGTTCATCTCATCAAAGCACAAAACACTTAATATTTCATTTTTCCCTAGTTGAAATGCTTGATTCTTCATTAATGTTAATACATCGTGTAAAAACCCAGTATTACAATGGAAAGAACGCGAGACCCACCTCTTAAGAGTCCATAATGCTGGTAATGGCATGTGCATTTTAGACCTCAAATAACTATAGCATCTTTTGGAAATGCATCTCAACGTTAAGGCTCGGCTTATGTCGTCCTTTTTCCAGCAAACATTCTTCTTTCCATTAACAAGATAGTCAACCTGTGCTTCCGTAAATATACTTGTCAATGTTTTAGTTGCAGTTTCTTTGACGTTTCTTTTACTTTGCTTGATTTCATTACTTTTCTTTCTTAGAGTTTGCCTCAATCGCCTTGTTTATCTTGTAAGTTGATCAACTTGATTTTTCAACCGCCTGTTTTTTATTTCTAGGTTTCTGATTCTAGTTTCTAATGCTTTTTGTATCAAAGAGCTATGTTCATTTACCTGTATTTCTTTATCTCTTGTTTGCTTTTGTTTCTCACTCATGATTCCTCCATGTATGGGCACAAAGTTGGAATTTGTAAATTTCATCAGGTGGTACCAAATTCATCGTTGGTACTGCATCTTGCTTAAGAATCTTTCTCCGATGTAAACCTAAAAGTTCGCTTTTCAGATCACGTACATAATCTTCTGGGCAGAAATGCGCACTGCAGATTCTAGCATTCGCATGATTCACGTTAGAGTTTCCACAAACACGAATCCAAAGCTCGGTAACCGAAGAATCCTTTGGAAAAACGTGGTATATAATGCCTTTTGTTTTGGCACTGTAATTTCTGCATCCTACTATTGCACACGAAGGCATTTTTCATTTTATACTGAGGACTGAGAACACGGTACAAAATCAGATCACAAATAACAATAGTTTCCAGATGTTACTATAGTGCTGATTAAACAATATAAAAAAGTCAAGACAGCGTTTGTAATTCTTCTTCTTCTTCGTGACCCTCACCGCCGGGTGTGTGTCAGTCTTGGTACAGGTAAAGCTAAATGGTACATTGATTCAGCAGCCACACGTCATATGACCAGTGACAAGGAATGTTTTGCTACATTTAATCCAAGTATAACAAATGAAATATATCTTGCAGATGGAAGTAGTTTGAAATCACAAGGAATGGGTGAAGGTGTAATACAATGTATACATGATAATGTTATACAGGATGTATTAGTAAAATCTGTGTTGTATGTACCTGAATTGCATGGTAGTTTACTTTCGGTGAAATGTCTTACTGAAAAAGGTTTAAATGTTGAATTTCATATTTATTTCAAATGTATCATTAGTAAAGATGGAAAAACTGTTGCATCAGCAGATCTGATAAATAATTTATATAAGTTGAATATTATTTCAAATGTACAATCTGTAAATCAGTTGCACAAGGTAAGTCATGAAAATGACAGGAAATGTATTCATCTTTGGCATCGTAGGTTACGACACAGAGATGCAACAATTGTTAAAAATCTTGGTAAAGGAAATTTAGTTAAAGGTGTTGATATTGATGTATGTAATGTAACTAAAATTTGTGAGGAATTTATTCAAAGTAAAATTTCTCGTAAATAATTTCCAAAATTGAAAACTGAAAAGCAAAGGAATTATTAGACATAGTGCATTCAGATAGATGTATGTGGTCCGATGGACGTTGAAAGTCCTAGTGGGAACAAATACATACTTATATTTATAAATGATTTTAGTAGGTTTACTATGGTATATCTAATGAAGAAAATGAATGAAGTTGAAGATAAGTTACAGGAATTTGTACAGTATGTGAAAAACAAATTTAAAAGAAAACATAAAGTAATCAGAACTGATAATGGAGGAGAGTATATGTCATTACAATTGAAAGATTTCTTCAAAAGGGAAGGAATAGAACATCAAACTAGATTACCATATACCCCACAACAGAACGGCGTTACGGAATGGAAAAACAGAAGTTTAGTTGAAATGGCTCGTTGCATGATAATTGATGCTGGCATGCACAAGAAGTACTGGGATGAAGCTATAAATACAGCAAATTACTTACAGAACAGGTTACCCACAAAGATATTGGAGACTAGTCCATATTGAAAATGGTACGGAAAGCAACCATACATGGGTCATGTGTAAGTGTTTGGCAGCGTGGGATATGCTATGATTCTAAGTCATCGACACAAGATGGACGTTAAAGAAAAAAAACTTGTCTTAGTTGGATATGAAGGATATAAAGGATATAGGTTACTAGATATGACATCAGATAAGATTTACATAAGCAGAGACTGTAAATTTATTGAAAACTCAAGTCATGTAATTTCAACTTTGAAACCTTTCCAAAAATCTGATGGCTGTGGGAATTCTAATCAATATATTGATTATGAATTATCCGTGGACATTCTTGAAGAGGAACCAGAAATGCATTCACATTTGGTAAAAAGGAAGTGAAGAGTGATCCAGAACTAATTTGTGATTCAAAAAGTGATGAACATACAGATATCAAAGTGAATAAAAGGACTCCAGAAGTTATCAGAAAATCTTGTCGTACAACAAAATGACAATTACCAGCTAGATATCTACAAAAGGTCATTGTGGAAAGAAAGTTACCAACATCTTTTGAAGAGGCAGTTACAGGACCTGATAATGATAAATGGGAGATGGCAATGAATGAAGAAATGAACTCATAAAATAAAATAAAACGTGGGAACTAGTTCAACCAGTAAATGGAAGAAATATAATTGGTAGTAAATGGGTATAGAGCATTAAAGAAGATGCACAAGGAAAAGTTACTCGTTACAAGGCCAGACAAGTTGCTCAAGGATATTCACAAATCTATGGTGATAATTAGATCAAGTGTTTGCACCAGTTTGAAAACAAGCAACATCCAGAGTTCTTTTAACAGTTGCAGGACAATTGAATATGGCAGTCAAGCAATTTGATGTAAGGACAGCATTATTGTATGGTGATTTAGATGGTGAAATATACATGAAACAACCTGAGGGATATCATCAACCTGGGAAAGTAGAATATGTATGCATTTTGAAGAAAACATATATGGGTTAAACAAGCGGCAAGATCATGGTATAATAAAACTGATGAATTTTTGGTTACCAATAATTTCAAAAGAGGTGAGGCAGAACCGTGTCTTTATACAAAATCAGTTGATGGGAATATGATCTACGTATATTCTTTTGTATGTAGATGATCTTGTGATTGCATGTACAAATGTTAATTTGATTAATGATGTAGCAATGTTAATGTCAAAGAAAATTCAGATTAATTGTCTTGGTGATATTAGTTGTTATCTGGGATTTCAAGTTGAGAGAAGTAAGGATGGAATTTTTGCTCTTCATCAAAGTAATTACATAGGGAAATTAATCAAACAATTTGGATTGGAAGATGCAAATTTATCAAAAATTCCAATGGATCCTGGATACATTAAATATGCAGAAACTTCTGAACCATTACCAAGTAATGAGCAATACAGACAAGCTATTGGAGCATTATTGTACATAAGTATAAATACTAGACCAGACATATCAGCAAGTGGGTCAATTTCGAGTCAGAAGGTCAGTTGTCCTACTGAAGCTGATTGGATTGAAGTAAAAAGAATTTTTCGTTATTTAAAGGGGACTCAATCATATAAGTTAAAATTATGAAACAAATTTGAATATGAAAATGATTATTTGTTAGGTTACGCAGATGCTGATTGGGCTGGGGATGTATCAACTAGAAAATCAAACAGTGGTTATGTATTTATGTATAAGGGAGGTTTGATAAGCTGGGCTTGTAGAAAAAATCTTATGTTTCATTTTCTTCCACTGAAGCTGAGTATGTCTCAATTGCAGAAGCATGTAAGGAAGCAAAATGGATAAAATATGTGTTAAATGATATGGATAAAAAATGTGATTATCCAATTATCATAAATGAAGATAATCAAAGTTGTATCAAATTAATGAAGAATTAAAGGATTAGTTTGAGAACTAAACATATTGATGTACGTGTAATGATGTACATATCATTTTGTACGTGATCTGTATTATAAAGGTCAAGTAACATTTAAGTACTGTGCTTCAGAAGACATGATTGCAGATACATTAACAAAACCACAAACAGGTAGAAAGTTAACAAGGAATTGTAACTTAATTAATATGATGAGTGAGTAATTATGATGATATATACATTATTATTAATTGAAAAAAGGGGTGTTATATGTAGCGTGTTTTTGTCAATAAACATATAAAGTGTATAAACGAGAAATCAAGAGTTGATATACTACATGGGTTGTAGTCTGTGTGAAGCTGAATATCTATGTTCAACTGTTTTGGTTCTCGAATATTTTTTTGTAGCACTTGTGTTCATCTGAGCGAGAATCATAATAAACTTCTCGGAATAAACTGTAGATGTTCTTTTATTAACCCAACAAAATGTTGCCAAGATTCAGGAAAAAACAGGTTAATCTCTTGTAACAAATGTGAATATTGGTTTCACATAGAATGTGTAGGATTGACTGACGAACACTGGGATTTGTATCAAGGTAACGAAAAGTACTTGTGCAAGACGTGTGATCCGTCTTATGATCCATTTGCAATGGAAGCTTCTGTACAAAGTCAAAGTGTGCAAAAGGAAGCTCAGAATGATTGTGTCACAGCGTCACTATCAACCCTAATCCTACCATTCCGCAAGATATTTTAGTTTCGCAACTGTCAGCTTTGTTCGGCGAACTGCGTAGAAAACGCTTTCCAGAAGCAGTCACAGGAACAGTTCAACAGTTTCCAGAAGGAGTCCAGCGATTTCCAGAAGCAGTCACAGGAACAGTTCAACAGTTTCCAGAAGGAGTCCAGCGATTTCCAGAAGCAGTCACAGGAACAGTTCAATACTTTCCAGAAGGAGTGCAGAGATTTCGAGAAGCAGTCACATGATTTCCAGAAGCAGTTATAGGAACAGTTCAACGGTTCCAGGAGGAGTCTACGGATTTTCGCCAGCAGTTTAATGATTTTCAACAACAGATCACTTCTGAAATATTTCAATCACGGAAGGAAATGGAATCACGCAACGTCGAGGAAATGAGGCTCATTTAAAGAATAAATAAGTTTAGTTGATGAATCATGTCGATCAAATACAAGACGTCTGCACCAGAGAATGGATAATGAAGTTCAGAACTCTCGGAATAACTTCAGGATGTAAACCTTGGCTGCACTAACAAATTTTCCGACTTGGAAGAACAGATTAGTGAGTGTAAGGGCAATATTTCAGAATTAACTGGAAAGGTGCAAGGGCAAATTGCAAGTTTGTCAAAACTTACCAATCTAATGTGTGATCGTCAAATAATTGAACGTCTTGAAGTGTGTGAAGTAAGAATTCAAGATCTTTCAACAACGCCTCCAGTTACTCCATTGCCGAGTTATATGATTTACAAAAATTCTCAAGTTGCTGATCCAATGTCACATGGTATTCAAAATGTTGGGTTGTTTGCACAAAATCAAGAAGATTCATCATCTTTTGATGAATCTGGTGCTGAACAACAAAGAGATCATATGTGTGATCAATGTAATTCACCACGCAGAAATAAACGTCCTAAGGTCAGCAGAAGAAAAGTAGAAAGCAATAAAAATAATGTAACAGTTTCATCAAAACCTAACCATGAATGTTGTAATCCAAGTTATAAGCCTTGTCAATTTAACCATAATCATTGTACAGAAATGCAAGATTGTAACGAGTCTCCCTTGCATTCAACAGTTGTGCCTGCTGTCAATAGGCAGTTATACAATTAAGTGCAAGGGCACGCACGAAACTAGAAAGTATGTAAGACTGAATGAACTTAACATGCTTCCAAAGTTCTCTGGTAATCTAGAAAAATGCCGTCCACGTAAATTTATCAGAAATGTAACTTCGTATTTGGACTTATTGCAAATGCCAGCCAGATACACAACGATTAGAGTGCATTTCTAATTGCTTCCAAGGACCGGCAGAGGGCTGGTACAATACACACGTTACACTTTTGTGACATACCAAGATTTCGTAAGGGGATTCTTGCAACACTATACATGATATTCCTTGACGCAAGCTTAACTTTCCGAACTTAGAAGTAGAAGGTATGACAACAAGAGTGGTGTTATAATATGGAAGTTTTTGCAGTACGCACTTACTCTACTTATTACAACTTAGGGGAACATCCCAACAACTCTGAAACTATTGATATTTTGGTTAATCAGTTGCCCACATTACCCAGTCGGTAATAGCTGCTATATTGAACAAGGTAGATGATGTAATCGATCTGTTGAAAAGATTAGATCTAGTAAATGTAAGATCCAATAAAAAGTTTCAATTGCCTCATGGGTTCAACGCTATGAATTTGAAATCTGGAAATAACCCGAATAATGGTGATTCTAGTAGTAATTTGAGAGTGCAGTCTGTTAACAAGCAAAGTGGTATGTTTGTAGATGATAATAAGGAACGCAATCGTTACTCAGTGTCAAAGAATAATACTAATGTACAATCTATACCTGACAATTCAGATTCACCCCACAGTCATGCATCAAGCAGGGGAAATATTAGATTTACGGGAAATAAGAGACCGAGATTGAATTTTGATGGGCAGTATAACAACAGTAATTACAGTAATCCACGATCACCTTATTCTAACGGAAATTTCAGAAGAAGGAATTTTAATAATTCTAACAATCAATTTGGAAATAATGGAAGACGTGATAGTAAGTTCCGAAATTACCAAGTAAATATAACATTTTCGAACAATAGGTTTAATTGGCGTTCTGGTAAATATCAAGGTCTAGTAAATGATAGTAACGAACAGCGTGTAGTTTAAGGTTTTCTACAAACCCTTCTTCATGTAGTTTATGTCCAATGTGTGCAAGGCCAAATGAAGTTGGTCAAGCTAGAAACGAAAATTATCAAGCTAGAACTATGAGTAATTCTTTGAACGTAAACGCTCCTAATTTTGACTGTAGTGAAACTGAATTTAAACAGTTTGATCAGCCTACATCGATTGTAAGATTAAATGAATGCCACAGGTGATCTTAGATTTTTAAGCATTCGCAGTACAAAGTTTAAGAGTTTATAAGATTAAGAACTTTCTTATACTCTCTTATTGTTCTTACCCGCATGCGTCTAGGACACAGCCGTCTTACGCATAGTCACTTACTACAAGGGCTGGACCCTCCGTTCTGTCATGTTTGTAATGTTATTTTAAGCATTCGACACATTCTCGTTGAATGTGTCGATCTTGCTTACCTCCGGCAGATTTTTAACCTTTCCAGCTGTTTGTCATCCCTGTTGGGTGATGACAGCAGTATTTTATCAAATGTTTTTAGTTTTCTGCGAAGAGCTGGACTCTTCCACCGTCTGTAAGGAGGTTTTTAGTTTGTTTGTTCTGACTTTTTAATGTGTTGTGTTTGTCTCGTGCAGGTCTTTTTACAACCTGCACTTTTAGTTTTTCCCAAGGGGCTATTTACCCCCCTTTTTTTAGTTTTCAGTCAGAATTTTAGATAAGGGGTTATTTCCCCGTATACATAGAAGGCGGCAAAGTGGCCTTAAGTGCCGACGCACCCATAAATTTTAAATCAATCCAATCCAATGTTATTGTCTCAAAGAACTGTTATCCTGTTATGCAAACAATCATTGTTCTTAGATTGAATGATACGAAAGGAAATTATTTCGACATTTATTTTCATGTAAAATGTTTAGTTTCAACAATGTCTTTGCTATTTAATCTTGTTTACAATATTGCATATGGTTGAGTTAAATATTCTCTTCATGTAAAGAAAGGCATTTGAAGTTATAATGATGAATAAGTGTATAATATTGTAATAATGTAATCTTGTACGAACGCATAAGTATTGAAAACATTGAGTCTGTGATAACGATTATCGCCCATAGATAAACAGCATTAATGTTCAAAAGTTTGAAAAATGTAAGTCAGAGTTAGATTTTATTTATCGTCTAGGAGAATAAATACAAATTTTTATATTCAAATGTATAAGTCTAGAAGATGAACTGACATTAATTTTAATGTGCAGTAATGGATACCTAGAATTTAAGCTCTAGTCCTAAGAAAGGAAGAGTTAAAAAGAGATGTATTATTTTAATGTTAATTGGGTAATAATCCTTTATGTAAGGTACCCAGATCTATTAATTCTTTAGGAGGTATAACTCCACGATAGAGAGTGCTAGGTTCCCAAAGGTAATTTATTTTAGGTTAGCTTCTTGATATGCACTTAGTTTACTTACAAATATTATGAAGAAAACTCCTCGTGTCAATATAAAATTACTATAGTGTTGACTTGTAGGTAAAATATTAGAAGGTGTACTTGAAACGAAACATTACGGAGACAGGATGTTCTCGTCGGTTTGGAATGCAGACCTTACAAATTCCATTACTTGCCTCGTCCGTGGAAAGGTACCAGCCTGACAGACGGATATGAATCGACAGGTATTGGAATTTGTATAGCGAAGCAACCGAACCGATCTGAGAAGATCGGAAGGGAATTTCGGGATCAGTATTGGATTTGGTTTTGGTGCGTGTACATCGAGGAAGACAGCGCAGGTATGTACCTGGAGGACGGAGGCGTCTCTCCGAACATAGAATGGTCTGAGCCTTGTTACTAAACCTCTCGCTAGTACCTTTTCTTACTTACACCCCGGTAATAAAATAATGAAATAAGGGAAGGAGGAAACATGGTAGAGGTACGGGCCTTTTTTTTGTAACTTTTAGTTGTAGGTGCGAGTTCCTTATAGGAAATATGTGCTTCAGAACGCGGGTTAGGAATGCTAAGGAATAATGAGCACGAATTCGACTTATCTTTAACGAGGATTCAACAGCTGGCGGAACAAACGGTTCCGATTTCACCGTCTCGTCCAGTCACCAGGGCAAGGTCGCGATACATACAGCAATTTTCCACCAACACTGCACATTCCACGGACTGTGTTGCCATTATTCCTTCCACCGTTGTCAAGAATACTGAAGTCATGGCATTGAACATACCAAATTTTATTCAACCTGAAAAGTTTTCAGGGGCAAAACCCTTAGAAGTTGATCAATTTTTCACAACTTTTGAAAATATGGCGGATGCATTACCTTGGACCCCTGCAAAAAGAAAAGATTTCTTGCCTTTATTCCTCACTGGAATCGCTTTAGATTTAATAACGGGAATAAAATCTCAACCAGATTATGCAAATAAGGAGTATCAAACGCTCAAAACAGAAATTACCAACACTTTTAGGGACATTGGTCAACCTCTCCTGGTTGAAGATTTCTTAAAGGAACAAGTCCAACAAATTCAGGAAACCCCGCAAGCTTACATCTTGCGTAAGCATGCTTTGATTCAGAAATATCTCCCCCAAGCATCCGTGGATCAGGTAATTTATTACATTGTGAGGGGACTACGTACCCAGTACCTTCAGGTAGCTTCCGACAAGAATTTTAATTCGGTGGATGAACTTCTACGGTTCATCAACAACTTGCAAAGAAAACAGACCCTTTTGGAAGAGCAAGCGTACAGAGAAGCTAGGGAATTAGCGGCGCTTAAATACACTCAAGGTCTAGTTGCATCAACAAATCAGATAGGATTGCAAAACATAGTAACCCAACCTCCCATAAAAGAACCTCAAACTAGCTCAAATAATCAACAGGAAATAAACAGTCAACTGCAAACAGAAAAAAACTTTGTAACACAAGATCAATTAAAAGATTTGGAAATTAAAATGAATGAACTCCAAATTAATCATTTTCAGAATAGTGCACAAACGTTCAGAAATAGATCACAGCCTACTAGAACTAATAATATATTTCCTGCACGCCAAAGATATAACGGTAGGAATAGTTCACATTCCCAAAGAAGTAACAATTTTTATAGATCAAATAATTCAAACAATGGTTACCAACGTGGGAACAGGGGACGTTCAAATTACCGTAGAGGAGGTTATAGGCCATTCCAGAGACAACACCCTCAACATGCTCAGAGATGGCAACCCTGTCAAAACTGTTGCCCTCAACGTGAACAAAATACAGCCCAGCAATATAATCAACAAGTATATTACAATCAGACAGGTTCATCGGAACAACAATCACCTAATGCCTCTTTAAACTATTGAAACCCTATGAACGTGGGAACGGTCGTCAGGGGAAAAGTTTGCATACAGTTCCCATAATTAAACAGAATAATCTTAGTTTTCTAGAAGCAACAGTAAATAGGAAACCTTGTAAAGTACTTGTAGACATAGGTGCAAATTGTAGTATAATAAATGACAACTTGGTTCCAACAAATGCAAAAAGAATAAACATAAATTCAACCATAGCAGGAATAAGTGGAAATTCCATAACTGTCAGACAAATTGCCTTCATACGATTCCGAATCGGTGGGAAATTTTACTGTCACCCGTTCAGAATAGCTAATACAAAATTCCAGTATGCAATTTTGGGCACAGATTTTTTAAATCTACATAAAGCAAACATATCGTTAGGAGATAATACGATCTCATTGCAGAGATTAGGGTATTCACCAAAATGGCAATTTTCCAGTGACGAAAGCAAAGTACACACCATTCCTGATCAAATATTTCAAATGTTAGATTTAAATCAAAGTTCAACATTTGTAGAACAACATAAAATAACATTAAAACCGAAATCCTCAACTTATGTAAAACTACGGCTAGAAAACATCCAGATTGGTACTAAATATAACACATTTGAACCGAATAAAGAATTGTTGGACTCATTAGATATTTTAGCACCTTATGCATTAGTTAATGAAGAAGAACCCCACATTTTGCTAACAAACACAAAAAATCATCCGTTAGTAATACAGAAAAACACTCCAATTGGTTCAGCAGGAAGTAACCAAATAATTTCTGAAATTTATGACACTAACGTCAATGCGAATGCAAATAGTGGTCATAAAGTACATCATTCATTCGAGCAAGATGACGAAAATTTAGACCAGGAAACCTTAAAACGACTCACTAAACATAGGAAATTTTATGACGTTAAACAAATTGATATAAATCCAGAACTAACAGACGACCAAAAGCTCAAAATTCAAAATTTAGTTTACAATTATGCGGATATCATGTATTGGAATCCTGAGTGCTTTTCTAAAACAAACGCAATGGAAGCACACATAGATGTTGCTGAATGTGTTCCTCCATTTGCTAGGCAAATTCCCAAACCCATAAATTTAAGGGAAAAAATGAAAAATGAAATAACAAGACTTCAAGAACAACAGATCATTGAACCTTGTGAAAACTCACCATTTCGTCATCGCATATTCTTAGTTAAGAAACCAAATGGAACCTACAGACTAGTTTCAGACTTTTCAGAAATTAATAAAGTAATATACAATGTTTCATATCCCACTCCAGATTGCAATGACATTTTAGCACGTCTTGAGGGCAAATTTTTTTACACTACATTGGACATGGCTCAAGCTTATTTTCAAATTCCAATATCAGAAGAATCACGTCCAGTTACGAGCTTCGCAATTCCAGGTTGTGGTTCATTCCGTTAGAAATGTTTACCTATGGGCATGAAGACATCCAGTAGTTTTATGAATAGACTAATGAACATTGTATTTAGTGGTCTTCCAGACAATCAAGTAGCCACCTATTTAGATGATTTGTGCATAGCAACTTCCACTTTTGAAGAGAATTTCTCCCTAATTCAACAAATATTTGATAGGATTAGGAAAGCAAACATGACAGTTGGAATAAAGAAATGTAAGTTCGCATTTTCAGAAACCATCGTTTTGGGACATCTTCTTTCTGCGAAAGGGATGAAAATTTCCGACAAAATCATTAATTCAGTCAAGAATTTTCCAACACCTAACAATAAGAAACACGTGAACAGCTTCTTAGCACTTTGTTCTTACATTAGAAAATATGTGTCCGGATTCTCATTTTTAGCGGATAACATATATAAACTTTTGAAAAAGAACGTTCCGTTCACGTGGACAGAGCAGCACCAGAAAGAGTTCGATGAACTAAAGGATAAAATTCTCAGTTCTCCCGTTCTCAAACCGTATTCTCAAAACAAGAAGACCTACCTCATCACCGATGCGTCTACATTTGGCCTCGCAGCCAGCATTTGGCAAGATTCGGAAGACGGAAGCTCACGCCACCCAGTTGCCTTCGCGAGCCGCAGATTAACCGACACAGAGAAGAAGAAATCAATATTTGAACTAGAAGTTCTCGCAGTGGTCTTTGGAGTAAAAGCGTTTAGATATTATTTGCTAAACAGCCATTTTACTTTAATAACTGATAATCACTCCATATCATATTTACGACAAGCATCAAATTTGACAGGTCCATTGGCACGAAGAGCTCTGGAACTACAGCAGTTTTCCTTCGATGTGAAACATGTCAAGTCATCAGAAAATGCCCTTGTAGACACTTTAAGCCGCTATCCAGCAGAGGAAGCTCCTGCCGACAGTGAAGACAACCCTGAACTAATTTTCCACCTAGAGGACGAAAACTTCAGCATTCGACAACATCAAGAAGAAGATCCATTATTCGGCCCTATCATTAAAGTCATCAACAACAATCCGATGCAAGATCCAGGAGTAGTACGAGCAGCACAGTATTACGTCATCAAAGACAACAAACTGTACAGACGTCATCGATACAACAAGACAGAGGAACTTCTCTTGTGCATTCCACACAAGTTAAAAGATGAAATTTTCGAGAAGATTCATTGCAGTGAATACAATGCAGCTCACGCTTCACCATCTTCCACGTATGAAAATTTCAGGAAAAGATTTTCCTTCCCAGGATTAAAACGATGGGTGTACATGAAATCCAAAAGTTGCCTCGAATGCCAGATGTCGAAGAGAGATTTCGGACCAAAGAAGCTCACCCTTCAGACGTTCGAACCGATCGCCACCCCAGCCAGGAAGTGGGTCATCGACACGTGCGGTCCACTGCAGGCCACAGCCAACCACGGACATCGCTACGTTCTCATATGCGTAGATCAAGCGACCAGGTACATGGTAACGACATCTATACCTTCAGTTGACGCCGAAACTATTGCCAATGCATTAATGGAACAGATGATTTTGCGATTTGGTGTGCCAGACAACATCACGCTTGATCGTGCACCAGCGCACACTTCAAAAATCATGGAACAATTGAGTCAAATATTGAACGTCAGACTCAGATTCGCAAACACAGATTTCCACGAAACAGTTGGACTCGCCGAAAGACATATTCAGAAATTAAAGCAAAGGCTGAGACCGTATGTAATGAAAAAATGTGCACAGTGGTATCTGTATCTCTCGGCCATAACGTTTGCGATAAATTCAGAAGTACACACAGGAACAAGATATTCTCCACATTACCTTATGTACGGTTACGAACCAAAGAATGCGATGGATTCATTGCTAGGAATAGATACAAATTCGTTGCAGCACTCGAACAAGGAACGCCTAGACATGTTGCAAGCGATGCGTGAACAAGCACAGGAAAATCTCCAGAAGAAATTTAAAACACAGAAAAAGTACTCAGACCAACACACACGGCATGTTGAATTTCAACCCGGACAAAAAGTGCTAATTTTAGACACAGTTCCGAAACGAAATGTACCTAAGCACTTCGCAAATTACTTCAAAATACATGGTACAGTTCTGGAAATGGAAAATGCCAACAGCGTACGAATAAGCTACAAGGACGGCCGAGGAAAGGATAAAATCGACACATTTTCCATAACAAGAATCAAACCCTTCTTCGAAGAAAAGGAGAAAATACAAGAAGAAAATTATAACATCGACGAAATGTCTGCAGAACAGTCAGAAACCGAAGAGACAGAAGTCAAAGGGACATCATTCCACAGAAAGCCAAATGGGAAAGAACGTTGTCATTCCATCATTTCATCGTCATCGTCGCGATTAGTCAAAGGGGAAGAAAAGCGACGCTACAAAACAAGCAGTCCACTCGAACCATCCATGTTTAATTAAAACCTAAATGCATTTATTTTGTTAAATCTTATCAAAATATACAGGAACTGTCCTCTTCAAAAATAGAGTTTCGTGATAACCACGCCAAACTGTCATTCGTTGAATAAACTGGTTTCTTTTCATGAAGATTACAACACTCGCCTCCTCGACTTGGAAGAGAGCGATATCAACAAAACACGTACATCTCCTATTACAGCGACCAAGGAACGAAGTAGCGTGACGTCATCCTGAAAGTGACATCAAATGAACAACAAGCAACTAGCAGAAGTGACAGCAGTTTCGCATGTAAGCAGTTTCTCCAAAACTCACATCATCTGCATTCGAAGATTACAGTGAAACACGATTATGCAAGAAACTTATATAATAGAGCCATTAGCACATTACGAGACTAACGAGCATTAGGATATTTAGTGTAAATTCTCTACGACAATATACATACGTATATTGAAGAATATACACTCCTGTTATAATTTAAATGAAATAGTGCACAAGTTATATTTATATACAGTATGTATGAATTTACGCTCGTGATAATAATATTTCACTTATGTGAAGTTTAATGATGCTAGGGACAGGTTTTATCTTCATAGATAGCCATTTAAGTATAGTGCGCACTTGAGCGTATCTGATATCCCTTAGTACACAATTTCTGGAATTCTGGTAATTCCATATATATAACGAATTCCTCATAATACATATGAGTGAGAACAGTAAATGAATTAATTTTTATAAATATTAATAATTCTTGTGTTTCATTGCAATAATAATCATAATAATAACAAAGCACTGCCCTTCGAAACTGCGTCTCATACAGCAACAGCGATATCTTTAATAATTGTAGGGACTATCTTATTTTTATTAATTACGGCATGTTTTGTTCGTAAAATTAAATCCTGTTTTTGTTGTCGTCCCCTTGCACAACAAACAATCAGTCGACAAAAACCTACCCAACAAGCTCGTAGTATAAATGTCACAAATGAAGAACAAATAATTCCTGTAAGAATAGCACAAAATAGACATATCAGACCATCAACAGCACCACCCCCTATTCCTTCTTCTTCTAAAGCGCTGGCTAAACAATCTTGTATCGATATCCCATCACATCACTTTGACAGTATCTGTTAAGGCACATCACCACCGACTTGCACTTAGCCAATGGATTAGACACCCTGTCCAGCAGGCAGACAGTGAACTTCTAAAGCCGCCCTACATTTGGCTGAGTACATGTCGATTGGTGTATGTCCAATATCTACTACATTCCTATCCTTATTTTCTCTTTCTCCTTCCTTTCAATGGCTCAGACCACCTCTAACAGGTACCTACAAACACCAGAGCATCGTCGAAGATCGACAGAGGAAAACTCGAGGACCAACGCCGCCAAATTGTCTTCCACCTTCTACAGAATACACCTCCAGATTAAATCCAATTTCGGAGCAAACCCTCCCCCCCCCCCCCCCCCCGATTTTGATGGACGATGGACTTGCCGTATTGGAGAATAGAAAGAAGAACGACAAGTCAAGAAGAATGTTCCCGGAGGCTACACTTTGTTTGGACAGGACAAAGAAGGAACAGCATTCATTGAATGTGTGTCTATTACATTCAAATTGATACTGCTAAGACAGGACAATGCATTCAAGACGAACCTTCGGTCCCAGTTGCGGAAGTTGGAAAAGAAGTGTAAGACGTTTCTCACCTAGGACAACATGTGATTCTCCCACTGTGATCTGATTCCCAGCTTACAACACCTTAGTATAGCAGGCAAGTATTTCACGAACTTGGAAATCCTTCCCAGCAGGACCAATTAGTAGCATTACATGTTCCAAACGCCAATTCAACTGAGCATCCCAGCTGCCCAGGATGTCATCAATCATTACAAGTTGCAACAAGATGTGAAAATGAAGACGTTCGAAGAACTGGAAACGCCAAATTCACCACTTCAATCCCTAGTGAAGTCCCAATAGACTACATAAAGTACAGGAACTAGGTTCGTTTCAATTGTGCTACGAAGTCAGATACATTTCTATGCATGGACAAACGTGAACAGTTCAGAACACGGGCAATCGAACTGATACTGATCTGCAATCATTGCGTGAATTCTTTTAGAAGAAACTGGTACTTTCAAAATGATAAAACAAAGTGATTAAGTGAAAATAAACACAATGAGACGAAATAATGTCGTATTGAACCCTTAAGGTTTGAACACAATGTGTTTAAACAGTGAATATTATCTAAGTGATTACATAGTGTAATTATGGCATGCAGTGTAAACTATGCCTTATCAAAAGTGAATATTTTTTCATTCAGATTTGTAAATAATTATAAACTTTGGTTCCAGGATAGTGTATAGTGCATCATGATTTAAGTTTTCATTGTCGATGCCAAGAACACCAGTGATAACGTAATATTAAAATAATCAATTTAAGGGACAAAAACATCGTAAAACAAACAAACAAAAAAAAAGAAGAAGAAACTATTGTGCTGGTAATGGTTATGGTTATGTATTATAATGAACTATACTAATTTCATATTCATATGTTTAGTTAATCAACTTACTGCTTTTTGGTTCTTAATGGGTATTTAGTTGTTTATGCATTATTTATGCATAATAATAAGTATTATGGATTGGTACTGGTAAAAGTTTTCTGCTTACCAGGTTTGATAGTTTCTTCATGTACTACTATATCGTTTGAAAGGAATTTCTAACATGTATGAACCAATAAATGATACACTCAGACAAGCGACCATCGGAGATGACGCTTCTTGACAGGGAGGTATGTTGACTTGTAGGTAAAATATTAGAAGGTGTACTTGAAACGAAACATTACGGAGACAGGATGTTCTCGTCGGTTTGGAATGCAGACCTTACAAATTCCATTACTTGCCTCGTCCGTGGAAAGGTACCAGCCTGACAGACGGATATGAATCGACAGGTATTGGAATTTGTATAGCGAAGCAACCGAACCGATCTGAGAAGATCGGAAGGGAATTTCAGGATCAGTATTGGATTTGGTTTTGGTGCGTGTACATCGAGGAAGACAGCGCAGGTATGTACCTGGAGGACGGAGGCGTCTCTCCGAACATAGAATGGTCTGAGCCTTGTTACTAAACCTCTCGCTAGTACCTTTTCTTACTTACACCCCGGTAATAAAATAATGAAATAAGGGAAGGAGGAAACAATAGAGTGATTCAAAAGTTTCTGACGACTCGTCGCTTTCTTCCCAGAGGAAGGGGAATGTTTTGACTGTTCTCTACAGCACAAATTTATTTTACTTCTTATGTTCGTTTATAAATGTACAATTATAATTATTATCTATTTTTAACTTAAAATGTTAATGTTAAAGTTGATGTTTTATAAAGTTGATTTTCTCTTTATGATAAGTTGTATTACGTTAATGTGCTTGGCAACATTGTCGTTGCCATGATAACAGTGATAACAGTCAAGAATTCGATGTAACAGTTGTAAAGTTTTGTGATAAAAGTTTATATCAAAAAGTGATTTGCTGCGTTTCCATTTATGCTAATATTCAGGTAATTTAGATAGGTAATCAGCCCACAGAAGTTTTTCTTTACCTTCACGAATTGTGAAAGAAAATTTGCATTTAATAACAGTACACGAATAATTAATCATCGACGGCAACAGCACAAAGGTATAATTTAGGCACATAAATCTAAAATAGGTTCTAACAAGCAAAATAGGCAATTTAGGCTCTATAAAGCTTTGTCAGTTGCGTTTTTTAATGAAACGTTAACATAGCTCGTTATTTCTTATTTACCTGCAAAGGAAAAAAATAGGTGAAGAAGAAGAAGCCCTTTCTTTAAACAGGACGACGTTTGTATTAATGGTTCCCAAAATCTCATTTTGCTCACGGTACCCTTTGGCTCAATGACAAATACGCAGGATAATGAAGGCCACCTAATCAGCGCTATTCCTTAAAGGAGCAATGTGCTTTCCTTAATGGGTACTTTTCTTGCACAATAAGTTTAACTTTCTACTGAATTTATTGTGCTTTAAGATCATTTGAAAAGTTAGCGGAAGCATCCTGTAGGCTGAAATTGGCGTTAATTGCAAGTGTAGACGTGCTTAGGGGAAATTTGTGGATGCTGTTGTGCATTTTCATTAAACTAATAACTGGAGCTATGATAATGAATAGTGCATTTTGTATTCTTCTGTAAGTGGAAGTACGTTTCCACTTTTTCTTGTTCATAGAGAAGCATCTTGAATCCATTTTCTCCGGAATTGGCTTCCTCTCCCGGTCAGCCTTGGAGGAGACCATTAGCCAAAGCAGACAGCAGAGCCATCTGCATTTGAATTTCAGATTTCGCAGACGATAAATTCCCTCTTTTTTCCCGCACTAGAACAAGATACTTAGCAGCCCAGGATCATGCCTAAGCCATCCGCTTAACAACTTCGGAGGTTGTTCCTCGTAAAAATGTTCTCAGCTCGATGAATACTATTCTGAGCCATCGGAGCTTAGCATTTATTCAAATGTCAATGCGTTGGCTTCAATGCAGTACCAGTATCTCGCTTCCTCTAACTTCGCTTAGTTTGGAAATCTCTCGTATCATTTGCTCTTCTTTTGTCACAATATTTCGTATTGGATTAGTAAACCTGCAGTATATCGTTAATACAACCCTCTCAATATTATCCTTTCAATATTTTTTTTCCGTATACAGGGTGATTAAAAAATCTCATAACATTTTAATCAAAATAAACATTTTATTGACAAACTTGACAGTACTGCTGAAACGTTCTCTAGAATAGAAGAAAAACTCAGTACATTTCAATGTGGTGGACCTGTAAGTCTTGGCACAACCCCCACCTCACTTGCCTAGAACACATGCTCCAACATAGCTGGCGTGATCTCCCCTGTTGCTGCAACTCTTCTCTGTGTAAGTTGCTCTATGGTTGCTTTACTTGTCACACCCTAGACTTAATGAAACCCAAATAAGAAAGGCTATTAGAATCAGGTCTGGAGAGAGAACTGCCCAATGTGTTGGTGAGCCACGGTTACCGGTATATGTGTCAGCGAGGTAGTTCCGAACGATTCTGGTGAAATGGGGTGGTGCACCATCTTGTTGGAAAAACAGTGTATTTTATCCCGTCATGAAAACTATTCATTAAAGATATAAGGAAAATGTCAAGAGACTTTTGGATCAACCGGTATTGTGAAACCCATGCTATTATAAAATGCTTCAAGTTCATTCCAGAAATCTTTCTTCCACACGCATTCACTGATGATACATATAACGGAGGCCATGGTCCCGTCATAATGGGCCTCCCCGATCATGTAGTGGTAACATGGCACGTTGTAATGAATGGATTCATGGTTCGATCCACGGTGGAAGAACATTGCACAGTGATTCTGATCTTGCCTTAAACTGTAGATATGATTTGATTGTTGTTATTTAGTGTCGCATTTTGCCACTTTTGGATAATCGTGACTATGAGGAATAGCGATGATATGAAATTGATGAAGGAACACTCACAAAGAACTCATGCCCAGGCTGGCATTCGAACCTAGGATCTGTAGCATCGTAACGTGCTAACCACTCCACTTCAGAGGTCGGGAAACTGTAGGTCAAGTTCCAATTAGCCTATCTGAGCATAAGGTGAACTGAAAAAAACTTTTACAAATAAACTCATCTTCACGATTACTATCAGAAATTACAGCACCGATTGGTAACTGTCTCACATCTGATAAGGTTTAGTACAGGGTGAGTCAAAAGTTCCTGACCACCCCTTATAAAATGAAAGGGAGTGTAGATTGCAGCAATTGGTCATGGTAGTGATACCTGTATGTTAGGCATAAGGGGAAACTTTTTGGTGCATGTCATGACAACGTCCGCCATTTTGGTGACCGCCATCATGGATTCAACTTCATTTCTTTAAATGGGAAGGGGGGATGTGGGGTTCGGTTTTGGGTTAGAATTTCACCAGGAATTTAGTGGTGAAGTCAGATTTATGAAAACTTTAATGATAAGGAACTTATGGGCATATGAAAGTTACGCAATGAAAGTTACGCAATGTGTTCAAAATGCTGTCCCATTTGTGCTATGCACATATTGAGACGGTTGTCCCATGCTATGTGGACACGGAGCAATATCTCAGGTGTGATTTGTGCACAGGCATCCAGTATCCGTTGCTCCAAGTGACCCACATCCCGAATCTTTTCGGCATACACGATGGACTTCACATGATCCCACAGGTAAAAATCGAGTAGGGGCAAATCTGATGATTCGGGGAGGCCATTCCACTGACCACGTCGACCAATCCATCCACCAGAGAACTGGAGGTACAGATAGTGACGAACCTGTAGCCCATAATGAGATGGTGTCCCATCCTGCTGAAAATATGAGGGGAAGCTGCCATCCTCCGTCAAAACTGACGAACACATATTTGTTCTTGTAACAACTGCAAGTAGCCCTCTGCATTTAAATTGTTATGAAAGAAGAATGTGCCAATGATACATGTCCCCCATATCCCGGCCCACACCATAACCTTCCCAGCACCAACCATATTGCTCGGATCTCTCCACAACGGCTTCTCTGGGACTCTGCATGCTCTGTTTATTCACTTCCCCATTCACATAAAAATTTGCTTCATTTGCATGCAGAATATGCAGTACAAGTGTGGGTCCTGGCGAATTTTCTTCACAGCCCATTCACAAAACTGCATTCTCTTATGATGGTCGTCCTCAGAGAGCTGGTGCTGCAGCTGCAGCTTGTACGTATGCCACTTAACCATCTTTAACACCCTGCAAATGGAACTCTGGCTGACACCACATTGCACAGACATTCGACGTGTGCTGCACTGCGGAGACTTGTCAAACGATGCTAGTAGCACTGCAGTAGCTGTTCCTTCGTCAGTGGCAGTTCTGAGCCTACCAGATCGTGGTCTGTCCTTGACGGTACCGCTCTCTTCGAACCTGGTCAGCAATCGGGACACTGTAACGTGCGACACTGGGTTCCATTGAGTTACATGAGCTACAGCATGGGCACTTCTGCCCCCCCCCCCTCCCACAGCTTGATGATCTGGATTCGTTCGGCCTTGGTCAATGGCATGGTTCAACACCTACAAATGATACGAAATAATCACTTTCATATTCCCATAACTTCCTTATCATTAAAGTTTTCATAAATCTCATTTTACCACTGAATTCCTGGTGAAATTCTAGCCTAAAACCATACCCCACATTCCCTTCCCATTTAAAGAAATGAAGTTGGATTAAAGATGGCGGTCACCAAAATGGCGGACGTTGTCATGACATGCACCAAAAAGTTCCCCATTATGCCAATTGCTGCAATCTACACTCCCTTTCATTTTATAAGGGGTGTCAGGGACTTTTGACTCACCCTGTATACTCACATATAATTGTAGAATCAAAGGCCATCACATAAACATTTTGTCACCGTTAGATTTGTGCTGCAAGCCAGAAGAGCATCAGGTTTATATAAATGAGGAGAGATGGCAGCACGGTAGCTTCTGAAATTCTGAGATAAAGAAATACAAGAAATCAGGCTGTAAACGCTAAAAAGGTAAATTAGTTAAGCACCATATTATTATCTGATAAATGAGAATGATATATGTAATGGGAGTATTCACAAGGGACGGACAATCAGTCAATAGAAACGTTCCTTACAATGAAATTATTGTTGCTTAGTTACTTAACCCCATGGGAATATCGGAAATTAAAAAAAAAAAAACGTTTAAAATTGCAGTCAAAAAATAAATATTAACTACATTTACGATAGAGATAAAAACAACTGTCATTAATTTAAGAACAAACGAGACAAACATGCATCGGACATGGAATTCCAATATCTTGCTGCATTCATTCTACAACGACAAAGTTTACAGTACGACCACTTTCTTCACCCCGAGGATGGAAATTTTTGAGGGTAGTTTATCGTTGATATTTTCCCCAGTAGGCAAAGAGAATCTAGCAACAAGCTAAATTTTCATCCTTATCAGGAATGACCCCTCGCTCTTTTAGAGACAATGTGATAGATTGATTGATTGATTTGGTGTTTTAAGTCCACTTTATGCACAGTAAGGATAACTGGGATTGGACCTACAGTTTAAAGTGGGATCCGAAGTGTGCCTCCACAGGGAATCGAACCCGGGACCCCTTGATTACAAAGCGACAACGCTACCACTGCGCCATCGGGGAGGCCCTAAGAGACAATGTGAACCAGGTATATGTGCTGAGATGTAATCCAGTCATTTTTAATAATATTTTAAGTACAGTAATATCCTGCTAATTCGGTCATTCCTTGTAATGAGAGCTGTGCCAGATTAGCGAAAAAGCCAGAGTAAGAATGCATAAAATACTGTAGTTCAATTCTTTGTAAAATTTAATGCAAAATGTTTACTATACTGTACAACTTATTAAAGAAAACTTAAATAAAATACAAACATAACTTATCATTTTGCTGACGGATGGGATATACCCAGTGGCGGAGATTAGGGGGAGGTAACTTTTCGCCATTTTTGCATTCACACTACGCTGAACCTTATCTACAAAAGTAAATATACTGTCTTTGACCCCCCAGTTTTAGAACCTAATCGCCGCCACTGGATATACCGTATATCTCCTGCCCCGGTATATCCGTTGAGGATGGTTGGGAGACGACAGCAACAAATGCGCCATATCTTGAAAACTACACAAGATATTTCAGCTCGACATGCTCGAATTACAAAACAATGCATGCATTCTTCTTTGCAGCTAATCAGTGGTGATTTATTCATTCTAGTTTTTGGACTTTCAACCACTGTTATTTTTTAGAGAGATTTACCTACGTTTCGGAGGCTGAAACTGCCTCCGTCTTCAGTGTAGCGCGTAGTCTGTTAGATCATATAAATGGTTGCCTAGGAGGATTATTCTTGGTGGCCTAGGCTCCACCGCGTCTGTCGGTCACAAGGACCTCTATATACAACAGACTACACGCTATCCTGAAAACGGAGGGAGATTCAGCCTCCGAAACGTAGGCAAATCACTTTAAAAAAATAACAGTGGTTAAAAGTCCAAAAACTAGAATGAATATATGCATTGTTAGTATTATGAAGAAGCAGAGATTGGAAAATCCTTTATTTCCCTTGTAATATTATAGGATACATTTATGAAAATAGCTATAACTCCTAAACCACTGCATTTTTAAAGAAACAATAATTTACGTGGTATAATGAGTAGAAACAACACTTTAATCAACGTGCGACAATTAAGAGTCCAGGGGGACTTGAGTGCAAAGGCCAGATTTTCGAAATCTGCCCAGGTTAACTCGTAATTTCCTGAAAACTAATGGGACATTTCATTTCTGTCTTTTTCTTCAATATTATATCTCTAATTGTGTTACCGAAAAATGCCGAAAGAAATATGGGAGGCAAGGACAAGAGGAATGGGATAGAAGAGGCAAGACCACGGCAAACGTGGAACAAGAATATTGAGCAGACCCTAACCAGAAGAGGCATTAAATGGGATGAAGCAAGGAAGCTAGCCATGGAGAGCTCTCTCCAAATCCTCGACACCTTTAAGCAGAAGAGGATCGGAGTAAGGAAGTACACTTTCTGTCCCCATCATCGTAAAGTATATACGTTCCGGAGGTTCAGGATTGGCTCAAAATTAGTCGTATGAGAACCTGAGGAACGTAAAAATGCGGTGTTCCGTTTTGTTTAAATAATTTCCTCTGAATAGCTCTGTATGGAGTCAAATCGATATATATCCACTTCTAATCCTTAGCAGTAAGGCGGGGTCACGCATCTCCAATTTATTGACTCATTTTACGAGTCGGACACATTCCTAAGAATTTATTATTTCTTATATCCTGTAAAATTGATAAATTGGATTTACGTACCTTTGGTCCTCACACGACGAATCGGTGTGTAAATCTGGGTTTCCTGCTTTCACAGTTTACTAACATTACATGCTTCTTGTATACTGTGTACACATCAAACTCACTCAGCTAGTTGTAGTAGCCGTGAGTAAACAACCTACACCAAGTGGTACGTTAGTATACTGCGATTTACTGGAGCATATTTCCATGGTTACTAGGTGAGATTTCGCAAAACAATGAATCAACTATTCCATAAGCCAATCAGTTGAAGAGAGCTTAGATGGAACAGAAAATACGAGGATTATTTTTTAAGTAAGGTCCGTTTTGCAATAAAACGAAGTAAGTAAATGTTTTTCAAGAAACCATTAATTTTCTGAATTTACATACACTTCTCTATTTTTCTACATAATTTCCTTGCCGGTGTAAACATATATTTTGGATACCCTCCTCATAGAACTCTGCCGCCTGTGATGATAGGCAGTTACTCACGGAAGCTGAGTTAATTGTTGTTCCTTGCAGCAAAAAGTCCACAAACAAAACACCCTGCCTGTCCCAAAACACAGTTGCCATGATGCTGCTCAAAGAATGCCGCAAGCCTGCGCGCGCACTCATTCCCACGCTCACGCGCAATTTCAAATAGTATTCACAAACAGACCTTGCGCCTACCAACCCCCACCTCTTCTGCCATCTGAAGACCTTCCTGGGCGGTAAGCGTTTAGACACTGATGAAGAAGTGAAAAATACCGTGAGTAACTGGCTATCAACACAGGCGGCAGAGTTCTATGAGGAGGGTATCCAAAAAGTCGTAGTTCGTTACGATAAATGTTCAAACCGGCAAGGAAGTTATGTAGAAAAATAGAGAAGTGTATGCAAATTCAGAAAATAAAGTTTTTTTAAAAAAGCATTTACTTACTTCGTTTTTAATGCAAGACGGACATTACTTAAAAAATAAGCCTCGTATCTTCACAGTACTATAATTTTGCTTTGAAGTAACAGGTTTGGCTAATAGAATGCAATTAGATTGATACGCAGTATAAAATTTTGGAGTGTAAATCCTACGGAGGAATTGACATGGAGCAACTACACAATCAGGCATTTCAGAGCAGACAGCTTGTTTAGTACAAGTTGAAAATGTACTGATGTTCAATGTTGAACAAGATTATTATTTATGTTTCTATTACCTGCCTGATTCACTGGATCATGAGTGAGGGGAGTCCTTTGCGACTATTTTTGCAGATAACAGCTGCCATCGTCCATGGCGACCTGAAAGGAAAAGTTTAATTGTTACATGTATCATATATTAATTATTTAAATACAAAGATATAAGAGTTGCTGATTGTTTTCCTGCTTTCCTGAAGAAATGTGTTATTTCACTTCTTTCACGATAATTTTATTGTCTGGTATTATAACAATAATTTTCATAATAGAAAGGAAAATGCAAGTACTTGAAAGTAATTTCAAAAGAGTACATAGGGTGAGTCAATATGCGTGGCTGATTAATTACTTTAAAGTAGTTGCATTAGGAAAATAATAGTTTGTTACTCAGATTCAGACTTTCCGTGAATAGTTATATTACCAGTCAATAGAATTACCTTACTTCTTGAATCACCCTCGTACTTTTAACATACACGTTGAAGGTTAGAGTGTCAGCTAATTCGATGAATCCTTCAAGTTTTCTTTCGAAAGCTATCTATGAAGTTGAAAGGTATTTTGTTTTCCGTTTGGGATTTATCACAGTGTCATTAATTTTACAAACATACTACACTCAGAAAACAATTTCTGTTCTTATGGAATTATCTACAAAAGATGTAGCATAAAACACGTATTAGATGAGTATTTCACTCGTGTGCGTTCAGTTGTTTCTTATCGCTCGTTTTTTTCTGTTTGTGAATGGTTATGTTTGTAACAACTCTTAATAAACCCTCTCTAGATGGAAGAAAAATTATTTTTGCGTTGCATCTGATACTGTTTTGCCAGTAGACGACAACAGCGGTGGCATTGAATTAATCAAAGGGCTAGTAGGGAAACGAAACCAATTTTCCTCCTACTTATACTAGAATTCAGAGCTGGGACTCGTCCAGTTAGCGCATGCGCACCTGCGTTATGATAATATAATATGTATGTATATACATACATACATACATACGTACACCCACACATACACACACCCACACACACACCCACACACCCACACACACACACACACACACACCCACACATATATATACATACATACATATATATATATATATATATATATATATATATATATATATATATATATATATATATATATATATATGTATATAAATATGTTTGTGTGTGGGTGTGTGTGACAGAGAGAGAGTTCTGCACCTCGAAATTTGAAAAAGCACTTCAGAAATCACGTCATATCCGATCAAAATGGTCGCCACAATATTATATTTCCTGTGCAAAATACACTAATACGGATAAAATATTAAGGAAATCATTTTTAATTTGACATGAAACGCCAAGAACAATTTGAGATTATTTGTTTAGCTAGTGTTTGCCTTGCAATAGAGACATCTTGCGATCGATTGAAAATTGAACAGTATTGAGTGGTTCTAATTTTGCTTTAAACTACAAAACTTATACAGTCCAATTGTTATTTGAATGAATTCAAAGCGAACTTTCATTAACACTTAATTCGAAAACATTTCAAGGAACTCTGCTTCACTGTACAGTATAAAGATGATTAGAAAAATGACAGTGTAAGAGAGTGATTTCCGCTGCTATCCAACTGCCGTTAAAAATGACCATCACGAGCGTTTTTGAAGTATAATGATCATAGGTAATCTAATCAATTAATTAACGTTATTTTAATGATTCAGTTTTTGGAGATATATTGATGGTGCATGCAACTGTAATTTTATATATATATATATATATATAAATGGATGTATGTGTGTATACAGGGTGTTTCTAAAGGTCGTTTACAACGCTTGGGAGGTGATTCCTCACACGAAAACAAGCAAAAAGTCTAAGTTCCATTTTTACGACTGAGGCTTCGTTTCCGAGATAGGAGCCTCGCAAAAGGTGACAAAGTGAACGTCACACCTAACTGGGACGAATACTATAACAGATAGAGAGGCGGTTCCAAGGGAATCATAAAGGAATCGTATGTGCTCAGTCCGGAAGTCACTATGAAAAGTTCACTGCACGCATGCGCAATGGAGTCCTCAAAGGAATTGGGGATTTCCAGCAAGAACAATACATGGAAAGGGTATGTAACGCAGCAAGAAGGACCGTGACAATGAGAAATGCGTTAAAGACAACACATCCCGACCTCAAACATCAAAACATGAGCACCGAACACAAAATCCGAAAAGTTGGGCACGGTTGCATACCCCAGTTACACGCGAGGAATGAACGAATCATGTCATGTGTCATACGAGAGACACATTACTCCACCAGGAGGAGGGAAAGAAAAACACATTATCAGATGATTGCGACAACGTGTATTTTTACACGCGACAACTACGTAATATCCCCCCCCCCCACACACACAACAAACAACAAATGCTACAATATCTTACGCACAGACAGTGCGTGTCACTGTACACCAACTGAAGATGTCACTTTCACCACACAAAGGGGGTGGGGAGCAATACCAAGAGTGTTCTCACTGAGATTTGCCGAGGGCAATAATCACAGACGGTTTTCAAAATGTCTGCCGTTTACTTCTACGCAGAGATGACAGCGACGAATCAAGGATTGTCGAGTACGAGCAAACAAGCCAGGTGTATCTGCTACCGTCGCGGCGGCGACGTTGATGCGAGCAACGAGGTCCTCAGCTGATGTGACAGGTGTGTCGTATACGAGGGTTTTCATTTCTCCCCAGAAGAAAAAATCGAGAGGGTTGAGATCTGGCGACTTCGGTGGCCAAGGCACAGGCTCATCCCTACCAATGAACCTATTGCGAAACACGTCATGCAGGAAATGTCGTACATTACAATCGAAATGAGCTGGTGCACCACCGTGTTGGTACCACATTTCTTGCCGCAGTGCCAAAGGTACGGTCTCCAACAGTTCAGGCAGAACCTCACTAAGAAATGCATGATACGTGCGACCATTCAGGCAAACAGGGAGAATGTATGGTCCAATTAAATGATCATGTACTATCCCGCACCACCCATTCACTGAAAACCTGTGCTGGTGATGGGCCACAAAAAGTGCATGTGGGTTGTCAAAGTCCCATACATGACTGTTTCTACTATTGAAGACATCCATCCTGGTGAAAATGGCTTCATCTGTCCACAATACGTTTGCCCCGAAGTGAGGGTTTGTGTCCAGCTGATGCAACAACCATTGGAAAAATTCCATACGAGGGCGAAAGTCACGAGGTAACAGTTCCTGTGCTTTCTGCAGTTTAAAAGGGTGCATTCCTTCCTCTGACAACACTCGCCAAACATTCACATGAGACGTGTTTCGTGCCCGAGCGAGCACTCGCGTGCTGGTGCCAGGATGTTCTGCGACCGCTGTTAACACATCTTCTGCAAACTGATGTGTGCGTACACTTCGGGGTCTTCCAACTTCTTGCACGGTGGTAACACTGACCCTGTTTCACGCAGTCGACTGTCAACTACCTGAAAGAAGGTGTGAGACGGTAAACGTCTATGTGGAAAGCGTTCTCCATAAAGACGCCTTGCCTCGCGGCTATTACCACGTGCCTCCCCATACATGAGATGCATGTCTGCTAGCTGCTGGGTCGTATACGCAGCCATCTGTGTAATAGGGAGCTGGAACTGCAAAGTATTGTTTTTGTTTAACACTGGCACACTGCACAAATTGGCCGTATCACCGTACGAACACCACAGACCAATTGTTGCGATACTTGACTTGTCCACTCCACCACGTCAACTTCTTTCAATACAACATACTAGTACTCTTCAATGCGTATGACAACCTAGAGCGAACTGCTGATCATATCCCAGCACCTGCAACACGACTGGAACGACTGCCGGAGAGAACCAACCCTTCGAGCTCCTCTCGCGGGAACAGCAGTCATGAAGGTCAAACGTAGACTACGAGAGCCAGACTTGCCTGTGCAGCGCTTCCAAAACTGGTCTCTTTTACGTCACAATGATCGCGTGCGAACACTTTTGGTATTGCTCCCCACCCCCTTCGTGTGGTGAAAGTGACATCTTCAGTTGGTGTACAGTGACACGCACTGTCTGTGCGTAAGACATTGTAGAATTTGTTGTTTGTTGTGTGTGTGTGTTGGGGGGGATATTACGTAGTTGTCGCGTGTAAAAATACACGTTGTCGCAATCATCTGATATTGTGTTTTTCTTTCCCTCCTCCTGGTGGAGTAATGTGTCTCTCGTATGACACATGACATGATTCGTTCATTCCTCGCGTGTAACTGGGGTATGCAACCGTGCTCAACTTTTCGGATTTTGTGTTCGGTGCTCATGTTTTGATGTTTGAGGTCGGGATGTGTTGTCTTTAACGCATTTCTCATTGTCACGGTCCTTCTTGCTGCGTTACATACCTTTTCCATGCATTGTTCTTGCTGGAAATCCCCAATTCCTTTGAGGACTCCATTGCGCATGCGTGCAGTGAACTTTTCATAGTGACTTCCGGACTGAGCACATACGATTCCTTTATGATTCCCTTGGAACCGCCTCTCTATCTGTTATAGTATTCGTCCCAGTTAGGTGTGACGATCACTTTGTCACCTTTTGCGAGGCTCCTATCTCGGAAACGAAGCCTCAGTCGTATAAATGGAACTTAGACTTTTTGCTTGTTTTCGTGTGAGGAATCACCTCCCAAGCGTTGTAAACGACCTTTAGAAACACCCTGTATATGTAAGTATGTTTGTTCCGGCATAACTCTCGAACACCTAGTGCAATTTCAACGAAACTTGGTATACATATGACTTACAATATGGAAAGAAATACTGTGGGGTAAGACACCCAGACACCCCTGGCACTCCTAGGGGTGGGGGTGGGGGTGGAAAGGGGGTGACGTTAAAATTATCGAAAACAACCGATATTAGTATGGAACATAGTTTTCGGGGTCGTTAAGATGAATAGTGACACTCATACTTTTAAATACCTGTAAATAAAATTAGGTACATTTTAACTAGTTAGAATTCATTATTTTCCTAATAGAAGATTGGGATAAATAAATACCCGGAAACGTCGGGCAATCAGCTAGTTTATAATAATTAGGGAACGGAATTTTAGGTAAATAAATGTGTTTTTTTTTTGCTATAAGATGGAAACCCTCGTTTTTGCCATAATTCTGATCATAGCCTTATATGTCAACACAGCAAATTTTATTTTACATAAAAACACAAATTTTCCAGTTTTCCGTATGTAAATACATATTTTGCAAATTTTCATTTTAAATACATAAAATCGCTCATTGACTTCAGCTACCTCGAAATCCACGAAGGAAAAATGTTTATTCTCCCCACGTCTTTCATATCGAGAGTGTTAGGTTTGTTTTGTCTTTGAACAAGATCGCTGGCAGACTTCTGGCACCTCGCCTACGATCATATTGGGTAAAAATATTACCCCCGCTGGATCTAACGCACAAGTGCTAATGTCTAAATGTACAGAATTTTTTGGGAATAACCAAGGTTTTCAAACTTTGTGCCAAATTGCACGTGTTTTGGAAGGTGAAGTAGAGGAAGAGGAAGCTTTGGAAAACTTAAGCGTTAGTGGCATTTCGTGCTTCAAATATGCAAGAATTGTTTGTTGTGACGTGGAGCGATCTTTCTCACAATATAAGATGCTTTTCAGAGATAATTGTTACAGATTTACAATGGAGAATTTGGATAAAAAACTTTGGTGATCCACTGCAACTCTTCCAAAAAATTACTCACTAAGAGGTAAGCATTTAGAAACTGATTTCAGGTGTTTAAAATGCATGTAATATTTTGTTTTTGTTACCAAGTGTTTTTTTATTCTTGTCACATATTTTCCTGTTTTTATCACATATTTTCAAGATTTATGACACATAAAAAATAAATATTTCTGAAATTTTTAGCACATGAAGTTCCGTTCCCTAATAATAATTATCTACTTTTATGTATAAATTATACAAATTTAAATAGAAAACGATTGTATCCCGTCTTTTGTACAAGTTGCAATTCCATCGCTACGTGAGCCCTTGCACTTTTGGTAGAAGAACCGTTTTAATAGCGGGTAACGGGAAACACGTGTGACACATCGAAATACGCATCGTTGAATCTGGCAACTGCACTTGTTGTCGGAAGGAGCGTCATAGATCGTATCTGTCAGCCACCGACCGCTATTTTCGACTTCGTGCGCAGGGATATGGGTTTTTATGAGATTGCGGGATGAATCGTAAAGCTTTAAACGTCGTAGTAAAACGCCACATTTTACGGTTGCTGCATCGACTCCCACCCACTCCATCCCGCTGTCGTCAGTTAGGAAACAACAAACACGCAGGACAAAGACGAAGTGGCTGTTAGCGACCCAGTGCGCCGAGGTTTTCTCCTGGTAAGAGAGTAAATTGCCACGTGATGGCAACCAGAGGAAACGATATACCTCGTGGAAGATGAATTGTTTCTCGAGTAGATATTTCTATTTCTCATCGGTATCCAGAGCCGGCCTTAGCCGATGGGAACTAGTGTTGGGCGGTATATTATCCAGACGATATTTCGGGATATTGAAAAAATATTGTCCAGGCGATATCAACTAGACGATATATCGTCACGAAATTTTGGCGACATATATCGTATCGGCGATGTATTTTCATTATATATTTTGACGATATATATCGTGTCGACGATATATCGTCACGATATTTTGAAGATATATATATGTGTCGGCGATATATCGTCACGATATTTTGACGATATATATGGTGGAGGCGATATTTCGTCACGATATTTTGAAGATATAGATCGTGTTGGCGATATATCGTCACGATATTTTCACGATATATATCGTGGAGGCGATATTTCGTCACGATATTTTGGAGATATATAGTCACGATATTTTGGCGATGTATATCGTGGAGGAGATATATCGCCGATATCACGATATGGAAAATAATATCGTGTCGTATCGTTTGTGACGATGCGGTATATCGCGATATCAAATTTTCGATATCGTCCATCCCTAGTGGCAACTCGGGATCTCGCCCGAGGACTCGTGCATCAGGCCATTCCCATACAGAATAAAAATAAAGTATTTATCCTCATCTCAAACACAATTTTAAAAATACTTGTAAGACAATAATTTTATTTTACATTTACAATCGGAAAGATTCATGACTGCACTCTGCCCCTTCTATCTCTGGAGCAGGTCTCTGCGCAAGTAGTGACGCGAGACGCCTCCACCAATGAGCACGTAAGAGGAATGGGATTTCGTGGAAGAGGGGGGGGGACGACCGAAGTTACCAGCCTTCTTAGCAGCGTGTACTGCTTCGCTCTGCCCACTCGATTTCCCCCTTCTCTTCCGTTGTGTGAGGCCTTGCTCAAGAGTTAGCTGGGACAGGATATGCAGGGTATGACTCGAGAAGAATTAGCCAAGCATTGTTTGTTCAGATCTGAAAGTGTTCCGTGATCTCTTACCTCAGGAAATTAAAACAGCAGAAGAAGCGCTATAATACATTTGGCATCTTTCAAACTCCTTCGAAGCTCTTACATTGCATTGAGAATTCTGCTGACAATACCTGTTACTGTAGTTAGTGCTCATATAAGTTTTTCGAAGCTCAAATTTATCAAAAATTACTTGAGATCAACTACGTTGCATTGAGAAAAGATTAATTTTGATTATTTTATCCATCCACTTTAACTACTGGTCTGATACAAATCTACATGCAATTATGCCAAAGGAGCTGAATACTTTTGAGTTATGATGAGTTTATAATGTGAATTTATGAACGTACGTGTTAAAAATGAAACAAATGACTATCGAATATAGTAAACAGTTTGTAGAATGTTATGTACCGTGTCTAAGTTATGAATACAGAAATGTTATTATTGAAATCTATTTTTGTGTCGATAAAATGTGTAGGTTTCAAGTTTGGATTCCAGACTGTATCTGAATAAGTAAACATTGTTTTCAGATACCGTGGAGATCAGTTGTGTGTCCCTTGGTTAGCTCATTGTATATGACAAGGGCAAATTTCATTCTATATATTTACATTTTGAGATAATTTTCAATATTTCCCGACGAAAATTGTAATTTACATACATGAGAAACATAAAAAGCCAAACGTTTCAGGAAAATATAGGCAAAATAAGATGAATCAAAGACTTGAGAAATACTGTCAAATGTGGATGTATATGAAAACAACATTTCCATTTTGGTTACTGAAGTACCAACTTGAATTACTAGTGCGATAGTATAAGCTCTTTTATAAATTCCCGCTACGCATTGTGATTTTTCAATCAATCAGTATGATGAGCTTCATCCAATGTGATAATACCATTCCTTGAACTTGAAGTAGCAGTGAGCTACATTGATTTCTACCAACTCAACTGAACCCTCCATCCGAGTGTTTTCACATGGTTCACCTCCAGCTATCTCTGAGAAGGAACTGTGCGTCAAAGTGATAAGCTACTTGACGTGTGAATGGCAAGTTGAGCCGCTTCCCTCACTCGCACGTCATAATTTATCCTCTCAGCACCTTTCCCCCTTCAGATCTATTTATACACGGAAACAAAACAATCCAGGAATTTTCCAGGAACATGGAGGCGGCTCTGTAGGGAGAAGAAAGACTCTTCCTCCTTCACAGCTTTAAGTATTAAGAAGTTTATTGTTTAGCGAATTGTACGTGTAATGAGATAATTATCCGAATTTATGAAGGGATGAGGTGCAGCGATAAAAATAGCCCCTCTCGTGGATTAACAGCGCCAAATGTATTTTCCAATGTTTTACATATATAGCCCTAAGGCATCCATGTTGAAGCGACTTGACTGAATTCGGTAGAGTGTGAGAGTACACAACTCTGCAAAGTAATTTCACACAGTTAGCCTTGTCAGACATTGGTGATTTTCCACCCCCAACCCTTTCATGTGGGTTCCACGGTCGTTACAAAACCATTCATTATATTGTAGTCTTTTCTGTCTGATTATAATCTAAGCGGTAACCTAAAAAATGACTTACAGAATTCAATTTCTTTCTGGTCATTCCATCTTACGAAAGTTATTATTGCTACTGGGAACAAGAATGGGAGGTGTTCTTACGTCGTGCACTTTAATGTTCGGGACAAGTCTGTAACTTTACAAGATGTTGTTGTTTATTAGTTACATTGCAAATATAATGCACCAACTTTCGTCTTTATTACATTTAATGGAGGCAAAACCTCAAGTTCAAAAATTCACTTTCGGACTGTCACTGCGTTTACATAGGCAAAAACCAGGATGTGGATTACCTCGAAAAAATAATTAAGAATTGGTATTAAGTGACACCTCTTTCTATGCAGAAATAAATTTAAAACTGTTTTTGAATCAAACATTTGTGTTGTTATGGGTCAAATTTCAAGATTATTTGACGAAACCACACTGAGAATTTCATTGCGTATCTTAGTAACAAACATTAATCTGTTATCATAAAATACATCTAATTTTTCTTGTTAAAAATATAACTATAGCTGTAAATATGGAATAAGTAATATTCATCGATTTTACGCTTCAACTCTATTGTAATATATTAATATGCTGTAGTATAATTAATTAATTAATAGATGGCAATTTCCATAACTTTTCAAGATGTTTACATGGTAACTTTGTAAAATTGATAGAACTATTTATATTTATATGTTATAAAAGCTTAAAGAGAAAGTTCTAATATACTCCATTGTAATGTGTCTATCTTTACGATGCTCTACATTACAATTAATTAATTAATACACACACGTTCGAGAGAAAGCGACTAAAAATACGCTTTTGTTCCTAAAGATATTCCAAGTGTTCTGCTATTTTAATTTTTCATGTCTTGAACGATGTATTTGAATGCTGTTTAATTGGAAATGTCTGACTTTAATTTTTTACCTTTTATAGTTTTTAGACAATTTATTGCACTTGAAGGTATGTTACAAACCTCGAATCTGCATTTGAATCGCGTAGAGAACAGAATCCATTTGTCAAACCTATAGAACGATAAATTATGCGTGTAAGGACGTTCGAGTAAAATTTGAATTTCAAATTTGCGGGTGGGATTTACGGGAAAATTTCACTTTTGAGTGTTGCGTATGCAAACTTTGGTGCTCTCAGCCCCGTAACTAGATATTTTGGTGCCCTAGGCCTAGCCCCCCCCCCCCCACCAAGCACCGTCATGGTTTGTGTTATTTACATCCTACAAATTTTGAAATGAGGAAAGAAAGAAAAAATTACTAAAGTAATGTAAGTTATATTTCATGATTCGTAGTTTTCATTAAAAGAAGTTTAGAATATCTAAGAATATTTCAGTAGCTGAGTGGTTAACACAGTGTGCTACGACTTCAAAGATCCCGGGTTCGAATCCCGGTCTGGGCATAGTCCTTTTTTGTGAGTGTTCCGTCATCAATTTGATCATATCATCCTCATCTTCGCGGTTAGACAAAAGTGGCAGAAAAGCCAAGTAAAATAAACCAAATCAATCAATCAATCAATCAGTTATATGTTAGTACCTGAAGATCTTTAAAGACCTAATGTTACTACTTTGTGAAAGAGAAAATTCCATCACTGTATTACGAGCATATACTGCTACAAATAACAGAATGAAAATATAGGGTCGAGTAACACCTTGCATGTTTTCCTTCTCCCCTTACCTCTGCCAAGTGTAAATTTCTCCGGCGCATATTTTAACTTTGTTGTCTTAGAATAAAAATAGAAATGAAAAACTTGGAATGGCACCCTAGACTTCAGACCCCGAGCCTTCTCCTCGCTACGTGCCTGCATCCCGACGGGAATTCACCTACTTTTTGCAGTTAGTAACTTCATTCCATAGGCGTGTACAGACCTTCTGATCGGGGGAAGGGACAAACCTTGATGAAAGATCAATCGGAAAAAGAAAAACCTCCTTTCATCTCACTGTTTGATTGTATTAATGAGTAATGAACAGGGGCGTACACAGTGTGTGTCCGGACCTCCGTGTTAGAAGAATTCAAACTTCTGTGGCACGAATGTTCTTTGCTCCCTCTTTCATTCCCCCTTTCTGTGCTTCAGAGACTAGTTTACATATAAACATGGCTTCGCAGAGCAGATTCAAATAACTACACATATTTATTCATTTCCAACAGTAACGGACGGCGATTATTGGGGTTTTGGGTGGGCAGTTACCCCCACATTTTTTGCCACTTTTTGACCCCATACTATGGCCTCCTCATGCTAAGCTTTGTCTACAAAGAAAAAGTAAACCGTCCTTGTCCCCCTTCCAACTTTTGTCCTCTAATAGCCGATAATGATTCCCAATGTATGAGTATTTTTTTCTGCATACACACAGGGGTAACAAAACTAACGAATAAAGTGTGTGTGTGTGTTAACAAGAAATTTCTTAGAGAACGAAGTTGGATAGTTCAATTTCTTAGGATACAATGCACCTTCCTGCCCCCCTCCGTAGTAGCTTGGAACTCTCGTTGGTTTGAAAATAAATATTATTTTTGAAAACATAATATTATTTAGTAACGGTGATAAGATTCCTCTACACTAAAGTATTAATATGGGGCAACTGACCTTGTGTGCACGCCTATGCTTCATTCTGAGCATTTTTTTTTCTAGTGCATGACGATCACAGGAAAATCCTTGTGTTGTGAATTGGAATCACGGGTAAAGCATCCGTGTTTTGTTTGTTTGTTCTTTTATAGAGTTATTTTAATCTGTTTTAACCTAATCGTCGTGATGAATTTAAATAACGACTCTATCTAACCAAATAACTGAAGTATGTTTTTATTACATATTCTAAAGTTACGATATAAATCAGAAAATTGTCACAGGATTGTATCAATGATTCGTTTTTGATGAATAACTCGTCGGGAGAAAGAGAAGAAAACTAACAACTACTTAAAATAAAAAGGAAACATTAACCAAATGGACAGCTGCCTGATTTTGAGTTCAGTGTATTAATTGGAATAAAATATATTTTTTTAAAATATGAAATTCTTCGTGGTTACCTTACCATAATTTCCAGAGAACAAAGTTCGAATCCTGATGTGGGCGATCTGATGTAGGATATTCTCCAATTCATTCACTGCTTTGGACGTGAACCTGCCACTAGTTTTAGGTTACTAGGTAACAGGGAATTCTCTTCAATATATTGTTAATTCTTCATCTATAATAAGTATCATTCAATTGTTGTATAGATCACACTGTACCTGTTACTCAGTTGTTTCACCTAACCCAAAATATATGAAAAATAAAATAAAAATATCTCCCTCGTGCATTAACAGCTCCAAGCGTATTTCCCGATGTTTTGCTTCGGGATTCTTAAGTTCCTTAAGTTGAGAGCTGTAGCAAAGCACACACTAATGGCAGCAGTGTAGAATCCAGCCACTTTCCTCCTATGGGAAGGGGGAGGGGGAATGCATATTAATATTTTAAAATTGCCCCTTGTTTCGTATATGTTATTAAATTAAGTATGAAATTATGATAAATAAATACAGAGTGTCCATAAATTATTCATCCCATAACAGATCAAAATATCTTTATGTAAAACGTTTCTCGGAAACAACAGACATGGATTAACATTCATTGGATCAATGATTCTTTAGTGAACATACTTCTCATTATTAATAAACCTCTGCATGTTCACCCTGAGTGCCTTTCACAATATCAAGTATATTGATGAATTCGCTCCACGTGATGCGGGTCATATTCAGGGTGACTGATGCCGCAGCCTCCTCGATCCTGGGCTTCAATTCCACCAAGTCCTTAACTTTCTTGCTGTAGACGGTGTCTTTCACGTAACCCCACATAAAGAAATTTAACGCTAAGCAATTACAGGAGATTTTGTTCCCACACCACACACATATCCTTTCCCTGCCCGGTCCCCACTGTGACTGTCCAATATTGACATTCACAATTATTATGAACTTATTGAAAAAAAAATAAGGTGCTTGCAACACTGACACATATTTATTTTGTTTGAAAAGTTGTTGATAAAAATTGAGTATCTAAGAAATGGCTGTGAATACTATCTATCATTGTGATTGTACAAGTGTGTTAATATAGATATATATTCGAAATTATGATGTATCTACATTTGTGTTTGTGCAATCCGTGAACTTAGCTAAAAGCTTATTTGGAATTAGGCAAAGGTCGAGTCTCACCACCTGCACTGTTTTCCTGTTTTGCCGCAATGGATGATGATACCGAGTGTTGCCAAGTACATGAAATATTTTTTTTGAGGATGTTCTTCATGTTAATACTAACGACATCCACTCCACTTGCATAGAAAGTTTTTAATGGACAACATTCATGAGATGAATAATATCTGGACACGCTATATAGCTGTGACTGAAGTGAAATATTTATACCATGCAAGAATAGGAATAGTGCATATGTTTGTCATGATATGTTGTAGAAGGTCTAGACATGATTTTTTACCGTCGATCACCAGAAGAGCGATGTTATTGGGCTGTAGATAATTCTTCATTCGAAAACCTGAGAAAATCACTGAAAACATAGAAAAATCTAACTACAATATTAATATCATTGTAGATTTGCAAAATATTTAGTAAAAAATTTCCTCACTTATTGCTGCAAACTGCATCCGAGGTAACATTGTGAGCACGAATCAAGTCTACGGGGAAGACAGAGTCAGACGCTGGTGAAGAAGAGCAAATGGCAGATAAAGCAGCGTGGGAACATTTGATGTTTTGAAGTAGACAGTGTTGAATGAATACTATAATAGAAATTATTTGCATTGCAGGTTTATTTAGGTGTACACTTACGAATGTGCGAGTAGGCACTGGGTTCTGTAATTAAATAATGACAAATTAGAGATGAATTTGATTGCATTCTGTTCTCCAGTGCTAAGACATAAGATGGAAGCAAATAAATGTTATCGATAGATCGAGAATGTAATGAATATAATAGCAGGGAAGGATAGGTGTGTTTCACCTATACCGCGTTTGATACATTGTGTCACGTTTCCCGCGCTTGCCGATCGTGGATATTTCTAGCGAAAACCACGCGACGTTGTCACTATAGGGCTCCGTGGAACTTGCGCCGGTGTAACATCCGCCGATAAGAAAAACCGTGGAAACACCGTGATGAATGGGGAAAGTTGCGCTGAAGACGCATTGTTGCCAACCTGAAATCAAATACCCCAAATCGTCGAAGATAATAAATAAGCACATACCAATGCGGAATCATACATGTTGCTTATATTTCCAAGTTACGTACATTAGAAATCATAATTGTTAACATAATTTCGTTACATAACATTGATCATTGGTCATTTTACAATTACAGAAAGTACATTACGTAATACATTATACATGAAACACATGACAAACATTATCCAAGTCTTTGAACATACCCCAAACTTCGAAGACATCTCTTCAAGTCCCCTGATTTTTCATAATCCTGTAGAATGTTCCTTATCCTTTGATCCAACTGACGGCACACTTTCGTCACTTTCCACGAACTCCTCCTCACTCAATGTCCTTCATTACAGTCGTCTGATGGCATGCATCTTTTTCAACTTACCGAGGAAAAGAAAGAAGTTAGGCTTTTTCTTACCAATGGAAGAATTTAACTTTCGATACAATCCCTCAACACTGTTGTTAGTTCTGTGGCGTTGGTTGTGGCAATTCCACAGAGGAATTTTATGTTTGTCAAGCCATGTATCAACTAAATAATCGTTGAACTGTGTAATCTTGTCGCTTTGCGGCGAATCCTCCATGATTGCAAAGAACCCAGCTTCGACATCAGTAACTGGAAGATGTGCCAATGCAGAGCACATCTTGACATGTCTTCATATCTTCGTTCCCGGTGTACTCTCAGCTTAGACCCACTCTTTGAACTTTCCCCACAGCGCTTGGTTAAAGTGGAAATTGCATCCCTTTATATCCAATGCAGGCCAAGCATCCTGTGCTGCGAAAAATGCTGCAGATTCGAAGTCCATCATTATGGTCTTGGGAATAAACACCGGACACCACCCTTTGACTAGATTAAAAAAGTCGTAGATAAGTGCAACGTTTAATATTTGGAAGAAGAGCGTACACTGCTGGTATAACACAAGTCACGTCGTCAGTACTCCCTGCATCTACGTGAATAGTATACAACTGAGTGAACTGTTTGGACAACTGTCGAAAATTCCGTCGGCAAAGGCACAATTAGTATTTTCCATAAAATTCCTTGCTTCCTCCGTAGCAAACATGAGAATTCTGAAAAAAAAAAAATGAGTAGAACAGGTAAGGGAGTGTAAGTGGGGTTGGCAACACTTAATGCAAAATCCATCCCGGCGCAAATTCTACGCGGCGCAAATTCCACCTGCACAAATTAGACCGAATGAACCGGGTTTTGGAGGCAGCCGAGGTCAGGTTGTGTATACAGTAGGTACGTCAAGTTTTCGTTTCATTTTCCCCTACATTTCGATGGGTTTTTTTACTGCAATTTTTCGCGGTTTAGGACAAAATTCGGTGTTATTAATTTAAGATCGGTGTTATTTTTACATTCATTTTTACTGTTCCTTATATGTTTAAGATTTTCACATCGTTTTAGTTTTGCAAAATTGAGATACATTTTAGTTCTAATGACAAAGAAACACAACATTATTGCTTGCCTTTGCGACAAATGACCAAATTTCTTCCACTTGGAAAATTATTTCATCTCATCACCCACTATAAATATCAAATGTAATTAAAACCCATATCTTTGAACACAATCATACACATCACATTTCCCCAACAATGCCAGAAAAACCCTCTGCGACCTCAAAATACCATTTTGTGTACACAAACATACACGCCCCCGTCCAAATCCGAAACACAACAGGTGCTTCTGCTGAAATTTTTTCCGTTCCTACAAAATTTCCCATCTGAGAAGATCCCCCCCACCTCCTAGAGCGAATTCTATTTCAGGACGAAGTTTAACACTGTCAGTCATATCTGCGCCAAACTTCAGTAAATGAAGAATCTCTTTTGAATAGAACTAACTTAACTACCAATGATAGAATAGCACTTTAGGTAGTTCATTTTGAACAGAACAAGTGTTATCCCAAGTTTATATTCCATATTTCGCGACGTTTTTAGCGTTAAAGTGTAAAATTCCGTGTTATTCTGGAAAAGAAATGCATAATTCACATTATTTCGCGATTCCGAAACACCAAAAACTTGACTCCTATATAAGTACCTACCCACAGTGGCGTAACTAACACGCTCTGCACTCCCCCGTAACTTTCAGTCCTGTACCCCTAGTCGTTTAAAGAAATATGAATTTATTTTCTAAAACATTTATTTACGCCTACATTTACATTAGGTATACAGTATGCAAATATGAAAATACATATATGTAATTTGAATCAATATAAAAACTGATGCGAAAGTTTAAGACAACAGATAAAATGTAATATATATATATATATATATATATATATATATATATATATATATATATAAAATTATGTACACTGTTACTACAAAAGTTACGATATTGTTAAATGCCCAATGCGATTTTTCATGGAAACAAATTCTTATGTGCTAGTTTGGTCAAATCGAGATTTCGAGCCCGATCACTTTCAATGGTTAACAGCGCCAGTGCATACGTCAGGAATGGTACTAGCCACAATTTTGACTTCTATCAAGAGGAATTCTGCAACATTGCTGTTGTTCGACATGTTTCTTCTTTTGAGTTTAGTTGACACTACATTCCGAAAACAAACAACTTCTGTAGTTATAGTATTATACAAGACACAACCTTCACATTTCTCCCAGAAATTAATAGCAAATTCCAGTATAGTCGACGCTCTAGCTACGTTAACGACCGGCTGGCTTTGGAGCACGCCCACCAGCTGCAACAATCACATTCAACTCACAGTGTTGCCACACATCTATCCTCAACATCTACTCTACGCCTCCTTGTCCCTCCGCGTACCTGTACCTTCCCACGGTCAGTCATGTGACTGAGACTCCACGTGGAGTAGACGTGCAGAATGACAGCTCCGTCCGTTGGCTGAAGGTTGAGTGTGATTGGACGAAAGCACCTCGTCCGCTATTTATCCCCACCCAGGTTCGTGGCGGCGGCTTTCTTCAGTTCTTCGACGTTAACGAAGTAAACGCATGGACTATAACTGCTTCTCGGTGTGTTCTGTTAGAGCTGTAGGGCTTAAAATGGTGAAGCTTTCTTTGATTTGTTTCATACCCTGAAATCTATTGTTTACATGATTTACTAGAATATCAAAAGCACGGTAGGAAATCTTGACTTTAAAATAATCCAAATTGGTCGAGAAGGCCAACTCTTCTGTCAGTTCGTTAAAGATTTTTTTTAAAACTTTTTTCCCCAGTTTGGTAGAAATTTTAAGTAGGGGCGGGCAGGGACGGCGCTACAGGGGGGCTAGGAGGGCTGAAGCCCTCCCAAAACCGATCTCTGCTCCCCCTGAAGCCCCCCTAAATTTTTGTAGTACCGTGTACGCATTTCGACCGAAAACTTAAAATGTAGAAGTTTCCATTTTCCATTATAAAACTCCCATCGGAGCAAGTACAATGTCCATGTACATTTTCTGGTTTGGGTAGATCGCAAGGCAACTTTATTACGATGTGTTCTAAAATCAAGGGGGAGAGGGGGCAACTGCAAATATGTCTGGATAACAGTGGCCACTGATCATTTGATACTAGTAATTGGCTAATCATGCAGGCACGTAGCCAAAGGGGCTGAAGCCCCCTTTCAAAATCCTACAAATATCTAACTTAAATAGTGTATAGTTGTAATTAATTTGATTTCCTTAGCAGGATTGAACATCCTCTACAATAAATTGAAATATATTGAGAAATTCATCTTCAGAGCCTCAACTTCCCCACTTTTTCGCCTTTAGGTGGTAGCTTTCGATAAGGGATGAGGCCCTCCCAAAATAAAGTTTTGGCTACGGGCCTGCAATCATATGAGTCGCCCAACTTGTTACGATATATTCTGCCTGCCTGGTAGGTGGACGTATTCAGTGGCTGTGAGATTGTTATTTGATTGTTGACATGTACAACTAAATGTGTGCAAATAATTATTAACCTCCATAAATCGTATCACCATATTTCGGAATAGATTTAACAGGTGTGGCAAATGGATTTTTATAAAGACGACGACAATAAAAATCTTAAGAAGCGTTACGCTTCTTCTTTTCTGTTTGTTAGTTTCTCATCGGAGTATCGACAATTGCATGAGTGTTAGGAGTGTTTTCTCATTGGTTTAATTGTTATATCTATCCTTATCGCTGCAAATATTCGAGAGAAAGAAATATGATGTTACAAAATCAAAGAGTGCACGAACTACGAATTCTTAGATGCTAAGAATTGGAAAGATTAAAATTGGGCTCCAAACCCCAATAATCTATCGATAAAACTGCTGCTTTGATATCAAGGGGACCCGGGTTCGATTCCCGGTGGAGGTAACATTTCATTAAGTGGTTCAAATTCCGCTAGAAACTGTAACTCTCGTCCAGATTAGCCTATGTGCATATAGTGGACCTTAATACAAATCCAATCAAGTAATCATTGCAATACGGTGCGAAAATTAGCAAGATTGGGCTATTTTATTGCTAGAAGTCCTAGTCCTATATGTAATTAATTATAATTTGTGATGTTAGAAAATAATTTCTGCCGTACCGTCATGGTCAAATTTGATTCCGTGCGGGAGAATCCAATCTTTGAAGCACATCTAAAACTATTTATCTAATTTTGGCGAGTATTGATGTAAAATATAGTCTAAAATATAATTATAATGCTCATCAGTTATTTCACTACTCAAAATGCACAGTGCAAGACTTGCGACTATAGTCATTGCTCTTATATCAATGTATTTGTCTCCTAGTTGAGATGAATTTGTAGTGAAAATATGTTTGTTCCTTGAGAGTGGCACCTCCTAAGTGGACGGTATTTCTCGCATCCTTCCCATTTTAGCCCTAAGTTCTGAATTCCAGTCGTAAGATATTTCATCACGGAAGAGAATATGGTATCATTAACACACTTTCTATCCAAGTGTGGTATTGTTTATTTGATGTCTACTTTATTAAGTTAGTGCCGCTTTTCTGAAGCACGAAAAGGTACAATCTTTCCCCGCTCACTACTGTTGTGATTTGGACGTTTCGAGTTATATGGTACACTCAGAGGCAGAAAGGGACTCAAAATAAAGACCTTTAAGCAGCTGCTTGCAATAGTTGAAACATTCAAAATTGCCTTTTATGAACTTTATAAACTTTGTGTTATTGAACTGTGCATGCCCATCAACGGCTGCTTCCGACGAATGAAGTGTTACCTTCGTAATCGAATTGGTAACGAGAGGTTGAGTGCTCTATCTATTCTGTCATTTGAGCACAAGGTTATACCTGCTCATAAAAACATATGTATCTTATTGTAGTTTCTTGCTGTTTCATTTTCTCATTTTAGCAAAAAAAAAAGTACTCACACTCTTTCCATAGAAATAGTGTTACGTGTAGTATTTATACATATATTCAGCGAGTTGATAATGAGTGCAGTTTTTATGGTTGATTTTGTACTGTTCATATGAATAGCAAGTCTGTGATATTATTTCACTCAATAATGGCTTAGGAAAATAAAACAATATAACTATTGCATTTTATTTTATATAAAAAGATTCGTGCTCAAAAGTACGTTTGTATATGATGGAACATAATGCAACATTTCAGTGATCTATCTTTCGATGTGACTATAAAATATATCTGTAGTAACATTACACCGCAGTAAAGTAGTAAGTAAATTACCTTTTAGCCGGTATTAGTTAGCCCCCGATAATTTGACTTCAAAATCTGTAGCCCACCCAGTTATTCCAGGCTGGCGCCCTCACTGGGGTGGGGAGCAGCGAGCGACGTAAACTATTCAGGTAATGAAGGCTTTTTTCTAATCTGATAATCCACTTTCTCCTTTTCTAGTGATTAACATTTTCTTTTGAGTTGTAGGGGCATACAAATATAATATAATATAATATCTTTGGTTGAAAATTTATTCTAACGCAGAAACGACAACTTTTGTGAACTATCGGTCTAGGGGTTAGGTGGTAGACCAGCAACAGCTGAATCTCGCCCAGCAATAAAGTCAATTCAATTCAGTTCAATTCAATCCATTCTTACTGCGCCCCTGGAGCCTCCCGATGGCGCAGTGGTAGTGTCGTCGCCATGTAATCAAGGGGTCCCGGGTTCGATACCCGGTGGAGGCACATAGTGGTTCGAATCCCACTTTAAACTGTAGGTTCAGTCCCGATTAGCCTTACTGTGCATAAAGTGGACTTAAAACACCAAATTGATCAAATAATTACTGCGCTCCTGAAGCTGCTTTCCCCCCATCCCCCCACCTGCACCGCGAGTGTGTTATTTACGCCACTGCCTACCCAAAAAAAAATTTAACACTTCATTCTGCTTTCCTCGACGTTTCGGTGTTATCGTTAAAGCGAGAACTTCACGTCCCTACGTATAAGATAGTCGGTAATGCACAAATTCAACACCACACTAATGAGTATCACGCTCATGAAGCAAGCTTCTTGCAGACGCAAACAAGACACGTGGGAGTTGGACCGTAACGTGGCACCGTAACGTGGCAACAGCGTCTACGTAAGCACTTCTCTTCTGGCTTTCATTCGCTCCTCGCTGCCCAGCAGACGAATTTCTCCTCGTATTGGCACAGAAACTGTCGAGGGATCGCTAACGCGGGAAACGTTACAGGTTGTAACAATCGCGGTATACGTCACAAACTGTTACATTGTGACTACGAGCAGCCACGATGGACGCCAGTTCTTGTAAGCATATGGAATTTAACCAGGCGGGAGGGTAATTTGAACCTTCTTTACGATGGTGCATTGTGCAGTAATCGGTTGTTGAAACAGAAGTTCACGTTATTTCACGACAAGATGGCGGCTGTGCGAATCCTGATGTCAGACAAAACGCACGTGTATACCTGAGAGCATTGATTAGAAAAGCCTATATAAAGGAATTTTAAGGAGATATTATGGATATTATATGTACAGAAGAATGCAGGAAAGTAGATCAGAGGAAGAAAGTGACACCGAAGAAGTTGCAAAATGAGAAACAGGCTAATCGTTACATTAGTAGTGGTATTTTTATTTCAGAAATAGCTCATATCTATCTGCCTAAGTTTATAATTCGTTTGTTTATAACAAACACTAAAACTATTTTAACAAAACAAGACATTTCAATATCTCGAATTCGAGTCTTGGCCTGGCCTTTGTTGTTCTTTATGAATGATCTTTCCCAGTGGCGACGATTAAGGGGGCGTGGGGGGATGTTACCTCCACCCCCCACTTTTTGCCACTTCCTTGACTCGCTAGTTTTGGTATCTTGCCCCCAAACTGTGGAACCCAATCGCCACCACTGTCCTTTCCTCAACTTTATATAATTATCTCTCATATTCATCGTCGCGATTAGCTGAAAGTGGCCGAAAAGAATGTAAAATAACAAAAATACAAATACTAAATTTTGTAAAGATACAAATGGAGTAATTTACATTTTAATTATTCTTATTTCGGTTATTTTACGGCGTTTTTTAACCTCTTGGGTTAATTGCGACTAATAGAATAAATGATGTACAGAATAGAATATTGGGATTATGGTAACAACACAGTGATACATGCATGACCAGTATTCAAACCTGAGACCTCTGGATTCGTAGCCACTCTGCTGGTGCACTTCAATTCCCGGATTTTTCAGTTTGAGTACAGCCCATGAGGTTGACACGAAGTTTGCGAACGAAATGAAGCTTTGGTGTAGGCTAATGTGGTGAATGTATCTCTACAGGCAGGGGTGCCCATCCCTACCAAAGACCAATGGCGCGTTCTCCCCAAATCATGTAATAATCCTCACAAAGTATTATATTATTTGAAGAGGAAAAATAAATCGATGGAACAATCTGCGGCATAATCACCCCCCGTGAACATCCCTGTCTGCAAGAAATAATACCCGATGTTACCAAGGTTCGGTCTTTGAGGTGGAAAAATATTTTAATTCCCAGAGACATGAAAATGAAAAGAGAACTCTAAAATGGCGATGTTGTTTCTTCTGCAGACGATTCGGTATTCAAATGGCTGCTTTTCTTCTCTTTCTCTTCGATGATTTGTATTCCGTTTTGCGGAAAATTCCTGGCGACGTAGAATAAAACTCTTCATCGTTGTTTCTTCCTGTGTGCTGAAAAGATCCCTCCTCCTCCCCTGACAGGAAACTGAGTAACTTCATAAACACAAATTTTCTCGGAATTCTTTCTTGTTCATCTCTTCACCCGTTGTATTGATTTTTAACACTTTCACGAGAAGGGTGGTGTAAGACAACAGGCGTTGGCGAAGGAAGGTTTTCCAATATTCCTCAAGTGTGAAAAAATATCGAGAAATATCAACTCGAAGTTTATGATTCTATTTTAAATTAAGAACCACACGCACGTGCTTGCATATATATGTATATATATATACACAGAGGATCCCAAAAAAAATGTCTACACTCTTTGAACGTTAATAATGCGAGCACTAATAACAGCAAGTATGAACTTTTTTGCGTGTCACATATCTTAAAGTTATAGATGTTCATTGGCAACAATACTTTGTCTGCAATGCTATAGAACAGATTGACAAACAGCAGATATGGTCTCCACAGGAAGGGAAGCTCAGGTAGTGTCAATCGCATGTTTCATGTCATCCACTGGCCATGACTTTGTGGGTGTATACATCGTTCTTCAGTTTCCCAGAGGTAGAAATATAACGATGTTAAATTGGGAGATCTGGGTGGTAATTTGACACTTCATACATTGCTCAAAAGAAAAATTGCTCACCTCTGCCACTTTAGGTACACAAATGCCTACCGCCTGGTGGGCTGTGACGGAACTGAAAACAACAGAAAGCCTCCACACATACACTCAACGTATATATTGCAGCTTCAAATACAGAAAGTCCAGTCAAGTTATCATTAATAGTTTCTAGGTTATTAACATTCAAAGAGTGCAAACACTATTTTGGGACACTCTGTGTATATATATATATATATGTGTGTGTGTGTGTGTGTGTGTGTGTGTGTATGTGTGGTATAGGGTTGTTAAAAAATAATATCTGGTTTTGTGACTTTATGGCACAGAATGCCTTCTCCTCTCGAGATGTCGCCATATTACATTTGGCACTCCTAGCGGCGACGTCTGGAAGTACTAGTGGTCCGGGACTATTTGAATAAACACGTGCGGACATCAGCCACATATGTAAGTACACCCATATAACGACGATATGCTACATAACCCTGTATGTGCAGGGTGTAAAGAAGGACTTGACGAAAGTAAACAAACATATTCTCCGTGTCGTTAGAGATATCGGCTCCAAACTTCACAGGAAACGTCACTATCTGTGCAATTTAGTCTGCTTATTCGTTACTTCTCAGACTTGCAGTAGAGTGTGTCTTGCAATTATGGAGCCATAAAACCTTCAAAGAGGAATCTTCCTGGTGAGAAAATATCACAAAAACGACATCAACTCGGAAAAGAGCCAAAGAAGTTGCAGCACCAAGTTGTACAAACACAGCATTTAATGCCGAACTTTGAACTAGCTGGAAGTGTAGCGGATGCATCTTTCTGCGTCAATTTACACATCTGTTAAATTTTTCATCTTTAGGTTTTCGATGGAATTGCCGTGGAATTTCAGTTCGGTGGTTTCAAATACGGAATAAATATTGTCAGCAGTATATTCTTCAATGCTCTTCAGATTATTTCTCTTTATGTATCACTAATCTTTTCACGTTTTATTTTTGTACTTTTATTTATCTTATTGCAATCCGTTCTTATATTTTCCTCTTTCCTTTCATTTTTACATCTCACCTTTTCTTTACTTTCTCTAATTAATCTGTCATTCTGTTTCTTTCCCCTCTATTTCTATCGCTAGTTCTCGCATTTTCTCTCGGATATCCTAGAACATATGTTTTATGCCATTTTTATCTCTTTATTAATTTTATATGCATTTTGGATATTTAAATATCATAGCATTGTTAATCCTTATATATAATATTTGTCAATATTAGTGAGAATATCTTTGCGGTTATCGTATCGAAGAGAAAATTGGTCCAAGTCCTTCAAAACCATGTTATCTTACAAGATGTCATTTGTGCCTGCACATGTTCAAACTTACGTAACAAACAAACGCGTTTGAACTACGTATTTTTTATCTCATTATAAAAGCTAAACATCAGAACATTCGCAACACTCCAGCCGGTTCAATGGCGGAGCGCGTTTAAGTGGTCGATTTATTGTGTATTTTTTTTGCGATTAGAGTGTAGAAATTTTAAAATGTGGTCCAACACGAATGAGTTACACAACAAAATATATTTGGCAAATTTTCTGCAAATACGTATTAAAACGATTTGTTTCGAAATAAGCTCATTTTCTTAACGGGATAGGAATCTATTAATAGTTTTTAGAGTTCACACTTTCAGACGTCATACTTAGACCGCTCATTTAACGTATTTTATCATCAATTGGTATTAATATTATCCTGAGACAAAGCGTCTGCCTTTGTGGCTTTATGTTAGTCCGTATATAAGCACTTATTGGACATCTGAAATGACATCAAGGGTTCTATGTAGGACCAATCCGTGTAGGATATGTTGTTCTTTTTCCTGAAAAATGTTCTTAGTTTCTCTTCTTTCACAGTTTTACTCAAGGTTCTCATGGTATAAATAAACTTGAAACATACTTTTCAACCGATATACCTTATAGGCCGATCCTTTGCTGATAAAGACACATTCTGGTTTTGAAGTACCCGCCTTGTTTTGCACCAAAATATGCTCGGAAGAGTATGGCTAAGGTACTTCCCAGAGTCTCGCTGAATCACCAGCCTTAAGGAACCAGGAGAGTGTTCCCTGAGTTTACAGACCTGATCATTTCCATTCTATTACATATATTTGCTTTTGTCTTTTGCCCTTGTCCTAAGTGATTTACTCAATTTATTGTTGTATATTGAACCTGGTATTGCGATGGCCATCCGAACACTATCAAGCGAAGACGCTACGTGACTTGTGTTCCGCCCATTGCGGTATGTATTATCTTATGCGACTTGCTGCTTCCTGTATTTGTTATTTTTAAGTTAATCTAGTCTCGGCATTTTATAAATCCGCCTTCTAAGATCCTGTTCACCGACGTTGTTGATGGTTGTGTTGATATGAGTGGATGTTTCGGCCAAAATTGTATCCTTTCGCGTTGCATGTATTCGAACAACGTTTCTTCATCTAGTATTTCTCGAATTTGGGTTTTGGGAACAAACCGAGTTTACAGAATTTCCCCTTTTATATAGTAAATTTGTTACATTTTTCCAAGACGATGTCATAGTTGTTTGTACATACATTCACATAGTTACAAGTGCCTTAAAATATTTTACAATTTCTTTGTAATCTGCAAAAAGTCAAAATTCTTCAGATTATTTTTTAGTAAGAACTTACGTAGTTGGAAAACCTTTACTCATATGATAATGACAAAACATATTTTTGAACATCTTTTCGAGAAACGAATTTGACCACAGATTATTTCAACAGATAGATGATTAAATTCCCGATTACAAAACGCGAAGTCGAGTAGGGCGACACATGCCTTTCTTCTAAATTGCGTATCATTGCACGAAACATCATTAAAACTATGGCTGCTCAATCCATAATGTAACCGTTGTCTAAGTGCAAGTATCTATTAGTAAACTACATCATCATGGCACTCTCATTGTTTAATTAAGTACCTAAGATGCGCGTTCAGAAACTAACATACAGCCAGCAACGAACTCTACCTGCCGAGATATTCTAAGAATATCTGAGCAATTAATCTCAGGCGACAAGACACATGCTCTAACATATGGAAATAAGGAATATTCCAATGTTTAACACGGCAGTAGCAGTTTTGAATGCTGTTCGTGGCCGCCATGACAAAAGGTATAAAATCCTTGAAGAAATATCGAGAACGATTCTCTAGCTTCTATTTCCTCCGTGAAATAGACCTCATAAAGAAAATTCGGGTAAACAAACGTCTCATTCCCCTTTGAAAGAATATCTTTGGGGGAAAACAGTGGAGATTGTAGAGCTTTGCTTCGGCGCCGAAGAGTAAATACACCGCCCTCATGCTTTTTCTCTTCTCCAAGGAATTGACCGATCTTTCGACACTCTGCGGCAGAAGCTCTGAAAGGAACGAAAAGGCCCCCCGCCCCCTTCGGCCGCCTCCAAGCGATTGCTCGATCGGTGGAGAAATCCTTGTTCTGTTGTAGCGACTCTGGCAGATAAACAATGACCTCTTTGACAGGGTAATAGGATTGGATCAATAAGAATGCAAGATCTTGTTGAAACAGTAGAAAGGTTTCGAGGATCTGGATTGGGATGTAATATTCCGAAGTTTAATCTTTTGTCAGGCAGGCATTGTTCTTTATACTTAGTTTAAATGAACCAATAGCAAATTAAGAGAAAGTGTAAGTGTCACAATAGTAGATGAAAGATTGCAAGTTTGAATTCACGTGCACAGGACACTATCATTCAAACGTTTGTCAAAGTTTAAGATTATTATATGTCCAGATAGGCTAATCTGGTCTGTACCTACAGTCGGTGGCATCAAAGTTTATCAAAACATTTGTGGCAACGATTTTGTTATAGAATCCAAACACCACTATCTAAAATTAGTATTACATTATTGTCCTTTTTTTTAAGGAAACTAAAGTCCGTACCATTTAGCTTATGTTGAACTACTATTGAGTGATTTCCTAATTTGATTGCCCAAACAATTTATCTCTTAATTCTCTGAATTAAAATCTTGGATATTGTTTATTGAAGGAAAATATCTTACACTGTTATACTTTTAAAGGTTTTTTAGCTTGTGACTGTCTTCTAATTTCACAAATAACTAATATTTACTTTATTTATATTGTGTACAAGTTCCTAAATTAAAATGGAACCATTGAGATTACGAACGCTGTATCAATGTTGCTATTTGTTTTAAGTTGTTTTTCGATTCGTTTTTGTTATATGTAAGAAGATTGACTTAAATGTCCTGTGCTAAAAGTTGCAAATGAGTGTGTATCGGATTATTCGAGATGAAATAGGAGTTTAAGGAAGATAAATTGTGCTCTTTTAATTCTTGCAGCGTAAGTTATTTAATACAGAAGGTCGTTTCACGTCCATGGTAACAAAGTTGAAACCCACCTAATCTTAAAAAAAAAAAAAGTGACGTCACGAGCGGTGGTGCTCGACGTGATACCCCTGTCTTGCAGCAATGGCCCTGCAGCGGAGTTTCCATTGGAGGAGACTGCGTTTTAGAACACATTGGTCCGCCCGACCCTGTGGCCGAGTGGTTAGCACATCGCGCTGCGACGCCAAGGGTCCCGGGTTCGAATCCCGGTCGGGCTTGGTTGTTTGTGAATGTCCATTCATAAATTTCATCATTTCATCACTCATCCCCATCTTCGCAAATTAGCCAAGAGGCACAAAACGCGAAGTAAAATAAACTAAATCAAATCAAAATCATATCAAAAAGAACACATTGGTCCAAACAATCATATTCCTCCTGACAAGCTTTCCAAAGACCCTCAATTGTGCGGGGCCGTCTGCTTCCCAAGGCTCGTTTCAACAACGGAAACCCACAAAAATCCATGGAAGAGGCATCGGGGGATTTCACAGGGATGTCTGTAAAGGGGATTGCATGAATGCCCGTTTCACGTGCCATCCGATCCATGTATGCCTGCGTGGACTTTGCCGTATGACTGGAAGCGTTGTCCTGGTGGATGACAACACGAGATGTGTCGCTGCCATACAGAGAAGGAATATCATGTCTGTAAAGTGGCTCCAAAATATTCGTCTGGTAATAGGCTGGATTTATTTAGCCTTTTTTTCCACTCTGCGCAGTGGAAGTTTGCCGTTATGGCAGTAACCACCAACAACCATGAACCGGCGTGGAAAACTTTCAGCACATTCACGTACCCACTCAGATCGACCTCTTGCATCACGTGGACGATAGTAGATGGCCCTTTTTTTACCACATCCCGACAGATACACACATGCTTCATCCAGGGACACCACATACTTCCAGCGGTCCCCTGCCAGATGGCGTTCGTAGATCTTCCGACTGTTGGTCTTTCTCTCGTGGACATGTGAGGCAAGCAACTTATGAACTTGAGCCTTGTGCTTCCGCACAAGTTGTAAATCTTGGGCTATGATGCGATTCACAGTTGCAGGGAAACATTGCACTGCCTGTGCAATCACTCTTTGCGTTGCAGGGTTTTCATATCGCACCAAGGATCTCACTTTCCGCACAACATCGGAGGAACGCTTGGGCTTCCGATATGTCCGAGGCCCACTTTGACTGGTTCCAGCAACAGGCACGGTGAAAGCTTTATGGCGATTCAACACTGCATTGATGCCCTTCTTTGACACATGGAATGCTTTCATGTGGCACTGTTTAATTATCTGGCTATAACTATAACCAACGTCGGAAAGGGCACAGATGTACCCCTCCCAAAAGACTGGAATTTTTGGTGCCATATAAACACTCACTCACACACCAACCATCGTCTTTGAAAGTCAACACACAGTACTTTCGTCCTATTGGCTCTGGCTGCTCTGTGCTGTGCCTACGTGCTGCTCCCTGGTGATCGAAATCGTTACCATCAACGTGAAACAACCTTCTGTATTATGTGAACTCAGCTGAGCGCTGAGGACATGAAACGCAATTTTTAATTTGCGTAATAGTCTGCTCATCCTTCGTGCACTGTATAGACTATATTCAGTGTAATGTATAGTTGCAAGCTGATAATGAATATATCAATGTCAATAAACTTTTATATTATCATTAAATAAGTAATTTAATAAGTATCTGGAAACACATACAGGGTGTTTCCGTGACCTTGATGCAAAGTTACAGGGTGGATGGAGACTCACCCAAGTACCAACATGAGATAAAGAACCTCGGTCCAGAAAGGTACTATTAAAAAGTTATATGCTAAAATTTTTTGGGAGTTCCTATGACAGTCGAATATAACAACTGAAAGATGCGGCTTGTAGATTTAATACGGACGTTTCTACAGTGTACAGTATCACTCTACGACGAAAGTGTTACAGTAGGTGTTCAAAATGGCGGCTCCCAGCGTCGATGCATTCACGATAGCAGCGCAAGAAGCTCTGTCGCATCCGCTATAACCTCACTGGAGTCGTTCTGACGATATCAAAAGCAGCAGGGATTCTTGCCAGGAGGGGATGCAAGGGGTGCGCGGCACCTCATCGTCAACCGTCAAACTTTGCTATATCGTCAGAACGACTCCAGAGCTTATACGACAGAGCTTCTTCGACGCTGGGGCCGCCATTTGAACAATTACTGTAACGTTTTCGTCGTAGAGTGCTATGATACACTGTAGTAGCATCCGTATTAAATCTAGGAGCCGCATCTTTCACTTGTCTTATTCCACTGTCATAGCAAGCCCCAAATAGTTTTGACTTATAACTTTCTAACGGTCCGTTTTCGGACCAGGGTTCTTTATCTTATATTAGTACTTGGGTCAGTCTCCATCCACCCTGCAAGTTTGAATCAAAGTCACGGAAACACCCTGAATATACCACATATTTATCGTTTAAATATATGTCGTACATAGAAAGAAGTAGGAAAGCGATGTTTAATTAGAAAATAAAAAGTAATACATTGGGAGCTTTGTAGGGCGCCCTGACGAAAACCTTAAGGAGGAAGGAAGATGGTTCACGCCCCAATGGATTTTGGTGCCTGTGGTTGGCAACACTTAACGTGCTGGAGATTCAAGCAGCAGATAATGCTTTCCCTCTGCAAGGTAGCAGAAGCGAGTTATTCTGTCAGTTGTTCGTACTTACGGGAATTAAAGGACCTAGGAAAATGTCGTAGTTGTCTAAAGGTTGAAGAACGTAGATTTTGACAGACAATAGATTGAACCTTAAACTTTATTTTGCCTCCGTGCTACAGCACGGTAGCGTGTATTAACCAGCCGCCTCTTCATTGACTTCATTATGTTGCATCTTAATGCAATGCGTTTCGCAGTCGCCTGTGCCGCCTGTCGACGACCCGCTTAGCTCCCGGCCAGACGGCAACTCTAGTCAAATCGCGTGTAATATCTCCGCTATGGAAACAGCTAGCTTCGAAATGACTTCAAGTTCTCAGAATTACAGTTACAATTAAAATTAAAATAAGCAAGTCCTTTTTACAGGGGATGTTGGAAATTTTGTCCTCCAGCATCCACACATTTCTGGCATGTTTTAAGGAAATTTCGCTGAGCTTTGGTAACAAGACACGCTAAAAGGGCAATTTAGTTTCCTAACAGCCCGCGGCGCTGGAGCGGCAACTGAAACACATGGCTTTGCGCATAGCTTGTGAATTCCTTAACCCCATTCCATTTCAGTAACTTCGCGATTTCGTTCCAGTTGTATTTTTAAAATGTTTACGTGTTACAAGTGTTCTTGTGATTTTGTACTGTTTTATAAAGTGTTTATTAAGTGCTTAGTGTTGCAAGTGTTATTTGTGTTTTGTTATAGTTTTAATAATGGCACATACATACACATTACAAGAAGATGCAGTCTATGCAACAAACCCCCACACATTAGAAGAACTAAAGGAGAATATCAGGAGAGATACTGAAGCAATTCCAGAAGCTGAACTGTTGCGTGTAAATGGAAATTTCCTAAAAACATGCCTGAAATGTGAGAAGTACGAGGACAACATTTCCAACATTCCCTGTGACAAGGTATGTGCTAATTTTTAATGTAATTGTAACTAATTCTGAGAACTTCAAGTCATTTCGAATCCAACATTCCATGTTCAAACGAGAATCAAGCCAAGGACATAAAGCTTGTACCTAGGTATGTGCCATATAAATATATGTACTTGGACTAAACTAGGTAAACAAGTATTCAGATGGCGAGTGAAAAATATAAGTACTTTTTCCCCTTATAAAGGATGTATATACGAAATGTTCACAATTTACACCCATGATTTGCAAAACCGAATTTCAACCTGGCAAAAGTATTGTCGCTGCTTCTTGCTGTTAATACGCTTCAAGATAACAACTAAACACAACCAGTTTCAATGCGTCTTCCTACAGAATGCTGTTTTATTTTATAAGTTATTGGAAAGGTCATTATCATCTCGATAAACACAAGAAAATTTCCACATACAGATAATCTTTCTCCATCACGAAAACGTAGGTGAACTTATTGGGTTTGGTGTGTCTTGGGGAGAAAATAGACATTCAAGCAATTTAAGTAGATGCTTAAAAACAGTATATTTGTTTTAACAAAATTGTTCTCTTTTCCTTTAAACACCTTTCAGTTTACTGAGCGCTAATAAAATAAAAGTGAACAATGGAGGTAGAGCTACCAGTTAGGTTAAATGTTTAATAATTTCTTGCATCTCTGCATTGTGCCAAATGGCCGTGGTAGTAAGGAAAATTCTATCATCAGATAAGCGAATATTTGCAGATTTCTTAACCAATGTTTCATATTTAGTCTATGCGTGTCCACAAAGAAAACAAGAAGAATCATAATGGATAGATATGGCAGAATGAAACACAAGAAAGGAAGATAGAAGATAAAGTGCACTTCCGATAAATACCAACGGCATAGTATGGAGAACTCTTTTGTATTACCTGCACCCAAAATCCTTCTAACTGGAGGCAGAGCGAAGTCTCACAATGGTCAACCGTATGTAAGAAGAAGAGGCAGCGAAAATACGTCAGCAGCAACAAGTTATAACTGGAGAGACAAATGGTGGAGATCAATGGATCTCACTCAAGAAGAACAAGAGGAGGAATTTCTCTAATTTAATCTCCCCAAAAGCAGAGAGAGAGAGAGAGGGGGGGGAGAACCATCCTCTGCAGATTCTTGGCTTCCGTTCAACCACACTTTTAGTCTAAGGTGTCTTGCCAAATGACGTAACATAATATTTTGGCGGGAAAATTTACGGTGGGATGATTCAGCAGCATTCAAGGATGCTGACCGCCCACCACGGCCGCTAGGGCGCTTGTCTATTTATTTATTGCGTCTCGTTTATCATGGCGAAGTTAAACCTTTGTAGCCTTTTCTACCACTTAACGATGTTAACAGCGAATTTTTAACATATGATAATTAGAAAACATTAATACTAATACATTAAACAAAAAGTTAAATATTGAAAACAAAGAAAGAAAAATATAAAATTACAAAAAGGAAAAAAAATCATACGGAAATTAAAGTCTGTCCTATACTCACGAGCATACAACAAAACACACACGCACACACAATCCCATATATTCATGATAGTAGTCAGGGATTTGAAATATTAAGGTGAATAAAGTTTTCAGTGTTTCTGTACGTAACTGCATTCAATTTTTCACTAACCTTGTACTAAACTGCCCAATAAAAAATGTTTTATTTGTGTCTTAAAATCATATGCTGAAGATGAGTTCCCAATTTCAAGGGGTAGTGAGTTCCAAAGACGAGAAGTGGAAACGGTGAAAAATTTTGAATAAAATTTAAGTTAGGAAGAAGGATGAGTTGTTGAGTTCTTCCGCGCTATCTGGTGTCGAGGCTGTGTGATTCGGAAAGCGTTGAGAATCTGCTCGAGAGATCAGTTCTTTTGAACTGATTGCTCTATAGAGAAGGTTGAGGTTGAGGATAGTCAATAGAACAGATAAAATGCTTACATTCGAGTACACGGATTTGATTTAGAAGGCACAATTCAATTTCAATTTATCGGTCCCCGTGGCAGAGTGTTTAGTACATTGCGCTGCGACGCCAGGGGGTCCAGGGTTCGAATCCCGGCCTGGGAATGGGTGTTTATGAGTGTCCGTTCATAAATCTCAGCATGTTAACACTAATCCACATATTCGTAAATTAGCCAAAAGTTGCACAGAAAGCGAAGTAAAGTAAAGCAAATCAATCAATCCATTTATATTTTTCTGGTTCAAATTTTTGAATTAGCTACATAACAGCTTCGTGAAGAATTATTTGTTTCACGAAGCAAAGATTTTACGTCGAGAGAGTAGAACAAGTGAAGAGGTTTTAGGAATAGAACAATCAGCTGTTAGTTGTAATTTTCTTTTCTGTTGGTCACAAAATTCTTTCACTTTATTACGTTATCTCCATGAAGTTCTGACATACTTTCAGTTATGTTCGTTGTTAGATGTCGGAGCAATTAATGTATTGATGCATCTAAGAATCTTCCACTAACAGAAAACGAATACATAACAACATCATAGGCGTAACTTAATAAAATGAAAATGGAGAACACTTTTCCCCTAATAAATTCATAAATTTGCCGCACCACTTCTTAATGCTATATTTCACTGCAATATATCAGCCCTATCCCTGACTCCAGGTTTCACAGAGTTGAATAAAGGTAGAAATACACACTTATAAGCCACGTGGCATTCCCAATACAATGAAATGATATGTACGTGGGTTGGAGATATAATAGTGACAACACTGCTGCATATATACGCCACGAAACGGAACCGATGCTTCTCACTTTCACCACACGTTAGTTTGATTCTTAACCTACCTCCCAGCAAATGGACTCTTCCATCCAACACTAGGCGCATGCGTACTGACGAGAGGAATAGAGTATCGCTGGAGTTGTTGGTCTAAAGTTGTGTAGTCAGAACCCACTAATGTGAAAGTTCTGGTGATTCTCGCCGTACTTTCAGGACACACTGTCAATGCGCAGTACGCTGTATTACTGTTCATTTTTGGAACATATCCTGCGTTGCGAAATAAGAGACGACACTTCCTGCTGAATCCTCTCATCATTTTGCAGGACAATGCTCGGCTGCATGTAGCGCAACCTGTGGCTGATTTGTTAGCTCGATGGGGCTGGCAGGTGCTCTAACATCCCCCATACTTCCCATACTTAAAACCCTGTGACTTTTTTTTTTTATCTCTAAGGTGGAGGGCATTCGTTTCCGAACTGTTCCAGACATTCTTCAGGCAATAGACCGGTCCATTCGAACCATCAACAGAACAAACACTGCCACAGGTATACTACGACTTCCACATCGCTGGCAACGGTTGTGCACAATGCTGCTGACTACATCAAAGTGCTGTAAAAGTTTCACAGAGGTATCTCTTATGTATCATTTGTAAACAAATAGTTGTAAAGTAAAGTAAAGTGTTCCCCTGTGCTTAGCACAACGCCAAGAAGGCGTATAGGGGGTGTGAGGGTAACGCCCCACACTTTCTTGATCCGGTCGTGAGCGGGGGTGATGTGATCAGCACCACGCCCCTGACCGCCTTTACCCCCAAGGTTTCCCCAGGTAACGCTGGGTGGGCTTCGGGGCCGCTTCCATCGTTAGAAAAGTTCCCGGATTTGAACCGGCCGTGGATCGAACCCGGGACCTTTAGCATGGTAGTCAGACGCGTTACCGACTGAGCCACCGCGGCCACGAACAAATAGTTGCCACGATTAAATCTCCAACCCATATCTCCCCGTCTCATTTTTTAGACTGCGATTTATAATGTGAATTTTTATTGGCAAATTCGTATCCTTTATTATTTTATGAAGCTGAATATGGCAAATCACAATTTATGGACAAAAGCATATTTACCGGCCTCCGTGGCATGGTGGTTAGCACAGCGTGCTTCGACGCCAGGGATCCCGTGTTCAAATCCCGACCTGGACATAGGTGTTTGTGAGTGTCGCTTCATCAATTTTCATTGCATCATCATTCATCCTCATCTTCGCGATTAGCCAAAGAAGTGAAAAAATAAACGAAATCATGACACGAAAGCATATTTGCAAATCTGACCAAATTTGTTATTATTAAGAAAGACTGGTTTTAGGTGGTACCCTCTACGAATCAAAAAGAGAGAAAAGGCAAGAAATTGTGCGAATACAGAAAAGTTCAATTCTTTACTATTCAATAATAGTGTTGGAATACTAGAAGGAAATTTGACAATTCATGGATCAAATATAATGGGATGAAAAAATTTAGAGAAATGTATAGAATGATTTCCTAAAAACATTCTAATAGTCCCGGGAAATCCTTCTGAAGCTTCGTCCGCCATGTTGTAGAATGGCCGACAGAGGATTAGCTCATAGAGAACTTTGAAAAATGACAGGAAAATTAGTAAAGAGTTTGCCTAGCGTCAGTGATAATACAGTTAGGTATTTAGCAGAGCTCATAGAAAAGGGGGTGAGGGCAAAAGTGACGACAATCGCCAAGTTTTACTGTCACTGCAAATTTTATTAACGTTCTTAAATGTTACCAAAGACGTATTTCCCCATGTACTGGATGTTTCATTTTTATAGAAAGTCTATCTAGATTGTATTTCTAAAGCATAAAAAAACAATCACAGATAAATTTGTGGTAGGATTACTATTTTCAATGACATTTTAGAACTATGGTGCATACATTCAGAAGGAGTATATGGGTTTATTCATAAACATTTGAACCACAATAAATAAAATATAATTTTCCTGATGTGATTTCTTTAGAGCACCTGTGTATCATGGAATATCGGCCTGGTGTTGTATTTGAGAAAATTTGGTGAAAGCGTTTCAAGAAAGCGAAGGAATAAGAGGGCTCGAAATTCAACTTAAATATTCAGTACCTTATTTAGACAACATTTTAAGAGATAGAGAAATTGAAAAAAAAATGAAATATGATTCATATATGGCACGTTCAATTTTGAAACAATACTAGAAAATTGTCAGGTACTAGACCAACTTCAAAACATTCTGTCAAGTATTAGAATTACAGACTCTTTCAGAATATAGGACGAATTTGTTTCAAATAAATGCCACGTATTTTATAGGCTAACAGGTGATGAACTTAAAGGTTAATGTGGGATCCCCATTAGCCTATACATCGTAGCACGCCGAAGACGTAAGTCGAACCCGGGACCCTCGGCGTCATAGCTCGATTGACTAATCACTTCGCCAAGAGGTCCGGTTGAAGCGCTGGAAGTAGCTTCTTGTAGTACACTAGCAACCTTCATTGGATCTGTAAACTCAACCGGAAATCATAGAAAATAAGTAAAGTCAGCTTTATGCAAAAAGTACGTTTAACGACAGGATGGAACTGCCTCAACGGCTTTAACGACCGGAAAACGCTGTAGGGGTTTTATACGATATCCAGAAAGTGAGAACTTATCCAAACCGAACGACAGTGCAATGTGCCTCTTCGGGTGAATGAAACATGGGAAAGAATTCTTAAGCTTGAGACGCAGAAAAACGCGGCAACAGAACGCAGCAGACGCGTTTCCGGCGTCTCGTTGGGCGATAACCTATAAGATAACGTGCAGACTTTTACCACGGAAATTCCCGCTTCGGTTCCGAGAGTTTCACTATAGTGGGCATTACACCATTTGATTTCAATAGAAGCTGACAACACCTCCAAAAGATGCGACGTTTCTACTTCAGTGATGTAAGAACTGAATGGCAGCAATGTTACCAATGTTTGTGGACATATTTCTCAAGAACCAAAAGGAATATCGCAAAGATGTTTCCCATGAATCAATTTTGCAACATAGACAACTATGATGATTCTGTTATAACAATTCGAAACCTGATATACGTTTTTTCCTCCTGTAGAACTTGAAAATAACTCGTCCTGCGTATAGGATCCTTATCGGATTAAAGGTAATTTTCGAACGTGTATTAACAACTTTGATGTGATGTAATTTTGACAAGAGGTAAAATCATCATTACCGAATAGTAAATATTGTATTTTCTGATTTCACGTTCCTTAGGTAGTAAATTAAATACTATATATTAGTAGTGTAAAATACTATAGGACTGGAGCGATAAATGAAGAGGTATTTTGACTGAATAGAAATACTTAAAACTAAGGCAAAATGTCTATAAAATTTCATTGCTACTGTGTAAAACCTACGATTTTTGTAAAAAAAAGCTTCCGAGAAAAGATGACCCCCCTTAAATTGATGTGGCCAAACCTGAATTTGCTAAAATTGCTGTTTATAAATTTGTTAAAAATATGGCTTTTCTCGATATTGTTTTGACTACACTTAAAACTAATCCAAGATGCTCTTAAGAGCTTCACCTATACCTATACTTATACATATTTATTTTTGATCTATTTCTGGTTTATTTTTGGTTAAAAATATGCCTGATATTGCCCTAATTTGTTAGGTATAAGTTGTATTTATATTTTTACTTATTACCGAGTGGATATTAGAAAAAACAACAAACAGAATTTGTTGTTTTAGAAATATTCAACAGATCCATCTATGTGCAAATGTCTGAACTCGGTGAACAGACACGAGTCGACAAGTCAACTTTTTTCAATACGTCAATATTTTTAACTCTCTTTGCCAGCAATAGGGAATGGTAGTAAGCGCTAGACAAAGTACTTTGGAACCGAATATACCTTTCTTAAGACGTCGTATATTGCTAAAATATCTTGAAATTTACATATTTCTCATACCGCCGTATCTTGCCCTATTAGACCTCTTCAAAAAATCGCCAATTAGTAAAAAAACTAATTGAGCAAAAGAGGTGTTAATATGGGCAAGCATACAGTGATATGGGGATATGTGAATTGTTGGTTTTTTGATTTAGATAAATGGATCGAATTGAAACTGGGATATTTTGCATTTTTTTATATGATAGCTAAAAAAACAGAGATTTTGATTGGCCAATAATTTATACGTGGTGTTTTCTGATTAGTTTAAGCAATCAAGATTTTTATTTGCTCTATAAATCTATATAAATCAGAGCAGAGTGCCGATTTCTTACTTTTGCTAGATTAGCAGAGGAACCGAGGGATAGAACATAGCTCTGCCGGGATCCGCCAAAATATTGATCCACAGAAAACAGTGACCTACAGAAGCGATACATAACACACGCCATTAGGTCATTGCCACATCACGACGTGCCTGTCTGCACATGCAATTGGGGTAGGTCAGTGTTTCTGTAGGTCGTTGTTTCCTGTGGATCAATACTTATTCTACCGGCTCAGTACTGAAGAGTGTTAGTGATCGATTTTAGGTCTCACCACTGAAGTTTCCGGGTTCGAATCCCTGCATGGGACATTTTTATAAGTGTTATTTATCCAATTTCATCGTCGCGATTAGCCAAAATCGAAAAAAAGGCGACGTAAAATAACAAAATTACAAACAAGAAGATATAATAATAAGAAGAGATGCAATGCGTAACATGTAGTTTTTGAGGATTACTCTCAAGAAAGGGTCTAACACACTTCCACGCTCCTGAACCCAGAACTCGGATTAGTTGGGGAGTAATTATCTGTGGGGCTCCTAATACAGCATAGTTTTTATTATAGAATAGTTATAGGAAATTTGCCATCAGATGTAGGCCTATGTGTTGGTTTTAGATGTTGATAAGTATAGGGAAAGGGGAAAAAAAGTTCTGAAAATGTGATTACATTAGTGATTTTAAATTGTATTTTTGGGGTCATGTACACACTTGAATTTTGAATTTTTTCCCGAGAAAATTTATATATAAATACCAGAGCTGAAAACAAATATTATAACTATTGTTTTTAAGTTACATTTTATCAATTATTATAAGTGTAAAAGTTTTTTTTCTAATAAATAGAATCTTATTAAATTTTGACTTGATTGTGAGTTTTGTATTTTTCCCCGAGAAAATTTATATATAAATACTGAGAAACTTCTATTTAAATAACATCTTGCAAAAATGACAACTTGTATAACCGACTTGCCACTTGAACTGCTGTACAAGATTTTTGAGTATACAGGTGAGGATGTTGCGAGGCTCGTTGAGTTAAGCAAAATAGTGCCTGAATTTCGTCCACCGTGCGAGATGATTTTTATGGATAATCTTCGCAAAATAAGCGGTATTAAAAAGTTGCAGAATCCCGAGTCTCTTTTTCGGGCTGCAAGCAAAAAATTGGCCGATAGGATGGATGAGCTTCATGAGGCGAGGGAAGGAAGGAGACGATATACGGATGATTAGTATAAGTCAAATGCTGAAACAGATAACATTATTACACAACTTATCGCTTTGACTGAGGCACGAACTTTTTTTCTAACCTGACATGATATATAAGTAAAATACTATTACTAAAAAGAAGATAAACGGATTAACTTTTGCAGGCAACCAAATCTCATGAAACATCGATAAAGGATGCGCTTTCTATGGAAAATATAATTACTTATAAACATGCAATGTGTGATATTCTCGAAAAACTCAACTTCTTCAAGAATTCGAATCCAAGCGATATTTTAAACAGATGGAAGAACTACTTAAATGTCATTTTTGCAAGATGTTATTTAAATAGAAGTTTCTCAGTATTTATATATAAATTTTCTCGGGGAAAAATACAAAACTCACAATCAAATCAAAATTTAATAAGATTCTATTTATTAGAAAAAAAACTTTTACACTTATAATAATTGATAAAATGTAACTTAAAAACAATAGTTATAATATTTGTTTTCAGCTCTGGTATTTATATATAAATTTTCTCGGGAAAAAATTCAAAATTCAAGTGTGTACATGACCCCAAAAATACAATTTAAAATCACTAATGTAATCACATTTTCAGAACTTTTTTTCCCCTTTCCCTATACTTATCAACATCTAAAACCAACACATAGGCCTACATCTGATGGCAAATTTCCTACAACTATTCTATAATAAAAACTATGCTGTATTAGGAGCCCCACAGATAATTACTCCCCAACTAATCCGAGTTCTGGGTTCAGGAGCGTGGAAGTGTGTTAGACCCTTTCTTGAGAGTAATCCTCAAAAACTACATGTTACGCATTGCATCTCTTCTTATTATTATATCTTCTTGTTTGTAATTTTGTTATTTTACGTCGCCTTTTTTTCGATTTTGGCTAATCGCGACGATGAAATTGGATAAATAACACTTATAAAAATGTCCCATGCAGGGATTCGAACCCGGAAACTTCAGTGGTGAGACCTAAAATCGATCACTAACACTCTTCAGTACTGAGCCGGTAGAATAAGTATTGATCCACAGGAAACAACGACCTACAGAAACACTGACCAACCCCAACTGCATGTGCAGACAGGCACGTCGTGATGTGGCAATGACCTAATGGCGTGTGTTATGTATCGCTTCTGTAGGTCACTGTTTTCTGTAGATCAATATTTTGGCGGATCCCGGCAGAGCTATGTTCTATCCCTCGGTTCCTCTGCTAATCTAGCAAAAGTAAGAAATCGGCACTGTGCTCTGATTTATATAGATTTATAGAGCAAATAAAAATCTTGATTGCTTAAACTAATCAGAAAACACCACGTATAAATTATTGGCCAATCAAAATCTCTGTTTTTTTAGCTATCATATAAAAAAATGCAAAATATCCCAGTTTCAATTCGATCCATTTATCTAAATCAAAAAACCAACAATTCACATATCCCCATATCACTGTATGCTTGCCCATATTAACACCTCTTTTGCTCAATTAGTTTTTTTACTAATTGGCGATTTTTTTGAAGAGGTCTAATAGGGCAAGATACGGCGGTATGAGAAATATGTAAATTTCAAGATATTTTAGCAATATACGACGTCTTAAGAAAGGTATATTCGGCTCCAAAGTACTTTGTCTAGAGCTTACTACCATTCCCTATTACTGGCAGAGAAAGTTAAAAATATTGACGTATTGAAAAAAGTTGACTTGTCGACTCGTGTCTGTTCACCGAGTTCAGACATTTGCACATAGATGGATCTGTTGAATATTTCTAAAACAACAAATTCTGTTTGTTGTTTTTTCTAATATCCACTCGGTAATAAGTAAAAATATAAATACAACTTATACCTAACAAATTAGGGCAATATCAGGCATATTTTTAACCAAAAATAAACCAGAAATAGATCAAAAATAAATATGTATAAGTATAGGTACAGGTGTAGCTCCTAAGAGCATCTTGGATTAGTTTTAAGTGTAGTCAAAACAATATCGAGAAAAGCCATATTTTTAACAAATTTATAAACAGCAATTTTAGCAAATTCAGGTTTGGCCACATCAATTTAAGGGGGGTCATCTTTTCTCGGAAGCTTTTTTTTACAAAAATCGTAGGTTTTACACAGTAGCAATGAAATTTTATAGACATTTTGTCTTAGTTTTAAGTATTTCTATTCAGTCAAAATACCTCTTCATTTATCGCTCCAGTCCTATAGTATTTTACACTACTCATATTTTTTCTGATTGACAGTGTTCAATGAGTCATGTCTACTACATTAAGCCCATCATAAAACGTATTTTTTACTATATTGTGATAACATTAAGAGTGCTATTAGGAACATTTGATGTGTTCAACAGAGTTAATGTAACAGATTTGTTATAATTGATGTGCTTGTAGTTGATTCAGGGTAGTGACGAGTAACTTTATTTTGGGAGCTTCTTTGAGAATGCACAAAACCGCTCATTTATATGTGAGGTAGCAGTAACTTGAAACGTAAATTGTGGATATTACTAGTCTGCACATAGAAACAAATTATTCTTTTCAATTAATGAAAGTGATGCTAGTCATCAAAGATTTGTTTAAATTCGCAATATATTCGATTATTCTTCAGTAAATGTTTGATAAATTCTAAATGATTAATTCTGCAAATTATTTATTTCATCAATCCTTCAACTTCGACAATAATTTCTTGTTAATTTTTCTTTTCACATAATTCGAGAATCTGTCGATTCAATAGTATTATGGTCGACATTCATAGTAATTTCTTATATACTTACTTTATGGCTTTGGATATATTATTTTGTGTCAATTTCTATCACTGGTAATTGCAGGGTGTGAAATCATTGAAGACTGGTATGTGGCATAGGACGATCTTAATGTACACACAAATTATATAAATTATTATATGATATACATATTTATAAATAAAACACTATATATGCTGACTAAGGTAAGATTTTAGTTTTAAAAAACACATTATACACGTGAAATTTCAAACTTCTAGCAAGGTCTTCATTAGACTCTGAGAAAACTTTAAATCTAGACGTGTGATATGTGTGTGTGTGTTTGTGTCTTCCTGTTTGTACGTACTATATTTGATGTAAAGTTTGTTCAGAGTCTGATGAAGACCTTGGTAGAAGATTGAAACGTCACGTGTATAATATGTTGTTCTTTTAAATTAAATTCTTGCCTTAGTCAGCATTTATAGTGTTTTATTAATCATGAAAACAAGGCTTAACAGTATTACCATATTTATTAAATATAAAAGGAAATTTCTAAATATTTAAAAATGCATGATGATTAAACACATATAAAGACATTAATTTGTTACTTTTATATACATCAGATATTGTAACACCATTAAGCCTTGTTTCCATGATTATGAAAAAATCAAGTACTTTGACTTTTGTACTTGATACAGAGTCTGATGAAGACCTTGCTAGAAGGTTGAAACGTTACATTTAGTTTATGATTTTAATAAAATAAATTACTGCCTTGGTCAGCATATTTATATTTTTTCATAATCAGATATTGATTAACTGGTTAACTAACTGGCTAAAGATATCAATAAATTACAAAATAGTTGCGATAGTTTTAATATATTTAAGTTCTTGTTTAGATTTTTGCTTTCTCTCAATATAGGCCTAAATCAATTAGATTTAGTAGTTATAATTTTTTTAACTTTTATTGTGCATATATAGTTAATTATGTCTTGGAAAGGTTGACGTGTTTTCCATATTATCCTTAAAAAGTATAGTTGAAGTGAAAACTGCTTCTTATTCTTATGATTATTATTATTTTGCTACAACAACAACTCTCCCATCGGAAAAAATATGGTGTGAGGGATTTTTGAGGACAAGATACTTAATACGGGAAAATCCCCCCTCCTCGCCCAGGATTTCGCACCATAGATAATTTCAATAGAGCGTAGTTACTGTGCCGTTTCAATAAATGAATACTTCACACCTCATGTAACATGCAGTGTATAGTTCCAATTGTTTTCACTGATTATGCACCCGTCAAGTTGTCACTGATCGATCGCGAAGGCAGGCAAAATGTTTACACGTTTCACGATGCAATTTACGAAGAGTCACGCATAATGAAGAGTGTACAATGAAGGATACACAGACTGGCTTCACCTGTCATAATCATGTTTACCCGCCGCCACTATCCAGGGCGAGGCGAAACTTGTTAGAGACCTCTGATCCACTCGGTTTACTCGTCCGTCGCTTGCGTTCCTAAGGCTACGCCTACCCAGAGGCCAGAAATCTCATTTCATCTAATTTCAATATGGGAACCTTTTCTGTTATTGGGCGTCGGCCATAGGGATTGTGACGTTTCAGAAACAACGTACATTGAATGGTATAACATGATTCAGACAGTTACAGAGTTCTAAGGTAAACATATATATTATATCTTTTCATCTTGTTTTTCATTACGTCAACCATGTCGAAATTACGTGATCCATTCTGTATCAGTTATGCAGATATATAAAATTCTATGTACCTATGTACGTTGGAAATGGATCAGTCAGGGTGGTTACATTAAAAAAACAAATTAAAAATTCTGCTCCCTCAATCTTCATTACAGCATGCACAGGTTATTTCAGTGAATCTCCCAGCAGACTCTCTCTCACACACACCATTTCCAAAGTAAATTGTGATGTTACAGTTTTTTATGTTATTCTAGATTTCCTTAAAATCGTGCAACGGTTCTAATAAATTATAAGTTCAATAGTTATTAAAAACAGTGTTTGCGTGTTGAGAACAGTAACTAAGATGTTTGGCAAATAAGTGTTGTCTGATAGGCACTGATCCTACACTTTAAAGTGGGATCTGAACCACTTGTGCTTCCAGAGGGTATCGAACCAGGTATCCCTTGATTAAAAGGCAACGGCAGCTCTGGTCCAAGTATTTACAACAATAGGCTCTATGTGTGTGGAATCCTGTTGAAAAGTACGACAATTTTAAAATAAATCTATTCGGAGTATCCTTATAATGCAACGAACTGGGATTTTTCTCGCTAGTATTGAGGTGATCGGCTAACAAATATATACACAATGTGGTGGATAATATTGGTGTATTCTTCTTAAGATATAACGAAATATTCAGATTGTAGTTGGTATAAACGTTTGACAAGAACCTATAAATTTTGGTTGTTTACTATATTGCTGACTTGTAAGTAAAAATTGTAGGCGTACATAAAAAAGACGGATGTTCTCGTCGGTTTGGAGCGGCCCCGTGGCGGAGTAGATAGCACATCGCGCTACGACGTCAGTGGTCCTGTGTTCGAATCCCGCACACACCACTGGATGTTTGGGCGTGTCCATTCATCAATTTAATCACATCTTCACTCATTCCCATCTTCGCAAATTAGTCAAAACTGGCACAAGAGGTGAAGTAAAATAAAGCAACTCAACCAATCCTATGAATTGACAGGTATTGGAATTTGTAAGGTCTGCATCCGGTTTTTTTTTTATGTATACCTCCTAATTTTTACTTACAAGTCAAAAATATAACATTGAAATGATGCCGTTTATAACAATGAAACGACGGGGTCAATGTCGAATTTCGGGTACACTATCAAATGCGCGCTACTATACTAATAATTACTAAATAAGTCAAATACTGTGCGTCGTGGCCTTGTAATCAAGGGGTCCCGGGTTCGATACCCGCTGGAGGCACAAGTGGTTCGGATCCCACTTTAAACTGTAGGTCAAGTCCCGATTAACCCTACTGTGCATAAAGTGGACTTATAAACACCAAATCAATCAAATACTGTGGATACCAAAGAAAATTGGTATTTTCACTTTTTTATTTTCTGAGTAATTATTCGAAACGAGGAGCAGGCTAATTTTAATGTACTTTTCCTCAAATTCCCATTCCCAAAATGAAAGTGGGTTTAACGAGATGTTCAAGACGTAGAAAAGTGTCGAACTTGTTCTTCGACATCGAAAACAATCAGCTCATGACCGATTAAATGGAATTACCCTGCTCTTCTGAGTCTGTGGAATCGCCTCAACGTAAAAGGTGGAATTCCATTCCTGCAATCGAGCCGAATCCTTGGGATAAAGTCACTCCTTCTCCACGGGAACACGTGCTCCACGCGGTATTAGCGACTGATCCTCCGCGAATCGCATTGTTTCCGCCCCCGTGAGCCAGGATCATCAGGTGGCCCGTTGCCATGGAGGCGGTTTGTGAGCCATCGGGGGAAGGTGACATCCCTTCGCACAACGTCCACGTCAGCTGCGTCTACGCTGATGCTGCTCGAAAAACTAAGGATTTTTGCAAGTTTTTCATCTTCCTTGTGGCTGAGCAGTGGTGATTCGTTCATCTTGAGCTTTTGGACTTTTAACCACTGTGTTAATATTTAAGTGCCTACGTTTCTGAGGCTGTTTCTGCCTCCGTCCTCAGGGTAGTGTGTTATATCTACTATCGGATTAAAAATTATAGATATTCGCGTGTGGACTCCAATTGAAAATTAACCACTACTACATAAAAACGACTTGAATCAAAATTTTGCTTATTCAATTCTACGTTAATCTATACTATTTTTTTCAAGTAGGCCTTATATTATTATATATATCCTCATAGACAGCAGATTTTACACCCCATATTAGACGCCGTCCCCAAACGCATCACGTCTCCAGGCACTGAACAATGGTTGACTCCCAGTGCCAGCCCGCAATTTTCACAGTTCAACGGACATCGCTGTGTGAAGTGTTGCCACGTTACACGTACAGCTTTACTCCGTCGAATAAAAATTTGCTCAAAATCGGTTTCGCAAAGTGAATTGAAGATGATAATGGATTTTAAAACCAGATGCAACAAGCTGAAAAACAAGACCAATATTGTAATTGTAGAACTACCCAATACTAAGAAAAAGTTGCCTCGCGAAATTGAACATAACTGTTTTTGACAATTTTTAAAAATATGAAAATTAAGAATTGTGTTTAACTTTCAAACCTCTCTGCCTGTACCATACTTAAATTTCATCACGAACGGACAACCCGTTTTTAATTTTTAGAATTTCAAAGAGAGCAATCGTTTGTAAGACTCTAAAAGACCGACACTTTTTTGGATCTCACAAGAAAAATATAAGGCCAACTCGAAAACAAATTGTTACCATAGATTAACGTAGAATTGAAAAAGCAAAACTTTGATATAAGTCGTTTTTATGTAGGTCTACTGGTTATTTTTTAATTGGAGTCAAAAATTATATAGTAAATATGAAGACTGAAAATAAAAACCGGGTTAAGTGCCACAACAATCGATTTTAATTTTATTGCTAAAATATGGGCTATGGGCCTATGCCAGTGCGGTAAAAACCGGGCTATGTGATATGCAGTCTGCAAGTAGTTCAAACTTTAGCCATAAGAATGCGCCTTGGTCTAAGTGACACCTGCTGTGTATCAAAATACGGGCTATGTGCCAAGCGACATGTGACTGGTTTTGTGGTCACTTGGACGTCTTGGAGGTTATTGTGTGCTGCGTTTCCTCCAAAACAAGCCCCGTCTAATGAGGTAAGCCTAGAACGGTAATGTTAACCTTGTAGGATATCTTCCAAGACATTGTTTTTTCTGTTTTTCTCGGAACTTAGATTTTGGCACTTAGCTCGGTTTTTGTTTTCAGTCTACATATAACACACTACCATGAGGACGGATGCAGAATCAGCCTCCGAAACGTAGGTACTTAAATATTTAATACAGTGGTTAAATGTTTAAAAACTCAAGATGAAGTTTTTTCTTGTGTCTACGCAAAAGGCACTTCTTTCATGAATAACGTACAGCCACCGGCAATAAAAATGGGACACTTAGATCCTGTAATACCGGGTGTTCCTAAATCCCCCTTACAATTACAATCAAACAACTCTGAAACCACATGACATAGAGCAGGTCGGTTTTTGCAAAATGTTTTACAGCTCAAGAAGTTTTATTTTGTTCTTGGCATTTGTGTTCATTGTTGTCATTAGTCCAATGGTGTTGATTTTTGTTCTTCAGATTGGAAAATGACGACATCCCAGGAGAAGGCTCAATGTGTGCTGTGGTGTGCAGAGTGCAAGTCACACGTTAAAGTGCAATATGGAAGAGATCCTCCCTCCCTCGTCATTCTGGATAGACATTTCAATGGGAGATGGATAGGACGTGACGGACCGATCGCCTGGCCACCGCAATCTCCTGATATCACCCCCTTAGATGTTTTCCTTTGGGGGTACGTCAAGGATTGTGCATACCAAACCCCTGTTCCAGATCTTGTAACACTTCGCAGAAGGATCATTGCAGCTGTGCAAACAGTTGATGTTGATATGCTGCAGCGTGCATGGGCAAAAGTGGGATATCGCCTTGAGATCCTGAGGGCAACCAGAGGGACACACGCTCAGCTGCACTGACGAATAAAAACTTTTTTTGAGCCGAAGAAAATTTTGAAAAGAAAAGAAAGGAAGAAAGGCCTGCTCTGTCATATGGATTTAGAGTTATGTTTGATTGTAATGCTGCAGAATCAATGCAATGCTTATGTGTGTTGCCTAACTCTGCGGCGATAGCAGAACTTCCTATTGAAATGTTGCTACTGAAGTTGCCATTTAGTAATGCAACGCACACAACGAATTGCAGGGAAGCCAGTATTCTAGGATCTAAGTGACTAATTTTTATAATCGGTGACTGTACATCTTTCACCTGAAAATTCATCCTTTTCAGATGGAATATGAGGGGGAAGTTTACATCACAAATTTAATACGCTTGCTTCCGAAAGGTATGTATTGCTGATAGAAGACAGGTGCAGAAAATGGAAAAAAATATCAATTCTAACTGGAAACAATCAACTAACATTCAATATTAATACTTACTTCGTAAAACCAGGGGCGAATTGAGGGCGGCGGTGTAGGGTGCGATAATCTCATCCAGACATGAATAGTAAAAATAAATTGTATACTAATAGGACTATAATTTTATGATTATCATTTTAGGTATTTTCACTTACTTTGTAGTGTTTATTCTAATTATTATTATATATTTCCTATTTTATTCAGAAATATGAATACCATATCTGCGATATTTTCATACACTTCATCTTAGCTCACTTTATGAGCTATGATAAATAATTATGAACACATTCCAGTCAGCAAATAGTTAGTATGGCAACAGAGCTCTCTAGCACTAGCAGAGAGAAGCCCGCATTTAATGATTGACTGATGGATTGAGTTGGTGTTTTAAGTCCACTTTATGCACAGCAAGACTAATCGGGACTGGACCTACAGTTTAAAGTGGAATCCGAACCACTTTGTGCCTCCACCGGGAATCGAACCAGGGACTACTTGATTACAAGGCAACTGCGCTATTGGGAAGCCCTAAGTCCGCATTTAAATAACAAAAAAAGAAAATAATAATAACAAGCCCAACGTTACAACATAAAATACATTTCTTGATCACTACATATAGTGATGCTGTGAAGAACAATTATGCAATTTTGATGTCTATTGATGGAAAGAAGATGATAACAGAACTTGTCAAATGTCAATAAATGTAATTGTTATGATGATAAATGGGAGGAATCAATATATGCATATAACTATGAATGCAAAGACTAACATGTGTAAATTTGTAAACTGATTATGTAAACTGAACTCTATCATCATATTGTCGAGTTTATATTCAAAATAGTTATGTATTAGAAAAGAAATTACCATGTTATGTTAATTTTATTACCATGAGGAGGGGAGAGATTGAGACTCTCCTAATTCTCAGACTGTGATGTTCAAATATTATTTATGTTATTAATTTTGTTTAAACTTATGCATGTCTCTTATATACAGGGTGTCCATAAAATCACGTTACCATTATATCAAACATAACTCTGAAACCACATGACATAGAGCAGGGCGATTTTTTTCTTGCAAAGTGTTCAACAGTTCATTTTTTTGTTGTAGTTGTTGTTGTCATTTGTGTGGCCGTGTGGGATCAATCGCCTGGCCCCCGCAATCTCCTGATAACAGTTGATGCTGATACGCTGCAGCATGTATGGGTAGAATTGGAATATCGCTTTGACATCCTGAGGGCAACCATAGGGGCACATATTAAGGTGCACTGGTGTACAAGGAAACGTTTTGAGCTGTGGAACATTTTACCAAAGAAACAAACAAAAAAAAAACACTATGCTCTATGTCATGTCGTTTCCGAGTTATGTTTGATTGTAATGGTAAAAAGACTTTAGGGACAACCTGCATATATTATCCTTATCACGCTGTATAAACAGAACTTGTATTTTTATATAAAAAAATAAGAAGACAAAGAAACGTAACCATGGTAACAGAAATCAATAAGTGCCAAAATGGTGGCGTGTACCTGTACTGAGTGGCAGTCCCTCCATGGAACACAGGGAACAGGCTGTTCCCTCTACTTATCGCCCTTTTGAGTTACTTAAATTATTTATATTAACATAATAAGAACACTTCTTTTCCTCGAAATCAACGTTTCCAAAAGTAACGCTGAAGAAAATCTTTCGCCGTGGCTGGACGTTTGTTTACATCACCTATCCCATCGCATCGTTCTCACCCTTTACTGTCTGACGCCGAGTATTTCCGACCACACGCGAAGGAAAAATATCCCTACCATGGCCGTCCGCAGGATTTGTTCCAGGGAGAGGCAAGGAAAGTTTTTTTTTCCAGGGAGGGCACACAAGGTACATTTTCTCCAATAATAGTGTTGTTCCCTCAAGAAACATTGCTTAAATTTGAATTTACCATGTTCGTGCAAAAATTAACACATATTATTGTGGCTCAAATTAAATTATATGTGTGAAATATATAATTTTTGGTTGAATTTCATTTTCCAGGGGAAGTGGGTACTGCCCCCCGGTCTTGCCCCCCCCCCCTCCGGATGTCCATGATCCACATGGTTACACCACGGAAGCTGTTCCCGCCGAGACATACGTAAAGCGGATTCGCTTTTCTTCTAGTTTTTGATGTGCTTAAGTTTAATTGTGTCATAGTGATACTTTTGAGTGTAGTAAATCTATGATTTCCTAATCTCCTTACAAACTTGCGTCTGAAATTCATAAGGAACTGTAAAAATCTTCTACAGTCTAAGCGTCTGCTAAATGCCTTAAGTTACCTTGGCTAAATGCTGCGAAATAGCTTCCGAGGGAAAAGCTCCCGTTCACTTGTTCCACCAGCCCCAAGAAAAAAGTTTCAAGGCACGCAGCGGCAGGACAAGAAAGCGAATTTTGCGACTGTATGATCGACCGGCTGAAGACGAAAGCCTTTAGTTCATTGAACTTTGCAGAAAATACAACAAACCAACATCTATCCTGACTGAATTAAAAATTAAAAGAAATCGTACACAAGGCATTTTCAAACGAGTTATTACAATTCTGTAAAATGATTAACTGGATACTCTTTCAGTGGCAAATTATATTGTTGTCCTTCCTTGATCTTGAGAAGGGAGTCTGAAACAGTTCGGGTTTTGTCACATTAAGAACTTCCACTAATCTAGCGGACGTCATGAAAAAAAATAACCATCTGCGTGCCATTATTGCATTGAGGACGTTTGAATTACAAGAATACTCAACTCTATGGAAGAACGTCAACTTAATCTACGAATAAAGAGATGAAACAGGTTCCGACAAAACATTATTTTTTTTCTCTGATCACTCCTAAATTGCTTTCACTAAATTTTTCTTTGTGCGAATCAACAATTTTAATAATAATGTTTTCTTTATATTATATCATATTTGCTATAAAATTATTATTGTCAGATAATTTTAACGTGCCTCATGTTTGTCACTTCTGACAATTTGTAATACAGTATATGTATCGTATATTTATTTGGTTCATTTCAATAAGGGTTGAATTTTACTTGATCTACTGTATTATATTAAGACACCCATTGAGTGGGGGAGAAACTGCAGGTGACCCGTTCTCCTGCCTGATTTAGCACCGCACGCCACTGCCTGTACTATATATATATTTTTTTAAAATATAACGTCTAATCTTAATTACAGCAATATTATTTACATTGATAACATTGGGGAACAAGATTTTTGTTGCATTGATAACAGTACTTATTATAACCTAATTTGTGTCCGCTGATTTCAGATCAGAGTTTAGTTTTTGTCTGTAAGCTCTAGTTTTTGTCCAATTCCGTATTTTAATTTTTCACCTTGATATCCACTTTTCTAAATTCAATTCAACATTTTAAAGTTGGGTGCCATCTTGGATATCGTCTTGGCTAAGATATACTTAATTTATTCACAAACAAGTGTAAGTGGATCACAATATGCATTACAGTTTGAAAATACGGCAAATACTTTTTGAAGTATTAAACATGCATTCAATGTGGTAAAATATGAGTATGAATTTAAGGATTCTCTATACATTAAAAAAAAAAAAAAAAAAAAAAAAACATGTGTCTACATACAGACGGAAGCCAATATAAGAAATTTGATATAGATGACACATGCAAAGTTCAAAAAGGTCCTATTAAGGCAAGAATTTGTGCCTGAAGGTCTTGCTTTATAGACTCGCTCAGGGCAATCTCGCTGCCAACTGTAGTCTGCCATCATATTCTTGTCCCGTCGCCTTTGACATGTTCTTCTCGCAAATGTACTGAGTGACCAACTGGAACATGAAAATGTGCTTAGAGCTATCGAGAAGTAATCGCCATTCTTTGAACTACACGAAGTAAGACCTAATTGGGTGAGAAGACCAGTGGCGAAGCGTGGTCTTAAGAAGAAGGGAAGCAATGCAGTACTCCGAAACGAGGGGCCGGGGGGTAAATAAATTATACAGCCCGTTGCCCCAGTTTTTCTAGGAAAGAAAGAGCATTTTAAATGATAATAATATATCCCCAACTCCTCTCTCAACGGCCATGCTTCTTAGTTCAAAATACTTGGTCACTTTATAGATATAACAAAATACTAGCTACTTACAGTTTCCCGTACACAATTTGAAATATCCATGTTTGTTTTGGTAAATTCGCAAGACACCAAACAAAAGAGAACACTCACTACAACCACTCGTTCTTCCCACACGAATGGAAATTGTTCCAGAAAGGTCCGAAACTAGCAGAAAAGTGATACCAAATTCGTTGGAAAATTATTGTTCACGGAGAGTAAAAGATCTGACTTCAAGTAAAAAATTATATTAAGCATTGGAAAAAATGGTCATTAGAACAGGAAGAAAATGTGTCGTTTTTTTTGTGTTTTTTTTACAATGTATCATATTAATAAAAATAGTATTTCGAGTTTGATAGCATTTAGGACTTTACGGTTTGCTATTTGCAGGTCCCAGAAGAGAGTTTCATTGCTCTCTTTACATAAGTGTTATTGAAAATTATCAGTTTTTTAAAATTTGTTTGTATGGAAGCTCACGGTAAATATCGTGTAAATTATTTGGTAGGTGTCAACACTCGCATAATTTGAGATGATTGAACCATGAGGCGGACAACAGTCAGCTGTTCTGCAGATTCCAGCGCTCTCCAGTGCCGGGGGACAACACCACCAAAACCCAGTGCCGGGTTTGTCTTTAAAAAACACTGAACGTCGACATTATTGACATGTTTTACAAATCGTGAAACTTAAAGTAATGCTTTAAAGTTTGTTAACACAGAATTTCGAACAGTTATAATGATTTATTTCAATAATTCTGTGTTTATATTAAACAAATATTCATCTTCGAGGTTGTGTTAACACTTATATGCTTTCTGCTAGTAGTGTCTGATTGGCTCGGCTGTTCTCGAGAGAAGCCGAAAAGCTCCGAATAGCAGAGCTTTTATTAGTGATTTGGGGACCGTCCCTTCACCAGCATCTACCCTTGGCCACATGATACGTACTTCAGGAGCGTTAGTTTCCCGCGCAGTGGCTTTAAGCAGAGAGGTTGTTGCTGCTTGCCAACGGGCTGCTGAGAGAGTTTGCGGCCGTAAAATAGTAGTTGTATTGATACTATTATAAACCCGAGAAAGTATGAACCCCCCTCAAGCAGATTTGGCTATACTTAAAACAAGCTCAACATGCCCATATGAGCTTTTTGCTCAAGTGTGGAACCCCGTCTAATCCAAGATTTTTGTAAAAATGCCCTCAAATATTTCCTGAGAAAGTATGAACCCCCCTCAAGCAGATTTGGCTATACTTAAAACAAGCTCAACATGCCCATATGAGCTTTTTGCTCAAGTGTGGAACCCCGTCTAATCCAAGATTTTTGTAAAAATGCTCTTCGGAAAGTATGAACCCCCTCTCAAGCAGATTTGGCCATACTTAAAACAATGCCAAGTTCCCATATGATTTTATTGTTTATAGTGTGTTTTTCTGTCAAAATCCCAGGAATCTTGAATTGATATAAAGCTCATATCTATTGGGTTCTGAGACCCAGTAGAGTGTGGTGCATGGTTTTTATTGCCTTGTAATAAAGGCTCGGGTTTGAATCCTGGTAAAAATGTAAAGCCTCCCCTGATGGCAAAATGTTAATATTGTTGTCTTGTAATCAGGAGGCCTCTGGGTTTGAGTCCTCATAAAATATGAAGCCTCCCCTGATGGCAAAATGTTAATATTGTTGCCTTGTAAACAAAAGGCTCGGGTTTGAGTCCTGATAAAATGTATAAGATTGAAATACATGTGGCAAAATAATATCTCCACACGTGAGATTTTGAGAATAATTATTGCTGGTTTATGGTTGCCACAGTATTTCAGATGCTCAATTAACTTGTTTTTGGCAATTTCTGCATTTTTTTCCCGAACCCCATTCACCATTTTTTGACCATCAAATATACTTAAACATCTTCTGCACAACTTAAATATTGTATTGGATTTTTCTAGTTGTATTCTCACTAAAGCTTCAAGATTTTGTATCAGAGTGTAATGATATGTGCCATCCCCTTCAATTAAGAGCAGATCAATCGGAACAGCAGATTCATCATCAATTATACTAATTCTGAGAGGTTCTATCGGGCAATTGCCAGTGGAACAAATAAATACATTAATAGATAATTGTTTGCCATTGATATGCTTGGCCCTTTTTTCAAATTTATCAATATTCTGAACAGACATTGGATATTCTAAACCCTCCATTGCCTCATCAAAATTGTGTTCATGTTGTTTGTAATAAGTTATTCTCTCAGGATGCCTTGAAACTGGATACAAAGCAGCTAAAATACACCACAAAAAGCATTTCTGGTCAGTATTTTCAATATTGACCACAGCTCTTTTGTTTTTGATATTGGCAGGTAATGGCACATAAGTGGAACCTTGCAATGGGCTGAATTCAGAAATATTAACATATAACTTGTGTGGAGAACCGCATAGGCTCCATCCTGACTCTTTTGCTGCAAATTCAGAGTGTTTAATATTCAATTGATCTATCAAACTGCTTATTATTTTGTTTGAATTTGTATTTGAATATACCGGTACAGTTTCTGTTATGTGGGGCTGTGTAAATTTTGTGCCATTTGGCTTCTTATATTGTACAAACAATTTGAGGGACAGCTTATAAGACCCATTTTGTGCATTTAGAATTGCCTGCACATCAGGATTTACACTGTTCAAAAAATTATTAATACCACATCTTGGCTCTGATACAAACCGGTGATCCCTAAGTTGGCCATTAAAACTGCTATGGATAGGTTCATAGCGTGGCTGCTTTGCTGCTCTAGCATTAACAGGTGCTTCATGCTTCCTTTTCAGACCAGATGTAGATGGTTGTGTTGATGACTGTGCAGAGCAAGTACCTTTATGTTTATATGTGAAATATTCCATGCTATATTTTCTATGGCATTTAGGGCAAATTTTTGTGGGGGTTCTGTATTTGTCTGGATTACAAATCTTTTGATGCTTGGCCCAATTGGGGCTGGATATATTTTTATTGCATTGATTACAATATTTTTGACTTGGCATTTTTGTTGTTGTTTATTATATACAATTTCCTGGGTTTCAAATCAAAACTCTATGCTGGATAAAAAATATCAGCTGGGTTCAGCACTGTGCTTTGTATATTTTGTGTGTGTGTGTGTGTGTGTGTGTATGTGTGTGTATGTGTATGTGTGTTAATATTTTTTGGCTTTGGTATTTATATAAAATTTCTTGGGGTTCAAATCAAAAACTCTATGCTTATCTTATGACAGGTTGTAAAGCCAATAGCCTACAAGTGGAAAAAAAGAATAAATATTCATTCACACTGACCTAGCACAAATACCTGCACGGACATGCATGTCTAGAATGGCAATAACCTTGTTATGTATTGATTTTTGTATAACAGGCTGGGACAGATATAAGCCTGACCCTAAATATGAGTGGATTACAATAAACAAGCTGGATGTCAGGCAAAATATTGTTCAATATACCAGAAATATGATATTAAAACAAACAGGCCTGTAAGTATGAGAAGCACTGTAACAACACATCTGTTCTTCTCAACCACTCTCACAATAGTAGCTGATGCAATTGTTTGCACGCAAAGCTTCATTACTTGGGAAGCAAAAATCAATACATAACACAGTGCCAGGTCATTGCAATTCTAGAGGGGCTCTGCATATAGATAAAAAAATTGAACCTGGCATCCAATTAAACTTAAACCTGAAGTAAATATGTATATGTAGGTATGGGTTTTAGCTTAATTTCAGGTATAGCCAAAAAATATCAATTTTTGACAAGTTTATGGACAAAAATCCGGCTGATGCAATTTTTGTAAGTATTGCCAAATCTGCTTGAGGGGGGTTCATACTTTCTCAGGAAATATTTGAGGGCATTTTTACAAAAATCTTGGATTAGACGGGGTTCCACACTTGAGCAAAAAGCTCATATGGACATGTTGAGCTTGTTTTAAGTATAGCCAAATCTGCTTGAGGGGGGTTCATACTTTCTCAGGAAATATTTGAGGGCATTTTTACAAAAATCTTGGATTAGACGGGGTTCCACACTTGAGCAAAAAGCTCATATGGGCATGTTGAGCTTGTTTTAAGTATAGCCAAATCTGCTTGAGGGGGGTTCATACTTTCTCAGGAAATATTTGAGGGCATTTTTACAAAAATCTTGGATTAGACGGGGTTCCACACTTGAGCAAAAAGCTCATATGGGTATGTTGAGCTTGTTTTAAGTATAGCCAAATCTGCTTGAGGGGGGTTCATACTTTCTCAGGAAATATTTGAGGGCATTTTTACAAAAATCTTGGATTAGACGGGGTTCCACACTTGAGCAAAAAGCTCATATGGGCATGTTGAGCTTGTTTTAAGTATAGCCAAATCTGCTTGAGGGGGGTTCATACTTTCTCAGGAAATATTTGAGGGCATTTTTACAAAAATCTTGGATTAGACGGGGTTCCACACTTGAGCAAAAAGCTCATATGGGCATGTTGAGCTTGTTTTAAGTATAGCCAAATCTGCTTGAGGGGGGTTCATACTTTCTCGGGTTTATAATAGTATCAATACAACTACTAAAAAATTTCGCGAAATCGAGTGCGATGAAACTAAATGATGACCGCAAATTATTTCGAAATATTACCTCACTTCATGACACGTGTTATGTCCAAAACAATCTCAAACACAATGAACGCTGGTGTCAAGACTGGCATCTCAAATTAAATCCGGAAAAATCTGTTGTCAAGAGGTTTACCCTAGACTCCAATAGCACAGCGCCATCCTACAAGTTATGCAACCAGGTTATTCCGTTCGTACGACAGCCAAGGATCTTCGTGTCATTTTTGATAGCAAACTGACTTTCAACCATCACATAGACTACATAACTTCGAAAGCTATGAAAACACTTGGACTAATCAACAGATTTACAGACATAACACAACGTTTCTGCTCTCAAAACCTACTTTACAATGTGTGTTGTTCCTATCCTTGAATATGGTTCCTGTATTTGGTCAATGGCATGTGAAAGCAATATAAAGAAAACAGACAAAGATTGTAAGTTTTTTTCGCCAGAATAGTCAAACACAGATGTCCAACCCTTGCCAACTTCTCCAAACATGAAATTCTATACACTACAAATTCATGACCTTTCTCTTCGCCGTCAACCCTCAGATTTAGCACTTCTCTTCAGAATCATTTATGGACAACTTTTTACCAGCGAACTCTTGCCGCTTCTTAACATCAAAATCCCACGTCCCAACAGCAAATGCAACAACTTCTTTTACATTAAATCTTCAAGGCTATCTTTACAACAAATATCACTTCCTACAGGCTACAAACCATTTACAACTCATTAAAAGACACTCCGGGCTTCCATTTATCAAAGCAGACTTACAGAACGGCGTGCATAAAGCAGCTGAAGAGAAAATAATGTTATTCTTGCCCTAGTTGTTATTACTCTTGTTTATATATATATATATATATATATATATATATATATATATATATATATTACATACATACATACATACATGTGTGTGTATGTGTCCATCTTATTATTTTGTTTAGTTATTTTCCAGTTGATATCCTGATGTAAAATGGATTTTTCTGTATTCAGGATTTTTCAAATAAATAAATAAATAAATAAGGTACTCAACATTAAGTACATTAAATAATATTTTAATATTGCAAGCAGTGCTTGCATTGCTTGTACTATATCTTCGCCACTGCCTGGGATAGCATGGCAGTAAACGGAGTGCTTGTCTTCTGAAAAGAAGTCCACAAAAATCTGCTCACTTTTTCGGAAATATGACACTTTTGCTTAACAGTGCAGTATATATTTTTCTTGCAGAATCGATGAAATAACTCAGCTGCATTCTTACGTCTAAGTGAAGAAGCCATGATCCGATATGAAAAACTGCAAAGAATGTGTTTTAGGGCCTCACCGACGATGTGGTGAGAACATTGTCACCTTCTCATGAAGGACTCCTGGGTTCGATACCCGGTGGAGGCATCCCACTTTAAACTGCGGATCCAGTCTCGATTAGTATATCTACACATAAAGTGGGCTTAAAACACATTTAATGAATCAATTAAAGGTATTTTAGTCCGTGGGTAAGGTAAATCTAAGCGTCGTTGTCCACCTATCCTTAATGTAAATACACTAAAAATTCTCAATAAGGGACAGGCCTTGGGGGAAAATGTCCGCTAGTCAGAAAAAAAGTGTAGGATGTTACACAATAGGATAAGCATATTACATTACGCACTTTACGAACATAAACTAATGTGTGTTTTTTTCCTACATTCAAGGAACAAAACGAACATTAAGTTCCTTTTTCTCGTAGCCGTTGATGACTTCAACTTTTTCCTTTAAAGTCAGTCTTTTGCGTTTCTGCGACATCGTAGCAGAAGTGACACACACTTCTCAAGATAACCTCAAAGAATACTGTCTACTGTCTGCACTTTTAAAAAGAAATACGTTCGGTGTAACATAAAACAATGCGCGCTAGTTAGAAATACCATTGTTGTGTTGAATTCCAGGAATTGTGACCGTTTTCTTTCAGGCTGTCCGTTATTAAGAAGTTTTAATTGCGTTGGGGAGGTAGTTTTCAGTGTCCGCGTCCGTTATTAAGAATGTCTGTTATTGAGAAGTAATATTGCCATTAAACCCCATGTATTTCTCTCCACTATTCATTGGTGTCCGTTAGGAGAAGTTTAACTGCACCAATAATGGGTTTCTTTTTTCGCAAAAGTAAGAGTTTGAAATTGCATGATAACTATAGCATGTACGGGAAAAGCGGTTTAAAATTTGAAATCAGCGTTGAAAAATTACATAGAAACAGTTGAAAAATCAAATGCAACAGAAAATGATAAAGAATTTGTTCCCCTGTGTAATCGTTCTACAAGCTGAAGAGCAGCGGTGGTTGTCAGAAAGAAGAGAATAAATAAAGTAAAGAGAGGGAGAATGGAAGAAGAGTGGAAAAGAAATGGTTGAAGTAAAAATTCAGGGACGTGGGATGAAAGAAAGAGAATAAGATAAACGTAGCAGTTGCGTTATGACCGACGAAGAACAACACCAACGAACGCCTTTCTGTGGCAATAATCCATAATAAGAGTACGGTCTCTAGAAAGTTTGGAAAGGGAAGGGAGGCTGTAGTAAATTCCTAATCAGTGCTACTTTCCCGACATTCACTTTTCTTTCTCTGCAAGATGCTTCGGTTTCCACAAACCAAATTGGCAGCAGGGTTCGAATCCCGGCCTGAGCATCATCGTACTATCTGAGTTTCCGTTCATGAATGTTATCATGTCATCATTCATCCTGATCGTCGCGAGTAGCCAAAAATGACAGAAAAGCGCCGCTAAATATATAAAATCAAATAAAATCAAACCAAGTTGGCACCTCCATACTGACCTCATCAAACAACTCAGCTGAGTAAGCTGTAATTGTATTTCTCTGCTTGGTTTATTCAACGTCGCTTATTTATACCCACGACCGTATTTACCGTGAAATAACTGGAGGGGTTCACATTTCAGTAGTCCAAGGATGATAAACTTTAAATAACTGTAATAGCCTATTGATAATAACTATTGATTATGGCTGTTATTCACTAATGGTAAGGTGCTTAATAATTGTATTATTGTTAAATTTATACAGTTTTCAATTAATATTTCTAAATATCTCACTGTACATATACAGAAGTGTACTAATTAAATTAACAATTGCCATTATAGTAATCATTATGTATTTATGCTTAATTTTTCAATTCTTCAAATTAGAATACAGAATGTATGTGTTCATATTTAATATACAAGGATAATTCATACGAATTATTGCCAATTTAAAGTTTATTTTTAGTATAATCAATGCTCAAACTGTCACTCTGAAAATATAAACAAAATAAAATTATAGTACATGTAGAATATAAGACAATTCATTATGTCTGTTGGAGTCATCCATTATTTACATCCAGTTTCTTCACTTTTTGCAGCTTAACATTTTCTGTTTCTCAACCTATGTGATTGATGAAAAACTTCCAGTTCTGTAATTGGATATTTTCTTTCTTCTAAGGAATAGATGTCATTCATATTCAATATAAGGAAAACTCTGAACTTTCTGCATTCATAAAGTAGCAATATGTATTCCAAATTCATAGTTATTTCTTAATCTACTAATGCAATGCATAAGTACATTTTGTTACGTGATAGTACTGTAGGTACATTTAATTGTATAAGCTAGACATCAATGCATTTTATAAATTACTTATGGTAAAACACCTTACTTCTGCTTAACACTCTACACCATAGCTAGTGTCAAGTACGTACGATAGAATATTTGTTCTTTACTAAGGAATATCATCCACAAGCTATACATGCTTACAAAACCATAATCGCAGATGCTATGTTAACTGAATGTAATTGAAATACTGTAGTAATTACTGTTTGCATTACAAAATATCTTTCTTTACACTATAAAATGTATATATAGAGATACTGTGGACAGTGGTGCAGATAACATATTAAACGGTATGTCCAGTCCTGCTTAACTGGCCTTCCCGATGGAGCAGTGGTAGCGTCGTCGCCTTGTAATCAAGGGGTCCCCGTTTCGATGCTTGGTGGAGGCACATAGTGGTTCGGATCCCACTTTAAACTGTAGATCCAGTCTCGATTAGCCTTACTGTGCATAAAGTGGACTTAAAACACCAAATCAATGAATCAATCAGTCCTCCTTAGCCAATGTCAAGTGGACTTAAGACAAAATAATATTAAAAAGAAATAAGATAGAAGTGGAAAAGCAAATACCACAAATACCAAATAACAACTGCAATAATTTTGCCAAAATTATAAGATTTTACATTCAAATCAAACACAACTTGAAGTTTCTATAGAAATAAACAATGTACACATTGATGAGAATGCTAACAATATTACCATACATACGTAATGCTCTTATTTGTCAATATTTCTCATGCATAGAGTATTCATTTTGACAATTTTCTCATTTTCCTTCATTGCCCATGTCCCACTAATTCACAATGCGCTGAAAGACCTACCCAACAGTTACGTATTTATAGAGCATATTTCTTAAGAATATCAACATATTGTTCTTCCGAGAACAGCTATTGTCGTGTCCATATCGATCGCTGTCGTGAGAGGCGATACACCCATTGCCTTTCGCTGGATTTTCACCCTTCCTTACAAATCCCGAGTGTCATGGTTTCCTTCTTAGTTGCTGCGTGGAGAGTTGATTGACATCTTGCAAGAACCCTCCAAGCGGAGGAGCTGAAGAGAGGGGATAAAAATAACCATTCTCAGTTCATCCTTTCCTTCATACTTTTCTCTATCTATGTTCGTACATGTTTCTAGATGTAACTAAGTTTTACCTCTTGCTTCAAAGTATGCTTGCGAGTGTTTGTCCACACGTCAGTTACCATTCAAATACCACTCTAGCTTCATTTTTATTGTTCCTTCAATGGAATATTTAATATACGGCTACAAATATGAATTGAAGTCAGATTAACTGTCATCGATAGATATTCGTCTGAGAAAAGTTCAAGCGAGGATATATATGAAGTTATAACATCTCTACTATACCCTGTCCCAGCTAACTGTAGAGCAGGGCCGCGCATAGCGGCAGAGGAGGGGAGGGAAATCGAGTGGTGAAAGCACAACGTTGCCAACCGTATGGTCATTACCGTACATGTATAGAAATGTCATGGCATGCACGGACAGACCTTAGTCCCTACGCTAAATATACGGCTTGTCAAAATTTGCACATGCTGTTTTATCCCTAATATTTCAAAGATACGGTCCGTTTGCCATGTGCGTACGGTATTATCGGTTTCAAAAGTTTGCAACGCTGACAGAGCAAAGCAGAGAAATCGTGTAACTCCAGTCGTCCATTACGCAATCCCGTTTCTCTCACTGTTCATTGGTGGAGCCGTCTCGCGTCACTACTTGCGCAGAGACTTGTTTTCGTTCGCCGGGTCTACAGTTAGCTGATATGTGGTATAGATCCCACAAGCTCTATGATTGTTACAAATTTCCTAAAGGAAGGCCATATATAACATAGTATATTGTCAAAGGTTTTAAAATGATTACAAAGTATCGCGTTCTGGATATAAAAATATCGTTATAATTTTTTTTCTGTGTCAGTACAAATACGTCTAAGGTGATTGACAGGTTTTATGATGTTAGGTCATGTAAAATGTTATGTGTCTTGTGTACATAAACTAGTCACAGAAGACAATTATTATATAACATAATGCATTACTCAACGTTGCCAATAATATGTTAGATGAGCTTTCATATGCTTTGGGTAATTCGAATTATAAGGAGTGACGAACACAGGCTTCAAAAGCTGGGTAGCGGAACGGAAGATGAAATCCATCCATCCATCCATCCATCCATCTCCTTATCTTTCAAGTTCATACAATGTGTGTTAATACTTGATTCTAGTTAAATTTTTCTACTAATTTTTGGAACAGCTCACCACCAATATTCCAGTACACACTCACACGAAGTAGTGGAATATTGGTGGTGATGTTGGTATATATTGGTGGTATACTGGGATCCGATCCAGTATAAATATTTAACTTGAATGAAATATTAACTTAATGAATATATTTATTATCCCGCAAACAATTATGTATACAGTAGATATGTTACTAAATGTGATGTGGAAGTTACTTAATGAAATTTCAGATTAGTAAACATGATACCACATGAAGTGATTACTAATAAGGTTTGTAATTAAACGCTATCAATAAGAACATAACCATCAACATACAGACTTTAAGCTCAATAATAATAAAAAGAAACATCCAATACCGTACATTCTTCCAAGAACCATAGCTGGAAATTTCTCTGCCAGGGGCGAGAATAGAATTCTATTTTGAAGGAAATGGTTTATCTTAATTTACACCATGCGTTGGTGTGCTGCTTAAATCTATACATAATGTTATACATATAAAAATTTATGTACATCACTTTCTTCTGTAGAGCATTCACTTATCTAGGAAAAGAGAAAACTATTTTCTTTCATAACTGTGCAACACTTAACTTATTAAGACATAAATGTCTTGGGACATGACTTGGAACTGAACATTGCACGTTATTAACATGTCAAATATTTGAAATTTCAAACATTAGAATTCTAACATTCGATCGGTTGATTGAATTGGTTTATTTTACTTCGCTCTTCTGCCATTATTGTCTAATCGCGACGATGAGTGATGTTATGATGAAATTGATGAAGCGACACTCACAAAGAACACCCATGCCCCGATTCGAACCCGGACCCCTGCCGTCGCAGCAAGCTATGCTAACCACTCAGTCATGGAGATAGGCTTTACATATTTGAACCACAAACATCAACAAACTTATGTGTCACTCACAAACAAAGAATTACGTGAAGCGTTCGCTTTGCGATCGTCATTTGGTCACTGAAAACTCGAAAGTTCTGCGCGGACAACTTTCGGTAACTGTCAAGGACTATTCAGACGGAGAAACAACGCCTGCTGGAATTCTGCTGGAAGCCCACTGGAGCGACAAAGCGGAAAGCGCTAGCAGTGTGGTTTTGGAAGGAGGCAACACGTGTTAGGAAACTGACAGCATTTCTGATGATGAATTAGTTTCTGAACACGGATTGTTAGCGGCGCGCAGGAAGAGGAGGACTAGGTGAAAAGAGAGAAGATACTGTGAGCGAATGGAATTAACGTTAGAAGCGCTGAAATAGGGAAGCACCGGCATTTGTTTCCAGATCATCTGAGCACAAAATACTTTAGTATTTCCCAAGAATTGCGAACTTCTTGCCCTATCGAGTCCAGATATTCAGTGCTTTCACGGTCGAGTTGTCTGTGGAACGGCAGCTAGCGCGCCGTGCAGTAAGAGCGCGTCTGAAGGCAAACTGGATGCAACATCCGTGTAACTCGAACCACTAGCTATGTAATGACACAAGCTCGTACAATTACATTGACATTTGCAATTAAAACGAGCACGTACCTTGTTACAAGAGGTGTTGAAAATGTTATCCTCCTGCTTCCACATATTTACGGTATTTTTTAAGGGAACTTTTCACTAACACGCACCAGTCCCTCTTCCGAAATTGCTTCAATTTCTCTCCTGATGTCTTTGAATCCTTCTAATGTATGGCTTCAGGATTGAAAGCTTGGTAGCTCGCAACGCAGACCTCACGGAAATCTCTGTTTCTTGTGAATTAATTTTTGAAGAGTATGTTCCATTCGTGCTCCAATGTTGTCTAGTTTCTCCTTAGCAAGCACACGCCGTTTTACCCTTCGCTTCTTAGCAAGAACAGACCCTGCTTTATGTCGCCTTTCTGTTCCTGAATATGAATTTGAATTGTTGTTTTTAAGTCCACTTTATGCACAGATAGGCTAAGCGGGACTGGACGTGCAGTTTAATGTGGGATCCGAACCAATATGCAATATGCCTCTACCGGGTATCGAATTCTGGACCTCTTGATCACAAGGCAACGATACTATACTACAATCGGGGAGGTTGCTCTTGAAGCTACGGGCGAAGATCAATGATGATTAAATGAAGTTCATGACGACGCACGTACACACATACACACACACACATACACAAACCATGACACAAATCCGGAATTTTGGGTGAGCAGTTTCCGAATCGATCCCTTCATACAATGTGGCTGAAGCAAACATTTGCACACATTTGCAATGAACAACCTGATACGTACAGTGATAAATGTTTGTTACTGAATGACAGGTACATATACCAGAGGAGACGTTACAAACCTCACGCACACACACACACTTCTTTGCAAAGTTGTTTACTCAAAACAACAAAATAAATTACTGAAACTTAAATATAAAATTCGGTGATCTTCAAAAGCTACAAAACCCCAGAGTCTATCAATCTAATGATATTTGCTACCATAAGTTAGTATCATTGGTACTATTAATTAGTACTATTCAGGGGTATTTGTAAGCCATGGTTACAAATAAGGAATAGTATTTCCCAAGCGTAATCCTACAGGCTGGAATTGAACGTATTCAAATGTTAATCAGGCACTGCTAGATTATTGTGGGTCATGGAAACAAGGCTTAATGGAGTTATAATTGTGGGTCCACTATTTAATAATATCAACGATGGTATGGTAAGGCACATGTAAGCAACACCCTTGCCGATCCTGCCAGATACGATACCGGTGACTGCTCTCTGGTAGGCAGTGCCACGCTGCAGTGGCTATGTGAAATTTGCAGTTTCAGCAACTGGAATAATTATTAAGCTCTGGCCTTCTACAGTGTTGTATTGAATATTGAGATGTCATCATCCGCGGACACGTCATTCACAAATAAAAATGACTGTAATTGTGTGTTTCAAGACATGATGCTGGTAAAATCGTTTAGTGCAAGAAATGGCACAGACAAAATTAACATCATTTCAAAAGGAGAACCAACTCCATTCCCACTCTTTGTACTGTTAACATTTCGTGATAAGAGTATAGTTATTTATGAAAGTGACTGTATGCAAGGACCCAGTGAATCACCAAACTGAGAAATTATGCATGTACAGTCTGTTCCAGGAGTCAGTGGAGCAACGCCTCGCATAACGGTGGAGAAGGGAGAAAAGCGAGTAGTCGGAGCAAAGCAGTGCGCTGCTTCAAACGGCAGGTAGCTGAACATCTCGAGAAATGGCTTGTAGAATGACCCTAAAATTATTTTAATATGACCTAAGAAATTTAAAAAAAAATACCTAAACATATTTTTTTTCTTAAAACTAAAGCTTGATTTTTTTTCATAAATTACGAGAGGGTAGTTGAATAATTCGATATATCCCGTTGTTTGGTCGTTTAAAATACCGAATCAAAGAAAAAAACAATGAAGTGTTTATAAAATTTTTACTTCAAGTTTATATAAAATACACAGCAAAGGTTTTCTGTATAAGTCATTCACCTCTTTTCAGAATGGATCTTGCACGATAGAGTAGCAGGTAAGTAACTGAAAATACAGTTAGATTATATTCTTTGTTTTATTTTAAAAGCACATATTAGAGCGATAATTGTGGGCAGGGAGGTAAATTATATATTTTAGGTTTGCTAGAGGAACAATAAATTTAGCCCAATATTATTTAATCCATTCCCAAAGATTCCAGTTACATATAATATTGCCCGTTTATATTGACCATATTTTTTATTAACGTCGTACTTGCTAAATAAACATGTTAGCAAAGTTAAATATGTTAGTCTAGCAAATTGGTTTAAAATTAACGAAACAACAGGAAAGGAGCAAAAAGAAATTTGAAAATGCAACCAAAAAAGGCAAAACGTACCTACAAATCACCTAAAAGTCAATAAGGCGGAAATGCCAAAAAAAGACAAAGCTCAATAAACACAATGTTTTCAGGTTTTATTTGAAGCGAAATTGACTACTATCATGGTTAGCATTGTCTTCAAGGCCCGGGAAAAAAATGTTAGTTTTCATCAACTTTGGAGTCCTACTAATATCATTGGTTTGAAAGTAGCAATATCACCTCCTCCCCCAAAAAACTTAGGATGTAGTTTCTGATTTAATTGTATATATTTATATAATTTTCATTTGCTATTTCCCTTACAGTCAATGGCACTTCTGTAGCTTTCAATGAAATCGCTGCATTCCAAAAATACTACAACTATCAGATTATGGTAAAAAGAAAAGGATGATAATATGTTTCCTTCATGTGATATATTGAGTCCTCTTCCTACACAGCTTTCATAAAAATTTGTCGTTTAAAAGCGAAAATTGATATTTCTGAAAACATTGCTCTATTTCACGTGCTATTTCGATCCCAACCACATTGAAAGGTGGCGATAATTTTTTCTTGTCGGAAGGTAAACAGTGTTTATCCCGTCGTTTGCTACTTGGCAGCGACCGCCGCTCTGATGGAAATATCCCAAGGTCAGCCGTCGGGGAGGCGAAAATATGCCATAATAAAGATATCTGCGAAGCTAATGGAAAGTGGCGACAGTTGATGGACGTTGCTGGCATCATTTGCTCTGAACGTTCAGATCGCTGGATTGCTAGTTCCCGTGTTTTTCTATAGGGACGAAACGTGAGTTGGTATAGCAAATTTATCGAGACCTCCGCTGCTTCCCCTGTGAACAAGTTGGATTTAGAACAAGAATTTCAACTCAGTTGATGCTCTCGTCACAGGATGGGAAGAAATCTATTTGTATTGTTGTTTTCCTTCATACTTTATGGTGTTGTTTCTACTGTTCATTTTTGGCCTCTCTAGCTCCACGTGGAGAATAACTTCTGTGGTTTCCATAAACTGGCATTTAATACTAAACCAAATCGATATTTGCATGTCATGCAAATAGTGGTGTCATGGGTGGCACCACTAGCTGGGCAGAGTAGGCTATGGTAAAATAGTCTTCAGCCGAGAAAATACCTTACAGCAGGGGTTCCTAAACTTTTTCGTTTCACGGTGTCCTTAGTGTCCCAAGATTATTCGGCCAAGTTAGAATGTAGGCATATCTAACACTTGCATCGCTGAGTTAGTGATGTTAGGTTGCTTGCCTTAAGTTAAAAAATAAACACATATTCCAAATTCAGAAACATTTTATATGTAAAAAGTACTACATAAGCACATATTTGAAAAAAATAAATCATTGATTGAATTTACAGTTGTAATTATGGGGACGTTTGGTCACGTGAAGAGAATGGTTGGAATGCACGTAGCCAAAGCGGTCTACAAAGTGAAAATGCAGGGGACAAGACCAAGAGGAAAAGTGTGGGAAGACAATGTAAAGAGAGCTGTGCAAGTAAGGGGCAGCGACTCGAAAGAAGTTCAAGATCTGGTCCAAGACGGGGACAGATGGCAATCCTTCTGGATAACCTCTACACCGCAAGGTAGAAGAGGACGGATTTAAGTAGGTAAGTAAGTAAGTAAATTATTGGGGCAAGTGAGCCTGATGTTCACTGCATATCTTCTCAAACCTTGGTATCAAAGAGGACACACCCAACCTCATTTCATGTCCAACGTTGATTTTTGCGCGATACTTCGACTTCATCACAGCAACCGACGAAAATCCAGCTTCGCACAAATATATATGACGTCGCAAATGACATTAAGATTAAGTGAGCTTTACCGCTTAGCAGCGGATATTCATATTTCACCGATATCCAAAACTGAGTTCCATGTTGGTCAGCGCAAGACAGGACAATACGATTTTCTTCTTCTACAGAATTAAATTCAGATGAAGCTCTGGCCGTGAATGGGTCTTGAATCCATGCGAACTTGTCAATATTATCTTCTTCGAAGCATTTCTCAAACCAGTTGATAAGCTGTGAAAGATGCTATTCGGAAACAGATTTTATGTTCCTAGGTAAGTCATTTCATTCCAGTGAAAATATTAGAACATTTCGCGGTGGCCCTTTAAGAGAACCATGGCGCACGCTTTGGAAACCACTGCCTTACAGGATAAATTTTCACAATCATTACTCTACACCCACACTTACAAACACAGAGTACGATATCGAAAGAAAATATAGAAAGAAATACAAGGAATTAAAGAAAACACGTTGAAAGAGAGTTCAAGAGTAAAATTTCTTAGTGGATGATATGTTCTGAAGACAATAAGAATGATAAATTAAGAAAGACCGAAAATTCACAAAAGTTTTCCTTTCGGCGTTAAATACCTTTTCAACCAAACATATTGTATTTGTATGCCCCTACTGCAAACAGAAAATGTTAATCACTAGAGAAGTAGAAAGTGAATTACCAGATTAGAAGAAAACCTTCATTAGCAGGATAGTTCAAGTCATGGAAGGGTAGACGAGAGGCAAGAATATGCTCTGGCAACGTTGGCTTTCAACCTTGCAACGAGATTTGCAAATAATTTGACATGAAAGCTAAAAGACAAAATCCGATATTACCACTTCCTTTTCAATACCTTCATTTACTACCATTTTTCGTATCAGACTTTTTTGAACGACTGTAGCGCCGAAATGACGAACCAACGATAAGAATGTTACTGAGACAAGTTGTCTGTTTCGATGTTCACTGTACGTTTCTATGGTCCGTGGGCACCATTAAAATGACAACCTGTATATTTTTTTTACAGATTCTGTTGTATAAACCTTTCGTACCAGATTTTACACTGATTCAAGTAACATGTATGTATTTTTATATTTGTATATATCTAATATTAATGTAGGCTGTAGAAAGAGAAACTTTTTTTTAACGAGTAAGTTGCGGAGGAGGGGGGGGGGGCGCAGAGCATGTTAGTTACTCTACTGACTATCTACATCCTTTCCAGACCAACAGGACAAATAGAACCAGGCACATGCCACTCATAGTGGAAAATTAATTATGTGGTATATACAGGTATGCATTATATGCCATATGTCTAGATGATTCGTTACGAGCCTTTCTCCTCCCCGAAGGCGCAGTGGTAGCGTCGTCGCCTTATAATCAAGTGGTCCCGGGTTACGCACATAGTTGTTCGGATTCCACTTTAAACTGTAGGTCCAGTCCCGATTAGTCTTACTGTGCATAAAGTGGACTTAAAACATCAAATCAATCAATCAATGAGCCATTCCATGTGAAAGTGGATAAACAAGGTTAATTTTATTTTTATTCAAAGTATCACTTATTATATATGAAATTAAAGGGAAACTATGCAGAATTTTGTAATTATTAATACAAACATTAGTTTTAAGGCTCTAAAATAACATATTGTTTCAAACCTATTACTTTTCATAGTACAAGTAGAATTTTATGTATGTTGTTCCACTTAATTTAGTTTCATTATGATATAATATTACACCATTCTAAATCTAAATTAACTCTAATTTCCTCATTTATTGTTAGCTCTCAAGTATCCTACTTAATTTCTGAAACAAACCTTGCTTTGAAGAATATATTTATGATGAGTTTCACAGTCTTTGCATTGTTCCATAATCCTACAACAAAATAAAAAGTGTGCATGGTGTCACACCCTTCACAAACTTTGTCACACTCGTCACAGGCAAAAACAGTTAATAAAAGAGAATGTATTCATATTTCTAGAAACTAAAAGCATATAAATGACGAGAAAAGTTTGTTTTGTGAGAATAAAATAAAATAGTTTCAATAAACCTATTTATTTCACAGAGTTTTCTGAAAGTCTCAGAAGTGTCACACCCATCACAATTACAAATATATATATATATATATATATATATTCTGTAGCTGAAAATTGAAACTAAGGAGGAATATTCTGAAATTAAATACCTTTCATCAAAAGAAATGAAATTACATGAATTGATAGAGTTACATATTTGAATGTGTTAAGAAAATAATAAAAAATGAATGTAAATTTGTCTGAGTGTCACACCCTTCACAACGGAATTGCCCTTATGTGAATACTGAAGTACACGAATTTTTCCAGTGCAATAACCATTGTGAGTTTAGTGTTTAAGATTGTATGTAATTTTGCTTTCCGCTCCTAATTTGTTTTTATTTTCTTAGTCGATGTTCGTAACCCTCCCCCAACCAAAAAAGCCAGAAAAGTTTCAGAGAACAAATTACTGTAGCAATCCGTAATAGAACGAACACGCTGACGATATATGTATTTGTTTATAGTAATTACTTTTATACAAAATATATTTCTGCAACTTTCAGATCTGTACCAAAATCTGAGGGAAAACAAGCTGCATTGGGGTAGCAATTGGCTACTGTTGTTTACAGTCAGCTGGATTGTGTTTTGGGCGAAGGCGGTTATTTCCTGGATTGAACTCTGGGTCATAATCATCTTCTTCCTCATTATCTTCATCACGTAGGGCTTCACCTGTAAAATATAGCGCCGCACAAGGCACAATTTGTTCTCGAATATAATGGCAGATCTCAAAATCACTAGGATAGCCTGAGTTTCATCATCTAATTCAGAAGGTGGGCTGAAGAAATTGGAAAACGAATCATCTTGAATTGTTTTTAGTACAACTCTAACTGCACCACGGACTTTGTGTTTCTTCTTCCTTTTTATAGTTTATATTGTCACATTCTTCTCCTTCCTCCAGTCAATATGACAACCCTTACACTTATATATTTCTGGACCTTCAAAACCAAAAGGATCAGACTCGTCTGGTTTACATTTCATTTCGTACTCCTTACTCAGAGCAGTGTTTGTGAAGTAGTCGTTAGGAGAGAAACAGAATTCTAATACAAAACTCATTGGATCTGGTTCCTTAAATATCACCCTCACATCATCAAGATGTTTTAAGATCGGTTCATCGTGTTCCTGGATCATCTCGGCCAGCAGAGCAACATCCTTGAAAATTGTCAACCAGAAGTCCCGCACACCCTTCATATTCTCATCCGTCTCAATCTCATTCTCTGTTTTCTTCTCCTTTACTTCTTCAATCTTAGCTTTGTTCTTCAGCAGGCAGCTCCTCACAGTTTGAATATCGGGCAATTATTATGAGACAACAAACAAAGGTTTACCGGACAATAATTATGGGACAGAGGGAGTATGTTACTAATCATTAAAAGGATGCCTCCGTACCATCTTGGAGGATGACAATTATTATTTTCCCCCTCCTAAAGGTAATAATATACTTTCGCTCTCTGAATCTCCCATATAAATGCTAGGGGCCGTCTGCTTCAGCCGAGCTCACTGCTTCTCCGGTGACGTCACGCGTTCGTGCAAGATCGGCAATCTTCGGATGGCTTTACCTAATCTCTATGTACCTTGGTTAGAGATCGATTAGTTCATTGAACTCTCCAGCCTAATTATTGCCTATTTTTGTGGGAGCAGGAAAAGGTTTATTATCCATTTTGCCTTGACTCATCTCACTCAACAGGTCGCTAGGTGCCGTGGCTTGCCGCGAGTTGATAGCTTCGTGAGGATGAGGCCTTGCTCGAAAAGGTTTATTATACGGCCAGTTAGTTCTGTGTTGACTCTTCGAAGGACCTTGGTGGAGCTCTGCTACCGCAAAATAGACCAGCATTTGCAAGCACACGGGTGCTTAGGAATACAAGAGGGCTTTTTAAAGTGTGGCCTACCCTGGTAGAACGGAAACGAGTGATAGCAATATCCCTCGGCCTATCAGGTACATTATACGCATTGTCTTAAGCTCAACCTCATACAATGTGGCCTGCCTGTAGAACGGAAACGTAATCCTTGTACGGCCTACAGGTAGATTATACGCATTGTATTAGGTTATGATATTTACTGTTGGAGACGACCTACTTGTATAACGGAAACGAAGGATATCCGTATATTTCGGCCTATTAGTAGTACATCTCACAACAGCCGATGTAGAAGTGACTTCATCTTTTGACCTACTCTGGTAGAACGGAAACGAAAAGTACCAATATTTCTCGGGCTACCAGGTACATAGATTACACGATAGTTAATTTTTATTAAGGGTAAATAAGCAGTTAACTAATTACTGTCGTTAGCTTAGCTCTATTAAATTATTAATTAAAGTAAATAAAGTTAACTAAGCCTTAACTATTATGAGCTTATAATAAATTCATTTTGCTTTTTGATGTTACTCTTCGTGTTAATAGGAAGTAGATTTAAATGTTCCTTGAGTCGCTAAATTGATGCCCCCTATGCCAACACAGTTCTATTCCAGAAGAGAAATGTTAATGCAATATTTAAATTGATACCCTAAAGGAGAAATAACTAACTAACTAACTAACTCTCTAGCCTTCTTAAACCCGAATGTTCATGGCTGCTGCAACACAGGTCTTCCATCTGTCCCTATCTTGAGCAAGATCTATATACGTCTACTCTTTTCCATCCTTACCGATTCCTTTAGGTCCATCTCAACGTGGTTCCTCCATCTTCGTCTTGGACTTTCTACAGGTCTCTTACCATCAGGTTTCCCAACAAGAATCCTGTAAACTCCAATTTCCTCTCCCATTTGTGCCACATGGCCTGCCCATCTAAGTCTTCTTGATTTAATTAGTCTAATAATATTTGGACATGAAGAATACATATTATGAGGTTCTAAATTATGTAACCTTATCCACTCACCTGTCTCCTCATCCCTTTTATGTCCAAATATTTTCCTAAGGATAAAATACTCTTAATTTATGTTCCTCTTTCAATGTATAAGGGACCAAGTTTCACACCTATATAATACTACAGGCAAAATTACTGTTTTGTATGTTATAACTTTTAGTTTCTCTGATATTAAACGAGAAGACAAAAGTTTATGAAGAGAGAAGTAACATGCATTTCCTGAATTAAGCCTGCTTTTTATTTCCTCTTTAATATAATTTTCATTTGTTAATATTACTCCTAAGTATTTGAATTTGGAAACTGGTTCAAACGAGTTGTTATCAATAATTAGATTTTGGTTATTACCTAAAACTTGTTTTCGCCTGTAAGCATATATTTAGTTTTCTCTTTGGTAATTTCCAAACCTATCTCTTTAGCAATTTTGAAAAATATTTTAGCATTATTCTTAATTGTATTCACATCATCCCCTAATAAGTCTACATCATCTGCATATGCTAACAACTGAGTCACACCATTTAATTTTAGTCCTTCTTTAGTTTCTTTTACCTTCCTAACAGCATATTCTAAGGCAAAATTAAAGAGCAATGGAGATAATGCATCTCCTTGTTTTAACCCATCATGAATTGTAAATTTGTCAGACATATTAATACCCACACGAATTTTACTTTCTGTTTCACTGGTGCATATTTTTATCATACTAACAAGCTTCTTAGGTATTCTAAACTCAACTAATATATTATATAATTTATCTCTTTTGACCGAATCATATGCTTTTTTGAAATAAATGAATAGCTGATGGACATTTTGATTATATTCCCACTTTTTTCAAGTGTCTGTCTGATGTGAAAAATTTGATCTGTAGTTGATCTGTTACCTTTAAATCCACATTGATAATCACCTATAATTTCATTAGCATATGGGGTTAGTCTTGTTAAAAGAATGTTAGATAATATTTTATATGTTGTTGAGAGTAGAGAAATTCCACGGTAATTATTGCAGTTCATTTTATCACCTTTTTTAAACACAGGAACAAGTATGGATTCTTTCCACTGTTGAGGGATTTCTTCTTTATTCCATATTAAACAAATTAATTTATGAATTTTACACCACCATATTTAAATAACTCATCTGGTATTAAATCGATGCCATGTGCTTTTGTTATTCTTTAGCCTTTTAATAGCATCTTTAACTTCAGTCAAGTTAGGTTCTGGAACTAAAGGTTCTGCTGTGTGGACTTCATTTACTTCTGATTTATCTCCTACATGGACATTTAAAAGGTCATTAAAGTAGTTCTTCCATCTATTTAGAATATCGCTTGGGTCAGCTAGAAAATCACCATCTTTATCTTTTATCAAGTTTACTTTAGGTTGCCACCCCTTTCTAAATTCTAAATTAATTTACACCTTTATACCTGATATTTTTGTTTTCTATGTTTGTTTCAATTTATTTAATTTTGCTTTGCAAATAATCTCTTTTTTTACTTCTAAACGTGCGGTTAACTTCTCGCTTTATTCTATTATAATTGCTTAGATTTGTATCATCAGAGTTATTTAACTCTTCTAAAAGAGAAATAAGGTCCTTTATTCCCCGCTGGTATCTCTAAAGACGAAAAATTGAATGGTCCCTGTTCTCCCTCTCCAAAATTCAAGCAGAGGAGATTCGAACCTGGATCTTCAGGAACGACGAAGTGCAGTGAGATCGTATCAGAAGATATTATGAATTTGTTATGTGCGGATATCTACATTTACCCCCAGTGTAATAAACTTGTTAAGTCGACGCTTATTTTCATTAAGTATACCCGAACCCTGAGTGTATAAGATATCATATCTCTGGTTAGAATAGAGTTAGCATTATTGGTAAATCTGAATATTAACGACCATCACAACGTCGATCCCGCAGCGTTTCAGATTTTGGTGCCCGTAAAGTGGGGCCTGTTCTGATTTTTGCCGCCACACAACTTAGGCGTGTGTGGGTTGTTTCAATGTCCAATAAACAATTAAAACTATAAAAGTGATATGTATAAACTTATGCATTCCTACAGATATTTTAGGTACTATATAGCACACTATAGTCTGAAATATGGGCGAAAAGAATTTATAGGAGAAAAGTGGTTACTCAACAAGCTCACTCTAAACAAGTAGCAAGTAAATATGACAAAAAATAACATTTTTTTATTAGTTAATCAGAAAAGTTTATGGAAAATTAAATACTAGGGTTTGCCTAACTGTTTTTTTTCTAGTTGCAGAGTGCATCCAGGTAATGTGTGGATTACTGCATGAAAATTAAAATTTAAAATTATGAAGTGGTCATTAGATTTTCATCAACATGTACTGGGAGGTGAAAATTGCTTTTTAAGCCTGCTCTTCAATTTCGTATACTTCATTGATCCATTGAATACTTAATAATGGAGAGCTATGAGAGGGCTTCTCTTCGAACCACATGAACAAGTTCACTTCTCTGTTTTGTTTCATATTTCAAAGCACATTCCTGTTGCGTGTTCTCACCGTTTGGATTTCAATGTAACTCGAGTTCCTTGTTTCTGTTGTTACGCTGTTGCTACTTGATATTCAGCCGGCATGTGGCTTGTCAACTGCAGACTTGGTAACAAAATTATATGGAAAGTACGTGGAAGTGTAGACGATCTACAACCGAGTGAAAAATATCTGGCAGAAGCTGACATGGATTGTAAACTTCTGCAGTCGTATTGCCTGCATTGGAAACTAAGTACGAAAGGAACGAGGATAGGCCGAAATGAAAGCACAGTAACAAATCGTTCTCGTTTTTGGCCATATGATCTTCGCCCAATCTGCGGAATTAATTAACCATCGATTACATAAATGCTCAACAAGTATATTTTCATTATTTAAGTTAAGGACTTGGTAATACTTTCGAGGAGGGGTGTCCGGAGCCCTGTACCCTCCTTAACTACGTCCTTGCAGGTGCTTCTTTGCGAGTGCCCTTTCATCAATTACATCTAATCGTAATTGTTATCTTCCTTTTGCAAATAACCTAAAGAGACAGACAATAAGGAAGGTTCAAATATGACGAAATTTTATTCAGTGGGTTTCGAAAACAATCACTCTTCATTTTGGCTATGTTCTGGAATCAGATACTTATATTGGGCTAAATAATAACACTAGTCAACAGTGAAAATGTATCTTGAACGAAAGCAGCTAATCTTTATGTTTTCGAGGGTGCTGGTCACGAAAACGACCATGAAAATCTCCGATTAGCTCTAGTTTCCAAGATATGAGGGGGGGGGGAGTGTATCAGTTAATGATAAACATTCCCTTTTTACCATCCCAATATTGCCTTCAAAATCCCGCGTATGGTAAACAGAGCGAAATTATCCCCTTCAGAAACCATGCTTGGTGTATTGTTCTTGATCGTAGTCTATTTTTAGCCTGTGTAGGTAGCAACAGGGCAGAGGAAGGGAAGGGCGGCGTGTGGTGGCTGTGTTGGTTGACACACTGGGACGCAGTTCCTGTCTGTAGTTGCTTTGTTCTTTGCGTGTGCGGTTAAAGACGTGTTACTACAGTGCTGTAATAGTGCTTCAGTTTAATTTAATTCATGTGATTCAAAATGCCTCGCAAATGCGTAAACTCTGCTGATAATTTTTGCTACATTTGTGGAGAGGTAACTTTGAAATCACAAAAGCGACCAATAACGTTAATGATTACTGTACTTTGGTTGCGAAATCTGAAACCAGGACAAGCCCTGGGTCCCTAATATATGTTGCATATCTTGTACCTCAAGTCTTCGTTTCTGGTTGAATCGTAAAAGATCATCAATGGGCTTTGCTATCCCCATGAACTGGAGAGAACCATCAAACCACGTAAATGATTGTTATTTTTGTATGAAAACTCCATTAACACACGTTATTTCAAAGAAGACAAAGTCAGCCTTGACATATCCTAACATATCATCGGCTATGCGAGCAGTGCTTCATGGAGTCGGACGGCCTGTTCCGATCCCACCTCAGTCTTATACAGTAAGTGACGAGAGCGGTAGTGGATCTAGTGCTACTCCATCACCTTCAAAACCGAGTACATCGAAAGGTCCTGATTCCCAGTGTAACAAGGAGTCTACACAGCAACATAAAATCACACAGTGTTAGATGTATGATCTGGTAAGAGATCTACAATTGTAACGAGTGCACTCACGGTCCCCGAAATGACGTGTCAATCATACCCCGGCACGGGGCCAAACGTCGTTATGTGTACGGGAAACCGGTCGTGACTCACGGTCCAGTTATCAAGTTCGGTACTGAGACGGTCGTTTATTGTCATACTATTGCGAGGCGGAGATTAATACCTTGAAATGTTACACTGTTTTGTTTACCTTTGATATGTAGATTCGAACATTCATAAAACACTAATAGCATAATATCCGGTACCTGAAAAACGTCAAATAACAACACTGACGAACGGTAAAAAGTGAATATATATGGTAACAACAAAAAAATATTGCAATCAACAACTGTTTACAAAGCCTCCTCACTCTCACAACATTCACTCTATCTCTCTTTCACACACATGAGGTATTTTTACATGTGAAGTATGGATACAAATCATGGATCTCATTAACATATCATTCCTTTTAATTTTTAAACCTTTATGTGAATTTAGGGCATTTGTCTGCCAGCTCCTGTGCTCTTTTAAATTAACTTAAGTGCCAGCCCTCGGAAAGCGGTTAACTAAGACAATTGGGTCGGCGTGGTTAAATCTTACGTTCGAATGAACGTATGCATCGGGTCGTAAGCACGACATTATACAAGTTTCTCGGACGGGGGTATTACCTATAAGCCTCTCTCGTCCAATGAGAACAACTACTCAATTACATAGTGATGCAAAAACTTAATTGGCTCCAGCTGCCGGAATACACTAATCAATCGTCGGCGCGAGCAAAAATTACCTTAAAAACCACTATGCAACAAATAATACTATTTCACGCACACGACCTTGCAGTAAAAACAACTACGCTTTCCACAATTAAAAAGGACTCATCAGTCAACTATTGACAAATCAAATGGCGCGACGGGGCGGTCGGTTACACAAAAAATGGAGCACACTTTGACAATTTATACTAAATATTAAAGAAATGAAATGGAGCTTCTAGCCCTGGATGCAGACAATTAAATTAGAACATCTGAACATGAAACAACCCATTTTTACTACAATGCCAAAAATTGTCAGAGACGGAAGTTAGGTTCGGGGTTTCCTGAGTAACTTTGCGAATAAGTGAGACTTCGGCGTTAACTGTACGGTGTTGATACTAACGACGCACGTTTACATGGATATGAGACCCTCTGAAGTATACTGTACCAGACTCTGCTACATGGAGTGGTCATTCATCTCTCCTGGACGCGGGACTTGCACACGGTTCCTTCGTGGCGAAATTGTCCTCCGAGGTCGATCGCGACGAGGAATAATTGCGACGACATGGTGTACTTGCACCTCCTCAGTACTTCGGGCGTTCCTCTTGTCACTAGCATCGGGTGTACGTGGTCACGCGTCGGTTCGGAATCTCTCTGGTGACGGGCTTCGATTCGGCGTCGTTCTGGAAGCGTCGTTCTGGAGTCGTCCTTCAATCTCTCCCTCTGGCTTCGATCGGCGTCGTTCTGGAGTCGTCCTTCAATCTCTCTCTCTCTGGTGACGGGCTTCGATCGGCGTCGTTCTGAAGACGTCCTTCGGGCTTTGGGCAGTGTTTGGTTTTGGCGTCGTCTTTGGCGTTGGCTGACTGGCTTCATCGGAAGATGGCGATGCATCGTTGCGGGGTCAGGGAAGTCGACAGACTCCCTTCTCAATCTCCTTTAGCCGCCCATGATTATGTAGTTAACGCTTGGCAAAAAACAAATCACCGCGTAATCTTCACCAAAATAAGGCGCACACTGGTAACTCACTATCTGCAACTCGCTCGCGGTACGTAAGGAAACAAAGTCCACGGACACAAAACAATAATCACGCGAGAGTGTAGCGCGGAGCTGCTCTCTCTATGAAATCCGGGTGAAAACTGTGTCTGGAAACATAGTACTGCCTATATATAAGAGATTCGAATTCGTCCGTTGAAACCCACGCTAAGGTGGCTTCGCTTCGCTTTCTCAGGGGATGGAAATGACCTCTGTCCATTGTCTTGAAAGGCGCGGTCGGCGACGCGTCCTGGATCCTTGCAGGCTTGAGCTCCAGCTGATTTCTCTGGTCATCCGTGAACATGGGTTAGCCCGCCCGCTGCGACTCACGCCCGGTAGCGGCGAAAATAATCTTTCCATTTCTCTGTGTTGGTGCAAATATGTCATGTTCTAAGCGGCGGCTGTGACTCAAGAAAAACCCTTCTCCCAACTCCCGACGTCTGGCTCGGATACAAGTTTATCCACAAAATAAGATCAAACCTCACACTTTCATGTTTGTGCATAAAATGAATCATTAAACAAAAAATAATTTATATCGAACTGCGTTTCACATGTCACTAGATACCGTGACACAATTGCCTAAATGTAAAGCAGAACTGTTGACGTCTAGACTGCAGCAGTGGAATTGTCTTGACCAGATGGTAAATGTGACTGCGTTCCGTGACCGTCATACTCCATTCCTTCCATTTTTCAAAAGTGAAAATAACTTGCTATTTTGCAGCTCTGAAAATTAACTACAAAATAGATGATTGGAGGTTGTTCGTAGATTCATCAAAGTTAAATCTAAAGGCTGTACTTCTTGTTTCCGTCAGTTCCGATTGGTTACGCAGCTTACATGAAGGAAACGTATCACAACATGAAGTAACTGTTATGCAGAGTAAACTATGACAAGTTTAAGTGGCATATTTCCGCTGATCTCAAAGTCATTGCCATATTACTTGGCCTGCAACAGGGTTACACCAAACTCTGTTGCTTCTTGCGTATGTGGGACAGCCGTGCCAAGGCCTGTCACTATAAACAGAAACATTGGCCTATGCGTGAATCACTCCAACTTGGAATAGATACAGAAGGTCGTTTCACGTCCATGGTAACAAAGTTAGAACTCACCTCACCTTAAGAAAAACCGTGACGCCACGAGCGGTGGTGCTCCACGTGATACCCCTGTCTTGCAGCAATGGCCCTGCAGCGGAGTTTCCATTGGAGGAGACTGCGTTGAAGAACACATTGGTCCAAACAATCATATTCCTCCTGACAAGCTTTCCACAGACCCTCAATTGTGCGGGGCCGTCTGCTTCCCAAGGCTCGTTTCAACAACGGAAACCCACAAAAATCCATGGAAGAGGCATCGGGGGATTTCACAGGGATGTCTGTAAAGGGGATTGCATGAATGCCAGTTTCACGTGCCATCCGATCCATGTATGCCTGCGTGGACTTTGCCGTATGACTGGAAGCGTTGTCCTGGTGGATGACAACACGAGATGTGTCGCTGCCATACAGAGAAGGAATATCATGTCTGTAAAGTGGCTCCAGAATATTCGTCTGGTAATAGGCTGCATTTATTATAGCCTTTTTTCCACTCTGCGCAGTGGAAGTTTGCCGTTATGGCAGTAACCACCAACAACCATGAACCCGCGTGGAAAACTTTCAGCACATCCACGTACCCACTCAGATCGACCTCTTGCATCACGTGGACGATAGTAGATGGCCCTTCTTTTTACCACATCCCGACAGATACACCCATGCTTCATCCAGGGACACCACATACTTCCAGCGGTCCCCTGCCAGATGGCGTTCGTAGAGCTTCCGACTGTTGGTCTTCCTCTCCTGGACATGTGAGACACGCAACTTATGAACTTCAGCCTTGTGCTTCCGCACAAGTTGTAAATCTTGGGCTATGATGCGATTTACAGTTGCAGGGAAACATTGCACTGCCTGTGCAATCACTCTTTGCGTTGCAGGGTTTTCACATCGCACCAAGGATCTCACTTTCCGCACAACATCGGAGGAACGCTTGGGCTTCCGATATGTCCGAGGCCCACTTTGACTGGTTCCAGCAACAGGTACAGTGCAAGCTTTATGGCGATTCAACACTGCATTGATGCCCTTCTTTGACACATGGAATGCTTTCATGTGGCACTGTTTAATTATCTGGCTATAACTATAACCAACGTCCGAAAGGGCACAGAAGTACCCCTCCCAAAAGACTGGAATTTTTGGTGCCATATAAACACTCACTCACACACCAACCATCGTCTTTGCAAGTCAACACACAGTACATTCGTCCTACTGGCTCTGGCTGCTCTGTGCTATGCCAACGTGCTGCTCCCTGGTGATCGAAATCGTTACCATCAAGGTGAAACAACCTTCTGTAATGTTATTAATGAAGCACTTGTCGAATCCAGCAAAGTTATACTCCCTGCTCTTCATGTAAAACTGGGCCTTATGAAAAACTTTGTAAAGGCCATGGATGAGACTGGGGAAGCATTTTTGTATTTGCGTAAGACATTTCCACGTCTCAGTGAAGTCAAAATAAAGGAGGGGGTTTTCGTTGGTCCGCAGATACGCAAACTATTCAAGGATAAACATTTCAATAATATTTTTGCAGGTGATGAGAAGTTAAACTAGGATTCCTTTGTTGAAGTGTCCACCAACTTCCTTGGAGGTGAAAAGGCAGAAAACTATAAGGATCTTGTGGAAAATCGTCTGCAGAAACACAAAAATATGATTGCCTACATACGTATGACGTATTATATGTGGAGATAAACGTTTCAGAGTGTTCGGACTATTAAGACATCTGACGCATCCGCCTAATAGGGCTGGTAGCACTCGCTGGCGCCGTCACGTTTTTTACAAGCGCTTTACGAGGTTACTGTTTTCCAGGGTTTGAATTTCTATTTGTTTTGTTTGTTTTTGCACCCCTCTCTCTCTCTCTCTCTCTCTCTACACACATATATATATATATATATATGATATCTATCTGTGTGTGTTGTGAAATCTGAAGTGCAAAGTGGACGTCCAACTCCAGATATTCCTGAATTGTGTCAGCAGAGAAGGGCTTCAAAAACTTTAGTATTCGCACTGTTTACTATTTCCTACGGAAATAATTACGTGGTGCCAAAGTGTATTTTTGTATATTGCAATATGTGAACATTGTTTCAATCATTCGCGTTCGTCTTCTGCATTAAATATTTTTGACAACAAACCAAATGAAGTTCGAATAAATGAACAACTGCTCGAGAACATTCATCTTTCCCCTTCAAATACTCGGAGATTCAAGACAATCTTAAAATAGTAGAGACGTTAAGGAAACAACATCTGGTAGAGTGCTCATTATTTCTGTATAACAGTGTAGACGCAATGAATTCTTGGTTTTTTCAATTTTTCGGGATATGCTTCCCCAACGAAAAATGTACCGCACGCCACTGGGACTGTGTGATGCATGGTTGTAGGAGAGGGAGAAAACGTATCATTACGCTCATGGGAGTAATATTTTACTTGTTCTCTTCTGAATATGAAAGTTCGGATGGCACAAAAAAATATATGAACGGAAAGAGGACAGTTTAAAGATTTCATTGGCAGTTGGAAAAGTAGAAACTTCGATTTGATTATCCGTAACTTGAAGACGAAATTGGGGCGTTCTTTTCTCCAAGAGGAATACAGGGGATTCTAAAAAAAAATTTCATCATATATTTCAAACATCAAATATAGCTTAATAATTAAATTTAAAACGCTTCCACTTGCAACTTGGGAGGAATTCATACTCTCTTGTTTCTTTTTTTAGTAGCAGTGTCCATTCCGACGATATTAAAATAAATGCACACCAGATGCAAGACTTTGACTATTCGCCTTAAGTGAAAATAACGGTGTTGCAATGTAGAACTTAGGGCAACCAATGTCAAATGACAAATGAAATTCTCTTGGGATTCAACTATTCTCGCGCCGCCATTGGAAAATTTTGTCAGTTGATAAGCTTATTGTCTTGTGTGTGCTCCGCTACTGTGTTTACGAAAACAGTGTGCGGATTAACATTGGGTATGGACGTCCGCAGGATTTTTTCCAGGGAGGGGCAAGGAAGGTATTTTTTTCCAGGGCAGGGGCAAACAAGGCACATTTTCTCCAAAAAAATAGTTTTGTTCCCTAAAAAAACATTGCTTAATTTTGAATGTATGGTGTTCATGCAATAATTAACACATATTATTGTGGCTAGATTGCAATTATATGTGTGAGATACAACATTTTTGGTTGACTTTCATTTTCCAGGGAGAGCCACGCTCCCCTTGCCCCCCTTCCTAACGACGGGGGATGTCGAGGATTTCCCTCATCAAACAATTTTATCCCCGTCAAAAGAAAATTATTTCCATCCCTTCCAGGGATGTTTTTATCCACCCCCTGCACCCTTAAAGAAAATGGAATTGGAAGCATTTCTTAACTATGTAATGAACACAATTGAAAAAAAATTCTGTTCCATTAATGATCCAGTCATCAAAGGGTGCGTTCGAATGTCTTAACGAAAAGTACGAATTCAATGAAAATGACTGGGCTCGTGAGGCGAAAGCGCAGGCGCAGCGTTTTGTTTAGAGAAAGTTTCCACATGGCGTTCAGCGGAAGGAATGTCCTACTGCTGATACTGTTATTTAGTTTAATCACATTCTAACAGTTAAGGCACACTCATTTGTGCATGTTGATTCATATAGCTTTCTGTTAAAATTATAATACATTTTTCGAACCAGTGCAGTTTGATGCCATCATGCACGCGCGTTGTCTGCAAGCAGCAGACGATTCTCACCGAACAAACCAGCCTCCTGGCCCTACGTTTGGTGAATCTCGTTCTTGCATGAAAATCACGGAAATCGACTTTTTGGACAGCATAACGAACCACACGAAACGTACGAGAGCCAGTTACCGTAACTCGTTTAACGCGTTAAACTCGTGTGACTTTCGGAACGGGCCCAAAGATTCCCCCGCCGAAATGTATGTATCCTTGTGGATTAAAGACGCACCATTCTGCAACTTATGAACCTCACCGAGTCGAGACAACAGCAGGCTGTTTTCAGCTTCAGTTTTCATGGCATAGTGTTAAAGTTTCCACAAGAAACTTGTAGGTTAGTTGGTCGTTTCGTTTGAACTTGGCAATAAATATTTGGTCAAGTTTTCGGTCTTATTACTTCGATAGTTCTTTTTCGTGTACGAGTGGTTTTCTTAGGATATGAATATATTGTAAATGTTTCTAAATTATGTGTAAATGTTATCACATATTTAATGACCTAGGCTAGAACCAATGTTTAAGGTACTTAGAACTGCAATGAAAAAGTTTAATTTACTGACTAGTAACATAAATACAAACTTCCATACCCCCTCCCCCCAGAGAAAAACCACCTCCCAAAATGAAGTTGCAAATACGCCACTGATTGGGCACCTCCCCCCTCCCCCTTCAAAGCAAATCTGCTTAATTCGCACAGTGCACGAACACCTAGTAATTTAATCAATAGGACTCAATGTGTGTGTTTCGGCAGACGTACATTCGTTTCGAATAAACAGAAATGCATCTGTAAAAGGAAAATAGCTTGTTGTTTACAATTCATAGGAAGTTCTGGTATTTAATTTGATCGATGAAATACCAATGGAGATATATTCTATCGGCAGTGGAAACGCGAATCAATTTATCGAAAACAGATATTCGTTCGTCAGAAGGTATTTATTTATTTTTATTGTTATTATTGTTGGTTAAATGTTCCTATAGCTTTTTATGAGTAAAAATAAAAGTGTATTGCGACATATAAAAACAGTACACTGAGACTTGGATTTACAAAGCGTATATCTTGCCAAGAATTGCTTTCATACGTTATGCTGGGTTTCAGCTGTGCCTACAACTCAGAGCTTAAAATACCCCCAAATGTCTGGAGTTTGTGGAAAGTTTTGAACAGTTAGAGATTCTTCGGACAGATGGGACTACAATGGCTAGGAAAGGGGAGAATTCGAGGGAACTAAGTGGATTGAGAGATTAAACGATCACATTTGTGATAAAAGAAAAGAGGAGAAGACACTTCTTTCCAAAGAGGAGTGGAATTCAAGAGGGACACTTGCCATGAATCTAATGCAACAACTACTGTCCTCTTCTCACAATTTCGTTACGTCAGTGTGTACCGACTACTTGGTGACTTCAACTATTGATAAAGTCGTGACCTGGTCACAATTCATATTCGTAAACGAACACACAGGGAAAAAGAAGCAGGGATGTATCTCGTCACACCCCCAACACCCACCAACAGCCCCTAAAATGCTTGTACGGTTGTGGTAGTTGAGAAACATATAGAACAATGATAAACAACGGAGTGAAAGTATTGGATGTAAGGAGAAGATGAGGTGCCGATTCATCTCGACGCAGCAACAGTAACCGAGACCGAGGAAAAATTACTTATAGTGTGCAAGTAGGTGTTTTTGAAATCGTGTCAGGTCGACAGTACCCATGATAACAGAGTTCTAGTGAAAAATATATGAAAGGATATAAGTGGCCAAATTACAAAACACCACCTGAAGCACTAGAGCTCGTACGCAACCACAAAACAAATATTTTCCGACGTACACAAGCCACTACGCAGCGCGCCCCAATCGACCAGCAATAGAACTACGTTCACTACGCGTAATAAACGTGTACTAGCATCAGAGCTAATTCAAACGTGTGTTAATCATAAACGATATACAGCAACATACATGTTTACAACAAGACTAATAAAAAATAATATAAAAAGCAATCAAGGCCTCCCCGATGGTAGTGGTCTATAATCAATGTGTAATTAGCCAAAAGTGTCACAAAAGCGAAGTAAAATAAAGCAATTCGATGGGTCCCAGGTTGGATACTCGGTGGAGGGACATAGTGGTTCGGATCCCACTTTAAACTGGAGGTCCAGTCCCGATTAGCCCAGATTGCACAAAGTGAAATAAAAACTCCAAAGATAATAGCAATTGGCAAATTGCTTTAACACGGTTAAATTATTAAAAATGGAGCAAGAAATAAATTAAAGATAATGCTCGTCGCAAACAATGTGTCTTATACGCTCAAGTAACATTCAGTCTAGGGATGGCCAAAAGAATCCGGTATCCGGATCCCGGAAAATTTGAAATCCGGATTCGGAATATATACTATCCGGATTTCGGATTCGGAGGCAATCCGAATTGCGGAGGCAATCCTGATTTAAGAGGCAATCCTGATTTCGGATGCAATCATTTCGGATGCAATCCGGATTTCGGAGGCAATCCTGATTTCGGAGGGAATCCGGATTTCGGAGGCAATCCTGAGTTCGGAGACAATCCTAATTTCGGAAGCAATCCGGATTACGGAGCAAGAAGAATTACAGAGGCAGGACAGGTTCTGGAAGGATAACGGATTACAGAAGGAAAACGAATTTTGGAGGGAAAACGAATTTCGATCCATATTTTTAATAATTGTCTCATGAATTTAACAATAAACTCTAATCCAGTCATGCCAAACTCGCGGCCCCATGCGGCTCTCACCATCCCTTAATGCTGCCCACCTTGGCCCTGCGCACAATTCATACATGCAATATTATTTATACATTTGTAGTTATCCCGCATTTTCTTATCTCGAAAAACAACCGAACTTTTCAAGATTCGCCTATTTTCCGTGTGCAGACACATTCTTGCAATCCATTAATGTGTAGGTGTGGTATCGACAAAGCAAGTTGATTGACAGTTTAGTTCTTGAGTGCAAGAATATTTTGCTGGTTGGTAGAGGGAAGCGTGCATATTTTCTGTTGCCAATGAGTCAGTTCCTCCATTGTGAAGGGTTTGCCTTGAAGGAACGTCAATTTTTTTATAAGTTTCAGACAACAATGTCTATTCCTAAACGTTGTGGTAGTAAAAAAAGACCTATCGAACTGGAATGTAGACTTTTTCAAGTATACTTTTATTGTGAAGTGGTTAGTGAAAAGCGTGTCTGCAATGACAACGGTGTTACTCCAATGTGACGACAAAGTTTTAGTAAGTCATACATAACTTAACATGGCAGATGCGGAAAAAAATTAAGAGGTGCTGAAAAACCCCTTCGCACCTTCTTCCCCGCGCCACCCATGCATGAGAGCAAGAAAAGTTTGGTCGAAAGCAGAAATAAACATATATGACATTTTGTGTTGTATACGATTTCATTGTTTGAGCTCCGAAGCATGTTATCTCAGGAAGCAGATGCAAATCATTATATTCTTTCGGCGTCAGAAATTGCTGGCGTTTCAAACTGAAGCGCGAACTTGTCCAAACTATCAAAATATCGCTCTTGTGCAACTGCTACGACAGATAAGGAGCCATCGAGCAATGTGGGCATGTTTGGCCGAAACAAAGAGCTGTTGTACAAGACTACTGCAACAACATTGATCACATTGCTTTTCAGTTAGCCAACTATTCCTCTTTCTCAGTTTGGGATTAGCTACAAACATATTCAGTAGACTTACTCACGTGCTATTTAAACATTTAAACATTTAAAATAAGCATGAGCCAGGATAGATCGAATTCGAAATCCGGATTCTCCATTTTTGCTAACCGGATTCCGGATTTTAAAAAATGCGGATTTGGTGTCAAGTAGTGTCTGCATTGTTTGCACTACGTTCTGGAGCGGTGTAATGTGTGGTGCATGGTCACGTGGTGCGTGCTAACTAATCAAATGAACGTTTAAAGCAGCAGACAGGCAACTGAACTCGAACATCGCTATTCGTCTACTTGGTTGAACGTCATTTCCTTGCACCAGCCTGACACTGCGATACACCTGCACTACACCTGGTGTCAAAAAGTGCAACAAACTAGACTGGACTTATATGACAGGCCCGGAGCAGTAGCGGTGCCTTTTTTGCCGAACAGCAAACATCCTCAAAGGAAGAAATCCAGTACCATCCAGAAAACATGAAAGAAGGAAGAATGGAATAGACAATGAGAAAAAGGAAGAAAGAAAATAGAACATCCTTCGTCAGTCTGTTAAGGATCGGATTTCCTTTGTTCGCTGAGGCCACTGCAGTGAAATCGAACACCTATCCTTGTCCGCGGCGGATTTGCACTATGTTGAAGGCTCACTGCGCTCCTGGCTCCTGCCTGGCTACGGCTGGTCGAATTACCCGGAACCTTCTTTCTATGCCCTCAACCTCTCTCTGGCCGCTACTTCCAAGAAGAGGAGGAGGAGAATTGACGGTTGTCCCCAAAATATATTTAAAGAACTCGGGTATAAAACATAGTAAGTGACATTTTGGTAATTTTTGAGTTACAATGTAAAATGTGCCATCCTACACTTTTCGAGTGAAATTGCCATGTCAAACAATTTGCATTCGACTCAGTGAAGCCTTTTGAAATTTGTAAACACAACGCGAAAACAATTTATCTACAGCAGTGGTTCTAAAACTTTTTCCTCATTGTACCCTTTAGTCGTAACTAAACGTCTAATGTGCCCCACCGTATTATTTCTCTGAATAGTGGGTTCTTGGATTTTTTTTCGGCTGCCTGATCGGTGGGATCTGCAATAGAGCAGAATGGCATTTGGGCTGTATGTGGAAAGATGGTAAACAAATAAATATTAGAATACCACGTCTATTATTTTATTGCGTGTTACTACGTGTACAATATTTATTATCAGTTACAAGAATAAAAATATGAAACACATGTATGCTAAGAAATGTATAAGAAACTTTAATTTTCATATCTTTTTTTCAGAGTTGTTGAAAAGAAGTAAAGAACAAAAATAAGTTTGTAAAGAAACTGTGAAGCACATTTTTGGAGTTATATTGTAAATCCTCAGAGTTTCTAGTGAGAAGGTTGTGCCTGCATAGCCTGACACAGTCTCTTGATGTCTGAGTGTGCACTTGAAACTTACAAGCGGAGATTCGGCTCCAAATTTAGTCTATTATAGATTTCGAACGACTATTTTATTTTGAAAACATATAAAACAAACTCAGTCTCATTTTTCTGTTGATTGTTAAAGCTATGATGTCTGCTCTACACACCTGCAGCAAAAATGTTGAATAGATTCTCGCGGAATATTTTCCCCAACTCACCTGGTCGATAGGCCGAGAGAATCTACAATCATTCGTCGCCAGGAAAGCTTCAAGTCTTACAACAAAAATGTTGTCGTGTGGATATTCTCGACATTTCTCTTCCGAGCTAATCGCGTATCACCTTCAAGTCGTTCATATGCACCTGGGAGTACGCGTACCACAGTTTGAGAACCACTGATCTACAGTATAGCTTCTAATAACCTTTTCTTAATGAACTCAATGAAGCTTACCATGTTTTACACCCGAGCCTTTCAATTAGATCCCTAATCCCGTCAGTCACCTCACCAGGAAGATTGAATATTTCCCCCATCTATCTTCTTTCACAGTGGCGTAGTGCATTTTCCTGAGGTAATATATTGGGGGGCTCTTAGTGAAAAAAATATCGGGAATACTATAGCGTACATACCATTTACGATGTCAGAGAGGAACGGAAATACAATAGTTAGCTCCCCACAGTCCAGCTCCAAATTTGTACAAGAAATTAACTTTTACGTCAAATACCCTGACTTCTCATATTTTGTTTTCAACCTCAGCGATGCAGCTTCTGGAAACAAAATAAGGATGAACTCAATCTGTGATAAACAACTGGAAGAAGAAACTGGAAATATTGTCCTTCACTTCAACGCAGCGGTGCAGTCAGGATTCTTTCTTGGATGAGGGAGACGCTTCATGAAACCAAATATCTAGTGCCAACTAGGTTACACATATACATACACAGATATTGAAAAAATAAGGTATTGGGAACTGTATAATTGTTAATAGGGTTTGCACTTTGTGGTAGATGGGGCTTCAGCTTCGCTAGTTCATTCAAGCAAACTTACTCTTTCTTTGGAGGTTGAACTGGACCTCTAGATTAACGGTGTTGGCCCAACATCACAAGGTCGATTGGATCGGTTAGTTGATTTGGTTTATTTTACTTCGCTTTTCTTCCACTTTTGGCTAAACGCGAAGATGAGGATGAGTGATGATGTGATGAAATTGATGAATGGACATTCACAAAGAACACCCATGCCCAGGCCGGGATTCGAACCCGGAAAGGTCAATTGGAATCTGCTACAAAGCAATAGCCGCGGACTCCAGTCTTGAGAAGGACTGGACCCCTCAAAAGATTGGTGCCACAATGAGACGGTGTTTAATTTTGATATTAGTGGACCTCGAAATTATTAATCTTAATTTAAAAGATGTATTTTTTTCCAATGTACTGCCGAATAAATTGCTTAGAATTATTCAAAAAAACTGTTTTATTAATAGCTCATCAGTGCTCGAATGGTGGGGTGCAGGGGGATGCTGTACCCAAAGTTAAGACAATTCTCGTACATAAATCATCCCCCAGCTAGGATAATTTGCATAAGAATCTCCCACCTACTGCATTTTCTCCATGTTGATCCATAGAAGCATTATCCCTTCTATCTTCAAACTCAAACAAGCAAATTCGCATTTAGAAATTTTCACTTCGAGCACTGTAGTTCGTAAAATCATAAAAAAGAAGAACTTGTTCGACTGGAATGTCCACAAAATTTAAATACAGAAGGAAATTGAACATTAAAAAATCCCCCCAAATAATGGCGTCATTTTAATTCAAATACTGTAATAGATGTGGAAAATGTGGGAAAATTACCTTAGCTCTAATTTGAATATGAAAAGCTTTACACCCCTTAAAAATATTTGATTACATTTTAAATATCACAAGTATAAACTAATAGTTCCGGTAAAAGTTCATAAATTACTAAGTGTTTAATGTTTAATGTGTTGCAATAAGAGATCGGCTGGCTGTACAACTAAATATTCCTATTGGATTCAAGAAGTCAATTTATACTCTATAAATTCACCACAAACAGTGTAGCTATAAAGGATTTCTTCCCATTGTTTACCATCTGCGAGCAAGTAAGTTGTTACAGCATTTCGTAGGGGAGTTGCCGGGGCCCTGTGCATAGGCGTCGCTACAAATTTTTGCAGGGTGGGGGGGGGGGGTCGGGCAAATTATAAAACTTGAATAGTAGAAAAAATATTAATTATTATTACCACGGTTATAAATGTTACTGTAAAATAATAAATATTATAAACTAACAAAAAAAAATTATTCGAAATTATAATAATAATAATTATTATTATATTATTGGTGAGACTCGATCCACCAAACGAGTGAATAGCAGCACACTCTTTTGCATTTTATGCAGTTAGTATCTGAAATGCATTTTGATATTAACGTTTTGACGTCTCGTTCAAGGAAAGGCTTTAAATGTTAGGGGATTTTTTTTTATAAAGTTTGTTGTGTGACCTCTCACGTACAACTGTACGTATTTTTTAGAATTCTGAAAACTGTGGAACAATTTGTTCTTTGGATGAAATGGTAGAATATAACC